>NC_133324.1:258631605-259831605 GCF_042186555.1 Aquarana catesbeiana
GAATACAGTTCGTATGATGGTGAAACTACAAAAGATTGGATGGTGAATAAAGTTCATATAATGGTGTATTAATGCCACAATATGTAAGAACAGTCCACTCGGGGAAGAGGGATCCAGGAAAGTGGTGCAGTACAGAGGAGAAGGTGCATGTAGAAACCTAAAAAGCCCCAATTGGATCACCCGGGATAGTGCGTCCTTGGCCACATGCCAGCGGCAGTGGGTCAGTCAGGCAGAACGTTTCGCGTAGGTAGACTCTGAGAAGGAACACTGGACCTCCAACACAAGTTGAGATTTAAGCTCTCATGGAAATCTTCCAAAATGTGGATAGTAGAAATCATCCAAAATATGGATCAGATATTAGAAATCAAACAAAATATGGAGAAGATAGTAGAAATCATCCAAAATATGGAACAAGAGGGAAGCGACGGAGCAGAGGAGTGCATGAGACATTTGCTGATACATATTTTAGATGATTTCTACTATCCACATTTCGGAAGATTTCCACCAGAGCTTCAATCTCAATTTCCGGTGTTGGAGGTCCAGTGTTGCTTCTCGGAGTCTACCTACTCGGTACTTTCTGCCTGACTGACCCACTGCCACTGGCATGTGTGTTCATATCATCTGGTAAGAGTTTTTACCCCCTTAATTGGGCCAGGGACGCACTTTCCCAGGTTATCCAATTGTGGCTTTTTAGGGTTCTACATGCACCTTCTCCTCTGCACTGGACCACTTTCCTGGATCCCTTTTCCCCGAATGGACTGTTCTTACATATTGTGGTATTAATACACCATTATATGAACTTTATTCACCATCCAATCTTTTGTAGTATCACCATCATACGAACCGTATTCACTATATAATCATTTGTACTTGCATTTGGTCGTTTAGCGACTTTCCACATTTTTTGCACTTGGCACTTTAATTAAGCAAAACGTGGTTTAATTATTGCATTGTATGATGTATTTTGCACATGATTTATATGTCAACATTTAGTTTTAGCTCTACACCATGTGTTATCAATAGCATACAATGCTAAGCTGCAGCAAGCAAGGCTAGCGGACTACTAGCATGCATTAAAAGGGGTATTTATTAGACATGTGCACACTGAAATATTTCGTTTCAGAATTTCGTTTTCGTCTGAAAAATAAATTTATTTAGTTACTCCCGAAATTCGTTTTTATTTATTTTGTTTTTCATTAAAAATTGCATTCGTCCGAAAATCCAAATTAAGGTCGAATCTGTCATTTAAGGCTTATGGTGTCTGTGGAATGTTCAAAGAAGATTAGACGGAGCAGCTAAACTGTACGACTCCATATAGTTTACCTACTCCGTCAAATCTTCTTAGAACTTTCAACAGACACCATAAGCTAAAGTATGTGTGTACTTACTTCTAGCTATTTTACTGCTCCTCCTCTTTGGTTACAATCAGCCAATAACATTCATCATCATCATCATTATTTTTATTTATCTTTTCTCCCCTACGTCGAATCTTTTCTCCCCTACTTCGAATCTTTCTCCCCTACTTCGAATCTTTCTCCCCTATGTCGAATCTTTTCTCTCTATGTCGAATCTTTTCTCTCTATGTAGAATAATCTTGGACTAATAGAGTTAAGGTTAGGCACATTCGACCACAGGTTTGATGGACACAGATTGTTATTGTCATCATCATGTCGAATCTTCTATCTATATCGAACTGTTGTAGCAACGAAAACGAAAATAAAGCATTTGTTTATGTCGGATCTTTCGTTTTTCAAGTTCTGCACTTTCGTTATCGTTTGTTAAAATGATAACGAAAATACCTGAAATTGGACAAAAATGCATTCGGACGAAAACGAATGCACATGTCTAGTATTTATTCCAGAGACAAAACTATAATTTTACAATATTACAAAACTCCGGTTCAGCCACATCTTGAGTATGAGGTCCAGTTTTGGTCTAATCTCAGAAAGGATGTGCTTTAACTGGAGAGAGTTCAGAGAAGGACAACAAAGCTAATAAGGGGGCTTGAGTACCTCATTTATTAGGAACAAATACAAATTTTACTTTTATTGTCCCTGAAGAAGAGGCACTTAAGAGAGGATATGATCACAATATACAAATCTTGGATTTGTGACTCTAGCATTGGGAGGAAACTACTTAACATAAAGTGTTACTAAAACCACAACAGTAAATGGGACTGCAAGCAGCTAAATTTTCTTTCAGACAGCTATTGAAATAAACACACTTAGACAATATATTTGGATTAATAAAATGTTATTGGTCGCAGCTTTATTTATTGGTATTAAATCTCAAATATCATGAAACAACTCTAGAATAATTATTTCAGCAGAATTCATCAATAACTTTTTCCGGCATAAATACAAATATTGAAATTGAACAACTCAGCTTTTATAGCTCGAGTTGTATTATAACAAGCATAAATTTAATAATAAAATGTCCCAAAAAAGCAGGAGCCATACCAGCCTCCTGCCTACCTCCCCCAGCCCGCGGCCTGTTCAATGGCTGTCTGAAAATTTAAATTCAATATATGCAGGCCTATATCTGAAAGATAAATTCCATCTCTCCAATATAGACCCAGAAGCCCTCCTTCTAAATCTCTGTGTATAAATGATGAGCCATAGCCCAAATTCATAAACTATCCTATACGCCTATTAATACGTTTCCTAATTTTTTCAAAAACTGAAAACACATCCGATTTCAACCAGACTATGCAAGGAATTATTTCAGAGAAGTTTTTGTTTACCGATATCATTACCTCCCAGATGTATAATCAATACATCTGATAGAGGCCATCCATAAGTCAATCTTCCCAATACTGTCGTCAATTCACTCCAAACCATTCCCCTCTTACCAAATCAATACATTTGAAAAATGTTCGGATCCAAATCCAAATTTTCTCCATAAACTCTTTCCAATGCTCTCTTATGGACCCAGAACAAAAAGGAGTGTCCAACGATCCATATAATTTTCTGAGTACCTGAAATTCAAAAATTTAAGTTAAGCCTAATATAGGAAATATAAGCATTTGATTCCCATTTGACGATTTTTTTCGCTCTTATCCTTGTCTAACCCTAATTTAGCCACTTATGTCGCAGCTCCAATCCTAAACGAATGACATGACAGTGGAATTTTTTCTAATTTAAAGAGGGAGTCCACCTAAAAAAAATATTAAAAGCCAGCAGCTGCAACTGCTGAATTTTAATAAATGGACACTTACCTGTCCTGGAGTCCAGCGATGTCAGCAGCCAAAGCAGATCAATCGCTCGGTTGCTGCTTCACTTCCCAGTTCCCTACTGCACATGGGTGAGTCACGTTGCGTGTCCTAAGTGGTCCCCGCTATCTCCTGGGACCTGTGTGTTTCCCAGGAGACAGAGGGGGGTGTGGGAAGGGGCGTGACTCCCGCAGGAGTCTATTCCAGGAAGTGGGTGCAAATACCTGTAGTAGACAGGTATCTGCACCCCCCTCCCCCTGAAAGGTGCCAGTTGTGGCACCGGAGGGGGTTCCCTACTGCGCATGGGTGAGTCACGTTGCGTGTCCTAAGTGGTCCCCGCTATCTCCTGGGACCTGTGTGTTTCCCAGGAGACAGAGGGGGGTGTGGGAAGGGGCGTGACTCCCGCGGGAGTCTATTCCAGGAAGTGGGTGCAAATACCTGTAGTAGACAGGTATCTGCACCCCCCTCCCCCCGAAAGGTGCCAGTTGTGGCACCGGAGGGGGGGAGGAATCAGATGAGCGGAAGTTCCACTTTTGGGTGGAACTCCCCTTTAAGAACTTGTAAACATTTGTCTAAGACTCTGCTGAATTGAAATTTGGTTGATGGTAAATTATTCTCATATACGAATAACAAATCCTTACCTTGTTCTAATACTAAGATACTTATTTAAGAGCCTAACTGGGCAAATTACTGGATTATTACAAACATATAAAGTAATCCATGAACTCTTGCCTAATTGGTCAGTTTTAGATCTTTGCAATAAACTTTTAACGCAATGGCTATTAGCTTCTACTGCTTTAAAGAGAAGGCCATTTAAACATTTCTTGTTATTTGGTGCTAGCTCAGAAACCCTCAAAGCTGCAAAAAAATATCAAAAAGGCAACTTTGAACAAGCAAGCCTCAAAATTAGAAAAGCAAATATTTTAGTTCCAACACAGAGTTTTTATAATAACTCTGGAGTAATTGGGTGTCTGTTATCAACTGAAAATTTCGCTTTTCTATAACCTTTCATTGCTTGTCAGACGGAGAAAAAACTAAATAGGGAAGGAAATCTATATAACTTCAGAAAAAAGGAAACTTCACATAACACTTTGTTAATATGTGACCATGAATATTTATTTTCCATCAAAGTATTAAGAAAAGAATGCGCTATATTTTTAGTAAAAGATGACCAAGGTATATGATTTGAATTAAAAAAAGGATATCCAGGAAAACCAAGCTGATGAATATCCTAACCAAGTGGCAGGTGCCAATGAATTTTTAATATTTCCATATATTAAATTATTTCCCAAAGATATTGTGGGCATACCATACCAATCCTGTCCGCTTCTGCGAGCAGTTAGAAAAATTGTGTCATCTGTAACCGAGAGAAAGCATCCGCTACAATGTTATCTTTCCCTGAAATGTATTTTGCCTTCAACCAAATATTCAACAGTAAACATTTTGATACCAGATACCTTAGTAGCTTTTCAACTGGTGGCGATTTAGATAATAAGCAATTAATAGAAAGCATTACTCCTTTAATATCTGTACAAAAAGCAGGCGATGGTTACTAAAATATGTTACCCACATTTCTATAGCTGCTACAATCGGCAACAGTTCTAATAAAACACTATTTTCCAGTAAACCAAGATTTTTCCATTGAAAAGGCCATTTTCCCGCACACCAATAAGTCATCCATATTGCAACAAAACCTATAGACCTATAGAGTCAGTTGCTAATCAAAATTCGTTATCCAAAATAAATTCATGCTACCATATGGTTCTCCCATTTAAGTGTGTCAACAATGTTATCCATATTATCATGTCTTCCCGCATGTCATAAGACATGCGCATATGAGAACAAGAACTTTTTAAACCAGCTATAGAAAAATAGTCTTCTTGAAAAAATTCTACCAACAGGTAAAATCCAAGTTGCAAATGCTAAGGATCCTAATACCTTTTTTTACCATTTTTTTACCATTTATACCATTTCTTTCAATAACACCTTTTTTTTACGAATTAAATTTATAACTAATTCTGAAATACTTTCCAATTTCTCTTGAGGAAGGCAAAACTCTATAAGGGACGTATCAATTGTAATTCCTAAAAATTCTAGGAAAGTCGTAGGTAGTACTGTTCTCTTCCCCTAATGGAATTCCAAATCCTCACAAATGTTAAAAAATAACGAAAAGATTCATACAATCTTCTGACCCATATGAACCAATAAATAAAAATCATCTAAGTAGTGTAATATATATGAAGACCCAGAAATAGCTCGTACTACCCATTCAATGAAAGTGAAAAATGATTTGAAATACTGACAGGAAAGAGAAGACCCCAATGGTAAACATTTATCAAAATAGTACATTTGTTCAAAATAAAATCCCAAAGAATTGAAACTGTTCGGGTGAATAGGCAATATTTTTGGCAAGATTTTACAGTTATCAGTTTTAGATAATAATAATTTTGTTCCCAATTTTCCAATCAATTTTAATGCATCATCGAACGATGCATATTTAACCAAACAAATCTCATCAGTTATTTGATCATTAAGGGACTTACCTTCTGGATGATGAATAACTCTAAATTTATTAGGTTCTTTTTTGGGTAATATTCCTAAAGGCAATATTCTAAAATCTGAACAAGATGGGTTTTGAAAAGGACCTGCAATTCTATGTGCTCTTACTACATCTGCTAATGCATCCACAGATTTTAGATTTTTTACAATTTTACAACCTTTTCCATTAAATGAAGGTAACACAAAACCCTCTTTAACCCTTTCACTGCAAAGTCCGTACGCCGTACGGACCTACAAAAGGGCCTGCAAAAGGGCCTGCAGGTGGCCAGGTCAGTACAGCGTATGGACCTCTTTTCTCCCTCTCCTATAAGCTTATGGTCACTTCAGTGACCATAAGCTTAAATCAGAATTGTTCAGCAGACTCTGCTGAACAATTCTATAACACTGATCGGCAGATTACAACCTGCTGAACGGAGTTATTAATCCCTAATGTGACACCCCCCTCTGCATGCTGCCGCTTCCCTGTCCCCAGCCTCTCTACCTCCCGCAGCTCCCTTCCACATAAAATTACTCTCCCCACTCTCCTCTTCTATACCCCTCAACCCCCCCAGCACTGACCCCCCCACACCCAATCTGACCCCCCCAAATTCGATCCCCGCGCAGCCACAATCATAAGCCGGCATCCCTCCTCTGCCACTCCTGCTGGCTTCAGGTGCTGCTGGGGGCTTGGGAGGGTCCAGACGTGTCACCCCCATTACTCAGATAGCACCCCAGTACCAGCACCCACACTCCCGATCCATCCCTGCTCCAGCGGCATCCCCCCCCCGCAGCCTGCAGCTTCTGCTCTGGTAAACTGACAGGCTGCGGATCGCGGCGGGGGAGGGGGGAGCGGTGCGGGTTATGTTTGGGCTTAGGGGGGCTTGGAAAACATGTGTTTAGCACCCCCCTTCGTGTAGCACCCTGGGCGCATGCAGCGATCACTGTGATCGCTCCTATATGCCCACTGACATCTGATAATAGTAACAGTGAAAGTTACTATGTATCAGACCGTCAGTTTATGAATGAATGCAATCTCTATACAGATTCCATTCATTCAAGTAAAGTGATACAGAGAAAAGGACTACCTTCAGTCCCTTTCTCTGTCTCAAAAAAAGAGATATGGGGGTCTGTTTAGACCTCTGATATCTCACCAAAGACCCCCCCCCCCCAAAAAAAGAAAAAAATTATAAAATGACTAAAACAAAACTGTAAAAATTAAAAATGTTTTTAAAAATACAAACAAACACAGTAAGACCCCCAGGTCTGCCCGCACACACCCCTCCACGGTGATGGTCCCCCCACCGCGCACTCACCCTTCCACGGATACCTCAGCTTCTCTTGACCTTCTCTTGACGGCCAACCAGATCCATCCTGATTGGCCAGGAGGAGAAGCCAGAAGACATTAGCGAATATTAATTTGCTATTGTCACAAGTGGGTGGATTTGGGGTGCAATACTCTGTGATAACATAGTATTTTTATTACATTTTATTTTATTTTATTCAATTCGATTTAATATTATATCTACTAATAGTGGTAACATACTGTGAGATGCAGACCTAAAAATTATCTCAGGGCTTCCCCAAGACCTGATATTTTTTTCGAACACACCTAAGTGGAAAAAAAAAAGAAAGTCTTGCATAGTGCGTGGAGTAGTAGGAAATCCTGTCAAACTTTTATTGCCTTGCCCCCATTTTTTTTTCAAATATAAGTTTTTTATTATTGAAGAGCACATTACAAGCAAGGCACAGATACAGTAATAACAAAGGAAACCAACAACATGATGAATCCATTTTTTTACCCACTCCAGAGTATTCCTGGTTCATTTCATTTCAATACATGGAATATGGCTCAGTGGTATAGTATTAACTGCAATGTAAAGGGGAGGTGTGTCTATTTCAGAATAATAATATCGTCTTCGTGGGATGGTCTTTCAATTAAAAAAACAACCAACATAATGCAGTCTGAGTTGTCTGGTCCCTGCACTACATGCGCTCCTATTTCGTAAATAAAAGGGAAAGAGGAGAAGGAACGAGGAGGGAAGGCTCCAAAGAAGCATAGAAGGATGTAGGGAGTACAAGAAATCAGATATTATTAGATATGTGGGGAAAAGGTAGGGGTGCAGGGGATGGGGGGGAAGGATGTAGAGATGGAGTGGGGATCCGGCAGCAGTGGATTTACACTCATCGGTTTTGTGTATGAATCAAGTGGTGGTTGGTTTCTTATTGTCCAAGCAGTGTCACACCCTCATTGGATAAAAGGAACATGTTCCATAGCCTCCACGTCTTAGAGTGCCTCTCTTGTTTATTTTGGGCCGTGAGGATTATGTCCTCTAATTTCTTAATGTCTTCTACCTTGCTTAACCATGTCCCAATAGAGGGTGGCATGTCGTTTTTCCAGAACAGGGGGATGCAGGATTTAGCAGCATTCAGCAAGTGTCGTATAATTGATTTTTGGCAATGTGTTACTAGGATCTTGGTAGCATGTAGCAGAAAACAGGCCGGGTCATCGGGGATCTTATGATCTGTGAATTTCTGAGTAATGTGTCGTATAGTTGTCCAGAAAAGTTTCAACAGAGGACAAGACCAAAAAATGTGAAGGAGTGTCCCACCATCCGCCCGGCACCTCCAACATCTATCTGTGGTATTCGGGTAGAATTTGTGCAGAAGCTGAGGAGTATAGTACCACTTAGTTAGAATTTTATAGTTAGTCTCCTGGATTTTCGTACAGATTGACGATTTTAAGGAGAATCTAAGAACATTTTGTATCTGGTTTGTCGTGAAGGATCTTTGTAGGTCAACTTTCCACTTCTGTAAAAATGAAAGGTGTAGTTGGTCAGAGGGGGAGTTAAGCAACGTGTAAGTTTTAGACAGCACTTGTGGCAATAGACCCTCGTCTAAGCAATAGTCCTCGAAAATCGTCAGCGCACGGTTAAAAAGGGCTGGGTTTGCAAGAGAATGCAGAAAATAATGTAAGCGAATAGCACTCCAAAAAGGCAGCCGAAAGTGACCTGCCTCTGTCGTTAATGCCTGTAAGGGGAGGCCATTTGTCTCCTTCCAAGAAGTGGGATGTACAATCATGTCCCACTTGGGCGAGTGTCCTATATTCAGATTTTCCAAGTCCTGGAGGGAATGCTGGATTACCCAGAATGGGGAATAATGGGGAATCTTTATTGGAGAGGGAGGAAGAGATGATTGTTTTGGAGCATGTGCTAAGGGTGGTACCTATGATTGGATGAGCTTTCAGTTTCGGGGGTATACTATCATAACACCACAGTGCTCCTTTCAGGAGGACCGCAGTCTGAGCCTGTTCCAGTTGTGTCCAAAGTTTATTTTTGTAGTGTCTGTTCCAATCTATGATTCTTCCAAGGTGGACAGCTAGGTAATAGTTCCGCAGGTCAGGTAGAGCTAGTCCTCCATGATGTTTGGGTAGGGTGAGGTAGCGCCTGGGTAATCGAGGTTTCGAATTAGCCCATATGAATTTAATGAAAAGTGAGTGGGCTTGTTGAAAGTACTGTGACGGTATTTTTTTCGGAAGAGCTTGGAATGAATGAATACATTTTACTCCTACCAAACCAAGAATGCAGCCCCTTGTTCCATCTATCTAGTGTGGTGCGCGTTGAGTTCAAAAGTACATGATAAATCCTTGGGGACATATGTGCCTAAATATTTATGGACGGAATTCGTCCACTTGAACTTAAACTTCGCCTGTAAAGCAGCCAGTGGAGTGGGTGTTACCGCAATTCCCATTGTCAATGATTTGTCTAAATTAATTTTCAAATCAAAAAGCACCCCGTATGTGTCAAATTCTTTAAGGAGGTTGGGAACAGATACTGCGGGGTTGGTAATGGAAAACATGAGGTCGTCCACGTACACAGATATCTTATGTTGCAAATTACCGATTGTAACTCCCTATATATCCGGGTTCCGGTGGACCGTACAGAGGAATGGTTCAAGAGATAAGGCAAACAGGAGTGGGGATAGTGGGCACCCCTGTCTAGTGCCATTCATAATGGGAAAAGGGGTTGATAGCAGGCCATTGGCTTTGACTTGGGCCATGGGTGCAGAATATATTTTCACAATTCATGTAAGCATATTGGCCCCTAGTCCTATACAGTATCTCACAAAAGTGAGTACACCCCTCATATTTTTGTAAATATTTTATTATATCTTTTCACGCGACAACAATGAAGAAATGACACTTTGCTACAATGTAAAGTATTGAGTGTACAGTTTGTATAACAGTGTAAATTTGCTGTCCCCTCAAATAAACTTGAGTACTGTCCGTGATACTTTTTTTATTTGCACTAACATATAATTTTTCATGGACGAGCTTTCGGGTTGTGAATGAAAAATTATATGTTAGTGCAAATAAAAAAAAATATCACGGACTGTCCCCTCAAAATAACATAACAATAATAATAATGTCTAAAACGCTGGCAACAAAAGTGATTACACCCCTAAGTGAAAATTTCCAAATTGGGCCCAATTAGCCATTTTCCCTCCCCGGTGTCATGTAACTCGTTAGTGTTACAAGGTCTCAGGTGTGAATGAGTAGCAGGTGTGTTAAATTTGGTGTTATCGCTCTCATTCTCTCATACTGGTCACTGAAAGTTCAACATTGTACCTCATGGCAAAGAACTCTCTGAGAATCTGAAAAAAAAAGAATTGTTGCTCTACATAAAGATGGCCTAGGCTATAAAAAGATTGCCAAGACCCTGAAACTGAGCTGCAGCATGGTGGCCAAGACATACAGCGGTTTAACAGGACAAGTTTCACTCAGAACAGGCTTCGCCATGGTCAACCAAAGAAGTTAAGTGCACATGCTCAGTGTCATATCCAGAGGTTGTCTTTGGGAAATAGACATATGAGTGCTGCAGGGGTTGAAGGGGTAGGGGGTGAGCCTGTCAGTGCTCAGACCATACACAGCACACTGCATCAAATTGGTCTGTATGGCTGTCATCCCAGAAGGAAGCTTCTTCTAAAGATGATGCACAAGAAAGCCCGCAAACAGTTTGCTGAAGACAAGCAGACTAAGGACATGGATTACTTGAACCATGTCCTGTGGTCTTATGAGACCAAGATAAACTTATTTGGTTCAAATGGTTTCAAGCGTGTGTGGCGGCAACCAGGTGAGGAGTACAAAGACAAATGTGTCTTGCCTACAGTCAAGCATGGTGTGGGAGTGTCATGGTCTAGGGCTGCATGAGTGCTGCCGGCACTGGGGAGCTACAGTTTATGAGAGAACCATGAATACAAACATGTACTATGACATACTGAAGCCGAGCATGATCTCTGCCCTTCGGAGACTGGACCGCAGGGCAGTATTCTAACATGATAACAACCCCAAACACACCTCCAAGACAACCACTGCCTTGCTAAAGAAGCTGAGGGTAAAGGCGATGGACTAGCCAAGCCTGTCTCCAGACCTAAACCCTATTGAGTATCTGTGGGGCATCCTCAAATGGAAGGTGGAGGAGCGCAAGGTCTCTAACATCCACCAGCTCTGTGATGTCATCATGGAGGAGTGGAAGAGGACTCCAGTGGCAACCTGTGAAGCTCTGGTGAACTCCATGCCCAAGAGGGTTAAGGCAGTGCTGCAAAATAATGGTGGCCACAAAAAATATTGACACTTTGGATCTAATTTGGATATTTTCACTTAGGGGTGTACTCACTTTTGTTGCCAGCGGTTTAGACATTAATGGCTGTGTGTTGATTTTTTTTGAGGGGACAGCTAATTTACATTTTTATACAAGCTGTACACTTACTACTTTACATTGTAATTTCTTCTGTGTTGCCACATAAAAAGATATAATAAAATATTTTAAAAAATCTGAGGGGTGTACTCACTTTTGTGAGATACTGTATATTTGAGTACCGAGAACATAAACGCCTAATTCACTCTGTTGAATGCTTTCTCAGTGTCTGTGCTGAGAAAGATGCATGGTGTTTGAGTTTCGGACACCACGTGAACCAGGTTAAATACTTTAGTGGTATTGTCCCTAGCCTCCTTAGTCAGTATAAAACCCACCGGGTCTAGATGTATTATTTGTTGTATGTGTTGCGCTAGTCGAGAGGCCAGGATCTTTGTGAATAGCTTGAGATCTATATTTAGGAGGGAGATGGGTCTATATCTACCACAAGAGGCCTTTACCCTCCTTAAGGATGATGGATATGTGGGCCTTCAAAGTATCATTTGGGAAATTTGTGTCTGAATTAAGGGCATTAAATAACTTTACCATATATGGTCCTATTTTTGGGAGAAAAGTTTGTTGGTAGTATTATAGGGTAAAGCCATCGGGTCCTGGTGCTTTCCCTGGTTTCATTTCTCCCACTGCCTTCTGCAGTCCTGTCGTAATGTCTAGTTCTCCTCTTATCTCACTAGAAAGCTGGGGGAGTTGGGAGGCCTCAATGTACTCTTCCATCGCTGACCTTGAGGTTGACCAATTTTTTAGGTTATATAGGGAGGCAAAGTAGTCTCTAAACTCCTGTGCTATTTTAGAGGGTAGAACTATCTTTTGACCCGAGGGAGATATGATTTGGGGTGTATATGTGGTTTGCTAATAGCTTCCCACATTTATTGCCCGATTCATAATGAAGCTTGTGGCAGTGCTAAAGTGCTGCTTTGGCTTTGTAATGCAGGAGGTCTACCGTTTATCTTCTGAGAAATAGTAGGTTGTTCTCTAGGGAGGGGGTGGGTTTTTTTTGTTTTTGGGATTCTACCTCTTGTATTTTATGAAGGAGTGTGAGAAGCTGTTTTTCTCTCTCTCTCTTTTAATATGTGCACCGTGCTTAATCAAGACTCCCCTTATAACTGTTTTGTGTGCTTCCCATAGGATACCTGGGTCACAGTCTGGTTAGTCATTCGTGCGAAAGTAATGTGTTAGTTTGTTAGTAACATCCACCAAAATAGCTGCATTTTGTAGCAGACTTTCATTTAGTCTCCAAAATCGAGTTTTGATAGCTGAGACCGTCGAGAGTGTGTATTGCATCGTGATGGGCGTGTGGTCGGACCACGTAATGTTACCTATAGTAGCGTCAGTCACTGCTTCCAATTGATTGTGGGAGAGTAGGAAGAAATCTATTCTGGAATAGAATTTGTGTGGCGAGGAGTAAAAGGTATAGTTCCTTTCTCCAGAGTGATGTCTCCAATTGTCCACTGATTGGGCTCTGTGTAGGTCTTGGATTACTCGTTTGTGGATGGCAGGGCGGATGGAGGACACCCCCGATGAGGTGTCGGTCGAGGATAACAGGGGGTTTTTAAAGTCCCCCCCAGGATCATTTGACCTTCCGCAAATTCCCTGAGCTGGTCAAGTATGAGGCGGATGAATACGTCCTGTCTATCATTGGGCTATACACATTGGCAAATGTCACTTTTGTAACACCTATGTATCCCTTCAGAAACACATATCATCCATCCTTATCAATTAAGGTATCATAACATTTCCATGGTATCCTGCTAGATAGGAGGATAGATACTCATTTAGATTTGGCAACGGCATTAATAGCATGGTAGGACATGGGGTAGAAGAGGTTTCTAAGACATGGAGGCCTGTCTGCTCTGAATTGAATTTCTTGTATAAATGCCACATCTACATGTTTGCGTAAGATCATTTAAAAGCATACGTATTTTCTCCGGTATGTTCAAACCCTTCGCATTCAGCGTAAAAGATTTTGAAAGACTCTATCGCTGCCAGAGTTAGGAATGAGGGGGTGGGAAATAAGGAAGTACGGGACTCGGGATGCAGGAGGGGAGATTGGGGGTGGGAGGGGGATGGGAGGGGAGGAGAGGAGAGGGCGGAGGTGTGGGGGGATAGGGGATGGGATGGAAGGGAAGGAAATGGGATGGGAAGGGAGGAAAGGGGAGGGGTGGGGAGGAAAGGGGGTGGGGAGGGGTAGGGAGGGGGGAGAAGGAAGTGGAAGAAGGGGGAGAGAGGTGGGGGGGGAGAGGGGAGAAGAGGAGTGGAGAAATGAAGAGAAGGGAGGAAAGGAGAGGGAAAGGAGGGAGGAGGAGAGAGAGGAAGGAGAGTAGATGAGCAGGTAAGACAAAAGACTAGTATAAAAAGGGAGACAGAATGCTGTCTCTGCTCTTAACTAAATTAACAACAATGTGTATTAAAGCACTCCTCAGCTATGGGGTGTAGTGCTTCAGCCTATGTGGGGGAGGGGTTGGGCCGAGCCAAGGGGAACGTCCTCAGCTCCATCCAGTCCCCCCTGGCAAAAAAACACAATATACATCATGTATAAAAAAGAAAACAGTATCAAGTTATTATCGTTGACTTTTAACTGTGAAACACCCATACAGTATGTGGATGCATGAGGGCCTAACAGGATGTATGTGATCCTTACAGTGCGCGGTTCCCCTTTGGATTCTCTCCCTAACAGGGGACTGGTTGGATGAGGTACTACTGGTTGTCTCCTCATGACTCGCGTGCCTAATTGTATCCATTCAAAGTTCCCTGGGTAGTTTAGAACAAAGGTAGATGACCCTTAAATCCTCCATCAGTCATGTACTGTGATTCTTGCTCCGTGCAGCTGGAGGAGGAGCCAAAGAGCTGCAGGGTCCGTGTCTCCCACGCCTGTTCGGTACGGTCTCCCCCCTCCCCCCACCCCCCCAGACAACTCACGGAGGGTGGGGAGAAGGTCAGACGACCCCCGCTGGCTCCGTGGCGCCCCGACAAAAAGGGGCCCTGGTTTTATATCAGAACCCCATCTTCTCCTAGCTGCATAGAGCCATAACATGTATGCCCCCATGCTTTAAGAGATATTCCCTAATGTCCTCTCTTTTTGACAGGTGCCAGAAAGAACACATCCTGTATATTTTTTTTAGTTTTTCTGTAGAAGGGCTGCAAACTCTGTGAAAGCTTATTACTGTCCTGTGCCCATTTGGCAGATTTCAAATTTACATGTTTATGAAAGAAAATCTCCCCACTTCTTCTTCGTCTTTTTGACTGGTAGGTGTGGCAAAAAAAAAACCCAGTCATGCACAAAGAAAACATATACATTTTCTAGTAGTGTAAAAAAAGTTTAGATTCCCATTAGGAATTTTTTGCTGATTGTGTCCCCATGAAGGGATTTCCTGCAACTTCCTGTCCAGTGGACAAATGACAGATTAAACAGGAAGGGGGCAGAGTTTGCATTTTAAAGTTGATGGAACAATGTCCTAACTGGCTTCTCAAACAGCATTTAAAATGTAGCAGAGAAGCTAACCCTTTAATACATGGTCCAAAACTAAAGATAAATATTTAGGTTGAAGTTGAACTTTAACGACTGCCATTGCACTGCTATATTTGTGGTGATGTCATCTGTGACCCAAATACAGGCATCAGGGATTTATGAGATCCTAATCCCCTGATGACGTCACATCTGACGAAATGTATTTTAAAGCAGAGTCCCGCCTACATAAATAAAAATGAATTAAACGTCAGCAGCTACAAATAGTGCAGCTGCTCACTTTCAAAATAAGGACACTTACCTGTCCAGGGTGCCCGCAATGTCTTCACTCAAAGCCGATCCATCCCCTCGGCTGTGGGTGGAGGTGCCGGCATTGCTAGTAAGGGAATCAAGAAGTGAAGCCTTGCGGCTTCAAAGCCTGGTTCCCTACTGCACATGCGCAAGTCGAGCTGCATGTTCTGAGTGGTCCCTGCTGTCTTCTGGGATCTGTGTGTTTCCCAGAAGACAGCGGAGGGGGGGGGCGGAGGAGGGGACGGACATGGCGTAGATTGCCGTGGATACTGAGGAGATCTTTCGCCGGAAGTGGGAGCAAATACCTGTATTAGACAGGTATCTGCTCCCCCCTAAAAGGTGCCAAATGATACACCGGAAGGGGGGGAATCCGAACAGCAGAAATTCCATTTCTGGGTGGAACTCAGCTTTACAGAGCTAGGAAATACATCACCACACATGCATGCCGAATGTCGGCCATCCTTTATGTGGGCATCATAGAGATTGTGTGCACACATAGCTGTTTCAAGCGCTACATTTTTGTAAGCAGAAATTTGAACTAATAAATTTGGATGTTTTATGGTAATGCACTATAGGAAGTGTGTTTACTTTTTACATGTACATTTGGAATGTTTAAATGATCATATATTGCTGCTTATGGAGGAGGATTGCGGCAGTTGTTAAAGACGATCCAGGTGCCATCAGTTGTGGGATGTTTGCTCTAAATAGAACCCTACATCTAATGCTGTTTTGACTGCTCTATAATTTGAAGGTCAAAATCCTCCAGTAAGCCTCTCTTCACACAAGGGTAGTGTGCACTGGTGTGACTTTAGTGTTCACTCTTTGGATCTAAATCTCAGTCACTGAGAAGATTGGAATTTCCACCTGATTTGATCTATTGGAATTGGGACTTCTTTTCACACAAACTTTTACATATGAATCTCTCACTTTTTTTTGTTTATTTAAGTTTTACTGGATTACCTATATTATGATTTTTTTTATGATCACTTAATGTAATTAGTATTATTTATTGAAAAAGAATATATAAAACACAAAGCGCTGTGATGCTAAATAGCTGATAATTACACAGAAAACCAAGTGAGGCTGCTATCAAAAAAGAGTGTTTTCAGAGTCACTTAAAAAGAATAAATAATGATATTTGAAGCGCTTCACAATGTGCATAAAAATGAATATATATGAATAAATAGAAATACTCAAATAAACCCAGCGGCTTTTTCAAGACTGTGATGTAACGCGTGGGAGGAGCCAAGGACGCTCTGTGCAGATCAGCAGTATCACTCAGTGTACTGCAGTGAATCTGCTCCTGTCTAAGGCGGCTGACTGCTATAGTAAAACCTGCATATGCCTTATCATTATAAGGCACACGTGAGTGGATTGAAGTTTGCCTGTGTACCTTGGTATCCTAACTATTGCACAATGATTGGTTTTTTCTCTTATCTGCCTGTCAAATGAGATCTGTTTTATGATTCTCAAATTGGTTGTGAACAGAAACAAAAGAAACATTGTTACTATAAAGGTCAATGAGCACCTTAATTAAGCAAGTGTTTTTAAACAGCTTTGCTAGTGGGACTGGATCAAAGCTCTATACCAATCGGATTCTACACTTGTATAATTGAACCTTCTGAATACATCCCTATATATTTATTTTTATGTGGATTTTTTATGTGGATTTTTTTACACATTTGGTGTCACTAATTTTTTATAATTTTACACTATTTTGATTGCTGGATTTTTTAGGAATTTTTACTCACCGCTGGGTTTATTTGAGTATTTATATTTATTCATATATATTCATTTTTATGCACATTGTGAAGCGCTTCAAATATCATTATTTAGTATTATTTATTACACTGATGTATTTTTATGATATCTGGCATTACATTGACATTATTATTTTTATAGAATATAATTTTTTTACGTGCTTCACTTTATTATATATTATTTTTGTGTGCCTAGTGTCTAGGTATTTGTGACAGCTGCATGTTTGAATAGTGGATTAGCGCATATTTTTCTTCTTTCTTATCTTTATCAATAAACATACCGGGGCTGAGCAGGAGTCATAGTGACCAAACTGACACAGTGTCCTGTACCTCCAAGCAGGAAGGGGAAGCTGCTGTGTGTAACATAGGCACCAGGCATACACGCCCCCTGCAATGGGGAACAGGAGCACATCCAGCATCACATTATGAGTAGACAATGCTTTCTTTTCCAACATAACATTTTTTGAATTTTCAAAAGGGTGCACATTGCCAGGTTGTTCAAAGTATCAGTAATGCCCTGTACACACGGTCGGACATTGATCGGACATTCGACAACAAAATCCATGGATTTTTTCCGACGGATGTTGGCTCAAACTTGTCTTGCATACACACGGTCACACAAAGTTGTCGGAAAATCCGATCGTTCTAACGGTGACATAAAACACATACGCTGGGACTATAAACGGGGCAGTAGCCAATAGCTTTCGTCTCTTAATTTATTCTGAGCATGCGTGGCACTTTGTGCGTCAGCTTTGTGTACACACGATCGGAATTTCCGACAACGGATTTTGTTGTCGGAAAATTTTATAGCAAGCTCTCAAACTTTGTGTGTCGGAAATTCCGAAAATGTTTGATGGAGCCCACAATTTCCGACAACAAGGTCCTATCACACATTTTCCGTCAGAAAATCCGACCGTGTGTACAGGGCATAATCAATATTACAAGTTCACAATACAGAGTGCAGAATTTCAAGAAAACAACATATCCAGTAATAAAGTGTTATAGCCATGTCTGACATTCTTAAGCAAAAAAGCCCACTGGATCATTTCCATGGCGACAGTACCAATGCAGTGACAACAGTGACCAGAATGTCCAGGCTTTGTGGAGGAGTGCCTAGCTTTTCTTTCACAACCAGAGACATTTAAATCCTAATAAATGCCTTTTACTGGCTTACACTATGGTTGCTTTTGTGTGTCAGAGGTCTGATTGAGCATGCATATCCCTGATGACAGGAAGGTGTGTCTGAAGCACCTTCTACAGTGCTGTGAAAAGTATTTGCCCCTTCCTGATTTCTTATTTTTTTGCACTTCTCACACTTAAATGATTCAGTTTACCAAACAAATTTTGATATTACACAAAGATAACCCGAGTGAATCCAAGATGCAGTTTTTAAATTATTATTTCATTTATTAAGGGAAAAAAGCTGTTCAAACCTGCCTGGCCCTATGTGAAAAAGTAATTTCCCCCTAACTGTGATTAACCACAATTTTTGGAAAGCTGAGTTAAGCTGAGTTAAATTTCACTTGCCACACTCAGGCCTGATTACTGCCAGACCTGTTGAATCAAGAAATCACATAAATAGAAGATGTCTGACAACGTGAAGCACGCTAACAGATCACAAAAAGCCACACATCATGCCATAATCTAAAAAACAGATTAGAAACAAAGTAATGTACACGTATCGGTCTCGGGAGGGTTTCAAAGCCATTTCTAAGGCTTTGGAATTCCAGTGAACCATGGGGAGAGCCAAATGGAGATAACTTGGAACATTGGTGAACCTTCCCAGGAGTGGCCGGCCTACAAAAATTACTCCAAGAGCATGATGACGACTCATCCAGGAGGTCATAAAGGAACCCAGAACAACATCTAAAGAACTGCAGGCCTCACTTGCCTCAGGTAAGATCAGTGTTCATGATTCAACATTAGGAAAGATATTGGGCAAAAATGGCATCCATGGGAGAGTTCCAAGGCCAAAGCCACTGCTGACCAAAAAGAACACAAAGGCTCATCTAATTTACCAAAAAATATCTTAATTATCCCCAAGACTTTTAGTCAACTAGTCTGTGGACTGATGAGACAAAAATTTAACTTTTTGGAAGGTGGGCGTCCCGTTACATCTGGCATAAAACGAATACAGCATTTCATAACAAGAACATAATACCAACAATCAGACATGGTGGTGGTAGCGTGATGGTCTGGGGCTGCTTTGCAGCTTCAGGACATGGACGACTTACCTTAACCTCCTTAGCGGTAATCCCGAGTGTGGCTCGGGGTGGATTTTCAGTACCAAAAGTGGTAACCTCGAGCCACACTTGGGATTGCATCGCAAATTTCAGGCAAAGTTACTTACCTTGCCCTCAGGATCCTGCGATGTTGCCCCGCTCTGTGTGCGAGCTGTCCTCCGTCGGATCTGTCACAGTGCCAAGCTCCGTTCCCTGCGAACATTGTGACACACGGGGACGGAGCACGGCACCAAATTCAAAAAGTGAAAAACACAATACACATACAGTACACTGTAATCTTACAAATTACATTACTGTATCACATTTCACCTCCCTTTTGTCCCTTGTGGTCTGTCCAGTGCCCTGCATGCAGTTTTATATTATAAATATGGTTCTTTCTGCTTGGAAACTGGAGATTGTCCATAGCAACCAAAAAGCGTCCCTTTACATCAAAAGCAGTTTTAGACCAGCTAGAAAACAGCGATAATAAATTAGAATCACTTGCAGAATTGAGTGATAGTGATTTGTGGGGAAATTTATCATTAACCACATGACATCTGGTCATAGCTGAATGACGGCTACAGTGCGGATGTCAATTCCCGGGAGGCCGTCATATGATGGCCTCCCCTTTCCTCGCTCCCCGTGCGCGCTCATGAGCGTGCATCGGGGAAATTCTGTGTTGGCCGTGTCCCTTGGACACAGCCAATCACAGATCGCTGTAAATGGCCAATCACATCGGCCATTTACAGCGCGATCGCGATGGCCAATGAGCGATGATCTCAAATGTAAACATATGAGATCATCTCTCATTGCCGGCTCTCTCTCCTCACACAGAGACAGCATGTGAGGACAGAGAGAATCTGTCAGCGATCTGTGAGTTACAAAAACGTTTTACAGTGCCTACAGTGCCCCATCAGTACAGTGCCAATCAGTACATTGCCAATCAGTACTATGCCCCATCAGTACAGTGCCCACCTGTGCAAATCGGTGCCCACCGGTGCCAATCGGTGCCCACCTGTGCCTACCTGTGCCAATCGGTGCCCACCTGTCTGCCATCGGTGATCAGTGTCCATTTGCACATCTTCACAATCAGTGCCCACCTGTGCCACCTCATCAGTGCCCACCTGTGCCACCTCATCAGTGCCCACCTGTGCCAATCAGTGCCCATCTGTGCTGCCTCAGTGCACATCTGTGCAATCAATCAGTGCCCATCTGTGCTGCCTCATCAGTGCCCATCTGTGCCACTCCATCTGTGCCGCCCCAACAAGTGCCGCCTCATCTGTGCCCAGCTCTGCCACCTCATCTGTGCCATCTCAGTGCACATCTGTTCCGCCTCAGTGCCCACCTGTGCCACCTCATCAGTGCCCACCTGTGCCACCTCATCAGTGAGCACCTGTGCCACCTCATCAGTGCCCACCTGTGCCAATCAGTGCCCATCTGTTCCGCCTCATGAGTGTACATCTGTTCCACCTCATCAGTGCACATCTGTTCCACCTCATCAGTGCCCACCTGTGCCGCCTCATCAGTGCCCACCTGTGCCGCCTCATCAGTGCCCACCTGTGCAGCCTCATCAGTGCCCACCTGTGCCGCCTCATCAGTGCCCACCTGTGCCGCCTCATCAGTGCACATCTGTTCCACCTCATCAGTGCACATCTGTTCCACCTCATCAGTGCCCCTCTGTGCCACCTCTGTGCCCATCTGTGCTCATCAGTGCCGCCTCATCAGTGCCCATTAGTACAGGCTTAGCACACACCTGTGTAGTCGCATCACCACCAGCAACCATGTCCAAAAGATGCTTTTCCGCCAAGGAGGCGTTCCAAATACTTTCCCAGGCCGATGAGAGCAACGGGGAGCTCTCTTTTTCAGATTCCCTTTCAGACTCCGATTCTGAGTCAAACATAAATTTTTAGCCAGTCCTCAGTAGTGGAACACTGAGTGACTCAGAGGAGGATGATATTCGGCCTGCCAAACAAAGGCGTTCTGGTGAGGAGGCAGTGGCATCCACCAGCACCGCAGTGCCATCCACCAGCACAGCAGCGCCATCCACCAGCACAGCAGTACCATCCACCAGCACCGCAGTACCTCGGCAAGAAAGGCCAAGGACCCATGCCAGCCTTCCCTATGCCCTGCAGAACCCCTTGTGGCTCCCTCCTAATTCAGGAGAAGCCAACATTCCCCCTTTCACTGCCCAGCCAGGAGTCCAGGTGGACACAGAGAATTTTTCCCCAATACATTTTTTTAATTTAATTTTTACAGAGGACATGCTATCAAATATTGTGGCCCAGTGCAACCTTTATGCACAGCAATTTATTTTAAAAAATCCAACGTCCTACTATGCCCGTCCCTACGAGTGGAGAGACCTAACGGTGGAGGAGTTGAAGGCTTTTTTAGGCCTCACATTTAATATGGGACTCACCAAAAAAAACACTTTAATGTCCTATTGGTCAACCTACCCCATCCACCACATGCCAATATTCTCCAAGGCAATGCCCGGAAACAGATACCTCATGATAACGAGGTTCCTTCATTTCAATGACAATACCCAGTGCCCTCCCCGAAATGACCCAAATTATGACAGGCTTTTCAAAATTCGGACGCTTCTAAATTATTTTTCTGGAGTATTCCCCCAGCTGTTTACCCCAGACCAAAACATATGTGTGGATGAGTCCTTTGTTAAATTTAGTGGCAGGCTTAAAATAAAACAATTTATTCCCAGTAAAAGGGCCCGCTATAGGGTGAAGGTATACAAATTATGTGACCGAGTCACAGAGTACATATATGCCTTCAAAGTGTACAAAGGGAAGGACACCCAGCTGCAACCTCCCAATTGTCCAGACTACTTGGGATCAAGCGGGAAAATAGTTTGGGACCTCATATACCCCCTACTGGAAAAAGGCTACAATTTATACGTAGACAACTTCTACACATCTCTGCCCCTGTTCCACAACCTTCACTGAAAGAAGACGCCAGCATGTGGCACCGTAAAAAAGAATCGGAAGGGCTTTCCTCAAAGTCTTGTCAATAAGAAATTGAGAAAAGGAGAAACAGCAAGTCTACGAAACAACGAGATTTTGGCAGTGAAGTGGAGGGACAAAAGAGATGTCTACATGTTGTCTTCAATCCACAATGATACCTTCGTGGAAATCCCCAGAAGGAATGGCCCCATACAAAAACCTAAATGCATCTATGATTATAATTTGTTTATAGGGGGAGTCGACTTCAATGACCAAATGCTGGAACCATACCTTGCCACAAGACGGACATACCATTGGTATAAAAAAGTCGCAATTTATTTTTTTCAATTGGCCATATACAATTCATATGTAATTTATCGTAACTCCACCCAAAACCCCAAACGCTTCCTTGGCTACCAGGAGGAAGTTTTCACTGCCCTTATATTCCCGAATGGCCCACCAGAAAATATCCGATCAGATGTTCTAAGTCGACTCTCCGAACGCCACTTTCCTGATAAAATCCCTCCCAAACCAACAGGCCAACGACGGCAAAAAAAATGTACGGTGTTTACCAGAGCAGGATTCAGAAGAGACATCTTTTTATTGTGCACAATGTCCTTCCGAACCAGGCCTCTGCATAGGTGAATGTTTTCGCCGTTACCATACTTCAGTAAATTATTAGTGAAGTATGGTAAACGTAAGCCTCAGTTCCTGCAATTTACCCTCACACCCCTTATATCACTGCCTGCTCTATAACTGACCCTGGCTTGTTATTCCACCACGCTTCTGTCTGTCGATTCTGTACATACCTCTGCCTGTTCTGGAACTGACCCTGGACAGTTATTTGACCATGCTTCTGCCTAACGATTCTGCACATACCTCTGCCTGATCTGGAACTGACCCTGGACTGTTATTCGACCATGCTTCTGCCTAACAATTCTGTACATACCTCTGCCTGATCTGGAACTGACCTTGGACTGTTTGACCATGTTTTTTGCCTGCCTCATGGACTGATCTTGTACCCTGCTACTGGACTAGTGGGATTCAACACAGGGGTCTCACATATGTGAGGGGCGCCAGAATTGTTTTTCTGGATGAAGAAAACAATTTGTTTTGTTTTCTCAATCCTAGATTAGGGTCTGGAGACTCGGAGGCTTCAAAGAGATTTGGGTGGGAGAAGCCTCTACCCCTGTCCCCATTCTGTCCTGAACGAGGCCCTACTTCTGCCTGTAGGACTTACTGCCGTCATGCCTCTGCCTGTCACACTGACCATACCACATGGACCTGCCTACTACCAGGACCAATATTTCGTTGCTGACCAAGTCCGCGCCTGCTGCCTGGACCAGTGCTATCCTCCTGTGTACAACTGCGCTACTACAACCACAGGTAATCTTTTGTTTATGCTTTGCTCAGCATAATGTATTTTGAGGTGTAATTCTTGGTATGTGCATGCTATGTGTCCCTGGAACACCTGACGGTGTTCCTTGCATGTTGGATCCCTGTATGTGGCCAGGCTACGTAGAAGTCTCACACATGTGGTATCGCTATACTCAGGAGGAGTAGCAGAATGTATTTTGGGGTGTCATTTGTGGTATACACATGCCATGTGAGAGAAACAAGCTATTACAATGACAACTTTGTGGGGGGAAAAAATCTCAATTTTGCAAATTGTGGGAAAAAAATTACAACTTTAAATAACTCAATGCCTCTTACTAAATACCTTGAAATGTCTACTTTCCAAAAAGGGGTTATTTGTACTTTCCTGGCTTGTTAGGGTCTCAAGAAATGAGATAGGCCACCAGTACATCAGATGTGATAATTTTTTTATGATTTGTACTATAGCTTGTAGACTCTAAAACTTTCACACAGACCAAATAATTTCCACTAATTTTTGGTTATTTTTACCAAAGATATGTAGCATTATAAATTGTGGCCAAAATTTATGAAGAAAAATTACTAATTTGCAAAATTGTATCACATAAATTAAGAAAAATTCGTTATTTTTCAAAATTTTCGGTCTTTTTTCATTTATAGCGCAAATAATAAAAAACCCAGAGGTGATCAAATACCACCAAAAGAAAGCTCTATTTGTATGAAAAAAAGGACAAAAAATCATTTGGGTACAGTGTTGCATGACTGAGTAATTGTCATTCAAAGTGTGAGAGCACTGAAAGCTAAAAATTGGTCTGGATAGGAGGGGGGTTTAAGTGCCCAGTAAGCAAGTGGTTAAACACTGAAAGTAATGACAGCGACAATTCTGCAACTGAGCAAATTTTTGTGTTTTTGATTTGATTACATTATTGAATAATTTTTATTTATTATTATTATATTATTATTTGTTATAATTATTTATAGTTATTTATTATATTATAATTTATGATTTCATGTTTAAAGCTTTATCATACCCGGGATGTCTACGAGACTCTTGTTTGGACAGATTTAAGTGTGTTATTCCTAAGAATTACAGGCCTACAATATAAAATGCCAAATTTCCATGCAAAACATTATACCGCTTTGAGCATCAAAAATTTGAAATAATCATACCGCCAGGGAGGTTAATTGATGGAACCATGAATTCTGATCTCTACCAGAAAATCCTGCAGGAGAATGTCCAGTCATCAGTTCGTGATCTCAAGCTCAAGTGCATTTGGGTTATGCAGCAGGACAATGATCCAAAACACAACAGCAAGTCCACCTCCAAACGGTTCAAACAAAGCAAAATGTAGGTTTTGGAGTGGCCTAGCCAAAGCCCGGACTTAAATCCAATTGAGATGCTGTATCATGACCTTACACAGGCTGTTCATGTTGGAAAACTCTCCAACGTGGCTGAATTAAAAAAATTCTGCAAAGAAGAGTGGGCCAAAATTGCTCCACAGCAATGTGAAAGACTCTTTACCAGTTATCGCAATCGCTTGATTGCAATTGTTGCTGCCTAGGGTGGCACAACCAGTTATTAGTTTAGGGGGTAATTACTTTTTGACATAAAGCCAGGCAGGTTTGGACAGCTTTTTTGCCTTAATAAATGAAACCATAATTTAAAAACTGCATTTTGTATTTATTTGGGTTATCTTTGTGTAATAATAAGATTTGTTTGATGATCTGAGTCATTTAAGTGTGACAAATATGCAAAAAAAAAAAAATTAGAAAGGGGGCAAATACTTTTTAACAGCATTATACAGGCATACCCCACTTTTAAGTACACAATGGGGTTTATTTACTAAAGCTGGAAAGTGCAAAATCAGGCTCACGTCTGCATAGAAACCAATGGGCTTCAAACCCCAGCTTGTTCAATTAAGCTTTGGTAACAAAACCTGGAATCTCATTGGTTTCTATGCAGAAGTGAGCCTGATTTTGCACTTTCCAGCTTTAGTAAATAAACTCCATTGTGTACTTAAAAGTGGGGTATGCCTGTATACCAAGGATTGATGACCCATTTCACTAAAGCCTATTTTGACCACCTTAATTGGGGTCAAAATTATCTAGTAAGCTTCCTATCTTTCAGCACGAAGTTAAGTGACCTTTCCTAGAGGGCTGTCCAGGGTATCCTCACACCTTTTTCTCGGGTGATATTTTCACTTATATTTGAACTGCTGTGCATTAGCTGGTTGAAAATATAAGTTTCTTTTGCGACTTTTACTACTCACATTATACGTGGAATGTTTCTTGGGACACAGCTGATCACAGATCAGAGTAAAGAGCCAATCACCAAGTGACCAGCTGTGTCCGATCACAACTGAACACAGTGTAAACAGTATTTGCCGGTTATCGGCAGTCTTCTCCTCACGCTGACGGAACGTGAGGAGAGGAGAGCGGATAACCGGTAAATCCACAGGAGACATCTACATGATAATCAGGGCACTGATCATCAGTGTCCTAATTATCAGTGCAACCCCAACAGTGCCCACAAGTACTGCCAATTTGTGCCCATCAGTGCTGCCAATCAGTGCCCATCAGTGCTGCCTGTCAGTGGCCATCAGTAATGCCTGTCAGCGCCCATCAGTGCCACCCATCAGTGCCGCCCATCAGTGCCGCCCATCAGTGCCCACCAGTGCCACCTCATCAGTGCAGCCTCATCAGTGTGGCCTCATCAGTGCCCATCAGTGTCATCTCATCAGTGCTCATCACTGCAGACTATTAGTGCCCATTAGTGCAGCCTATCAGTGCAGCCTCATCAGCGCGCATCAATGAAGGTGAAAAATTACTTATTTAGAACATTGTATAACAGAAACAAAGAAAATAAATGTCTGTTTTTTTTTTTGTTTGTTTAGAAAAAATAAAAAACACAGTGGTGATTAAATACAAAAAAAAAGCTCTATCTATCTTAAAAAAATTATAAGAATTTTGTTTAGGTACAGTTTTGCATGAAAATTGGCCTGGGCAGGAAGGGGATGAAAGTGCCCAGTAGGCAAGTGGTTAAACCTAAAAGTGACTGGTGCCCATTTTTGTCTACACTGACCACCGCCCACCATGCCTAGTAAACTGCACCCTGAGGTGAAATGTCAGCCCTCCTTGATGCTAGGGATTGGGGGGCTACACAAGATAAGGCCACCAGCTAGGACATTTGGGTTAAGCGATGCAGTAGAGTGCTATGAACAAAAGGCATCTTCAAGAACAGAGGGTCAGCAACAAGTTACCAAGCACTCAAAACTTAAGCCTTAATGACATAAAATAAAAACTCCAAAATCAAAGAAAACCCTCCAAATTTGTGAATGAGAAACTGGCTTTTAATAAAATTAATCAGACCTGGATCACAGAGGACTAAGAAAAGCCGACCGATAAAATCAATACCATTTTATTTTAAATGCAGTGTATACATTATATATATATATATATATATAAAACTAAGAAAAAACAAATAGGTTGGCATCTGGGTTGAAGGTGTGTGCTTTTTGGTTTGTTTTGTTTTTTTGGGTGCACGGTGTTTTACTTTTTTTTTTTTTTAAAGAATGTATTGAAGTGCTGTGAATAAGGCAGCTATAATTGCCTGATGTGCTCTTATCACCCCAAATGAGCAGCTAAAGTTGTAACTGGCACTCATCAAGTGCCAACTATGCTAACCTTTCCAACCCCTGTGCTCCATTCACTTCTCACAATGAAAAGCGCTCTAAAAATGGAGGATAAACAGATGAATAAAAGACCCACCTCCTCTATTCATAGAGCTCTTTTAATTATGGGAACTGATAGTACGGTTTCTATAAATGGAGCATGAGGGTTGAAAGAAGGGGCAAAGTTGGCACTTTATGAGTGCCTGTCACAGCTGCAGCCCTTCATATTAACCCTTGTAGCACTGGAAGATTACTGCTGCAGAGGTATCTGGAAGGAGAGAACTTTAGATTTCAAACATAGCAGCCACCAGTACATGGGGCATATGGCGTTCATGGTAAATACCATCCCTGCTGCCATTTTTTTTATAAAACTTTATTTATTTATCATTACAGGTACTTATATAGCGCTGTCAATTTACGCAGCCCTTAACATATAATATTACACATTCACATCAGTCCCTGCCCTCAAGGAGCTTACACTCTAAGGTGAACTTCAGTATTAACTTCATTTGATATTAATGGTAATATAATGATGCATTTTTAAATACAGTATACTACATACTACCCCTGTGTCGTGTGTGTGTATTTAAAGAATATATGTGCTTTTGTCCTAGCCAAGGGTTTTCCCTAAGTAATAGATAGAGATAAAAAATGAAACTGAAACTTCACATTTTATAAATAATATTCACATAATAGAGCTAAATGGTCATTTCTGTAATTATAATTTTAATGCTATCTCTAACCTTTGCAAATTTGTAAAGCTAGTATGATGAGCTTTTAATAATGGAGTATTGTGCTGCTTTAAATGTGATTAGTCACGTTCATAATATTACATCCTCTGCACAGTGCACTGTTTAATTACACAGAATTCAGAGGCTTATTATGCACTGCTTGGGGAACAGGGGTAAGGAGACCTTGAAAATGTTGTTTGTTATAAGCAAATGTAACAACAATGTAATATCTTAGACAGTGCAAGCAAACATTTTCAGCTTCACCTTGAACCAAATAGAATGAGCAAAATGTGACTATATATATATATATATATATATATACACACATACACATACACATATATATATATTAACACCCTAGAAAACAAAATGGCGGTCGTTGCAATACATTCTGTCACACCGTAGTACCCGCGCAATGGGATATGTACTAGAGACAGAAAATTATTTGTTGGAACTGCTGCCACTACCAATTACTTCCACTAGGTGGAGTGTAATGTTGAAAAAAGGAAAAAAAGGAGTGGATATGGCTCCGTTGCGGACCTGAAGGATTCAGGTATGTGCTGCTCCCTTGAATGGGAGGGAGATATTAGGTGGGGAAAAGGAATAGCAGGTGGTTCCTATTGAATAAGTGTCTTCTACTCAAAAACCAATGTGCAATGAAAGTGCAGGTTAATGTGAAGCCTTGTTAAAGACTCCTAAGTGTGCATGAGTGTCAAGCTGTATACCTGACACAGTAATGTTCATTGTGCATGACACCAACTTGTTCTATAAATGAATAAATAAATGAATAAAAAATAAAAATGAATAAAAATGTGACATAAAGTGCAATATTCCTAATTGTTACTATGCATATGTATCAACCATATAAACAATATAAATAGGTATAAACAATAGTGCAAATTAAGGTGCTGGTGTGGATAAACAGGTGAACATCTGATTAATAAGGTGCTATGGTGCCGGTGAAGGGGTCCATTTTAGGCTCTGGTGGACTTTTAAATGAATAAACCCTCGGTGCGTGCCTTATTCGTACTCTTATAATGACTGCACTCACCAGATCCTTCACCCCCTCTTGGGGTCTCCCACATCCACAGTGCTCCAGCGTGCTCCAGATGACCTCAGAGTGATGAAACGCGTAGGGAGGAGTCAGCATACGTCCTTGCATCACTTCCTGTTTCAGAGGCTTGTTATCAGGGATCTACCAGTGCCAGACCTGGGCGTTTGCATGCGCCTATGCGGCGGCACGCCCCTGTGCAATCATTGCAACAAACGTCTGCTGTTCCCGGGCATCAGCGCAGCGCTTGGGCGCGCGGCACGTGTGCATGCTTGCGCGTGTGCACACGCGCGCGTTTGCATTAGCACCGTTTGCCGCCAAAGAGCGCATAAAAGTTCCCCTGTTCCATGGGCGCATTGCTGCTTCGTCTCAGCTCCGTGATTCCTGTTAATCTGCACCTGGTTGTTTGATACCTGATTTGACCTGGCTTGTCTGACCATCCGACCCGACCTGCCTGACTATTCTGTTGCTTCTGCCTGATACCGTTGCCGATCCCTGCCTGCCTACCGACTCTGCCTCTGCCTGCCGTTATTACCTGCCTTACCTGCCTGCTGACCCAGACTGTCTGACCTTGCTTGTGCCTGCCGCTTGTCCTTGCTGTTGCACCTTTAGCTCCAGCTCCTGTGATCTCTGCATCTCCAGTGTTCCAGCCTGCTGTTTCCAGTTACCACCTGATCTGCAGTCCAGCCATCCCTGGAGGGATCTCCATCTCATCCCAGCATCAGAGACTCTGCTCAACAGGCACTCCTACTCCACTGCGCTCAGGAGACCACTGTTCCCACTCCAGTGGCTCATGAACCAGCGTTGTATGAGAGGTCTTCTCCTATAAGTCAGGCTCTACTACCAGGTACCTAACAGTACGAAGCAGCCATGACTGAGCCTGCAGGAGACACCTCTCCATTGAAGGAGATATGCACATACCTTGCGGCCCTCACTGAAGCAGTGCAATCCCTTCAGGATAACTATAGCAGAGTGGAAGGACAAGTTCAGAATCTTGCAGGGTCTAACCCTACAGCCTCCTCTTCAGCTGCAGCCCCAGCACAGACTGCTTCAGGCCCTTCAGTTGTGATGCTTCCACCTGAACCAAGGGTTCCTATTCCCGAAAGATTTTCCGGAGACCGGGCTAAGTTTCAGGCCTTTCGCAACGCCTGCCAGCTCTATTTTGCCTTACAGCCCCGAACTTTCTCGCTGGGATGGTGGGATTTGTGATTTCCCTCCTACAAGGAGAACCCCAGACCTGGGCCCACCGTTTACTTGAGGGGGACTCAGCCCTAACCCAATCTTTATCATCTTTTTTTGAAGCCATGGCGCAACTATATGAGGACCCCCAACAGACTGCCACAGCCGAATCAGCTCTGTTCACGCTCCAGCAAGGCCGCAGACTAGCGGAGGACTATGTCACTGACTTCAGGCATTGGAGCGCGGACACACAGTGGAACGATGCGGCCCTGCGCCATCAGTTCCGCATGGGTCTATCTGAAGGACTAAAAGACGAACTTGCTCGAGTGGGTATACCAGATACTCTTGAGGCCTTGATCCCCTTGACCATTCAGATTGACCGTCGCCTCCGAGAACGTCGATCTGAACGTTCTGCTCAACAATCCCGCCCGACCTGGATGACAGCACGGGCTCCGGTTCCTGCAGCACGCTACTTACCCTCACCCAGTATGAATCCTGCTAATATCACGCCTGACGCTTCTGAACCTATGCAACTAGGACTGATGCGACCTGCCTTGTCTTCCGAAGAACATGCTCGGCGTTGGCAACTTAATCTGTGCCTCTACTGCGGTGGAACCGGGCACTATGTTCATAATTGTCCAGTTAAAATAAGTAAGTGCCCATCTCCTGTGTATACCAGTCTCTCTGCTCTGTCTATGAATTCTACCCACCTTGCCATTCCTCTCTCATTACAGCTCCAAGAAGAGATAATCCCAGTCAGCGCCATCATTGACTCTGGAGCATGCAGTTGCTTTGTCGATTCAACTTTTGCCAGCCAACATAATATCCCTTTACGGACTAAGACCCATGGACTCTCTGTATTTTTAGCTGATGGTTCCCGCATCAGATCCGGACAAGTAACTCAAGAGACTCTGCCATTGCCTGCTACCACTTCTTCCCAACATAAGGAACTGCTGGTCCTTGATGTCATCACCTCTCCTATGTTTCCCATTATCCTGGGCATTCCCTGGCTACAGGCCCACAACCCATACATCCACTGGGCATCCGGAGAAATAAAATTCCTGTCACCCTACTGTCAAGAGCACTGTTTGATGAAAGATACAGATTCCTCAGCCGCTCTGCTTTGTCTGGACACCGACCAGAAGATTTGCCGGGTCATACCTAAACAATATCACAAATACATCGATGTTTTCAGTAAGAAGGGGGCAGACTCTCTTCCACCTCATCGCCCCTACGACTGCCCCATCGAGTTGCTGCCAGGATCCGAAATCCCATTCGGACGCATCTTTCCTTTATCGGAAAAGGAACAGGAAGTACTAAAGACATATATAGATGAAAACCTGGCCAAGGGGTTCATTCGCCATTCCACCTCCCCAGCTGGTGCCGGAATATTTTTTGTCACCAAGAAGGACAAGCCTCTCCGCCCATGTGTGGATTACCGAGAACTGAACAAAATCACGGTCAAGAATCGGTATCCCCTACCCTTGACACCTGAACTATTCCAGAAATTAAGGACTGCCGTCATCTTCACTAAACTTGACCTAAGAGGGGCCTAGAATCTGAATCGTATCCGGGCCGGGCACGAGTGGAAAACAGCTTTTCGGACCCGATTCGGGCATTATGAATATCTAGTTATGCCCTTCGGACTCTGCAACGCTCCTGCGACCTTCCAACACCTGATTAATGATGTTCTCAGGGACTTTTTAGATGTGTTTGTGATCGCATATCTGGACGATATCTTGATTTTTTTGGAATCTCTTGAGCTACACCGAGAACATGTCCACAGGGTGTTGGGTCATCTCCGCTTACACAGACTTTATGCAAAAGCGGATAAATGCGAGTTCGAGCAACGGAGCATTCAATTCCTGGGGTTAATAATCTCTTCAACTGGCATCAAGATGGACCTGCAGAAGGTTTCCGCTGTTCTGGACTGGCCGGTACCCCTGGACAAGAAGGGAGTTCAGCGGTTTATCGGGTTTGCAAACTTTTATAGGAAGTTCATCAGGGGGTTCTCAGCCATAATTGCACCCATCACGCAGTTGACCAAACAGAATGCCCGTTTTTCCTGGAATCAACTTGCCCAAGATGCTTTCGAGAACCTCAAGAGACTGTTTACCTCAGCACCTATCCTCAGTTATCCTGAACCGTCATTACCATTCATCTTAAAAGTAGATGCTTCTGAGATAGCGGTGGGTGCAATACTTTCGCAACGCAAAGGCAGTAGAGACGTAATGCATCCTGTGGGGTTCTTCTCCCAAAAACTCTCCCCGGCGGAGAGGAACTACGATGTCGGTGATCGGGAGCTTCTCGCTATCAAGACTGCTCTGGAGGAGTGGAGGTACCTGTTGGAAGGGGCTAAGCATCCAGTGCTAATTTACACTGACCATAAAAATCTGGAGTATTTGTGATCTGCTAAACGACTAAAGCCTCGACAAGCCCGCTGGGCTCTGTTTTTCTCACGGTTTTCCTTCCATATTACTTATCGGTCAGGCTCAAAAAATATTAAACCAGATGCATTATCACGAATGCATGACAATCCAAAGGACTTATCCATCCCTGACACCATCTTACCTGCAAACAATTTCTTACTCCTACAAACAGATCTACTCTCCCAGATTAAGGAAGCATCCTCTGAGTCAGCCAGGCCTACAGGGATTACATTGATAAACAGAGATGGATTGTTCTGGAAAGGAAGCCAAATTTTTGTCCCTGAGGAGGTTCGGGTCAAGGTCTTGACGCTCCTTCATGATCACCCACTGGCAGGTCACTTTGGGGTTCGCAAAACCCTGGAATTGGTGCAGCGTACATTCTGGTGGCCCAGTCTGAAAGACTTTTGGGAAAGATACATCAGCTCCTGCCCTATCTGCACCCAGAATAAGACATCCAGGAATCGAGCTTGGGGCTTGTTAAAACCTTTACCAGTACCCGATAGACCCTGGAAAATTATTTCCATGGATTTTATTGTGGAGCTGCCATGTTCTGAGGGGTGTTCAGCCATCTTTGTGGTAGTGGACCGTTTAACCAAGATGGCCCATTTTCTTCCTCTAAAGGGAACCCCATCAGCCATTGAAACTGCTCGTATATTTATCAAGGAAATCATCAGACTTCATGGAGTTCCTGCAAGCATAGTCTCTGATAGAGGGGTACAATTCACCTCACGCTTTTGGAGAGCCCTATGTGAAACCTTAAAAATTGAACTGGCCCTGTCCTCGGCCTATCACCCTCAAACTAATGGGTAGACAGAGGGGACCAATCAGACCCTTGAACAATACATCAGCTTTACATCCTTCACACAGGACGATTGGATATCCCTGCTGCCCTTAGCAGAATTTGCCTACAACAATGCCAAACATTCTGCCACCGGACAATCTCCTTTTTTCGCCAAATTTGGCTTCCATTTAACCTTTCTACCCGATTTCCTTCCAGACTCTTCAGTTCCGGCAGTACAGAGTACAGTGGATTTCCTCAGCCACAACAACCAGATGTTGCAGGAAGCAGTGTCCAAAGCACAGGCAGACGACAAGAGAATCTTCGACCGAAAAAGAAGAGGGGAGTTGAAGTTACAGCTTGGTGATCAGGTATGGCTTTCTACCAATAATATCAAATTAGCATGTCCTTCTAAGAAGTTGGCACCTAGATTTATGGGACCTTTTCCGGTTAAGAGGAAAATCAATGAAGTCTCTTTCGAATTGTCTTTGTCTGATTCTCTTAAGATTCATCCAGTATTCCATGTATCTCTGCTTAAACCTGCTGTACCTGATCCCTTCCCTGATAGAGGAACTAGACCTCCTGAACCTATTTTGATTGATGGCAGTGAGGAATTTGAGGTGGAGGCTATCCTTGATTGTAGAAGAAGACAGGGACAAAACCAATTCCTAATTAAATGGAAGGGCTAGGGCCCAGAAAGTAACTCTTGGGAACCAGACAGTAATGTTCATGCTAGGCGTTTAGTTCGCTCCTATTTCTCTACCCACCCTGAGAAGAGAAGGTTTATGGGCATCCGGAGGCTGCCCTTTGGGGGGGGCAATGTCAGGGATCTACCAGTGCCAGACCTGGGCGTTTGCATGCGCCTATGCACCGGCGCATCCCTGTGCAATCATTGCAACAAACGTCTGCTGTTCCCGGGCATTAGTGCGGCGCTCGGGCGCGAGCGGGTGCGCGGCGCGTGTGCACGCACGCGCACGGGCGTGTGCGCATTCGCGTTAGCGCCGTTTGGCACCAAAGAGCGCATAAAAGTTCCCCTGTTCCATGGGCGCATTGCTGCTTCGTTTCAGCTCCGTGATTCCTGTTAATCTGCACCTGATTGTTTGATACCTGATTTGACCCGGCTTGTCTGACCATCCATCCCGCTCCAATCCGACCCGGCCTGCCTGACTATTCTGTTGCTTCTGCCTGATACCGTTGCCGATCCCTGCCTGCCTACCGACTCTGCCTCTGCCTGCCGTTATTACCTGCCTCACCTGCCTGCTGACCCGGACTGTCTGACCTTGCTTGTGCCTGCCGTTTGTCCTTGCTGTTGCACCTTCAGCTCCAGCTCCTGTGATCTCTGCATCTCCAGTGTTCCAGCCTGCTGTTTCCAGTTACCACCTGATCTGCAGTCCAGCCATCCCTGGAGGGATCTCCATCTCATCCCAGCATCAGAGACTCTGCTTAACAGGCACTCCTACCCCACTGCGCTCAGGAGACCACTGTTCCCACTCCAGTGGCTCCTGAACCAGCGTTGTATGAGAGGTCTTCTCCTACAAGTCAGGCTCTACTACCAGGTACCTAACACTTGTGTAAGCAATATAGGCTTTTTTTTATCCTTACCAAATGTGAGTACCTTTTTAAGCGTTTGCACCAATAAACAAGTTTTTTTACAGTATTACGCTATGTGGGCTCCCTTTTCTCTTTTCATAATGGAATCCTCTCATAGTCTACATTAAGGAGTTACCTTGCGTTGCTACACAGTGGCATATACTGTGGATGTGGGAGACCCCAAGAGGGGGTGAAGGATCTGGTGAGTGCAGTCATTATAAGAGTACGAATAAGGCACGCACCGAGGGTTTATTCATTTAAAAGTCCACCAGAGCCTAAAATGGACCCCTTCACCGACACCATAGCACCTTATTAATCAGATGTTCACCTGTTTATCCACACCAGCACCTTAATTTGCACTATTGTTTATACCTATTTATATTGTTTATATGGTTGATACATATGCATAGTAACAATTAGGAATATTGCACTTTATGTCACATTTTTATTCATTTTTATTTTTTATTCATTTATTTATTCATTTATAGAACAAGTTGGTGTCATGCACAATGAACATTACTGTGTCAGGTATACAGCTTGACACTCATGCACGCTTAGGAGTCTTTAACAAGGCTTCACATTAACCTGCACTTTCATTGCACATTGGTTTTTGAGTAGAAGACACTAATTCAATAGGAACCACCTGCCATTCCTTTTCCCCACCTAATATCTCCCTCCCATTCAAGGGAGCAGCACATACCTGAATCCATCAGGTCCGGAACGGCGCCATATCCACTCCTTTTTTCCTTTTTTCAACAGTAAAGTTAACCCAATTTTTTTTAGATTGTGAAAGATAATGTTTTGCACAGTAAATTGATACCCAACATGTCACGCTTTAAAATTGCGCCCGCTCGTGGAATGGCGACACACTTTTACCCTTAAAAATCTCCATAGGCGACGTTTAAAAAATTCTACAGGTTGCATGTTTTGAGTTAAAGAGGAGTTCTAGGGCTAGAATTATTTCTCTCACTCTAACGATCGCGGTGATACCTCACATGTGTGGTTTGAACACCATTTTCATATGCAAGCGTTACTCACGTATGTGTTTACTTCTGCACGCAAGCTTGGCGGGGCGGGGGCATGTTAAATATTTTTTTTCTTATTTATTTTACGTTTTATTTTTTATGTCTACACTGTTCTTTTGAAAAAAAATTGTGTCACTTTTATTCCTATTACAAGGGATGTAAACATCCCTTGTAATAGAAAAAAAGCATGACAGGACCTCTTAAATATGAGATCTGGTGTCAAAAATACCTCAGATCTCATATTTACACTAAAATGCAATAAAAAAAAAATTATCATTTTGTCATTTGAAAAAAATAAATAAAAAAATGTCCCTTTTAAGAGCTATGGGCGGAAGTGACGTTTTGACGTCGCTTCCGCCCTGCAATGGTATGGAAACAGGTGGGGGCCATCTTCCCCTCATTCATCTCCATACCTAACAGGGAGAAGGATCCGATTACCTCCGCCGCTGCTGGTGGCTTCTGTAAGTGGTGGAGGGCACCGGAGAGCGGCAGGAGGTCCCCTTTCCTGCCGCCGATAAAAGTGATCTTGCGGCGAATCCACCACTGAGACCACTTTTATCGAAACTGGACCGCTCACTGAAAAAGAGGATACCGGGGTTATGGCAGCTAGCTGCTGCCATAACAACGATATCCCTCTTCAAAGTGCCGATGTATATCGTCGTGAGCCGGTCCGGAAGTGGTTAAGTGTTACTAAACCCACAACAGTAAAATCAGTCTGTATATGCAGTAAAGCATGCTTGTTTTACTCACTGTAGAACCTAGGGACTAATCCTCTGCATTGTGTAAAAAGGCTGTTTGATCAGGTTTTCTCTGTTCCTCTGCTTCTTCCACAGTCCCCAAACCATCCCGTGATAGAACAGAGGCTAGGGAACAAGCTGAACATGCTCAGTTTGGTGTGTATTGCTGGAGAGCTTTTTTTTGTTTTTCTTGGAAGAGTGCATGAGATCAGCACTGTCCAGACAGAGGGTCAGGGGTTCTGAAGCCTTATAGGACAGTCAGAGGAGAAAGAAAACTCACCCTACAAACTTTAACCAGGTACTGATAGAAGTCAGAAGACTGCTATATACTGCTGATGAGCAAAAGTATTTAGCAGTTTAAATTTACTAAAACTATTGCATTTCCATGTTCTGTGTACTATGGGAGACCAGATGTAGTGAAAGCAGGGTCCTGGGTTTAGTAACATATTAACTTCCCTTGCATCTCATTCCCTGTACAGTCCTCTTCCTAAACTCAGCCACAAGGTTCAGAGTGGGAAACAAAATAAGCAAAGATTTTGAGGCTTGGTCCTGCTGTCCTAACTCCTAAGCACTGACCCCACAATGCCCTAGGCACTGACCTACAAGTTCAATTATGTTAACAATCATGGCAATAGGTTAACTAAGTTGTAACTAAATGATTTCCATTGAGTTTTCAAAGATGTATAAGCCCACTCTGACACTAGCACAAGTATAAGTAGATAGCACACCAAGTAGTTAAATACAAGAAATATTACTGTGCAGGTTTAAGCTTCCATATCATTAGGTCAACAATAATGCACATTCTTAAATAACACGCTAGAAAATAGAGCCACTCGTACACAACTAACTGACACAATTTCAGTTCTTTCCCAGTGTTTCGTTATTGTAAGAACTGAGAAAGTGAACGATTAGTTTAATCCATAAATCTTCATTTTAGACAGCAACAGAAATGTCAGATGTTACAGCCTCTAAGCTCCGGAAACAAAGTTACTGTCATTTTGTATTTTTTAAATAATCTTCTTGGATTTTTTCTTCAAATAACCCACTAGATTTGCGCTTAAAACCCGAGTTACATAAGCTGGGAAGTGCCCTCCAAAGACATAATTCCGAACTCATACATTGCAAGTTTGCATAATGCATTGTCAGCCTAGTAACCCAGAAAGTCGTATTAAATTGCATAATGCTTCATGTTATACGGATTTTGAATTGTAGTTAAGAGATTTTGCTACATGTAGTTTGAGACACATTCAGTTCCTTTATTAATTCACTATCATAACTGCCCTGTCACCAGTAGTAATCACTTTTATATATGTACAGTATAATAGCAATAATCCAGGCTAAATCACAGGATAGTATAATGTTAATCTTAGACTAAGTACTGTATACACATATAGTTTTTTCTTTCATTTAACCATCGGGTTGAACAAAAAAAACGTCATAGATCGCTCTCGCTGTGCTATTGTATTCTGTTAGTAGGGACTCCTCACCCCCTCAATCAGAATACACAGATCAGCACTGCAGCCATTGACCTGCAACAAAAGCCAGTAGTTCCTGCTGAACCAGTCACGTTTTGGTATGTGTATACCTAGCTTTAAATGGCCTAATAAATAAAAGCAAAGATATAGGGGAATAGCCGTGAGATGCTAACACTATCCTATTTAGAAATCCAGTCCACCAGTAACTAAAATTTTAGTTTTTAGTAGATGCTAGGAAGTTCCACAAACTGACAATGCCATATTTTACATTTATTAAAGGTCCTATCAAAAGCTTCAGCTAAATATACTGCAGTCAGTATGTATCAAATTTCTTTTCAGAACCAGCATTCAGCTTTGGGTGGCTGCACTTTTTACATGCTAAAAGTGACTTTAATAAAAGGTTATAATGAAAAACATACAATGTAGGGAAAAATAGAAAAATATAGAGCATTTATTCATGAATTAAAATTTCATTAACCTCCCCAATGGGAGATGGTAATTATGACACTGATAACATGACATATATCCAGAGGCTACAGTGTCAAATAGTCTCCAGATATGGCAACACACAGTACAAGACAACAAACACAAAACACTACAATTAAACAAATAAACAATCGTCCGGACGCCAGAAATCTATGCGTGGATGTCCGTGCTGCAACCAATATGGCGTATATACATTAAATAATGAAAAAAATTATGGCGTGGGTATCCACGCAAGGGTCCCTTGAAGACGTGAACCCACAAGGTACTGATGGAAAAAAGGGGGAGGGAAGGAATTGATCTAATTATCAGCCTGGGAATTCAAATAGCTGTAATTGGAAAAACAAAAATGGATATAGTCTTCTCGATTATAGTAGAAGTTAAAGTCTGTCAAAATAAATTTGTATTGAGGAAACAATTTGCAACAATGTTCCTGGTGTGGATATATAATCCAGATTAATTCCTGAAAGATGGCTGTAGGGTATCCTATATGTTTGCAAGGAGAACCCAGGAGGTGTGGCCAATGATATTGTGGAGCAAATTGACTACTTGTAATGGACTAAATTGTTGCTGTGTCCTGATTTTGATCCAACAAAAATGGCATGATCTGAATTCTAGTCCTTGGCACATATATTGTGATAACTGATCAGGTTAAATAGACTGTTACTATTCCCCCATGCCCAGCACCATATTTATGGCTGTATTAGATATAAGGGGCCGGCCATAGGATACCCATCTGTAGTGATGCTTTTCACGATAGGTCAGCTCTTAAAAACTGACTCATATGATGTATCCATACACTCTATAGTTGTCCCTCAGTACAATCGCTAACAGCGCATATATCCCTTCCAAAATTCCAAAGTTTCCATGCTGTGTTACAGCTGTCAAGCTAGCAGGCTCCCTCGCTCATTGTGGGCTCACTTCTGTGACTTGATGGAACAGAGAGGCGTCATGTGACGCTGATGACATCAACGCGTTTCGCAAGGATGAATCACATAGCTTTGTCTGGATGTTATTTTTCCAATTACAGCTATTTGAATTCCCAGGCTGATAATTAGATCAATGCCTTCCCTCCCCCTTTTTTCCATCAGTACCTTGTGGGTTCAAGTTTTCCAGGGACCCCTGCGTGGATACCCATGCCATCATTTTTTTCATTATTTAATGCATATACGACATATAGGTCACATCTACGCATAGATTTCTGGCATCCAGACGATTGTTTATTTGTTTAATTGTAGTGTTTTGTGTTTGTTGTCTTGTGTTGTGTGTTGCCATATCTGGAGACTATTTGATACAGTAGCCTCTGGATATATGTTACGTTATCAGTGTCATAATTACCATCTCCCACAGGGGAAGTTAATGACATTTTTTCTATTTTTCACTACATTGTATGCTGTGTCACTCATTTGGTCCTCTGCTTCCTTACAATCTTGATAAGGACAACCCCGTTTTTTTATGTATATGCAGTTTTCTTGACTAGAGTGACGCTACCGATACTTGGTAAACAATTTTATGTGGATATTAGTGTGTTAATACACATAATTTAAGGCCCTTGTTCTTTTTTTTTTGGTTAATATAATGAAAAATAGTCTGGATTTTGCAATGTTTGGAGTGCAAGAAATGAGGAGTGCAAAAAATGCATTATGCCTACCCAGATTTTTTTTACTAAACTACTCAAACTCCCTGACTCTCCTCATCTCCCAACATAGACACCAATTATTCCATAGTACAAGATAAGAACTAAGAGAGCTAATAAGACTCCTTGAGATAGCACATGAAGTGGGCACATGAGATAGATAGATAGATAGATAGATAGATAGATAGATAGATAGATAGATAGATAGATAGATAGATAGATAGATAGATAGATAGATAGATAGATAGATAGATAGATAGATAGATAGATAGATAGATAGATCCCACCAATAGAAAATCATGACACGTGTGTTAGTTTGAGCGCAGACATAAATGGGCCTGAACAGCCCTGCTGAGATTGTCTCCACATACATTTTAAGACAGAGAAAGGAACAATGCATAACTATATTCTGCTGCGGTGGTTTTGTGCCAAGAGATCTCAAAAATATATTGTTGTATTGTATAGTCTGGGCTAGGATGGCAGACAATGTGGTGGATAGGAGATACTTGTCACTCAGAATGCTGACAGTGGCAGTCATGGGCTCCAAGGAATATTAGTGGGGAAAATATGAAACTAATAGTGAGGAAAATGGGCTAGCCTGCCTTTAAAAAGCTGACTGTAAAATTTCTCTGTTTGGCCTGGAATTCAGGCTGCACAGGAAGTTGGGTGGGTTCACAGCCTGGGTCCACAGATCCACAAATTCATGAGCCAGGGTACTTAGCTGGTTAAAAGTGCTGTGAAGATTTAAAGGAGGTGGCTATGCTATGAGTTTGAAAACTCAGTGGATGTTAAATTGCCAGCATGTTTTGTTGTTTTCTGTGCAAGAAGCATTTGAAGGATTCACCAGACCAGGAGTTGTTAAGGCTGAGCGAAAACCTACTGCATGACACAGGTGCTGAAGTAAGCAAGACTTTGTGTTCTGTTTTGTGCTGCTGTTTGTTTAATTGATACCTGTAAAAATATGGGACCAGTAGCACCTTAAAGAACCTTCTTGTCACAGAGCTACCTTTTCAGTAAGTCCCCTCCCACAATATATAATGTTTCCCTGAAAATAAGACCTACCCCGAAAATAAGACCTAGTTTAAAATGCTTGTAAAATCCTATAATCCACTGTATTACAGTAGTATAAAATGTACAATGTGTGTGTTTCTGTAATATAATTGCAGGGAAGAGAGCTCCAGCGGGTCACAGAACGCAGAGCGGCGCTATTACGAAGGTATTTGGCACAATTATATTACAGAAACACACACATTGTACATTATATACTACTGTAATAGAGTGGATTATAGGACAGGATTTTACAAGCATTTTAACTCAGATCACACTGGGGATTCCTGTTAGGCAGGGAGAGAGGGGGAGAGAAGACAGCACATTGCATGGTAAGACCTACCCCAAAAATAAGCCCTAGTTTGTCTTTTGTTGACAAAATTAATATAAGACCCGGGCTTCTTTTTGGGGAAACATGGTAAGTGTGTGTGTGTTTTTCTATCTGTTCCTGGAAAATTTTCTACTATATATTTGCAACTTCCTATTCAGGTTTGCTCTTTAATCCGATATTAGGGTTGAAAAAAATGGATATTGTAAGGGTTTTTTGACTTAATTAATACAATTTAAAGAAAAACTATCACTAAAGGAAAAGAGGGGTTGAAACCCCCCAGGGAATACTATGCACTTATCCCCATATCTATCTGTGCATAGACTGCTGAGCTGTGGTGTCAGATAGTTAGCCCTGCTCACCTAACTAGCTATCAGACAACGCTGATGAAAGGAAGTAGATTTCTGAGTGATAGCTCATGAGGAGAGGGGGTGTGACAGGCAGTACACACAGAGCATGCACAGTTCCTGCCACTGCCTCCTCTTCCTCCTCCTTACTTTCCTTTCTAAGCTGCCAGACAAAACATCACTGTGCTGTCTCCCCATCTTTCCAGACCTTCCACCTGCCACCAGCTATTCAGGACATGGAGAGAGTGGAAACTCAGCTTGTGTTGTAAATGACTTCAGCACAACAGCACACACTAACTACACTTGTCTGAGTCAGCATAGTGTGGTACCTGGCATGTGTGGTACCTGCTGCAGCTAGTGTTTCTGTAAATAAAACCAGCTTCTCCAGCTGCAATCATTCATTCAACATAAGCTGTTAGTTTCCACTCTGCCTTAGCAATTGGCAGGTCCAGAACCTGTGGGGTTAAATTACTAAAACTGGAGAGTGCAAAATCTGGTGCAGCTGTGCATGGTAGTCAATCAGCTTCCAACTTCAGCTTGTTCAATTAATCTTTGACAAAACAACCTAGAAGCTGGTTCCTTTGCAGAGCTGCAGACTTTGCACTCTATAGTTTTAGTAAATCAACCCCTGTGTGTACTGAGCAAGAAAGTTGAGGAGACATGGCAATGTCATGGAGAGGGTGTGGGGCTCGGTGCTGGCTGTAAGTCCCCACCACCACCACCACCATGGGTCATATTTTGAAACTTTAGGGGGGGGGGGGGGCAGAGCTACAGCTAGACATTACAGAAAATATTTCTTTATTTTAGTTATTTTGTACTTCCACTATTTGTACACATACCCCCAATGGACTTTTCAAGACAACTCTCTATTACTGCATGTATTAAAAAGATGAAAAATGCTTCCTTTATTTTCACATAATTTTAAAAAGAGAAAGCACTACATCTTTGATGCTGAAAAGTATCATACATCATTCTAATTTGCACAACATTTTGTGGTGAATATTTTATGGCAAACGCAATCATCAACTTGGCCAGGGCTAAATAATAAATAAAAATAAATAATAAATCATTTCCTTAGTCTTAGCCCTTATATATAGGTAAACACGAAGTGTTTCCATAGTTTTATCTTCGTCAGGGGTGAGGGCATGCCATTATTGTGCACATACATTTACATCAACCACATATTAAATCCCATTGGAGGTATATGAACAAATAGTTGCAGAATAAAGGAGAAGTTGGCAAACCATATCACTGTCCTAAGCTTCTCTGGATTTAGAAGACTTTTTTTGTTCTTATGGGGATAATTCTTTTTTTTTTTTTTTTTTTAATTCTTTTTATAAATAATTGGAAATAAAAAAAGAAATGATTCTACTGTTACCGATAACTCATATTGTGGTAATAATTTAATTGCATACTGTACGTAGCGCCTCCATATTAAGTATATTCCTGTGGATCCTTCAGATGACCTCTCTTACGGGACGTGCCTTGGCCGTGTGTCCCCATTTCCAGTGGGAGCCATCTAGTGTCTCAGACCACCGTCTAGTGTCTCAGACCACCATCTAGTGTCTCAGACCACCGTCTAGTGTCTCAGACCACCGTCTAGTGTCTCAGACCAGACAGTATCTGTGCTTCTTGCGTCTGTCACATAATGCCATAGATATGTGCCACAAATCCTCTGGATCTGTTCTCAGAAAAGTGGATCTTCTTTAAAACTCTTTTCTGCCTCCTACTTAGCTGTTAGATTATGGATTACAAACACTTAGCACAGCTGTCGTGTCCGTTAAACAGGTCCATTTGTTTTGTACCACAGAAACGTTTTATATTACAATATATAAACATATCACTACAAAGGCGGCAAGCTTAGCACCTATGGGACTGTACAGTAACATCAGTTGTTACCATATGAAGATACTTAAAGATATGAAGATATGAAGATAAGTCAAACTCAGCATAGAAATTAATTCACATACTAATTCAGACACATAAACTTGCATGATTAAATTTCACCTACACTTAATAAAGGTATCTACTAAATCATTTTAGTAATTACCGTATTATACTCAGATAATCTATTTTGTATTCATTGAATATTTTTTACCTTCAAAGAAATTGACATGTAGTGAGAAGAGAGGAAAATGTGTTGCAGAAAAATTAGCACACTGGTGGTCTGGGACACAAAGATGGGAGGTGTGGAGATTAAGGAGCCGATAAACAGTTGTTTTCCTAAGCCAACAGAGTCTTACAGCTGCAACTGTTCTTTGTGAATTATTTATTTATTGATTTATGTAGACTTCTGTGCTTTTTGTTCTGTGATAGATCCTGAGCATTTGTATGCTTTCTTATGTCAGCATAATGATGTTAGCAAAATCTGCCGTTAAGCATGCTATACACCAATAGAATTGTTAGAAGTGTGTTCAAATATATAACTATTATTAAAAAAGAAACTGATAGCATTCTTAATATATGATCAGCATATAAATGAACCGTCACACCATATACTGTAGAAAACATCAAAACCGTAAGATGCGTGAAATAACATTACAATACTATTAACCACTTCAGCCCCGGAGGATTTTACCCCCTTCCTGACCAGAGCACTTTTTGCGATTCGGCACTGCGTCGCTTTAACTAACAATTGTGCGGTCGTGCGACGTTAACTCAAACAAAATTGACGTCCTTTTTTTCCCCACAAATAGAGCTTTCTTTTGGCGGTATTTGATTACCTCTGCGGTTTTAATTCTTGCTCTATAAACAAAAAAAGCGACAATTTTGAAAAAAACGCAATATTTTTTACTTTTTTGCTGTAATAAATATCCCCAAAAATGCATAAAAAAAAATTTTTTTTCCTCAGTTTAGGCCGATATGTATTCTTCTACATATTTTTTGTAAAAAAAAAATTACAATAAGCGTATATTGATTGGTTTGCGCAAAATCGATAGCGTCTACAAAATAGGGGATAGTTTTATGGCATTTTTATTTTTAATTTTTTTTATTAGTAATGGCAACGATCTGCGATTTTTATTGGGACTGCGACATTATGGCGGACACATCATACATTTTTTGACACTATTTTGGGACCATTGTCATTTATACAGCGATCAATGCTATAAAAATGCATTGATTACTGTGTAAATGACACTGGCAGTGAAGGAGTTAACCACTAGGGGGCAGTGAAGGAGTTAAGTGTTTCCTAGGGAGTGATTCTAACTGTTAGGGGGCTGGGCCTGAACACAAAGGACAGTGATCGCTGCTCTCGATGACAGAGAGCTGTGATCTCTGTCCTGTCACTAGGCAGAACGGGGAAATGCTTTGTTTACAAAAGCATCTCTCCGTTCCTTCTCTCTGTGACACGATCACGGGCACCTGGCGGACATTAAGTCCGCGGGACCCTTGGTCATGGAGACGACCGTGGGCGCTTCCTAAAGGGGATGTACCTGTACGCCCTTTTGCCTACCAGCACCATTCTGCCAATATATATCAGCGTGCGCTGGTTGGCAAGCGGTTAACCACTTCAATACCGGGCACTTATGCACCTTCCTGCCCAGGACATTTTTCAGCTTTCAGCTCTGTCACACTTTGAATGACAATTGCGCGGTCATGGTACACTGAACTCAAACTAAATTTTTATCATTTTCTTCCCACAAATAGAGTTTTCTTTTGGCACTGATAGGCACTAATAGGTGGCACTGATAGGCGGCACTGATGGGCACTGATAGGTGGCACTGATGGGCATTAATAGGTGGCACTGATAGGCGGCACTGATGGGCACTGATAGGTGGCACTGATGGGCACTGAAAGGTAGCACTGATGAGGAGGTACTGACAGGCATTACTGATGGGCATCTGAAGAGCACTGACAGGCGTTCCTGATGGGGCACTGACTGGCAGCAGCTGATGGGCACTGATTGGCATTGTTGTTGCACATCTGATGGGGCTGTGCTGATAATCAATGTGCTGATTATCTGCCCGATCTCCCCCGACAGGGAGAACCGCCAATAGGCTCTCCCTGTCAGCGTGAACCGAGGAAAGCCATTTACCGGCACTTCCTGGTTCTGATAACTGGGCTGATAAAAACAAAAAATAAATAAATAAAGAATTGTAATAAATAAATATTTAAAAGGGTAAATTCTAAAAATAATAAAAAATAAAATAAAAAACACACTGACACCCCCCTCCCCCCACAACAAAAAAAAGCATTGTAAAAAAAATAACAAAACATTTTTTTTTTTTTAAATGTAAAAAATTAATTGTTAAAAATAAACGTAAAAAAATCAAATAAAAATAAGAAACTACTGACACAGTCCATGCTTCATCAGTGTTGCATATTAGTGTCACTGTCACATGACATTAAAAAAAGTATCGGTATCGGCAAGTACTTGAAAAAAAGAATCAGTACTTGTACTCGGTCTTAAAAAAGTGGTATCGGTGCAACCCTAGCAGATATCAGTGTTATGTCCTCTTAAGGCTCAGACTCCCAGCTCACATAAACCAGTATGGATTCAGTCTCACTTTCTGGTGGTCATGCAGATGTAACTAGGCCCTGTCCTGATGCTTTTTCAAAAGGTTTAAAACCATTTATTCCAGAAACAAATGCTAAAACAAAATGAAATTTTGAAGTGCTTTTGAACGACATTCATCAAGTCATCAAATGTACTGAGAACAAACTCTATTAGTGTATGGACAGGTCACTGGATGGAAAAAAATGCCACTGCATCAGTATCAGTGGGAGGAAAACAATACAGCTGTTTGGGTGTCAGTGGGAGGGAAAAATTTGTGGCCGTATGTACTCTATACTGGCGGTCAGCAACCAGTAGATCGCGATTTACCAGTAGTTCATGGCCAGGTGTCTGGTAGATCGTGGCCTAGGCTTGCTGTCCCACCATCCCAGAGCATCAAACAGAGTGCAATGCAGAGGGACTACTTGTAAATTTGGAGCTGTAGTAATGAGCAAGAGCCCCATAAGCCGAGGCCTCCTCTGTAGTGCTGGTTCCTGTCCCATACAGAGTGATACCAACTGCACTCCATCTTTTATCCCAGCTAGTGGTCTCCAGAGTGATGCCAGCAGCAGGAAAGAAGCGATCTCCAGGACAGTGTGAAGCAATACACTGGGCATAATAGTATAGGGCTGCTTTCACACTGATGTGCTGCGGTTTACCCACACCCCAGGTGCAGTGCAGTGTACTTGCAGCCTTCCTGAAGGTTTGCTGCGCTTAGACATACATTTCTATTATATCCTATGGGTTTGTTGCACTTTTGAAAGCAGGAGTTTTGGTGCACTTTCAGAAAGTGTACCACACCTGCAGAATATAATAGAAGTCTATAGCAAAGCACAGCTAACCAAGGAAAGTCGCAAATGCACTGCGCTGCACTCGTGGTGCAGATAAACCACAGCACATCAGTGTGAAAGCAACCATATAGGTGGGCTCAGAACAGTAAGGGTTCATTTACATTTGCAGTTTGCGGAGTGGTAAAACCCCATAGTTAAGACATGTTTTTACCACCTCCACCCCAACCACACCCCTTTAGCTGCAGTGGCTAGTGGTGTACACATGTCACAGCCACAGCAAGAATTATACACCCTGTCATGGTTGGTGGGTGTAGCGCCTGCCAAGCATGACCCATTCATGTGAATGTGGCCACTCTGCAAGTCCCCTGCAACCTTGTGCAGTACAGCAAACAAGGGGTTAAAGAAGGCAATGTTGTGTTGCTATCTCACCACCTGCTTTAACCCCTTGGACCCTGCAGAAGCATGCAGTTGTGGGGCACTTGCAGAGTGACCCATTTACTTGAATTGGTTGTGATTGGCAGGTGGTAGCTCCCACCAAAAGTGACAGGGGGTTTAATTCCTGCTGTGGCATGTGCACACCTTTGGCTGCTACCTCAGCAGCTAAAGGGGGTAAGGAATGTGGGCGGTAAACTCAACCGCAGGGTTCTACCACCCCTAACTTTATGTGTAAAAGAGCCCAAAGGGTGCCACTGCGGAATGCAACTAGGGGCTCATTCACAAGCGCAGCAGGCACTGCTGCTCCTCTGAAAAGCGTTCAGAGGGTGTTTGAAAGGTGGCGAGGAGGTGATGTGTTGCCTCCTCAACATCCTGATTTAAACCCATGATTGCTGTGCAATGCACAAGATTGTGACACAGTAGTGTGGCAATTGGAGGTTTAAATCGGATGTGAGGAGGTGACACTGTGCATGGTGATCTTTGACTTCTCCCATGTGTTTGGGGTAGATCTCCACCTTGCCTACCCCTGCTCGATACTGACAGTGATCCACAGCAATTCATGACACACTTATGCTACGTATGGGACACACTCCCTCCTAATGATCAGCAATGGATAGTAACAGTAAGCAGCAAGCAAACAGAGACACATTGGGGTTGATTTACTAAAACTGGAGAGCGCAAAATCTGGTGCAGCTCTGCATAGAAACCAATCAGTTTCCAGGTTTTATTGTCAAAGCTTAGTTGAACAAGCTGAAGTTAGAAGCTGATTGGCTACCATGTACTGCTGCTCCAGATTTTGCACTCTCCAATTTTAGTAAATCAACCCCATTGCCTCCTCAATATTGACAAAAATCAGCAGTGAGTTGTGCCTCGTGAAACTGGACATCTGGTCACCCTATCCTAAGATCACCTTGTCCCCAGGCAATTACAGTTGCTTTGCTTGCAATAAATGTAGGTCTAGTCCTCAAATGTACTTCAAACTCTTTAAAGCGGTTGTAAAGGTAAAAGGTTTTTTCCTTAATGCATTCTCTGCCCCCTCTAAATATTCACCTCAGTCTGATCTTGGTCTAGTGCCGGAAGCTACTTTTCTCCCCTGTTATACGGGATTAGCTGAGAGCAGCGGGAGCCACTGGCTCCTGCTATTGTCAGTCAAAACCTGTTAGCAGAGAGCGAGGCCGAGCCAGGCTGTCTGTCTGAATAGACGCAAACAGCCCAGCTTAGGATTGAGTGTGCACAGGTGCCCCCAGAGAACGCCGCTTTGTATAGGGCCACTTTGTGGAGGGAGGAGCCAGAAGTGCTGGCAGAGGACCCCAGAACAGGAGGATTGGGGCTTCTCTGTGCAAAACCATTGCACAGAGCAAGTGCATATGACATGTTTATTATTTTAATTAAAAAAAAAAAAACTAAGGCATTACAATCACTTTAATTTCAAAATTGAGGGGCAAGAGAAGGTGAATTATCTAAGTCCATTCCAAGGCTCCAACAGGTTCTCTGGCTGACAGTGGCAGCCTGTCCATAGGGGGTGCACGGGCGCCGCCCCCCCACCCAGCAGTCACAAATAAATAAATAAAATAAAATAAAAATATATATTTTTATAAAGGCCCCATTAAAAAAATGTTCTTTAAGTGCACTGTGTTTGGGCGCCGGACACAGTGCGCTATGGGAAGCGCAATGTCAATGCAATCATGAGATTGCAGAGGAGGCGCTTCATTTGCAGGCTTTTGACTAGCTTTGTGGCACATTCCAAAGTGCCGATCAGCTTCCGCCCGTATTACTATGGGCAGGAGCTTTGTTGTTCAAGTTAAGAGGTTACTTCCGGTTTCCCTGTTCCAGTGACGTCGGCAGCTCCGTGGAATGCACAGTGAGGCTGCATTTGATGGGGCACAGTGGGGCTGCATTTGATGGGGCACAGTGAGGCTGCATATGATGGGCACAGTGGCTGCATTCGATGCTGCACAGTGGCTGCATTTGATGGTGCACAGTGGCTGCATAAGATGGGCACAGTAGCTGTATTTGATGGGCACAGTGACTGCATTTGATGGCACAGTGGCTGCATTTGATAATATAGTGGTGGCAACTGATGGGCACAGTGGCTGTGTTTGATGGGCACAGTGGCTGCGTTTGATCGCACAGTGGCTGTGTTTGATGGTACAGTGGTGGCAATTGATGTGCACAGTGGCTGCGTTTGGTGGCACAGTGGCTGCATTTGATGGGGCACAGTGAGGCTGCATATGATGGGCACAGTGGCTACATTCAATGCTGCACAGTGGCTGCATTTGATGGTGCACAGTGGCTGCATAAGATGGGCACAGTAGCTGTATTTGATGAGCACAGTGACTGCATTTGATGGCACAGTGGCTGCATTTGATAATATAGTGGTGGCAACTAATGGGCACAGTGGCTGTGTTTGAGGGGCACAGTGGCTGCGTTTGATTGCACAGTGGCTGTGTTTAATGGTACAGTGGTGGCAATTGATGTGCACAGTGGCTGCGTTTGGTGGCACAGTGGCTGCATTTGATGGCACAGTGGCTGCGTTTGATGGGCACAGTTGCTGCGTTTGATGGCACAGTGGCGGCAATTGATGGACACAGTGGCTGCGTTTGATGGCACAGTGGCTTCGATTGATCGTACAGTGAGGCTGCAATTGATGTTTTTTTTTCAGAATTTTTCAGTTTGTTTGCGGCCAAAAATTTTGAGCACCAGCCGCCACTGCTGGCTGACATTTGCTGAGCAGGTCCCTGAATCTGAGAACACACAGCTAGTCACCATTGGAGCAATCTGGCTACAAAACAAGAGGCTCTTCTGTTACTTTTTTTTTTACACATTTTACAGTATGTTCTTTTTTATATTATTCTCATTAAGTTTAACTTAATTTCCCACAGATATATAAAACACAATTAAGTCCATTTATTCACTGAGAAAAATTGCAACATGTATTTTCCATACAAATACAATAAAAAAACAAAAACATTACTAAAAAAACAGTTAGCAGGCAGCTCTTTATTGCATGTTTCTGTGGGGTTGATTTACGAAATGTAAATAGACTATGCACTTTACAAAGTGCAGTTACACTCTGCAAGTCCAGTTGCTCCAGAGCTTAGCAAATGAGGTAAAATTTCACTTTGCTAAGACTATCCAAACAGGTGCAAGAAAATAAAAAAAAAATAATTTTTGCTTGCACATGATTTGATGATGAAAGTCAGCAGAACTTTTGCTCATTTACTAAGCTCTGGAGTAACTGCAGTTTGCAAAGTGCACAGTCTATTTGCCTTTAGTAAATCAATCCCTATGTCTCTTCTGAAATAACAAACATTTACCTGCCTGCTCACAGTCTTCTATTGAATACACACTGAGCTGCGCATGTATATCTGACACCCTCTGTCTGTGAAGGAATGATGGACTCCAGCAGGCATGCACAGGGTGATCTGACCAGCCAACAAGAGGCCAAAAAGTGAACACTTGGAAGTAGTCAGTGAGAAGAGGACAGCGGCCAATGAAGGATTAACTGCTGCATCGCTGGACTGAGGAAGTGAGTATTTTAGTTAATTATGCTTTGAATCGGTCTTGATACCATCATATTCTAATTACATGTACAACAGCACTGAAAGAGGAAGGGGCAACATCAAAGCAGGGCTTTACAGCTTTGCACAGTTCTGTAAGCCTAACACAGAAAACATTTATACAGGCAATGAGAGCATATAGATCAAAGGCTGTGTTCCTTAAAGCAGACTTCCCGTGCAAATTAAAGCCCTTTACTGGCACGTCCACCCCACAAATAAACATTATACCTATAACATACTTTACAAAAATGATATTTACTCAAGCCTATTGTATTCAAACATTTTCATGGGAATTGGAGCACCCTGTTTTCCTGGAGGCAGCCGCGAAGCACGGTGTCTTCACAAAGTTTTATTTTTTACTTTTTTAGGCCATATGTATCTAAGGGGTCTAGGCAGTGTAGTCTGCAGGTCACAGACTTGGCTTTTTTCTGCCTAGTGGGGTTTCAGATCTCATGAAAATAGTTCACATATACGTTTTTTTCCACTGATCATTAAGACTTTTGGCTGGGTTTTATGCTAGTTAAAAAAATAGTTTCAAATTCTCTAAATTCCTTCAAAAGTTAAACTACCAATTTTGCATTATAATTCAGCAAAATGATCATTCTTGCGTGACACTACATATGCCCCCTTTTGATTTCTTATAAAAATTCTAAGCTAAAAATCCTAAAGAGAGCATATTTTACACCATAAAAGATCTCATCAATAGTTACTTTAAGTTGTTAAATTACTGCAAAAAGAGCTGTGTGGGTGTAGAAGCCTACTCATTACAACAGGCAGAATGAAAAAAGAGAAACTGATTCAAAAGCCATGTACCTGTTTTAGCAACTCTGCAAACACATATTACATTGTATGACAGATGTTTAAAGTTAGCTGTGATATTTTTTTTTCAGGAGAAATTATATCTATATAAAGTCACCCATAAAGCTCCATTTGTATTATTTTTTTTTTTAGAAAAATTTATTTTTTGTGTGAACAGAGAAGATAGCTAATCAGTTTGAAGTCTAAAAGCTTGAGGAGATTGTAGGCGATTTAGTACAATTGCAACAAGAATTGAGTACTGTCCATGATCCTTTTTTTATTTGCACTAACATACAATTTTTCAAGACAAGCTTTTAGGGTATGTCCCCTCCTTCAAGGTCCAAGCAATACTACTGCTGGGACATTGAAGAAGGGGACGTGCCCCGAAAGGTTGTCCAGAAAAATTGTATGTTATTGCAAATAAAAACAAAGAATCACGGACAGTACTCAGTTGTTTCTAGTTTAAATGTAACACTTTTTATATTGGGGGTTAGCAACCTGTGGATTGCGGAGAGGTGACTGGTAGATCGCAGTCTGGGCTTGCTGGTCCGCCATCCCAGAGCATCAACCAGAGTGCAATGCAGAGGGACTACTTGTAAAGTTGGAGTTGTAGTACGAAGCAAGAGCCCCATAAGCCAATGCCTCCTCTGTAGTGCTGGCTCCTTTCCCATGTGGAGTGATACCAACTGCACTTCATCTCTTATCCCGGCTAATGTTCTTTGGAGTGGTGACAGGAAAGAAGAGATCTTCAGTTCAGTGTGAAGCAATACACTGGGCATAAGAGTATAGAGCTTTCACACTGATGTGCTGTGGTTTACTGACACAGCGGGTGCAGTGCAGTATACCTGCAGCTTTCCTGTGGGTTTGATGCACTTAGTCATAGACTTCTATTAAATCTTGTGGGTTTGGTGCACTTTCTAAATGCAGGAATGTTGGTGCGCTTTCCACACCTGCAGGATATAATAGAACATAAAACCAATTGTGCCTGCGCTAAAAAATAAAATGAGAAAAAAATATATATATGGACTAAAAGAAATGATGTGCAGAAATAATTAAATTTAACCGCAATAAATATGCTAATAAAACCATATCTTAATATAAAAGGTTGAAAGTGCACCGTGCATGGATAAAACACAAATGCCAAGTGCTATCCTGTGACATTCAAGTGTCCAACACAATTAGCAATCAACAAATTCAAACTGAAGAAAAGAAGTGTGAATAAACAGTGTCCATGAAATAAGTGTTCATCATGTTTCTCCTGAACGGTGTCCAAATCACAACAAGCAAAATGTGCTCTCCCGTGACACCCCACATGTGCTTGCGCTCACCTCTGATCGTGTGACACAGTAATCAAACAGTGTCAAACATGCAATGGGGCCACTCCTGGGCTCACTCAGGATGCAATGATGTATATACAATCCTCACAGGTAAAGCCAAAATCCTCATTCATAGAAGAGAAAAAGAGAACTCCATGGTGTAATATAGTAAGGAAATTTATTTAAATAAAAGAGATTCCTCCAGGAGGGTACTCACAATGTGTGGGTGCTGCAGTGCACCAAACTATACAGGTATAAACAGTAAGCAGCGACTCGTATGGCGTGCGGTGTGTAATGACCTCCTCCACTGCTGACAGCTCCGTCCTACCCCTCCCCGACACGTATTCGGCACAGGGATCACGTGCCTTCCTCTGGGCGATATCCCCAAGCACCATGGAGTTCTCTTTTTCTCTTCTATGAATGAGGATTTTGGCTTTACCTGTGAGGATTGTATATACATCATTGCATCCTGAGTGAACCCAGGAGTGGCCCCATTGCGTGTTTGACACTGTTTGATTACTGTGTCACACGATCAGAGGTGAGCGCAAGCACATGTGGGGTGTCACGGGAGAGCACATTTTGCTTGTTGTGATTTGGACAACTTAAAAGCGAGTGGCACTTGCACGGTTAACTCTCTCACTCCGTGACTGACCTTTTTGTACTGACCACACTTAAACACTCCTTCTGTTAGAGGACAGATCTCCCAGGTGTGTGATATTTAGAAACCACCACCTCTTCAACTAAACATTTTATGCAAGGGCGTGGCTTGGTCATGGAGCCATGAGCAGCAACTGAAGGGAGCTTCTGAGAGGCCAGCCATCCACGCCGATATACAACCAGCATACTAGTTCTACATGGCATGGAAATATGTACAAGACAAGAAGCCTAAAGCGGACCTTCAGTCATTTTATTATCTTTCCATCTATTAAATCTTCTGTCCTTGTTGTTTTAACTTAGTAGTAAAATAATTTTTTTCTGCCAGTAACTTTCTTATAAAGCCCACTTCCTGTTTCTTGTCTGGTCATTAGCCTAGGCTTATGACATCATGCACAGCTCTCTCTCTCACTTTTGTGAGAGTTTGCCAGGGAGGGAGGGGGGTGAGTCATGAGAGTGCCAATGAGACCCCTTTTTTTTTTTTTTAAATTTAGCACAGGGTTCCCCTTAATTTTCATATCAGACTCGAAGGGCCTTGTATGAATTTTAGGGGGACCCCCATGCAATTTTTTTTAAATTTTGGTTCAGGGTTCCCCTTAATATTCATACCAGACCCAAAGGGCCTGGTAATGGACTGAGGGGGATCCCATGCTCTTTTTTCAATGAGTTTTATCTATATTGCCGAGACCCGACAATTCATTACAGCCGCAATCAGTTTTGAATGTCAGTTTTTCCCTTAGAAATGCCATTTTGCTCTGGTTCTGTTCTAAACATGGGAAAAATGCGCCACTTTACAGGCAGACTAAAGACAACCCCCAGGCACAATATTTAAAGGAATATTTCATTTTTATTGTTTCACTTTAAGCATTAAAAAAAATCACTGCTCCTGAAAAAACGTCCATTTAAAAAAAAAAAAAAAAATTGAGACAATAACTTGCATATAAGCCTTTAAAATGAGCACTTTTGATTTTTCATGTTAGTGTCCCATAGACTTTAACGGTGTTCCGGTGGCTTTCGAATTTGCCCCGAACACCACATATTGTTCGGTGTTCACAGAACACCGAACTGGAGATCACTGTAGTGGTGGTGCACATACGTACTTACATTGGACCAAATTGATCCAGTGTAACTATATAAAAATGTCATGCCTAAGCTTTAGCTTTAAAGTGCTGTGTAGAGAACCTATACAAATCAGAGATATTAGAGCAATAGACACTAAGGGTTATATTTATAAAGAAATATAACAACCAGTGAAACGCTGGCAAATGTCACATTTAGAGTAAGCTATTAAAACAGAATTCAACCTGGTGGAAGAACTTCCTGCCCTATACTACCCACAGTGCTAAACACAAGAATAAATCAATTCTTTATAAATAGGGTACCTTTATAAAAACAGCAAATGCTGCCCAAAAATGCTGGGAGAATCCTGGACATATGTTGAGTGAAAGTAAGGCATATTAGCAAGCAAATCCTTTCTAAATTTACCTTACTGTTCTAGGTGTCATGACTGCATCGAGTCTTGACAGGTTCAAGGCACACTATTGTATGTGTGATACAGGCCTTATAATTACTTTATGCCTATGCTTAACACTAACATTTAAAACATAATACTGATAATATTGTGCATGGGATGAGAGTTACTTTTTAAAGTTTGGAAGTGGTGTATAAAGTGTTTTGAAAGGTTTAATATAATTTGAAAACATATTGGAAAAATTAATGGAACATACTGTGTAATATAAGTAATGATTCGAAATAACAAAGGGTAAACAATGAGCGCAATACGGATAGCAGGATGAGCCGGGCTGTTTTATCTCAGCCCGTTTTTGCTTAGCCATGTGTTTCCCTTTGTGATTCATAATCACCATACATGGAACGATCGGTTAAGAATGTGTGTTATCGTATGAATCAAATAATAACATGTATGGTGGTTGTCTGGCATGCCTACCCGCAGATTATGGCGGAGATATGCTGAGCTATCTAAGGAGAGTGTTTGTTTACAATATATTACTGGAGTGTTATTATATAGTGTTGTATGAATGCACAAGTCCTCTGTAAGTGATGCAGCGGATGCTGCTGATCGGATAGGATGGAACGAGCGTGCGCAGGGTTAACACCCGGCGCTCGCAGTGTATTTAAAGATAGGAGCTGCGCTCCTAGGCCACGCCCTCTGACCAAGTGATGACGAAACGTGTCAGTGTATGACCACGCAGCATCCTACGCCGTCCGATCATCTGTCGACTCAGCTCAGGAACACTGCTCCATGAGAGATCAGCTGAGCGGGGAGACTTTGACAAGCGATAGTGACGGGAGATATTGAGATTCTATATGCCTTTTATATGCTTGCTTTGAATTTTAAAATTGTAAGTGCGCATTTGTAAAGAGGGTATTTTTATCAACAATAAATTTTATTGGATTATGCTATGTGCACATTTCTTTTGCTTGTCACAAGCAACACCTAGATGGAGAGATGCAGTGCCCGCTGACAGAAATTGTTTAAAACACATACTTAATATCTATGTTTATGTGTTAAGTTCATTACATTAGGGGAGTTCTTACACGCGGTGTGGTGACAGGATTCAGCTGGATTTAACCCCACATTAATTTTTTTTGGACTTATGATATATGTATCAAAAATTGGATACAATTATTACAGTAGTTTTCTGTGATTGTTTAGCGCCGCTAATGTTAGAGTGTTTACTGTAACATATTTTGAGATCATTTATTTATTTTTATAGTGGCTGCTTATGCTATTCTAATTAACATCATTGTTATCTCATGAGCGCTGGGTGGGAGGTATCATTTATTTATGTTTAAAGCGGAGTTCCACACAAAAATGGAACTTCCGCTTTCCGGAACCCTCCCCCCCTCCGGTGTCACATTTGGCACCTTTCAGGGGGGAGGGGGGTGCAGATACCTGTCTAAGACAGGTATTTGCACCCACTTCCGGCATAGACTCCCATGGGAGTCTATGCCTCTTCCTGTCCCCACGCGCTGTCTCCTGGGAAACACACAGCTCCCAGGAGAGAGCGGGGACCACTTGGGACGCGCAGCGTGACTCGCACATGCGCAGTAGGGAACCGGGAAGTGAAGCCGCAACGCTTCACTTCCTGATTCCCTCACCTAGGATGGCGGCGGCAGCTGCCGAGAACCGAGCGAGTTCTCGGCGTCGCCTGCCGACATCGCTGGACCCTTAGACAGGTAAGTGGCCATGTATTAAAAGTCAGCAGCTGCAGTATTTGTAGCTGCTGGCTTTTAATATTTTTTTTTTGGCGGTGTGGGTGGACCCCCGCTTTAACTATTTCTCATTGATTATATAATACTGATAATACTTTTGCAGATTGGGATGCTATTGCATAAATGCCTTATTAAATGTTAGAATAGCCTCTAAATCTCCTTTTTCAACTAAGAAATTGATATGAAAACAATTCTTTTAATGGCTTAATTGATTTAGGTAAGAGGCTCCCGTTAAGTGATGATTACCGAAGGCACCTAGGAATAATTACTTTAGTAACTAAAATTAGCAGGAGCAGATGTGCTCCTGCCATAGTATTTAGGTAAGTCAATAGCACTATGGATTAACCCATTGGTGTCAGCTATTACAGTAATTGTATTTATTCGTTCAGTTACAGAAAATATTGACAACAAACCAAGCTAAGCAGCCTAAACTAGCTCTAAACCCCAGCTGGGTAACAAATAGTTTGATAAAGTTCTGTAAAACAAACAACTGTCTGGTCAAGCCTTTCCCTTCTTCTCAGTCCAAGCAGTACTAATGCACAAAATTTTAGCAAAATATCAAGTAGAACAATCTCTGAGAGAAAAAAAAGAACACCACCACACACATACACACAGCAATGGTAAATAAACTGGGATAGTTGTGCATGTAAGGAAATGAGTGGGCATTGGAATGGGGTGTAAGAATGGTCATAAAACTGTAGAATAGTGATTTAGAAAACTGAGGTCCATATTTAGTCCATTGTCAAATACAATTCTCATAATGAAAGCAGTTAATTATCGCTGCATAACGTATTTTGGTATGGTAATCTTCTTTAGGGGTGCTTGTGGCAGTGCAACGATGCAGGAGTATACTTTGTAGACAGTTGTCAGGCAGTAGAAGGGGTAATATACTCACCTCTCTGGCAGCCTGTGCCTTTTATCATTCCCCTTTTCCAGTGCTTCAGCCTCCCTCCATCAGACTCTTTGGTGTTCAAATCTTTTGGGAACAGATTCCTGTGTCCCTAGTCGCACACCATAGTTCTATCCTCCAACCCCTATGTAGTGCTATCCCCGTAGAAGTCGCTGGATAGGATGGGTCATCTGTTCTTTTCCTCAACCTTCTAAAGAACCTCAGCTCCTCTGACACAGCAAGTTGAGTATACAAACAGATAATCACTAAAAGCAATGCTTAGTACCCAATAGTAGTGCTATATCAAAGAAAACAGACACCAAACCATGTAGTAGAGATAAACTTAATATATTGTCATCCAATATGGTTGGTAACTAGGCAAGCATAAAATGGATTAACATGAATCCCCTTCTTCTCTGATGCTACGCATCGGGATTGAGCAACAGGCATACAAGCTCGCTGCTCGCAGAGTATATGTTTTTAAACTAGCTTTTTTCATTAAATAAAATTGGAAAAACAAAACTACACTATTGGGAATCTTTTCTACACATATTACCATCACGGAGGGTATCGGGAGGGACCCCCAGGACTACCATAGAGAAGGCACTACCCGCCATAGAGTACCACAAGCTGGGCCAAACATATCAGGACCCCTAGAGGCAGGTGGAAATATACATACCCTCAGAAAGAGCCATCTACTCATGCTGTTACCTTACAGCAGTAAGGTGAGAGGCTTAAGAGCACTTAAGTGTCATAGCACTTGAAAGAAAAGACACCAGTCACTTATTCACTCCTTTTTATGGTGAAGGTATTTATCACTGGTCTGAAATTTATATAGCAGACAATTTTTTTGATTTTTATTATTCTTTGTTCTGCACTTACTTTTATTATGGACTTTTTATGTTGGTCATTTGTTTTTATATCCTGCACACACCAGTCACTATATTTTGCTATATGAATGCTATAAGCACTTTGTAATTTTAGGAATTTCTGGTACGGGTATTGATTGATACACTGGATATTATTCAACCTGTGGATACACATTTCTATTCACTTATGTTGTGCATTTGTACTTTATATATAGAAGTTGAGAGGAATTTGCTTATCCATATTTAAAATGTATGTTTATGTTGGCACCTAAGAGCACAGCACCATCAACTTACCAGTGCCTGTGGCAGTTAGCTAAAACACCACATCTAAAGTGATAGTGTGAGAGCACTATTGTGTATATGTTAGGTATATATTTACTGGATGTGACATCACTTTTTATATTTTACAAAAATATTGGGTATTATGTTAAGTTTGTGTGCACTAAATTTCATTAAAGTGCATGTTTTCCTCAAAATCTTCTTTTGATAAACAACTGCGCATAACATTGTGTGACAAAGAATTACTACTACTACCATTTTGTTCTCCATGGCCTTCACTTTCAGAAAATATATCATGTTTGGAGGTTCTAAGTAATTTTCTAACAAAAAAATGCAGGATATTACATGTATGTGAGAAATGTCAGAATTGGCCCAGATTTTAAGTGGTTAAATATTTTCTCAAATTTGCAGCAAACCCACACTAGTTTATCCTTCAATTCGGCCTCCCATAAACACTTTGCAGATTCTCAGTTGACATGCCTCTCAGATTAAGATCAGGGATCAGATCTGACTCTCTATGAGGAACTGAAATGTCAAGGTTCCTACTCAAAGACTGGGCCATAAATTTATCGAACCTCATGGGGTTGTCCAACAGATTAACCCAGTTTCTTTGCTTTTTCTCAACAGATTAAACCAGTTTCCTTCTGTTAGCAAATTCCTGCTTCCATGAGAATTCCCAACATTTTTCATGTCTTTCTGATGAAGGCTTTTAATATCAATGTTTCTACTCAGTCACCACTGATTGTTAAGAGTAATATAAAGTGGCATGCTTCTTGGACTCCAGCAGAATCAGGATTTTAATTCAGTATCTTACTCAGTGGAAGGGCTTTGGTCCTGAGGAAAGTTCATGTCTTTTCTGTCTACTCACACAGAATTGTGAACAATTTTCATAAACTTCATCCTAAAAGGCTGGCCCCCAGGGGTCCCAAAGGGTCCTGTGGCTCCACCCCAGAGAGGTGGTAATGGGTAATGTTAGGAGTGAGAGACAGGCTCACATTGCTACTCTACTCCCCCTTGCTCAGCCCAGTCTATATCTCAGTTGTCGGGCAAGAGCCAATGACTAGTCATGTTTTCTATGCACAATAATTATTTATTTATTTCAGGTACTTATATAGTGCCATCAATTTACGCAGCGCTTTACATATACATTGTACATTCACATCAGTCCCTACCCTCAAGGAACTTACAATCTAAGGTCCCTAACTCACATTCATACATACTAGGGACAATTTAGACAGGATCCAATTAACCTACCAGCATGTCTTTGGAGTGTGGGAGGAAACCGGAGTACCCGGAGGAAACCCATGCAGGCACAGGGAGAACATGCAAACTCCAGGCAGGTAGTGTCGTGGTTGGGATTCGAACCAGCAACCCTTCTTACTGCTAGGCGAGAGTGCTATCCACTACACCACTAATTAATGTTTATTATTATTACTATACAGGATTTATATAACACCAACAGTTTGTGCAGCATGTTACAATTTAAAGAGAGACAGTGCAGTTTGTCAGGGAACATCTGAACAATTAAATTAGTCAGCTATATCAATCGTTTAATCGATCATTGAACAACAGTGTCTCCAATATAAATTTAGAAAAATAATTTAACTGACTTAATTCATTATTCCTGAATTCTTTTGCCAATGCAGAAATTATGTAGGTCAAGTGAGAAGCTTGATTAACTTCCTGTTGAGAAATGCTATAGAATCCTTTTTGAATGCACTCAGTGGTAACAAGTAAAATACTTTATCTGGAAACACAAAAAGTACCCAGTTGGAAGATATAACAGGATGAGCAGTCATGTGCTATCAGCAGCTTTGAAACCAACCTGGTCAGCTAATCAACAGCATGGGATATACTAAATCAATGAAGTAGCTCTCTGTTAACCTATTGATTTAATTCTGTGTTAGAGTTAACATCATAATTGCAGTTTTTTTCTAGTCCATCCATGTTCATTCAAGTCTGAGGGATCAATATCCATAGCACGCCTTGCTAAAGCCCTCTATAAAAGCAGATATAGTTTATTGCTGACACTTTTCAAAAAAACACATTTAATATATAGTATTGCAGACTTCTTTTCCTGGCAATTCATTGGCCAGTTTTTCTATTTGCAAGTTTCTAGAGAGGAAGAATTCTTGGGGAAATGCATCTGATGAAATATCATAAAATTTACATTATAAAAACTTCCAAAACTTTAAATTGATATGACAGAATTTATTGCACAAAGGTTGTTTTCAATAATTTGTCCAACCGCATGCCTCTACCATAAGGTGTTTCTATGGTCTGTAATACCTTTTTGCTACACCAAGGACCTCTGAGTTCAAGAGGAGCAGCCCGCTAACACACCAGTTCATCACCTTCTCCAGAAAGTTGGTTGCCTCTCCATTTGAGATATTTGGGGACACAGCATTTAAAACCTAAATTTGGAACCTTACAAATACAATCCAGAGATAAACAACTTAACAGGAGTTGGGTTTTAATCCAACCTTGACATTAATTCTTGGAAATATCTAATTGATTGTTGTGGTTTCTGTACTTGATATTTTTTTGAGCTAAGAAGTAAATATAATTCTGTTTACTTATTTTCATGTAGATTCTACTTTATTGCATTGTTCTGTGTGAAGGATACAAGCAATGGCAATAGAATATTTAAGGATACTGAAGTAAATAAAATAAAATAAAATGAGAAATAAGCAGAATAGATCATTTTCTCCTTTCACTTAAAGTATAAATTAATGTTATTGCTGCATACAAATAATTGCACACCTACAGAAAGTACACCTGCCATGAGAGAAGTATGGGGGCTACCTTTACCATGAATAGAAAAGAAAGACTGTGATCCGGGTGAGCAACCAAGGTAACATTGTTAATGGATTACAATCATTATTACAGAGATCGTATTTTTAATCAGCAGTTTATATTATAGAATAGAGGATGCACCTATGCAACACAGACCATTACAAACTTTACAAGAAAACGACATGTTAATTAGGTTAACACACGTTACTAAGTCTGTTAAAGCTGGACTCAAGGCAGATAAAAATACACAAATGAGTACAGCTCTGTATTCTTTACTACTTATTTAAATGCATTTTTGAAATGTTAGCAGTGCAATTACTTGGATTGTTTTTTCTTTAGTCACTTGCAGTCCCTGTATAGCAAAGCTCAGACTAGGGAAGGGTAAAGAAGCATAAGGAGCCAATCAATTGTTCCTCAATGTAATGGGCAAAACAGATATTAGCCCATTAATATGCTGCTTCTCCTTTCAATGCCAAACTATCGGGTGTAGAAGAGACCTGTAATGCCCCGTACACGCGGTCGGATTTTCTGACGGAAAATGTTCGATGGGAGCTTTTTGTCGGAAATTCCGACCGTGTGTAGGCTCCATCGGACATTTTCCATCAGAATTTCCGTCACACAAAATTTGAGAGCTGGTTCTCAAATTTTCTGACAACAAAATCTGTTGCTGTAAATTCCGATCATGTGTACACAATTCTAAAGCACAAAGTTCCACGCATGCTTGGAATCAAGCAGAAGAGCCGCACTGGCTATTGAACTTCATTTTTCTCGGCTCGTCGTACGTGTTGTACGTCACCTCGTTCTTCACGTTAGGAATCGCTGACAAGATTTGTGTGACCGTGTGTATGCAAGTCAAGTTTGAGCCAACATCCGTCGGAATGTAGGAATGTCCGATCGTGTGTACAGGGCATAAGTGTTACTCCTGCCCTGCCAGACAGGGCTGTTCTATTTGGCAGAGCTGTGTAAATATCAGAACTGTATAAGCAGATTCTTTTTGAATCTGTGTATTGAGCTGGTTCAGCTTTTACCTTTTTGCTGCCCATAATGTGTCTCATACATTATGGCATTAAAAGGTTTAAAACAAGCTTAAAAACAAGCTGTGGGGCTGCAAGGTAAATTTATCTGATCACTTTTTAAATGTAAGCAAATGTATGCCTAATGCCTTCATATTACATGCTACACATGACATATTACATAGTACATGTCACCTGCTAATTTGATCACATAGAGGGCTTGTTAGGGTACATTAAAAATTAAAGAGTCTTTAAGAACTGTAATAAAATTTAAAGAAATCAAAAACACCTCTTTGCCCCATATGCACAAACATGTAGGACACGCAGACACACCTCAATGACAATGGGCTATAATGTATGTAAGTGATATGGTTAGATGGTTAGTTGGTTTTCTTATTTTAAAAGAGAAGAGAAGGGAAAGTAAAAGAAAACCCTGAATGTTGGGTTGACAAATTACTAAAAGAAGGGAAATCTTTCAATGAATTCTGGTAACCTTCAATGACACACGGGAGTATGCAAAATCTGGTGCAGCTCTGAACAGAAACCATCAGCTTCCAGTTTTTTTTGTTAAAGCTTAATTGAACACGCTGAAGTTAAAAGCTGATTGGTTACCATGCACAGCTGCAGATTCTGAGTGCTCCAGTTTTAGTAAATGACCCCCTCTGGGATTCTCTCTTTTTGGAGGGATTTCCTCTTACTTCCTGTTTTGGCTATGAGACTGGACAGGAAGGGACATCTCTCAATGGGACGCAGAAGTAAAAAAAAAAAAAAAAACTGATGAGGGTTATAACCATTTATTACTCTTATGTCCGCCAGCGACCCGCGACCGCTTAGTACAGAGGCAGAACGGGATCTGCCAGTGTAAACAAGCGGATCCCTGTTCTGCCAGATGACATGTCAGATCTTCTGTTCCCAGTGATCGGAAACAGTGATCTCTGTCATGTCCCTGGCAGCCAATCCCCCCTACAGTTATAACACACCTAGGGAACACACTTAACCCCTTGATCGCCCCTAGTCTTAACCCCTTCCCTGCCAGTGTAATTTTTACATTGATCAGTCCATTATTATAGCAAAAAGTGTAATTTGGGGTCAGATTTGTGCGCTGCAGTGTCGCAGTCCCACAAAAAAATTGCAGATCTCCGCCATTACTAGTAAAAACAATAAAAAATAAATAAAAGTCCCTAAATCTATCCCATAGTTTGTAGACGCGATAACTGTTGCGCAAACCAATCAATAAACGCCTATTGCGATTTTTTTACCAAAAATATGTAGAAGAATATATATTGGCCTAAACTTATTAATAATCATTTTTATATTTTTTTGGGATATGAATTATAGCAAAAAGTAAAAAAAAAAAAGCTTTTTTTAAAAAATTTTTGCTTTTTGTTTGTTTATCGGACAAAAAATAAAGACCACAGAGGTGATCAAGTACCACCAAAAGAAAGCTCTTTTTGTGAGAAAAAAAGCACGTCAATTTTGTTGGGGTAGAGCGTCGCACGACCACACAATTGTCAGTTAACCACTTGCTGACCGCCTCACGACGATATACGTCGGCAGAATGGCACGGGCAGGCAGAATCACGTACCCATACGTGATCTGCCTCCCGTGGGCGGGGGGTCCAATCGGACCCCCCCGGTGCCCGAGGCGGTCGGCTTTTGTCCAGCGGCGATCGGAGGTGAGGGGGAGGCCATCCATTCGTGGCCCCCCCTCGCGATCGCCGCCGGCCAATGAAATCATTCCTATGCTGCTGTATGGTAAACAGCAGCAAAGGAAATTATGTCATCTCACCTCAGCTCGGCAGTTTCTGTTCCGACGCCGAGGAGAGAAGACTGTAATGTGAGTGAAAACACACACACACAGTAGAACATGCCAGGCACACAAAACACCCCCAATCACCCCTCCCCCCCCCCCCCGTCACACTGACACCAAGCAGCTTTTTTTTTTTTCTGATTACTGCATGGTGTCAGTTTGTGACAGTTATGCCCAGTACACACGGTCGGACTTTGTTCGGACATTCCGACAACAAAATCCTAGGATTTTTTCCGACGGATGTTGGCTCAAACTTGTCTTGCATACACACGGTCACACAAAGTTGTCGGAAAATCCGATCGTTCTGAACGCGGTGACGTAAAACACGTACGTCGGGACTATAAACGGGGCAGTGGCCAATAGCTTTCATCTCTTTATTTATTCTGAGCATGCGTGGCACTTTGTCCGTCGGATTTGTGTACACACGATCGGAATTTCCGACAACGGATTTTGTTGTCGGAAAATTTCATCTCCTGCTCTCCAACTTTGTGTGTCGGAAAATCCGATGGAAAATGTCCGATGGAGCCCACACACGGTCGGAATTTCCGACAACACGCTCCGATCGGACATTTTCCATCGGAAAATCCGACCGTGTGTACGGAGCATTAGTGTGTTAGGGCAGTTAGGGTTAGCCCCTTTTAGGTCTACGGTACCCCACTAACCCCCCCCAATAAAGTTTTAACCCCTTGATCACCCCCTGTCGCCAGTGTCACTAAGCGATCATTTTTCTGATCGCTGTATTAGTGTCGCTGGTGATGCTAGTTAGGGAGGTTAATATTTAGGTTCACCGTCAGCGTTTTATAGCGTCAGGGACCCCCATATACTACCGAATAAAGGTTTTAACCCCTTGATTGCCACCTAGTTAACCCTTTCACCACTGATCACCGTATAACTGTTACGGGTGACGCTGGTTAGTTCGTTTATTTTTTATAGTGTCAGGGCACCCGCCGTTTATTACCGAATAAAAGTTTAGCCCCCCAATATCTGATCCGATCAGATCTATACTAGCGTCCCCAGCAGTTTAGGGTTCCCAAAAACGCAGTGTTAGCGGGATCAGACCAGATACCTGTTAGCACCTGCATTTTGCCCCTCCGCCCGGCCCAGCCCAGCCCACCCAAGTGCAGTATCGATCGATCACTGTCACTTACAAAACACTAAATGCATAACTGCAGCGTTCGCAGAGTCAGGCCTGATCCCTGCGATCGCTAACAGTTTTTTTGGTAGCGTTTTGGTGAACTGGCAAGCACCAGCCCCAGGCAGTGTCAGGTTAGCGCCAGTACCGCTAACACCCACGCACGCACCGTACACCTTCCTTAATGGTATAGTATCTGATCGGATCAATATCTGATCCGATCAGATCAATACTAGCGTCCCCAGCAGTTTAGGGTTCCCAAAAACGCAGTCTTAGCGGAATCAGCCCAGATACCTGCTAGCACCTGCGTTTTGCCCTTCCGCCCAGCCCAGCCCACCCAAGTGCAGTATCGATCGATCACTGACACTTACAAAACACTAAACGCATAACTGCAGCGTTCGCAGAGTCAGGCCTGATCCCTGCGATCGCTAACAGTTTTTTTGGTAGCGTTTTGGTGAACTGGCAAGCACCAGCGGCCTAGTACACCCCGGTCATAGTCAAACCAGCACTGCAGTAACACTTGGTGACGTGGGGAGTCCCATAAGTGCAGTTCAAGCTGGTGAGGTGGCAAGCACAAGTAGTGTCCCGCTGCCACCAAGAAGAAGACAAACAGGCCCGTCGTGCCCATAATGCCCTTCCTGCTGCATTCGCCAATCCTAATTGGGAACCCACCGCTTCTGCAGCGCCCGTACTTTCCCCATTCACATCCCCAACCAAATGCAGTTGGCTGCATGAGAGGCATTTTCTATATGTCCTCCCGAGTACCCCTACCCAACGAACCCCCCCCAAAAAAGATGTCGTGTCTGCAGCAAGCGCGGATATAGGCATGACACCCGCTATTATTGTCCCTCCTGTCCTGATAATCCTGGTCTTTGCATTGGTGAATGTTTTGAACGCTACTATACACTAGTTGAGTATTAGCGTAGGGTACAGCATTGCACAGACTAGGCACACTTTCACAGGGTCTCCCAAGATGCCATCACATTTTGAGAGACCCGAACCTGGAACCGGTTACAGTTATAAAAGTTAGTTACAAAAAAAGTGTAAAAAAAAATAAATAAAAAAATAATATATAAAATTTTAAAAAATAGTTGTCGTTTTATTGTTGTCTCTCTCTCTATTCTCTCTCTATTGTTCTGCTCTTTTTCACTGTATTCTTTTCTGCAATATTTTATTGTTATTATGTTTTATCATGTTTGCTTTTCAGGTATGCAATTTTTTATACTTTACCGTTTACTGTGTTTTATTGTTAACCATTTTTTTGTCTTCAGGTACGCCATTCACGACTTTGAGTGGTTATACCAGAATGATGCCTGCAGGTGTAGGTATCATCTTGGTATCATTCTTTTCAGCCAGTGGTCGGCTTTCATGTAAAAGCAATCCTAGCGGCTAATTAGCCTCTAGACTGCTTTTACAAGCAGTGGGAGGGAATGCCCCCCCCCCCACCGTCTTCCGTGTTTTTCTCTGGCTCTCCTGTCTCAACAGGGAACCTGAGAATGCAGCTGGTGATTCAGCCAGCTGACCATAGAGCTGATCAGAGACCAGAGTGGCTCCAAACATCTCTATGGCCTAAGAAACCGAAAACTACAAGCATTTCATGACTTAGATTTCGCCGGATGTAAACAGCGCCACTGGGAAATTGGGAAAGCATTTTATCACACCGATCTTGGTGTGGTCAGATGCTTTGAGGGCAGAGGAGAGATCTAGGGTCTAATAAACCCAATTTTTTTTCAAAAAAGAGTACCTGTCACTACCTATTGCTATCATAGGGGTTATTTACATTCCCTGAGATAACAATAAAAATGATTAAAAAAAAAATGAAAGGAACAGTTTAAAAATAAGATAAAAAAGCAAAAAAATAATAATGGAAATCGAGGGCAGTAATTTTAGCAGTAGACCTCCTCTGTAAATCTAAAGTGGTAACATGTAAAGGCTTTTAAAGGCTTTTAAAAATGTATTTATTTTGTTGCCACTGCACGTTTGTGCGCAATTGTAAAGTATGTCATGTTTGGTATCCATGTACTCGGCCTAAGATCATCTTTTTTATTTCAGCAAACATTTGAGCAATATAGTGTGTTTTAGTGCATTAAAATTTAAAATAGTGTGTTTTTTCCCCAAAAAATGCGTTTGAAAAATCGCTGCGAAAATACTGTGTGAAAAAAAAAAATGAAACACCCACCATTTTAATCTGTAGGGCATTTGCTTTAAAAATATATAATGTTTGGGGGTTCAAAGTAATTTTCTTGTAAAAAAAAAAAATTTTTTCATGTAAACAAAAAGTGTCAGAAAGGGCTTTGTCTTCAAGTGATTAGAAGAGTGGGTGATGTGTGACATAAGCTCCTAAATGTTGTGCATAAAATGCCAGGACAGTTCAAAACCCCCCCAAATGACCCCATTTTGGAAAGTAGACACCCCAAGCTATTTTTTGAGAGGCATGTCGAGTCCATGGAATATTTTATATTGTGACACAAGTTGCGGGAAAGAGACAAATTTTTTTTTTTTTTGCACAAAGTTGTCACTAAATGATATATTGCTCAAACATGCCATGGGAATATGTGAAATTACACCCCAAAATACATTCTGTTGCTTCTCCTGAGTACGGGGATACAACATGTGTGGGACTTTTTGGGAGCCTAGCCGCGTACGGGACCCCGAAAACCAATCACTGCCTTCAGGCTTTCTAAGGGTGTAAATTTTTGATTTCACTCTTCACTGCCTATCACAGTTTCGGAGGCAATGGAATGCCCAGGTGGCACAAAACCCCCCCAAATGACCCAATTTTGGAAAGTAGACACTCCAAGCTATTTCCTGAGAGGTATAGTGAGTATTTTTCAGACCTCACTTTTTGTTACAAAGTTTTGAAAATTGAAAAAAGAAAGAAAAAAAGTTTTTTCTTGTCTTTCTTCATTTTCAAAAACAAATGAGAGCTGTAAAAAACTCACCATGCCTCTCAGCAAATAGCTTGGGGTGTCTACTTTCCAAAATGGGGTCATTTGGGGGGGTTTTGTGCCACCTGGGCATTCCATGGCCTCCGAAACTGATAAGCAGTGAAGAGTGAAATCAAAAATGTACACCCTTATGCCCCGTACACACGGTCGGACTTTGTTCGGACATTCCGACAACAAAATCCTAGGATTTTTTCCGATGGATGTTGGCTCAAACTTGTCTTGCATACACACGGTCACACAAAGTTGTCGGAAAATCCGATCGTTCTGAACGCGGTGACATAAAACACGTACGTCGGGACTATAAACGGGGCAGTGGCCAATAGCTTTCATCTCTTTATTTATTCTGAGCATGCGTGGCACTTTCTCCGTCGGATTTGTGTACACACGATCGGAATTTCCGAAAACGGATTTTGTTGTCGGAAAATTTTATATCCTGCTCTCAAACTTTGTGTGTCGGAAAATCCGATGGAAAATGTTTGATGGAGCGTACACACGGTCAATATTTCCGACAACAAAGTCCTATCACACATTTTCCATCGGAAAATCCGACCGTGTGTACAGGGTATTAGAAATCCTGGTGCAATTCCATATATGCCCATGGCCTGTGTGAGCAATATATCATTTAGTGACAACTTTTTGTAATTTTTTTTTTTTTTTTTGTCATTATTCAATCACTTGGGACAAAAAAAAATAATATTCAATGGGCTCAACATGCCTCTCAGCAATTTCCTTGGGGTGTCTACTTTCCAAAATGGGGTCATTTGGGGGGGTTTTGTACTGCCCTGCCATTTTAGCACCTCAAGAAATGACATAGGCAGTCATAAACTAAAAGCTGTGTAAATTCCAGAAAATGTACCCTAGTTTGTAGACCCTATAACTTTTGCGCAAACCAATAAATATACGCTTATTGACATTTTTTTACCAAAGACATGTGGCCGAATACATTTTGGCCTAAATGTATGACTAAAATTGAGTTTATTGGATTTTTTTTATAACAAAATTAGAAAATATAATTTTTTTCAAAATTTTCGGTCTTTTTCCGTTTATAGCGCAAAAAATAAAAACGGCAGAGGTGATCAAATACCATCAAAAGAAAGCTCTATTTGTGGGAAGAAAAGGACGCAAATTTCGTTTGGGTACAGCATTGCATGACCGCGCAATTAGCAGTTAAAGCGACGCAGTGCCAAATTGTAAAAAGTGCTCTGGTCAGGAAGGGGGTAAATCCTTCCGGGGCTGAAGTGGTTAAAGCGACACAGTGCCGTATCACAAAAAATGGCCTGGTCATTTAGGGGGCAAATCCTTCTGGTACTTAAGTGGTAAAAATAGTTAACATTTAGTATTATCGGTATTTTAACTCTAAACCGATCAGTTGCAAAGGAGCAAGCAATTTTAGGGCTTGATATATTTATTTGAAACATCGTCATCTTTTATATTTTACAAAAAAATTTAGAATTACACTATATAGAGAAAAGTATTGGGATACCTGCTTTTACACGCACATGAACTTTAATGGTATCCCTGTCTTAGTCGGTAGGGTTCAATATTGAGTTGGCCCACCCTTTGTAGCTATAACAGCTTGTACACAGGTGTAATTAATGTGTGTCCTGGATTAAAGCGATGATGTGGCAACCCTACCTGCACTCTGCTTTCACCTCTTATCAGTATGTTCCTTAGCACATGAACTGATTGGCTCCATATGCTGCTCTCATTCACACTCCAGCTCTTATGTAGAGGGACTGCAAGAGGCTGATACCAAGTCACATCCAGGTTTGAGGGATCCATCCACGGAACACCTCATCCCCCCCCTGGGATCTACAGAATCATCCATATTCTTGAGACTCTGCACACCTTCCAGGACCCGGGCACCAGTCGGAGGAATCCAGCAATCTGCGATACCACAGACATCCACAGCCTCTTACCACCCAAGCCTTATCTGACCCAATTCGGCGTATGCCCTGTCGGGTCCACCACATCTGGTAAGCCTTCTTTTCTCTCGGTGGTAGTGAGCTGATCTGCCGTTTTGGGACACTGGATTTACCCATTTATAATATGTTTACCTAAGGACTAAACATTGTCATTTTTAGCCATAAACACCTATATCAGGACTTCCTATCCATGAATAGGTCTTTATATTGGTGATCCCCTTCACTGTATATCTACCCATTTAGGGTTATTTAAAACATTCCCATAGACACACTCCTAAACCTTGTGGACAGCCTTCCCAGAAGAGTTGAAGCTGTTATAGCTGCAAAGGGTGGGCCAACTCAGTATTGAACCCTACAGACTAAGATAGGGATGCCATTTAAAGTGCATGTGCGTGTAAAGGCAGGTGTCACAATACTTTTGACAATATAGTATAATTCTATATTTTTTTGTAAAATATAAAAGATGAGGATGTCTCAAATAAATATATCAAGCCCTAAAATTGCTTGCTCCTTTTCAACTGATCAGTTTAGAGTTAAAATACCGATACTACTAAATGTTAACTATTCTTACCACTTAAGTACCGGAAGGATTTGCCCCCTAAATGACCAGGCCATTTTTTTGTGATACGGCACTGTGTCTCTTTAACTGACAATTGCGCAGACGTGTGATGCTCTACCCCAACAGAATTGACGTCCTTTTTTCCCACAAATAGAGCTTTCTTTTGGTGGTACTTGATCACCTCTGTGATCTTTATTTTTTACGCAATAAACATAAAGCGACAAAAACATTGTGGACAGCCTTCTCAGAAGAGTTGAAGCTGTTATAGCTGCAAAGCGTAGGCCAACTCAAAATGTAACCCTACGGACTAAGACTGGGATGCCATTAAAGTTCATGTGCATGTAAAGGCAGATGTCCCAATACTTTTGACAATATAGTGTATATTGTGTTTGGGTTAACTAAAATAAAAGTGGTTGTAAATGCTGAAGGTTTTTTACCTTAATGCATTCAATGCCTTAAGGACCAGTCTCGTTTTGGATTTTAGGTGTTTACATGTTTAAAACAGTTTTTTTGCTAGAAAATTACTTAGAACCCCCAAACATTATATATTGTTTTTTTCTAACACCCTAGAGAATAAAATGGTGGTCATTGCAATACTTTTTTTGCACCGTATTTGCGCAGCGGTCTTATAAGCGCACTTTTTTTGGAAAAAATTCACTTTTTTGAATAAAAAAATAAGACAACAGTAAAGTTAGCCCAATTTTTTTTATATTGTGAAATATAATGTTACGCCAAGTAAATTGATACCCAACATGTTACGCTTCAAAATTGCGCCCGCTCGTGGAATAGCGTCAAACTTTTACACTTAAAAATCTCCATAGGCGACATTTAAAAAATTCTACAGGTTGCATGTTTTGCGTTACAGAGGAGGTCTAGGGCTAGAATTATTGCTCTTGCTCTACCGGTCGTGGCGATACCTCACATGTGTGGTTTGACCACCGTTTTCATATGTGGGCGCTACTCACGTATGCGTTCGCTTCTGCACGCGAGCTCGTCGGGACAGGGCGCTTTAAAAAAAAAATTTTTTTTTAATTATTTATTTTACTTTATTTTATTTATTTTTTCACTGTTTAAAAAAAAAAAAAATTGGATCACTTTTATTCCTATTACAAGGAATGTAAACATCCCTTGTAATAGAAAAAAGCATGACAGGTCCTCTTAAATATGAGATCTGGGGTCAAAAAGTCCTCAGATCTCATATTTAGATTAAAACGCAAAAAAAAAAAGAAAAAAAAGAAAAAAAAAGTCGTTTAAAAAAATGACACAAAAAAATTGTGCCTTTAAGAGAAGTGGGCTAGGCCGACGTAATGACGTCACTCCGGCCGTCCTATGGTATAGAGACGGGTGGGCGCCATCTTGGCCTCACTCGTCTCTATACCCAGGCACAGAAAGGATCCGATCGCTACTGACGGCTCCGGTAAGCGGCGGAGGGCGCGGGAGAGCGGCGGGAGGGGGGGTGGCACCTCTCCCGCCACTGATAACGGTGATCTCGCGGCGAATCCGCCGCAGAGACCACCATTATCGTGTACAGAAACGCCGGCCACAAAGATGGATACCTTGGTTGTAGCAGCAGCTGCTGCCGTTACCGAGATATCCATCTTTAAAGTGATGACGTATATATACAGTGGCCGGTCGTTAAGTGGTTAAGGTAAAAGACCTTTTATTGTCAGCCCCCTCCCATTTCCCCTTGTTTGTTCAACGTTTGTTAAAGGCCCCAATGGAAAATTTGCGGCGGAACGTGTCCAATCAGATACTGCCACTGTTTAGATATTTGGACAGCCAGTGGGGCCAGCTGTCAAAATGCAATAGCTCTAGAGGAATATTTTTCCATCCCAGCTGTATCTTTTAATCTATTAGTGTTTTTTTGTTCAGCCCACATGTTGTGTAAGTCTAGCTTAAGCACTATACCAACCTACAAAGGTTTCAGTATTTACAATATGTAATAAAATAACTGGAGGCTGGAGGAATATTTAAACTAGGATTGAAGGGGGAGGGTAAATTAGATTATAATGGGTCAGACAGGGGTCAGTCCCTATTGGTAGGTGGAATGGGGAAAAATGGGGGGGGGGGGCTATGGCAGGTGATAAGAAGGTTCCCAAATTACTAACATTGGAAATGGTAGTATTGTATAAAATAAAAAATATGCAAAATATGTGTGCAAAATGTGACAAAGTAATAAAGTGTTTGTTCCCAATAGCCAGAAGTCTACCACCCAAAATAAGTGAGTTGGAAGCTCTGGTGCACAAAGATAACTATGATTTAATTGGTGTTGCTGAATCTTGGCTTCATTCTTCACATGACTGGAAAGACAGGGTAAAATGGAAAAGTGTTGGTGTCTGACTCTATGTGAGAAGTGAACTCAAAGCAAGCATGAAAGAGGACCTAGTTGATGGAGCACAGATCGAAAGGGCTGCAAGGGCTGGGACAGTGATAATAATGGGGAATTTCAACTACCTGGAAATTGACCGCAGTAATGGCACTGCAGGAACAGTTAAATGGCAAAAATGTATAAGCCTGTCACAAGACAATTTTATAGTACAGTTCATAGAGGCCCTAACTAGGGATGATGCTCTACTGGACCTGGTAAACTTAAACCATGCATAGCGTATTACTAGGGTTGTCCCGATACCGATACTAGTATCGGTATCAGGACCGATACCGAGCATTTGTGCGAGTACTTTTACTCGCACAAATGCTCCCAATGCCAGGTCCAATACCGGGGAGAGAAAGCGACCCGGCGCAGCCGGAAGTTAGCGGGCGGAACAGCGGAAGTGACGCTCCGTGTTGACGTCGGTGGTTGGACATCTCGACGCCCATCTTGGTACTCCTTGCACTCGGCCGCAGTAAGCCAGCAGCGGCCATCTTGTTACACTCAGCCCATATAGTTCAGGCTGGTTGTAACAAGATGGCCGCTGCTGCTTTTATGCGGCCGAGTGCAAGGAGTACCAAGATGGGCCGTCGCAGGCAGCCTTTCCTCATAGCATTTCAGTGCCTGCTCATCAGTGCTCATAAATGCCACCTATCAGTGCCCAATGTCCATAAGAGCCGCTCATCAGTGCCAGGCACCTGTCAGTGCCAGCTCCACCTATCAATGCCATATATCAGTGCCAGCAATCTATCAGTGCCAGCCACCTGTCAATGCCACCTGTCAGTGCCAGCGCCACCTATCAGTGCCAGCCACCTGTCAGTGCCAGCCACGTGCCAGTGCCACCTGTCAGTGCCAGCCACGTGCCAGTGCCACCTGTCAGTGCCAGCCACGTGCCAGTGCCACCTGTCAGTGCCAGCCACCTGTTAGTGCCAGCGCCACCTATCAATGCCATCTATCAGTGCCAGCCATCTATCAGTGCCAGCCATCTGTCAGTGCCAGCCATCTGTCAGTGCTCATCAGTGCCACCTAATCCTATCAGTGCTGCATGTCAGTGCCACCTAATATGTAGTACTTTAGCAAACAGAAAACATCGACTCCTGCACACAGGTGGATCACCATAAAGAGATGCGTCAACACAGGCTATGCAAGCTCTGATGAAGAAGGGTCTCTCCCTTCAAAACACGTTAGCTTATTGTGACATTTATGCATCTCTCCACGATCTTTGGAAGGCATCGCTTATCCTAAAGTCGCATGCTGGCTGTCGGTACACTTCGTGTTGTGCCTCTTCCACCCATTGCTTGTGAGTTGTTTCTTTTAATTATTTTAATACATTTAAAAAAAAAAGTTAATACACAAGGCTGGTGCGCCCCTGTTTTTCTTTTTTTTTCGGTTTCCACCTAATATGTATTATGCTTTGAAAACTGTCACATGACATAAAAAAGTATCGGTAATCGGTATCGGCGAGTACTTGAAGAAACGTATCGGTACTTGTACTCAGTCTTAAAAAAGTGGTATTGGGACAATATTACTAATGCTCATTTAAAAGAACATCTGGGTAGCAATGACCATAACATGATTTCATTTGATGTTAGCTGTAAACAACAAACATACTGGAAAGATAAAAACACTTAATTTAAGAGAGCAAATTTTCCAAGGCTAAGGGCTGCTCTCCAATACATAGACTGAGAGAGAATATTGGCATCGATGAACAAAGAACAGGAATGGGAATTCTTCAAAATGACAGTATGCAAACACACTCCAAAATATATTCTCATGGGCAACAAGTTTAAAAGGATAAAAATAAAACCTACGTGGCTCATGGCCAAAGTTAAAAAAGCGATACATTTTAAGAAAAGAACTTTTAAAAAATATAAAAATGAAAAACAACTGTTATCATTAAATTAATACAAGGAATATAACAGAAAATGTAAAAGGAAATCAGGGCCGCAAAAATTCAAAACGAAACACAAATTGCAAAATAGAGTAAAACAAACCCAGAAGAAATTCTTCAATTATATTAATAGTATTAAGTAATATTAATAGTAAAAGGTCAGGTTTGAGCATGCAGGTCCTTTACAAAATAATCTAGAGTGGGTGACTGGGGACAAAGAGAAGGCAAATTTATTAAATACCTTCTTCAGCTCTGTGTATGCAAAGGAGCATGCGGGAGCTCATTTCCATAATGGGGATGATATTGACATAGCCCAAAATGAACCACTATGGCTCAAAATGGATATGGTCCAAAAATTTTCAGACAGAATTGTAAGAAATTCTGTATATAACACTAAAGAACATTCATTTGATAAAGCATCTGCAATCTTCATCAGAAGCTCTGACCCACTTTTGTTTCTCATGAGTTGAAAGTCTTTGCATCTCACTCCATAAATCTGGCTCTTGTTTTAATGCTACTCGAGCAACATAGAGCAAACGTTTGGCTGGGATGCCTTTATTGCTTCTGGTAGATTTCCCGATTGAAGCATCTTGTGGCCTAGTTTAATCGTTTACAGCATTTAAATTGTCTGAGTTAATGTCTATTTCTGTGTCACTTTGTTGCTTATGTGACACTGATATGAAATTTCCCTCAGAAGAGTTTGTGTTAGTTCATAAAATGTTTAACCCACTGAAGTTTCATCGACAATTAAACTTCTACTAATGGTTACCCTGTTTGTGTCTTGGTGTTGAATTCTATATCCCTTTTGAGATTCACTGTAACCCACAAGTACACTTTCCTGTGCGCAAGCAGCCCATTTTGTACGTTTTTCTTTTGGTATGTGCACATAGGCTTTGCTTCCAACATTTTTTCAGATGTTTTAAATGTGGGGCTTTTTCCATTCCACAGTTAATATGGAGTTGATTCTCAGTTAATTTTCCTGGTAGTCGATTTTGGAGATAGCATGCTGTCATAATTACCTCTCCAAGTGTGTGGTTGGCATATCTGCATCAAACAGCATGGTTCTTCTACTCCCGCATAAAGTAAAGTTCATTCTTTCTGCAACCCCATTGTGTTCTGGGTTGTATGGTAGAGTAGTTTAAATTATTATGTCATGCTTTCTGAGAATCGCCTGTGTGTTATCACCTCTATACTCAGCTCCATTGTATAGTCAGCATTTTGCCAAATGTGTTGCTTACTTGAGCCAAATACTGTTCAAGTTTCTCTGGTACTTCACTTTTTTTGTGTACCAGATATAGTGTAGTATACCTGGAGTAATCATCAATATAAATGAGAAAATACTTCTTCTTTCCTGGAGTTATTTTTTTCCATTGGACCACAAAGATCTGAATTAAGTCCAGAGGTTTCTTAGCTCTGCTGTTACTCTGCTTTGGAAAGGCTTTTTTGTAATTTTTCCTTTTATAAAGCTGGTGCATTTCATTATTTGATCACATGGACTATTTCTTATTCCGCTGAATAGTCATTCTTAGTTAATTTCTTTATTATGTCAGAACCTCTGTGCCCAAGACATCTGTGTCCTATGTGAATGCAGTTTTGATGTTTTTCCTCCTTGGTAGTGTTAACCACTTGGTCGGTACAATGGCAGCAGTGGGCAAATGGGTGTCCCCTTTAATTTGCGGGCTAGTGGGCAGGCGCGTGCCACTGGTGTGGTGCCCCCGCGTACTGCGTGACCGTGCCCCCGGGTCCCGCGATCGTGGCACGGAGAGGCAGGATGGGGAGATGCCTGTGTAAACAAGGCATTTCCCTGTTCTGCCTAGCAACATGACAGAGATCTACTTCTCTCTCTCATTGGGAGCAGTGATTTCTATCATGTTGTAGTGAGCCCTAGGACACACTCAACCTCTTGATCACCCCCTAGTGTTTAACCCCTTCCCTGCCAGTGTCATTTACACAGTAATCAGCGCATTTTTATAGCACTGATCGCTATATAAATGACAATGGTCCCAAAATAGTGTCAAAAGTGTCCGATGTGTCCGCCGCAATGTCGCAGTCGCAATAAAAATCACAGATCACCACCATTACTAATTAAAAAAATAAATAATAAAAATGCCATAAATCTATCCCCTATTTTGTAGATGCTTTAACTTTTGCGCAAACCAATCAATATACGCTTTTTTTGGGATATTTATTATAGCAAAAAAGTAAAAAAAAATTGCCTTTTTTTCAAAATTGTCACTCTTTTTTTGTTTATAGTGCAAAGAATTAAAACCACAGAGCTGATCAAATACCCCCAAAAGAAAGCTCTATTAGTGGGATAAAAGGATGTCAATTTTGTTTTGATCTAACATCGCACGACCGCGCAATTGTCAGTTAAAGTGACGCAGTGCCAAATCGCAAAAATGTGCTCTGGCCAGGAAGGGGATTAATCCTTTCGGGGCTGAAGTGGTTAATCACCTCATTGCAGTTCAGCTGATGCAGTTCATCTGTAATTTTAGCCTTTGCAAGTAAGATCCCCTTTTTTGATGGCACAACTGTCATCATATATATATATATATATATATATATATATATATATATATATATATATATATATATATATATATATATATATATATATATATATATATATATATAATATACACACACAGTTGTGCTCATAATTTTACATACCCTGGCAGAATTTATGAATTTTTGGCCATTTTTCAGAGAATATGAATGATAACACAAAAACTTTTCTTTCACTCATGGTTAGTGTTTGTCTGAAGACATTTATTATCAATCAACCGTGTTTACTCTTTTAAAATCATAATGGCAACAGAAACTACCCAAATGACCCTGATCAAAAGCTTACATACCCCAGTTCTTAATACCGTGTATTGCTCCCTTTAACATAAATGACAGCTTGAAGTCTTTTGTAGTATTTGTGGATGAGGCTCTTTATCTTCTCAGATGGTAAAGCTGCCCATTTCTCTTGGCAAAAAGCCTCCAGTTCCTGTAAATTCTTGGGCTATCTTGCATGAACTGCACGTTTTGAGATCTCCCCAAAGTGGCTCAATGAGACTAAGTGAGCTCAGGAGACTAATATGGCCACTCCAGAACCTTCACTTTATTCCGCTGTAGCCAATGACAGGTCAACTCGGCCTTGTGTTTTGGATCATTGTCATGTTGGAATGTCCAAGTACGTCCCATGGGCAACTTCCTGGCTGATGAATGTATTATTATTTTTTGATAACATACTGCCATCAATTTTGACCAAATTTCCTGTGCTTTTGTAGCTCACACATCCCCAAAACATCAGCGATCCACCTCTGTGTTTTCCATAGTAGGAATGATGTACCTTTCATCATAGGCCTCCCAAATGTAACATTTATGGTTGTGACCAAAAAAAAATTTTGGACTCATCACTCCAAATGACTTTGTGCCAGAAGGTTTGAGGCATGTCTCTGTGCTGTTTGGCATATTGTAAGCAGGATACTTTTTGAAATTTGTGTAGTAATGGCTTTCTTCTGGCGACTCGACAATGCAGCCCATCTTTCTTTAAGTGCCTCCTTATTGTGCATCTTGAAACAGCCACACCACATGTTTTCAGAGAGTCCTGTATTTCACCTGAAGTTATTTGTGGGTTTTTCTTTGCATCTCAAACAATTCTCCTGGCAGTTGTGGCTGAAAATTTAGTTGGTCTACCTGACCATGGTTTGATTTCAACAGAACCCCTCATTTTCCAATTCTTGATTAGAGTTTGAACACTGCTGATTGCCATTTTCAATTCCATGGATATCTTTTTATATCCCTTTCCTATTTTATACAGTTCAACTACCTTTTCCCGCAGATCCTTTGACAATTCTTTTGCTTTCCCCATGACTCAGAATCCACAAACCTCAATGCAGCACTGGATGAAAGATGCAAGGGTCTGTCAGGAGTCCAGAAAGTCCTCGACCTTTTATACACACACACTAATAACAAGAAAACAGATCACAGGTGAGGATGGTTACCTTTAATAGCCATTCAAACCCCTTTGTGTCAACTTATGTGCATGTTATCAGGCCAAAATCACCAGAGTATGTAAACTTTTGATCAGGGTCATTTGGGTAGTTTCTGTTGCCATTATGATTTAAAAAGAGTAAACACAGTTGATGGATAATAAATGGCTTCAGCAAAACACTAACCGTGAGTGAAAGAAAAGTTTTAAAAGTTTTTGTGTTATTCATATTCTCTGAAAAATGGCCAAGAAATCATAAACTCTGGCAGGGTATGTAAACTTATGAGCACACCTGTGTGTGTATATATATATATATATATATATATATATATATATATATATATATATATATATATATATATATATATATATATAAACATATATATATTATATAAACACATATATATTCCCATGCTAATGGGTGTAGTGCATAAACAAACTATGTGAAAATATAATAAATGTTGATGTGAGGTTGCTGCTACTGACAATTGTGCAGTCGTGCGATGATATACCCAAAAAAAATTGATGTCCTTTTTTTTTCCCACAAATAGAGCTTTCTTTTGGTGATATTTGATCACCTTTGTGATTTTGATTTTTTGCGCTATAAGCAAAAAAAGACAGACAATTTTGAAAAAAATTTACTTTCTGCTATAAAACACATCCAATAAAAAAATTAAAAAAATCTAATTTCTTCATCATTTTAGGCCAATTTGTATTCTGCTATATATTTTTGGTAAAAAAAATCCCAATAAGCATATATTGATTGGTTTGCGCAAAAGTTACAGTGTCTACAAACTATGGGATAGATTTAGGGACTTTTTATTTTTTTATTGTTTTTACTAGTAATTGTAGCGATCAGCAACTTTTTGCGGGACTGAGACATTGCGGCGGACAAATCTGACACTAAATGACACTTTTTGGGTACCAGTGACAGCAATACAGTGATCAGTGCTAAAAAAATGCACTGTCACTGTACACACTGGCAGGGAGGAGGTTAACATCAGGGGCAATCAAAGGGTTGACTGTGTTCCCTAGGTGTGTTTACTTACTGTGTGGGGGATAGACTGACTCGAAGAAGAGACACATCTGTGTTCCTGATTAGCAGGAATCATAACAAACCCATAACAACATAACATAACAAGTCATGTGCGCTTTGCAAATCATCTTCGATGCTGGGATTAGTAATCCTCCAATGAGGCTCCTTTTTGCAGATAAAGATTTTCCTCATGTGTAGTAAAATGGCAGAAAAAAAAGGGAGAGTATATAGCGTAATTCTGTTTAGTAAAATTGTAGTATAAAACACAGCATTCCACTCTGTACATGATAAAACATGTTTATGCTTGTTTTATCTTGTACAAAGTGAGTGGAATATTGTGTTTTATACTACCATGTAGCTCCTAAATAAACACAACACGACATGCCTGTAAATATGAGATGCAACTTTTGGATTTAAAAACATATTATGTGAAGCAAAATCAGTTTCTTCCTACACACTTTTCGCCTTTTGTAGTTTAGTTTTTTTGCATTCTGGCTTTCCAAAGTCTTTTAAATTACCTTGTTTCTTGCACGCAAAATATTCACATGTTTCTTGTTGCATGTTACTGTATTTATTCCTATTTTTTGTCTTTATAGCAGACTTTGAGATAGAAGCACCGCCACTATTAATGCTTTTTGTTTTACACTTATAAGCTTGCCCTTAACAGATTCCAGTGTCAGTTCATCATCTGGACATGAATCAAGTGCTGTGACAAGCATTTCATAACTTTCTGGTAAACCGTTGAGTAAAAGTGCTGCAATATGCAAAACTTTTATTTCTATTTCTATACCTCTTAGGTGTTCAACCATTTCTAAGGTGTGCCTTATGTACTCTACCCACTTTCTCTATCCACTCGTCTGAAGGATGTTCTGGCCTGACTTTATTTAGACATTTCTATGTACCTTCTCTTATTAGCAGCATTTTCATCTTGAATTTCCAAGACTGGTAGCTCTGGTTTGTCAAATGAAAGCTTTGTTGCAGCTGTGTTACTGGTCATTTTCTTTTATTCTTTTGCAGGCTTCATTCTGAAGATGTATCTTGCAGGTATCTGCTGTAGCTGGCTATGACTGGACTATGACTAAGTTCTAAGCTCTTCTCTGGGCGTCTGGGCTATGCCTGGGCCCATAACCTGTTGAAAATCCTGTATATAGCCCTACAGAACAGACAGAGAGTGCACCGTCCACACGGGCTTTGCTGCTTAACTGCAGAAAGTAACAGGAAACTTTAATCACAAAAAAGACATAGAGCATACTATGGACGCAGCTACAAACTTGTAAACACTGCCATCTACTGGCTGAAAAATATATCTGTAGCTGTTGCACAAAAAATACATGAATAATTTATTCCAACAAAAATATAAGTGCATAAAGTCTCTGGACCAGATGGCATACATCCATGGATCCTTAAAGAATTGAGATTTGTCATTTCAAATCCATTCTTTCTAATTTTTAGGGACTCTTTAACCATTTCACGCCAAATCACGTACCTGTACGTCATTTGGTTGAAATGGTTATGCCAGGATGCAGCTGCAGGCTTCACCCTGGTACTGTTTTTTAGAGCTAGGGATCAGCTCTCTCATGCTAATGAGCCACTCGGCTGTTATCATAAGAAGCAGGAGGGGACATCCCCCCTCCTGCTGCCTTCCGCCGCTCTGCCTAGTTCCCCTGTCCCACCGGGAAACCAGGGCAACCATCCGTCACATTCGCTGGCTGTGTGGAGTCCCGAATGAAGCTTGAATCGGCTTCGATTGGGTCTCCAATGTAAAAACCCAGGAGTGATGTCACAACGTTACTTCCAGGTTTACTTGGCTGCCAATAGCGCTGATTTTTAAAAAAAATTCTGCATTCCAAAACGCTGATTTGGCGTTTTGAATTATTTGAAGTGCAAAGGAGGGATTTGGGGTCTTTTAGACCCCCGATCAGTCCATAAAGAGTACCTGTCACTGCCTATTACTGTCACAAGGGATGTTTACATTCCTTGTGACAACAATAAAGAGATCAGATTTTTTTTTTAAAGGGACAGTGTTAAATAAAAAAAAAACAAAATAAGAAAAAAAATTCAATTTCAAAGCACCCTCGTCCTCGCGTGCTCGCGTACCAAAGCAAATGCATACGTAAGTCGCATCCGCAAATGTAAACAGTGTTCAAATCTTTCTTGGAAAAAAAAAAAGTGTTCAAATCACACATGTGAGGTATCGACGTGACCGTTAGAACAAGAGCAATAATTTTAAAAAAGTCCTCATCTGTAACTTTTTAAACGTCACCTATGAAGATTTTTAAGTACCGTAGTTTGTCGAAATTCCACGATCGTGTGCAATTTTAAAGCGTAGGAAAAACAGGGGGTTGAATCTCGCTAGAAAAGATTGGTGATCATATACATCATCACTAAACCAAATATTTAGAACTAAGTGAAAAGTTCCCCTTTAGGGTATACATAACACATATCAATTTAGTAATCAATCCAAAAATGAAACGTACAAAGGTGATAATTAAGGGCCCATGTATAAAAATAACATCACATCATCCAGCCCCTGGATGATGTGACTCTATCACGAAACGCCGCGTAGGGCAGTGCGACGTGTTCTCGTCACCTCTCATTGCTGCTGTTATTTCCTGTAGGTCGGGCTGTCTGTGAGCTTCCGGCCGGCGCTCCAGACTACACTACATGCCTACTATTGTCTACTAACATATGAGTTTAACCTTTTACTTATCCAATAAAGTCAATGATTTTACACTATATGGAGCCCTTTTTTTCCTTCTATGATTCCATCTGCAATGCTGTAGGCTGATGTCTGAGTACCTGTCAGTGTGATCATCTTTAGACTGACCCTGCAGTCTTTGATGTCCCATCTTGATATAAGGTCTCTGATCCATTGGTCGTGGTCCGAAGCAGTATTAACAAACAGCCTTCTCTGATCCTCTGTAACGGGGGATCATGAGTTTCTGGTAAGCGAGCAGTCTGATTTCACGGTGGTGGAACAAGCACGCTTCTTTTTTTCTCACAGCAAGAACCTATGTTTTTTGGAACTTTTTTAAGATACTTTTATATCACTTGGGTGATTTATTTTTACACATGGACTTTTAATTATCACCTTTGTACGTTTAATTTTTGGACTGATTACTAATTTGATATGTGTTATGTATACCCTAAAGGGGAACTTTTCACTTAGTTCTAAATATTTGGTTTAGTGATGATGTATATGATCACCAATCTTTTCTAGCGCTGTTTTTCTTATTTAATTTCACTGTGTCTGTGTCGCATAGATGAATCGCAGCTATAATTGTTATTGTTTATGTATTTCACTGTAGCGCAGTTATCCCCCCATTATTTTTAATTTTAAAGTGTAACATGTTAGGTATCTGTTTACTCAGCGTAACATCATCTTTCACAATATGCAAAAAATTGGGCTAACTTTGCTGTTTTCTTACTTTTTAATGCAAAAAAGTGTATTTTTTCCCAATAAATTGCGTTTGAAAGACCACTGTGCAAATACTAATGTTTGGGGGTTCTAAGTAAATTTTTAGCAAAAAATACAAAAAAGCAAAATAGCAAAAAAATATTTTAACTTGTAAGCAACAAGTGTCAAAAAATAGGCTTGGTCCAGAAGTGGTTAATGACTGGCATGGTGCCACTGGATTGGCGTAAGGGCCTGACGTTTGCAGAACTGATGTTCCCCTGGTGTTCCCTCTAAACAGCCTCCATTTATTATCTTTTTACTCATATGTAAATGTATATATTATACTCATACAAAAATGTCTTGGAAATTCTGATAATATTGTATTATCCATTACAGTTTCCTTATTTTATGCTCCTGAAGAAGCGCATAAAGGCGCGTAACATGTCAAGCTTATGAGCTTATACAGAATTTGACTACCACCATCACATAGCGTTTGACTCAACGATATGTACTGTAACTATATAGATCAATAAGTTGTATCTGTCTCTTGTTGATCCTGTAGTTCCGTTGCCTTTCTATACTAACCTACTTATTGTGTATGGAGTGCATATTCTGTAAACTATGTATGTCATACCCAGTTTTTATTTATTTTCTGTCTTCCCCCGTTTTTAATACAACATTTTTTAAATAAAAATAATATTTTTAATGATATAAGTATTCTTATTGTGCCTATAAAGTCTTGGTGCCTGCCCACACTCTCATGTTTTCCCAAACTACTTTATATTAGACGTGGCACACATAACCTATTTCGTATCCGCAGGACCACTGTGCGATGATACGTTTATAATTCATTCATGTTAGGTATCTGTTTACTCAGCGTAACATCATCTTTCACAATATGCAAAAAATTGGGCTAACTTTGCTGTTTTCTTACTTTTTAATGCAAAAAAGTATATTTTTTCCCAATAAATTGCGTTTGAAAGACCACTGTGCAAATACTAATGTTTGGGGGTTCTAAGTAAATTTTTAGCAAAAAATACAAAAAAAGCAAAATAGCAAAAAAATATTTTAACTTGTAAGCAACAAGTGTCAAAAAATAGGCTTGGTCCAGAAGTGGTTAATGACTGGCATGGTGCCACTGGATTGGCGTAAGGGCAACGCGATGTCAATGTTTAAAAAGGGGTCAAAGTCTTTATCAAGTAACTATAGACCTGTTAGTTTAACTTCTATTGTTAGGAAAATACTGGAGAGTTTGATGCTAGAAAAAAAATTTTAAGCAAAAGTCAGCATGGATTCATGATAGACAGAAGTTGGCAGACAAATATGATTTTTTTTTTTTGAGGAGGTGAGCAAAACCTTGGACAGAGGGGTGGTATGCTTGGATGTTGTGTTTGACACAGTTCTAAAAAGACAAAATTTAGGTGCCACTCAAGTAGAAAGGTAAAATCCAATTAGACCGCTATGAGTGCAGGCAGGGACAGGGAGCTCATCCTAGATCCGTGCTGCAGCAATGTCAAAGGAAAAGATTCATTAGCTGCACATCATAAAGCAGACCCATGCGCATGAAGTGAGATGAATGGCAGCCAGGCCACACCCCCAATGTGTCTGCTCCGCCCCTTGGAGCTTATTTATGGGGACACAGTTCCCCACACACGGTTAATGTGTAAGGTGAAGTCTACAGGATTGTAAAAATCAGTTTGTTAATGGATAGAAAACTGGCTAAAAGACCATATTCAGAGAGTAGTGGTTATTGATTCATACTCTGAATTGTTTAAGCTGATTAGTGGTGTACCCCAAGTTCAGTCTTACTTTTTAATATATTTGTAAAGATATAGGGTCTGGGAGTATAACTTCAGTCTTTACAGATGACACCAAGCTATGCAGTGAAATAACGTCCTTACAGGATGTCTCCAACTTACAAAGCGACCTCAATGCACTATGTAATTGGACAACTGTGTGGCAAATGAGGTTTAATGTTGAAAAATGTAAAGTTATGCACTTGGTGGCTAAGAATATGCATGCATCATACATACTAGGGGGGGGTACAACTGAGGGAATTAATGGTGGAGAAGGATCTGGATTTCCTGGTAGATCATAAGCTTAATAGTAGCATGCAATGCCAAGCTGCGGTTTCCAAGGTGAGCAAAATCCTTTCTTGTATTAAGAGAGGTATGGACTCCAGAAAGAAAGACATCATTTTTCCCCTGTACAAATCATTAGTAAGACCTAATCTAGAATACACAGTTCACTTTTGGGCACCAGTTCTCAAAAAGGTTATCAGGGAACTGAAGAAAGTGCAGAGAAGAGCAACCAAACCGATAAGAGGCATTGAGGAGCTCAGCTATGAGGATAGATTAGAGGAACTAAATATATTCTCTCTTGAGAAGAGGAGATTAAGGGGGGATATGAGCAACATGTACAAATACATAAATAGTCAATATAGTGAACTTGGTGTTGGGTTATTCACTTTATGGTCATCACGGAAGACAAGGGGACACTCTTTACATCTATAGGAAAAGAGATTTAATCTCCAAATAAGGAAAGGCTTCTTCACAATAAGAGCTGCGAAAATGTAGAATAGACTCCCTCAAGAGTTGGTTCTAACCAGCTCACTAGATTGCTTTAAAAAGGCATGGATTCTTTCCTAAATGTACATAATATAACTGGATACTAATATTTATAGGTACAGTTGATCCAGGGAATATCTGATTGCCTTTTGGGGGATCAGGAAGGATTTTTTCCCCCACTGGAACAAGATGGTTCATGCTTTGCTGTTTTTTTTTTTGCCTTCCTCTGGATCAACTATGGGCATATGATTGCCCGGAGGCTTCCTGGTTTCTAATACCCTGAAGAGGTTCTTCTGCCTGCCTGTTTGACCATTCTAGCGATAGGTGATCCCTACCATCTGCTAAGCGTCCCTGATCACGGGGTGTGGGGTGCCACAGAAGGCTCTGAATGACTGCTTGATGGTGGAATATCTATCCAATTGACCTTTGGACTCTCATATATCAGCTACAAGGATTCACTTTCTGCACAAACTTTGAACTCATTATTTTTACACTTGCAAATATAGGATATTATTTATGCACTGAGTGTATTATATCACATCAAGAATTTAATTTAGAATCATCTTGTGAGATTAGCGTGATTTTTTTTTTAATTTATTGTTTGTAATTTAATGTCAATAAAAATTACCCTTCCTTTTCAATCTGCAGTGCTGTAATTTTCTGTACAATTAAATGCAATATGGTAACCTGGAGGTGGTCTGTACACAAAAGAACACCCCCAGACATATATTTTCCTGCTTGTGTGTTGGGTTGAGCTCACTGATTTTCCAAGAAGTTTACACTAAGATACAAGTCAGATTTTGGGCATCCCCTGCAATAAAAATGTAATTTTTGGCGATCAGTTCTAAAGGTATGCAGGCACTGAAACTTTCCTAATTAGAATACTGCAAGTGCATCAGCTGATCAGTAATGAAAAAGTTACTCCCATAGAAAATCAGTATCCAAAAGACAGAAGAACAAACAGCTATTCAGATTAGAAACAGAGTTTGTCAAAATCCTTGCAACGTACATTGGTCACAGAGGTGACTTTTTTTCTGAATAAAAGTGGAGTTACTTTTTAATCTGAGATTGAGGCTTAGTATAGCAGTGTTTCTCACTAAAATATTGATCACACAAAAGTGGACTTTGCCACATTGACCAGCAGTGAGGTAATAGATAATGGCAATTTCAATTTGAAACTATTAGTGTGGTGAACCTCAAACAGTTTTCAAAAGATGGGCAAAATGGTTTCAGGTGTCTTGTTTGGTACTGTAATAAATTGATAAGAATTTGAAATATGCTACTAGCTTGGAAATGTTGGTGTAATACTCTGTATGTGACTTTTTTGACCTTGTGGATGGGATGAAATAAATGGTGCAAGGTGGAATGTTTTAAATGTGTAATGTTGGGTTTATTGAGATCTTCTTTTTGTGGTATATGTGCTGATGGGAAAAAAGTACATTTCAATATATAAAATATGGTCTTTCTGATTTCTAACATGATGTCACCATAGAGTTACAATTCTCAGCATTCAGTAAAGAAGGCACTCGTTAAAGACAAGAATTAAAAAAATATAGACAGAAAAAATATCCTAACTGAGCTTGGAAAAACAGGTGAAAACTTGAATGAAGGATCCATGCCCTTATGAAAGTGTCACTTAAAAAAATGTGGAAAAATAAAATTCTTTGCAAATGAAGACTCCGAATATTTACCTTTCTGGGATATAGCGAGTCCAAACTTTACTGCCTGCAAAAGCTTTACCACGAAAGAACCGCTAGAGTTACCAAGTATTTAACCCTTAGGGAGCTTCACACTGCCCTGGTAAGGTCCCACTGTGCTTTGTGCAAAGCAAAGCTAAACTTTGGGTTTCATGCAGGTTAGCTGTGGTTTCCTATAGACTTCAATGTGGTCCCTAGGTTTTGGTGAGGTTTCAGAAAGCTTATCAAATATGCAGCATGCAGGAGATTTAGTGCGCTTATGAAACCATACTAAAACTGCAGGACCTCATAGAAGTCTATGGAAAAGAGCAGCTAACCCACACGAAAACCACGGTCTAACTGCATTTTTGCAGAAGAGCAGCAGGGCTATGTAAGACCACCCATAAATTGCAGGGGGGCCATTTATGGGCATTTTTCAAACCATGGAGTTTGTTTAAAACAAAACTCCAGGCAAGCTTTTTTTTTTTTTTTTTTTTTTTTTTTTTTTTTAAATATGCAGTGTAAAAAGGTTTACCATCATTAGATATATGCCACTTTTAGGATCGATGCCCTTTCTAAAATATAGAAATACACAGAAGCCTTACTGTAATTTTTCTGCCCCTTGTCTCTCCTTGTCCATTTATAGAACATCCTTTATATTTTGTTAGTAATTGACAGAATACTTGGGGCAGAGCTTAGCGGAATATCCCTGCTAAGCTCTGCTTATAAAATCATATCCAATGTTATAGCTGCATGCCTAAATCATAGGTGAAAATGAAGCTACAAGAATATCAAACAACATTTAGATCTGGAAGGTCAGTGACAGATATTTTTTTTGAGGCAAATACTTCAAAAAAGTCTATGAGGAATAGAATTGCAATTTTCTGATGATTTTAGCGCAGTATTTGACAGTATCATGAAAACTGTTTTATATACTGTGTGTGTATGTATGTATATATATATATATATATATATATATATATATATATATATATATATATATATATATATATATATATATGGTATATATAGACACAGAAATAAAACCCTGACCTGACAAAGGTCCTGTTCCTTTGCTATTGGGCCTATGCCCCTGTTTGGCAGATTTCTGTCTTTCTGCTCTGCCCATCCAGGAATCACTGAAGCACTGGCCTGTGGAGGGGATGGAAGTGGTTGGCTCAGTGTCATTAACCTTGGTGGAGGCCAAAGTGGTGAGAGGGCTCCCCTTACAGCTCTGGTCTGAACACAACTGAAGGAGTGTGAGGCTCAGGGTAGCATGGGTGTCGGGAACTTAGTCAGAAGGTGATGATCAGCAGAGATGGTGGCAGGTAGGAGAACCTCATGATCAGCAGTGGTAAGCAGTCTATGCACTCATGGCATAGGAACACCAGATAGAACCCAGAAGGCAGGTCTGGTAGACGGAACAGCCAGGTTCTGAAGGAGCAGACAGAGAGAGATGCAGTCTGGAAGCTGGAGCCAAGGTCATACATGGTTGGACAGCTGGAAGAGGAAACATGGTCAAGAGCTGGGCCAGGGTCATACACGAGTAATCAGTAGGCATCAGAAACAAAATCTGCAGGCAAGCCGATTCAAATACAAGGCGATCAAGCAAGAGCGAGGTCAAGGAGCATGCTGGGGTCACGATCAGGAGAAGGTCAGAGGAACAGCCAGGAACAAGCCGAGTCAGTAACGGGTAGTCAGGCAGCAGAGTAACTAGGAAGCATGGGAATAAGGATCACAGGTAGCTTAATAATGCCCACCACAAACACATACCTGCCAAATGGCATCAAATAGTAGCTCTTCCCTTTGCATACATACAACCCCTCCCTCCACTGCCCTCATCTTCTCCCCCCTCCTTAAAAGCTCCACCATCTGTCATATTTCTTACCTTTGTTGCAATATTAATCTGAAGCACCTATCCAGATCTAGTACCTCCCAGCATACTATACTATACTACAGTCACTTGCAAGGGAGATCATGCAGTAGGAGCATCAACAACTGGTCACCAGGGAAAAAATGGAGACCACAGAGGGTGCAGCCTACCACGCACCCTCTCCTGCCCATGACTGCACCTAACCCTGGGCACCTGTTCTGTATCTCCCTTGTCCCTGTCACTCAGTGTGATCTGTGCAGGGGATCTGACCTGTGGGAGCTACTGGGAGATAAGCTATCACTTGTAAACACAGAAGCTTCAGTGTTACCAAGTGATAGTGGTGAGCAGGGAGCAGAAGACCTGAGCCAGAGGTGGTGGAACTGAGTTCCCCCTAGTTCCTGCTGAAAAAAAGCCCTGGGTATAATGCATATTAGTACGAGTCTGTTTCCTGTTTTTCCCCAAGTAACACAGACATGACCACCAGCTCCACAACTTGAACGCCTGCCATCATGAGCACAGGCACCTTTTATTTATCGGTAACAAAACAATTCACAAACAGGAATTCATGGCCCCAACAGCCATTCGCTTCCTCCATGCAAAATGACATCACAGGAAATGACAACACAGGAAATGACAACAGTAACGGGGAGGGCATCCACAGGAGTGGGGGGGGAGCGCACATGTCCCACCCACTTGAGGCATGTACACTGTCCCCCACTCAGCCACATGCATGCACATCCACCATCTTGGTCAGCATGGAGCCCATTCAATACTGCTCAGAGTAACCAGTATCTGGTAAGATCATTCTACTTGTTGTTACAGGCTTGAGAAGATCTGCGGGGACATTGTTACTGCTGTTGTTAATATATGGTACGAGTATACCAATAAGGCAGATATAAATGTCCTCTTATAAAAGCAGATATGTATCCAAAAGGGATAGCGTAGCCACAACAGAGATATAATATGTTTATCTCGTTATGCGGACTTCGCTTCTCTAATGTGCCAAGACATTTGAAGGCAAGAAGCCCAGCGCATTGCGCTTGATACTTACAAACCGGCAAACGCCCACACACACAGAGAACACGACTCCAAGCCCATGATAGGTTTTCATACTGACGGTTTTACCACTGGTCCTGACCTAACCCAAGTGTGCTCTGCTAGAGCGCTCCTTGGTAAATCAGACACAGGGAGACAGATGACAATCTATAAAGCACACATTCTAGAATAAAATGTCCACATGAGTCCATATAATAAAATTTCTTACAACACCGATTAACTATGTAACTATGTAAAAATGATAGAATTTTCTATCACTTTGTCAGGAATCTCATACAGCACATTCTAATTCCTATGCAGCAGGTGCTCATTTTCGTGTGCATGTGAAGAATTGTGAGCATAGAAGCTTTACAAGACACGCAGGGGCAAGAATGTGCATGCCCATATGCATACAGGGTCTCAGCGCAATCATGCCTGAATAGGTGTGCTCACAGATTCTAGCGACCAGCAGCCTAGTTAAACCTAAGGTCAACCTAGCCTCATTGCTGGATTGTCTTTAGCGCTGGTTCCTGCATTCTGAGTTGCTGAAAGTCTGCTTACCTTGTTACTAGCCCAGGTATGCCTGACACCTCTCTTTGGATCACCCCTGCCAGTTATGTCTGCTGTTCATCTGTGTTATCGACCTCTGTTTGGACTTCTGACCACAATTCTGCCTCCTGACTTGGTACCTCATGGCCAGGACATTGCCAACTCCTGCTTGTTCCTGGCCTTGGACTTGATTGTGATTCTGCACCTGTCTATCTGGCTGCTGTCATACATAGCATGTGACCTGACCACATACTGCCACTTGGAGGGCTCCTGCATTTGCCAGCTCAAGTTCACCAGTCCAGCTTCCTGGCAACTGCGCCTGCCTGCTGCCTTCACAGTCCCTGTGTCCACTACGAGTGGTGCTTGGACCCAAATTGGGCAAGAGGCAATCCTTGTTATCTCAGGCTCCATGGTCTGGTACTTGACACGCTTTCAGTTTCAGTGACAGTGGTTTTCAGGACAAATGAAAAGTGTGAATATCTCCAGTGGGGATACACATGTAGCCCTCTTTTGGGGGGAGGGGACATGAGAAACAGAACATTGTGCTAAACCAGAAATGACACAGCCGAGATGTAGATTGTGGATATAGCAGAGGCTTTGGGTGTTGAGATGGTGAAATTGAGGCAGAAGCTATGGAGCAGTTGAGGTGCAATAGAAGCTGTTGGTACAGAGGAGGTGCTGTAAAGACTGTGGACAAGACTGAGGTGTAATGGAGGCTGCAGGGGATAAAAAGATTGGGGATGTGGGTGCTGTTGAGACTTTGGTTGCAGGTACAGTGGTGGCTGAGAAGTAGGTGGGACAGAGGCCAGACTGGGGTGCAGCAGTGATTTTAGATGTTTGTGTAGTGGTGGCTGGACTGCAGATCCAGCAGAAACTTTGGCTGTAGGCGTAGCAGGGGCCAGACTGCGAGTGCAGCGAAGACCAGGCTGAGGGGCAGCATTGCATTAGATTTCAGATGCAGCAGTAGCTGGACTGCTGGTACAGTGGAGACCAGGTTGGGGTGCAGTGAAGATTTATCCCACAGGCACAGCAGTGACTTGGCTGGAAGTGCAGTGGAGACTTGACTGGGGTATAGCATTACATTTTGCTGAGAGTGCAGTAGTGACCAGGTAAAATACAGTGGAGGCTTTATTTGGGGTATGTTGCTAAGAAAAACAAGTTTGGTAGTTCAGGAAAAAAAATTCTTTAGTAGCTCAAAATGAGTGTGGACTGCATTCTTGAGTTGGGACAGAATGCCCTGTTGACTCTAAGAGGACACAGTCACATCACACAGCCATGCTACTCCTGGTAAAACCTGAAATGCTTGCAGCCGCAGGAGATAGAGGTGTTACCAGCACTGGCATTCAGAAGGTAAGTAACCATGACAAACAGACATTTTAGAATATATATATATATATATATATATATATATATATATATATATATATATATATATATATATATATATATATATATATATATATACTTTAAGGTTAATAGTTCATTGTCCCATAGCCATGGAAACAGAAAATTCATTTGAACTGCCATATTAAACAAAAGTGGTCTCTCTGATACCCCTCCTTGATATGTCCTTTTTTGTATTTAGTTAAGGCACAAATATATTTTTGATGTGACAGAAATAATAATTTAGTGTTAAAATTGGTCTTAAAGTCATGCATTAAATTTCCATTTGTCATACTGTAGTTCACAGTAGACACACAGTGTAAAACATAATTTAGGTACGTTTTGCTTGTTAAATACATAAAAGGGTGGTTGATTGGGTTTTATTGAGTGTGGGATTTGGAACTAGACTTCTTATTGCAAAAGCCTGTTAATTAATTCTTCAAGGAAAGCCACAAAAGAAGCCACATGTAAAGCTTATGAAACTATTAAGAATCAACCATAAGCTGGTCCAGATGTTGCTTTTTGAGGGATATATCATTAGGCAAAATGAATTTGGAACATATTAGCACAAAAAGAATAATCAGCAGAAACCTTTTCTGCCATCTGGAGAAGTTTTTCCCCTTCATGTATTGCTTCAGGGAGTCATTTAGAATGAGAGCGCTTTCCTCCTTAAGATGTACAGCAGGAACTGCTCTCCTGCTTACAGAAGCCCTTGTGGGACTGCGTAAAGGAAATGTTTAGCGATTTTCTATGTATTTTCTTTTGTTGTTTTTTATGGTAAGGAATACAAAATACAATTTGAAATAGTGTTTTTCTTTTTTGTATAGTGAGGTAAATATAAAATATTGCCTAATAATAGTGCGTATGTTTAAGCAGCTTATGAAATTTCAATTGTATGGGCAGCCAAAATATAGTTTTGGATAGATTGGAGAAGGGTTAGACCCTCTGATGGGTTTTTATTGCTGTATGGGGCCCTATTAGAGAGACTCCCCCTTACGTAAAGTGTTACTAAAAGCAGGACCCTGCATTCGCTACATCTACACAGTACACACTACACAGAACATGGAAATGCAATTATTTTAGTAAATATAAACTGATAAATACCTTTTCTCATCAGCAGTATAAAGCAGTCTTGTGACTTCTATCAGTGTCTGGTTAAAGCTTGTAGGAGAAGTTTACATTCTACTCTGACTGTCCTGTGAGGCTGCATGACCCCTGACCCTCTGCCTGGACAGCACCGATTGGCCCTGTGCCGAGTACATGCACCCTCCCAAAGAAAAAAAAATGCAATATACACCAAACTGAGCTTGTGCAGAGTGCCCCCAAGGCTCTGTACTATCAGAAGATGGATTGGGGACAGTGGAAGAAGGGGAGCATAAGAGAAGACTTGATCAAACAGCCTTTTTACACAATGCGAAGGCTTAACCCCTTAGGTTCCACAGTGAGTATAACAAGGATGCTTTACTGCATATAGAGACTGATTTTACTGTTGTGGGTTTAGTAACACTTTAATGTCCTAGTGATAATAGTTTTACCAGGCAGGAAACAAGGAAAAATCTGCAAGAGAGACACGGACAACAATAAAAAGCTGATAGAGGTTTTAGCCTTACACTACTCTACTGAAAAAGTGTTATTGATGTCTGTGTTGGTGTTAGAGATTAAAGTAGTTCTATGGTTACAGCACATACTTTCACTTTATGACATCAGTATTGTAATGTCAATACAAACAGTAGTTATTTCTGACAATCCACTACAAGCTTACTTGAAAAATGTTCTTTCTTGTTGTAAGTTCTGTCTGTCTGCTGACCATAACTTTCCTCAACTTCCTGGATTCTGTGCATGCTTTTCAGCTTTTTCTCTGCTGTTTCCTTTCAATGTCTGAGGACTACATATCCCATGGTAATTTGCTGCCTGCAAGCAGTGATTTCTGTACTGACGTTGCCACTTGAAACTCCTCTCAGCACCTCTGTAGTTCAGAAGGCGGGCTCTGTGAAAACAGGTCACAGAATTCAAGGAAGTAAATGTGTGGGGATCTTCACAAAGTAAGTTTGCAAAGTTAATAGGAGTAGGCTACAAATAATTGAAATAGAATGTGGAAATAAATATGATCTTTTACATTTTGACCATAGATATGCGTCAACCCTTATTTCCTGTCTTGTGACACCACTTGTACTGGCACAGGAAGTGAGCGGAATTTTGTCTAATAGAGCCCTGAATAGCAGTCAAAATCTAATGGGGATTCAAATACTTCCCTGACTTCATCCAAAAATAAATTTAGCCTGACACACAGGGGGAGATTTACTAAACCTGGAGCACACAGAATCTAGTGCAGCTCTGCATGGTAACCAATCAGCTTCCAGGTTTTATTGTCAAAGCTAAATTGAACAAGCTGAAGGTAGAGGCTGATTTGTTACTTTGCACAGCTGCACCAGATTCTGTGTGCACCAGTTTTAGTAAATATCCCCCACAGTTTATTTTCATATTTCCTGAGAGACTGCTAAGTAATCTGTAAAAACCCTGTTGTTTACAAACTTAAGCTGGCCATACACTATAAGTTTTATTGTTCAGCCCGCAAGCTGAATGAAAAAAAATGTAAAAGATTCCTCCATCCATGCTAACAGCACACATGGACACATCTCCCCACTGATTTTCTGACAGCCAACTCTCAGAATCCCCAAACAGCAGCTGACTGGATGCAGGTGCTGTTCTGCCAACAATTTTCTGCCCGGCTACTTCAAATTTTCAGTCAAAGGGTGTTGGGTGGGGTGAATTTTACCTGGTTCATCAAGAACTTGCTGAAATTGGAACAGTGTATGGCCAGATTTAAGGAGCAGTATTAATTATTATGTCAAATTTCTATTTTAGTTTTAGTCATATTTTAGCCATCTGAATTGTTCTAGTTTTAGTCTTATTTTAGTTGAGTAAACTAGTGTTAATTTAGTTGACGAAAATATTTTCATTGACAAAATTAACACTGTTTAAGAATAATTCCACTTTTGTTGAGAGAAAAACAATCCCTTTTGGGTGATCTATGTATGTTGCAGGGATTTGAGCAAACTTTGCTGCAGATTCCTACCTTTTGTTATTTTGAAGATATAGCTGTTCATTTCTCTGTGTCCCTGCGTAAAGTGAATCTAATGGGAGTGATTGTATAACTATCAATAAGCTGCTGCACTTGCAGGGTTCCAACAAGGGTTCTTATGAGGTCCCTTTGGGAGTACCTTATCAAAAATGACATTTTTGTTGCAGGGGATGCCCAAAAATCTGACTTGTATATTAGTGCAGACTTCTGGGAAAATCAGTAAGCCAATCACACAAGCAGGAAATTACATATCTCCAGGTAGTCATTTTGCATTGCATTTTAAAGGAGAGCGCTGCAGATTGAAAACGAAAGGGAATTTAAAAAAAAAAATGTACTCAATGTTTTTTATCCAGTTTTATCAATATACAAACGGTGAATGCAATACAGATACTGACACAGGCAACTATAGATAACGAAGTAGTAAACCTACATTAGCATTGGTATAGATTTCAAGTGTTACTTATAGGGCAAGAGGTGTTATCCCTCTCCTCCAGTCACCCCAATGGGAACTTACTTTGACATGGTGGAAGGACAACACCCTCAGGCCCATATCTCTATTATATCAATCACAGGTGGGAGATGAGATCATTTGATCTCTCCTGTTTTGTAAAAGTTCAATAGGTCTAGGTTTTGCAAGCAAACATTCACCGAGTGCTTATAGCTCTAACTATAAAAGGAAATAAACAGAGGATTAAACTTAGAAAGAAGGAGAAAGGAAAGAACTTGAACCCTGATTAGGGTTCAATTACTCAGGACTCCGCTGAAAAAGCTAAATATGTTTTATGAGCTCAAGATCATTGCCTAGGGAGGATTTTCTTAACCTTAGTATGTCTTGTGGATGTTATACCAGTCTATCCATGATTGCCAGTGGGTAAGCATACTCTCATATATGTAGTGGATGGATAGTGTACGGATGGCCTCTTTTGCCTCTGGGGGATTCGGAGACCTCCATAGTCTGAGTATTACTAATTTAGCCGCTAGAAATAGATGAGTAGTGAATTTCCTATAGAGCGGTGGTATGTCTTTAATGTCCACATTTAAAAGGGCTAGAGAAGGGGAGTACTGTATGGGTAGCCCTGTCACTTGGCAGAGGATTGTAAATATGCTGAACCAGAATTTAGGCAGCCTACCACAAGTCCAAAAAATATAAAAGATAGTGCCTAACTGCGCACAGTTACTCCAACACAAAGGGAGTGTGGAGGGGTCAAATTTAGGGATCCTGTACGGTGTCAGGTATCATCTTTGTGTGACCTTGTGGGAAAGTTCCCAAAGATTGGTGCATTTAGTGGATGAGTATACAGTATCTCACAAAAGTGAGTACACCCCTCACATTTTTGCAAATATTGTATTCTATTTTTTCATGTGACAACACTGAAGAAATGACACTTTGCTAGAATGTAAAGTAGTGAGTGTACAGCTTGTATAACAGTGTAAATATACTGTCCCCTCAAAATAACTCAACACACAGCCATTACGTCTAAACAACTGGTAACAAAAATTAGTACACCCCTGAGTAAAAATGTCCAAATTGGGCCCAATTAACCATTTTCTCTCCCTGGTGTCATGGGACTTATTAGTGTTACAAGGTCTCAGGTGTGAATGGGGAGCAGGTGTTATTTGGTGTTATCGCTCGCACTCTCTCATACTGGTGACTGGAAGTTCAACATGGCACCTCATGGCAAAGAACTCTCTGAGGATATAAAAAAAAGAATTGTTGCTCTATGTAAAGATGGCCTAGGCTATAAGAAGATTGCCAAGACCCTGAAATTGAGCTGCAGCACGGTGGTCAAGACCATACAGTGGTTTAACAGGTCAAGTTCCACTCAGAACAGGCCTCGCCATGGTCGACCAAAGAAGTTGAGTGCACGTGCTCATCGTCATAATCAGAGGTTGTCTTTGGGAAATAGACGTATGAGTGCTTGCAGCATTGCTGCAGAGGTTGAAGGGGTGGGAGGTCAGCCTGTCAGTGCTCAGACCATAGGTCGCACACTGCATCAAACTGGTCTGCAAGGCTGTTGTACCAGAAGGAAGCTTTTTCTAAAGATGATGCACAAGAAAGCACGCAAACAGTTGGCTGAAGACAAGCAGACTAAGGACATGGATTACTGGAACCATGTCCTGTGGTCTGATGAACCAAGATATACTTATTCAGTTTAGATGGTGTCAAGCATGTGTGGTGGCAACCGCGTTAGGAGTACAAAGACAAGTGTGTCTTGCCTACATTTAAGAATGGTGATGGGAGTGTCATGGTCTGGGGCTGCACGAGTGCTGCCGCCACTGGGGAGCTACTGTTCATTGAGGGAACCATGAATGCCAACATGTACTGTGACATACTGAAGCAGAGCATGATCCCCTCTCTCCGGAGATTGGGCCGCAGGGCTGTATTCCAACATGATAATGACCCCAAACACACCCCCAAGACGAACACTGCCATGCTAAAGAAGCTGAGGGTAAAGGTGATGGCATGGCCAAGCATGTCTCCAGACCTAAACCCTATTGAGCATCTGTGGGGCATCCTCAAACAGGAAGTGGAGGGGCACAAGGTCTCTAACATCCACCAGCTCCGTGATATCATCATGGAGGAGTGGAAGAGGACTCCAGTGGCAACCTGTGAAGCTCTGGTGAACTCCATGCCCAAGAGGGTTAAGGCAGTGCTGGAAAATAATGGTGGCCACACAAAATATTGACACTTTGGATCCAATTTGGACATTTTCACTTAGGGGTGTACTCACTTTTGTTGCCAGCGGTTTAGACAAAAATGGCTGTGTGTTGAGTTATTTTGAGGGGACAGCAAATTTACACTGTTATACTGTACACTCACCACTTTACATTGTAGCAAAGTGTCATTTCTTCAGTGTTGTCACATGAAAAGATATAATAAAATATTTACAAAAATGTGAGGATGTACTCACTTTTGTGAGATACTGTATGTGTTGTAGAGCTTTGTTCCATTGTTCTTCCGGAAAGGAATCATTGGGGTCCCTTTCCCATGCTAGCATGGAGTTTGTTTTCACGAGTATAGATTTGTCATAGAAGAAACTGTAAAACAACGAAATACCTCCCCGACAGCTTTCATTAGCAGTGAGGTGAATTTGGATCTGCTAGAATAAGTCATATCTGAGAGTATTATTGCTTTTAAGATAGGACGCTATGCGAATGTAGTTAAATTGTTTTGAAGTAAGTAGTCCGTACTCCAAATGTAAAGAGGCAAATGGTTTCATAATTGTGCCCGAATATAAATCCGACATCCATTTTATTCCCCATTTTATCCACCTTTCCAGTTTTCATTCAGGAATTATGTAAAGAGAAAAAGCAAAGCAACAGGTGCCTCTTAGTAAGACTGTTTGTTCAATAAATGCTCAAAGGACTACTGTATGAACTTGTATTACTTACTATCATACTATAACCTGCGCTGCTACCCATTGTTGTTTTTTTCTCTACATTCAGGAATTATCAATGCTAGTGTGGATGTGGGTATTGATCGGGGGATAGTAGGGGTTGATAGAGATTTGGATGACACCAGAGTTTTCCAAGAATTCAGTATTGCTAGAACTGGGAGAGGGAGATTAAGTATTAGGGCATGTTTAATGACCCCCCATAGTGCGGTGGGTTGGCTAGGGAACCATCCTCTAAGTTGTGCCAATATTGCTACTAGGCGATAGTCAGCAAAGACTGGTAAACCCACTCCCCCTGCCCTTTTTGCCTTACTAAGTTTGGAGAAAGCACTTCTAGCTTTTTTACCTTCCCAGAGGAATCTAGAAAGTGTTATTTGTAAAGTTTGAAAGAATATTCAGGGTGATAGATATAGGTACTGTTCGGTATATGTAAAGTAGCCATGGCCGGACTGGCCTACTGGGATACCGGGAAATTTCCCGGTAGGCCGCCTGCCCTGGGGCCACTTTGAGCTGTGGCTGACTGCAGCGCTCGCCTCCCTCACTCGCTCTTTCTCTCCTATGTGTCACACACACAGAGGGCATCTCCCACGGTGCGTGTCACAGAGCTGGCTGGGTCTGTGTTCGGCTGTGCTGTAGCAAGGTCCCGCCCCCTAGACCTGCTTGTGTGATAGCAGATGGAACACAAATTGAATCAGTGTTTCGCCTATCACACGAGCCGGTCTAGGGGGACGGAACCTTGCCACAGCACAGCCGAACACAGACCCAGCCAGCTCTGTGACACACACTATGGGAGATGCCCTCTGTGTGTGATCCAGGCAATGCCATGGTAAGTATGTATTGATGGGCTCAGTAAGGCTGCATTTATGCTCAGTAAGGCTGCATTTATGCACAGTGAGGCTGCATTCATGCTCAGTAAGGCTGCATTTGTATGGACAGTAAGGCTGCATTCGTATGGACAGTAAGGCTGCATTTGTATGGACAGTAAGGCTGCATTCATATGCACAGTGAGGCTGCATTCATGGGCACAGTGAGGCTGCATTTGGTGGACAGTGAGGCTGCATTCACGGCACAGTGAGGCTGCATTCATGGGCACAGTGAGGCTGCATTTGGTGGACAGTGAGGCTGCATTCACGGCACAGTGAGGCTGCATTCACGGGTATAGTAAAGCTGCATTTGATGGACAGTGAGGCTGCATTGATGGGCATAATGAGGCTGCATTCACGGGCACAGTTAGGCTGCATTCATGGGCACTCACAGGCACAGTGAGGTTGCATTGATGGGCACAATGAGGCTGCATTCACGGGCACAGTGAGGTTGCATTCACGGGGCACAGTGAGGCTGCATTCACGGGCACAGTGAGGCTGCATTTATGGGCACAGGGAGGCTGCATTCACGGGCATAGTAAAGCTGTATTTGATGGACAGTGAGGCTGCATTGATGGGCACAGTGAGGCTGCATTGATGGGCACAATGAGGCTGCATTCACGGACACAGTGAGGCTGCATTGTTGGGCACAGTGAGGCTGCATTCACGGGCACAGTTAGGCTGCATTCATGGGCACTCACGGGCACAGTGAGGCTGCATTGATGGGCACAGTGAGGCTGCATTGATGGGCACAATGAGGCTGCTTTCAAGGGCACAATGAGACTGCATTCATAGGCACAGTGATGCTGCATTCATGGGCACAGTGAGATTGCATTAACGGCACAGTGAGGTTGCATTGACGGCACAGTGAGGTTGCATTGACGGCACAGTGAGGCTGCATTCATGGGCACAGTGAGGCTGCATTTGATGGGCACAGTGAGGCTGCATTGATGGGCACTGATGAGGCTGCATTGATCTCTTGTATCATGTCTCCAGTCTCTGACCATCTCTTGTCCCATGCCTGCAGTCTCTGAGCATCTCTTGTATGATATCTGTGGTCTCTTACCATCTCTTGTATCATGTCTGCATTCTCTGACCATCTCTTGTACCATGTCTGCGGTCTCTGAGCATTTCTTGTACCATGTCTGCATTCTCTGACTATCTCTTGTACCATGTCCCCAGTCTCTGACCATCTCTTGTACCATGTCTGCAGTCTCTGACCATCTCCTGTATCATGTCTGCATTCTCTGATCATCTCTTGTACCATGTCTGCGGTCTCTGAGCATTTCTTGTACCATGTCTGCAGTCTCTGACCATCTCTTGTATCATGTCTGCAGTCTCTGACCATCTCTTGTACCATGCCTGCAGTCTCTGACCATCTCTTGTATCATGTCTGTAGTCTCTGACCATCTATTGTATCATGTCTGCATTCTCTGACCATCTCTTGTACCATGTCTCCAGTCTCTGACCATCTCTTGTACCATGTCTGCAGTCTCTGACCATCTCTTGTATCATGTCCGCAACCTCTAACCATCTCTTATCTTATATCATGTCTGCAGTCTCTGAGGGTGTCTGGAGAGGAGTCAAGAGAGGGAGTGCTGCCGGGATGGGGGTCATAGGAGAAGTCAGACGTGTGTGGACTGTGGAGAGGAGACTATAGGATAAAACCAGAGCCACCAAACTGGAGCCGACTGACTGATCCATGCACATTGCACCTGAGAGGAGGTCAGTGACAGTGCTACCAGGCCAGTCTGGGGGGGGGGGGGTCACTGATGTAAGGGGGGAGTGAATACTACAATGAAAGGGAGTACTGATATAAAGGTTTCCCCCTATCCCCCTATATTAGTAAACCCCCACCTTAGTGTATTTTTTCTGCAGAAGGTGGTCTCTGGTCAACAGAGTCGTTGTCCCGCCCACACGTTTGCAGAGTTCCTGGGTTCCCCCTTGATGATTGAGCACTTTTAGCACTTTTAACTGGAATTTGCTTATATATATACATATATATATATATATATATATATATATATATATATATATATATATATATATATATATATACTGTACATACAGTTTGTATATATATATAGCCCTATGTGCTTTCATATCTGTCTTCTCTATATATAATACACCCTTCAAATGTGCTTTAAAATGCATGGTTTTACCTTTCACGAACAAGAAAATAATGACGTTTGCTATGGGGCTGGTGTGATTTTTTTCCAGGGCTGGTTTTTATTCCCAGTCCTGCCCTGAAAGTAGCTGAGGTAAGAGTTGCATTTTGAAGGCTGCCAACCTTCCTGACCATGATAATGTGTGTCTGCTTAATATTTGTAGCCCCTCCTTTCATTTTTTTTCAAATGAGAGGTAGTTGGCTTTAAATAATTGCTCAGGTTGGAAGGTAAGATTTATCCATAGATAAGTGATTTCATGGTCATTCCATACATATGGGAATCTAAATTGCAGGTTCAGTTTATCTCGTGGAGATACTCCTAGGTCTAAATTTAAACATTTGGAAATTAATTAAAAAGAAGGCGGAGAAAACCAACCAATGGAAAAAATCCTGACAGCTCTTACCACATCCCAAATACAATTGGAAAACTAAAGAGGAATGCCCCAGGGGGATAGTATGGGTAAGAGAGTTGACAGGATATTGACAACAAAATTGTAAGGAAAATATGTAAAAAAATATATATACATTTTATTCCATAGACATATACAAAATAGAATATACAATAGACATCTAAAATCATGAAATTGGGATACATATGAAATGTGAACCAGCCGCTATTAGATGTTGAGAGCACACAACATTATATAGACTTGAGGGCCATTGAATATGGTGGTCACAACAGAACCCAACATGTTTTGGAAAAAGAAGAAAGCCACAAGGCTAAACTGACACTGTATTCATTTCCTTCTTTAGGGGTTAATAAATAGGAGCATGCTGGTATCATTCTATTAAAAAGAAATGTACATATAAGTACTTAGATAGCAAATTGTTGTATAGTTAATAGTAGTCCGATATGTATAAATTTAGCAACTAATTTCAAAAATAGCAGAAACAGGGGAGGAAGAAATATTTGCAAAAATAAGTCAGAGTACTCACAAAACATGTATTCCTTGACAATGGTGCACATTGTCACTAGGATAGATGACCCCTCACGCCTCAAACAGAATGCTGTAATCGCATGACAAAACTCAAGAGGTGGAATGGGTAAGAGCAGACCGGCATTTTCTATTTTTCATAGGTCTTATAAGGATCCCAAAAAATAAATGGTAGAGGGCTGAGGAGGATGATCTCCCAGTGGAGGGGCGGCAAATCAGAGCACGCAAGGACAGCCACAAGTGGGCAAACCAACATATGCCTAGCAAGGTAAAAACATAGAAAGGAGGAATATGTGTGTCAGCCAGAAGAAAAGTTTTGAGTTCCAGAAAAAGAAAAAACGGCATAGTGTGCAGGAAAAACCTACAGGTGTGGTACGGTTGGAAGAAGGATAGGAGCTGAAAGCAAGGGATATAGAGAGGCATCTCCCAAATGTATAAAAGGTATCCCGATAGTTAATTTGTCTAGTGATATATTCATCTAATAGACTAATGCCCCGTACACACGGTCGGATTTTCCGATGGAAAATGTCTGATCGGAGTGTGTTGTCGGAAATTCCGACCGTGTGTGGGCTCCATTGGACATTTTCCATCGGATTTTCCGACACACAAAGTTGGAGAGCAGGAGATAAAATTTTCCGACAACAAAATCCGATCGCGTCAATTCCGACCGTGTGTGTGGCCTGTTCCGACGCACAAAGTGCCACGCATGCTCAGAAGAAATTCCAAGACGGAACAGCTCGTTCTGGTAAACTTAGCGTTCACAATGGATACAGCACTTTCGTCACGCTGCAATGTTAAAAATGGTTTAATACAGCGCACTCTCTTCTTCTTTATAATGTGACAAGAATTAAGTAGTTTTGCTGCTCATATTCACACACACTTCTCACAAATTTTTATTTTTGTTTTTTTATTTGGATTCCCTGAATATATTGTTATTAGTTGTCACATCTGACAGAATTTTTTTTTTTTTATTTAATTTTTTGGGGGATTTTAAGCCTTTTTTTTAATTTAATGTTTGGATTTTTTCAAAGGCTGATCTTTGTTCAATGTTATTTTTATTTTTAATACAGAATATTTTTGTGTGTGTTTTGTGTGTGAAGTTACCCCAACACCATTGATATCTTTTATTATTTAATTTCAAGGAGATTGTTTGGTGTTGGTGTCCCTTGTTCATTTCACATTGTATATTTGAAATGTACCTGAATCCTCACAAAAAAACTGTCCTTTTTGAAGTAAAACACATATGAGAGTATAATTCAAAACAAAAATCCTTTATTAAGGGATCAGAACCAAACAAAGAGGAAGGCAACACTGGCTCAACATGAGAAATTAGCGAAGCCTGGGACCCCCACGGCAGACATCAATTCTTGAACATCAAAATTGGTGGCCTGAGGAGTCCATATGTAAGGGAGGGCAGTCTGGTCCAGAATTCGCAGAGATCCGGATAGCAGCAGATGACATCAGTGTCCCCAGGCTGTGGTACTACAAGAGGCTGCATTTTTTGGCCGACCAGACTGGATCCAGGGTCCTCACTTTCTGGTCTTCCTTTCACGCTTCATTCCCAGCTGTGGCTGTGCAGTTGGAGATGTGGCAGGAGGAGGAGTAGGACCTGGAGGAGGACTGTGAGGTCCTGGAGGAGAGGGAGGACGAGGAGGAGGACCTGCAGGAGGAGGAGGAGGCCCCTCATACCTTTGTTAAGAGCCTCCAATATGAGCGCCTCACACAAGACTTGTTGGCCCTCCTCCATCCTCTGCATTTTATAGGCAATGACGGCAGCAACGTCCTCCTCCACGGTCTGTGGTGCTCCCAGGACCTCTGTAGCCCTCCAAAAGAGTCCTCCGGTAGCCTCCTCTAGGGCACTCCTCCTACTGCCACTTTCTCTTTTCGGGGGGGTGGAGGGACCTGCAGATCAGCCAGCCGGCTCGGCCCGGCCACCTCCTGGCTGAGACTTCCCTGTGTATGAAAAAGGGACATGGTTTTAGTTGTTGCTTCATCAATCACAATCCTAAATTAGTACTCCAAACTAACATCTAGTTAACATCATTGATTGGACAAGCAGAAATATTTAGAGGAGTGCTATACCTGGCTCAATCTGGGCTCCTCCACATGTTGCCTAGAAGGCCCAGGTTGGGCGTCAGAAGCCTCAGCCGGGGGGGAAGGAAGCGTGGAAGGAAGACTGGCGAGGGATGGCCTGGGTTCAGTCTGGTCTACCAGAAAATGCAGCCTGTCGTAGTACAACATCCTGGGGACATAGATGTCATCTGCTGCTCCGGATCTCTGTGAATCCAGGACTTTCTTGCGCTCCCTTAGATATGTACTCCTCAGGCCACCAATTAATATCTTTAAATAGGTGATGTCTGCCGTGGGGATCACCTGCTTCACAATTTCACACAATTGTACCAGTGCTGCCTTCCTCTTTGCTTGGTTCTTGAAATGGGGGTGGTTAATCTCCCACAGACAGGGCAGCTCCCTTAAGATATCTATGAATACTGACATGAAGTCATTGTCTTTCACTAAGATATCCATGTTCACTGCAAGACACAACACAAGACAAAGCCTAATGTCAGACAAAACTCTCCTAATCTTGTTACAATATAGGCTTCAATGTAGAAGCAGTATAGGCACAAGTTTGTCTCTTACCTTCGTTCTTACGATCGGCGTGCCCAATGCTCCTTCCTCTGCTCACAGATCGTATGTAATACGCACGCGTGTTACGCTTTATACACATTGCGCATGCGTGTAACTCCGCCCGCCCTTGACGTTCTTTCTAGTCTATTCCCCGCCCCTTTTCGTTCGGCACAGTGGGTGAAGAGCACATGGCGGAGTTAGAGCAGGTGTGTGCTAATTATAGCAACGAGGAGGAGGAGGAGGAAAGCTGGGATCCGGACACGTCCCGATCCAGAAGGAGACGTTTTAAGGCCACAAATATGTCCTTTGGGGAGATGTTGGAGATGGTCGACATCATGAAGAAGTCCGACTATGACGGAAAGTATGGGCCTTACCCCAACCCCAACATCAGAAAGGCAAAGATCATGGCGAAAGTGGTCAAAAGCCTTCACAAGAATTTCGGGGTACGAAGATCAAAAGATCAGCTCAGGAAGCGGTGGTCGGACCTGAAGTTAAGAGAGCCAGAGCAGTACAGAAAGATCCGGAGAGTGCTGCAAAAAAGTATGTAATTGTGCTGTGTTCCTATTCTTTCTGTCTTTATTGTGTTCGTGCTGCTCCATATGCTTTTCTTAATTGTACAGTTTAAAAGGGCAACTTTAATGTTCATGGGCCCATTATTCGTTCGTATCAAACATTTTTCTTTCGGCCTCTAAAACACCATTGTTTAGGCCATATGCATTTTCCCACATTTTTTTGGGCCTACTTGGATGCCAAATATTTGTTTGTGTAGATGGGTTTGTTACTAGAATGAAATGCCAACTAGATTCTGTTTAAGGAGAGGACACTGAGCAGCTGTTTTCACATCTGGACACTGGAGCACTAGTGTGGGACACCAGAACACCATTTTTATTAGGGGGCCACACAGGTGCTCCAGTGTATACTATAGGGGGGTCTCCATCTGTGAAGCTTGTACTAAACAGGTAAAGTATTGCAGCTTGACAAAGGCCAATAAAAAAAATACATCTTGGAACTCGGCTAAAATAGACAATTGTACCCCACTTCCAAGCAATGTTTCCTATTTCTAGTTCTGCCATCAAATATCTGTGTGCTAATTATACAATTTTTGTTTTACATAGGGGAGAAAAGACTCGGAGGACACCCCTCATCCAAGGAGACCAGAGACCCCCCACCTCTGGAAGAAGGTGAAATACCATCAACCCAAGAAGTGCAGGAGGAAGAAGAAGATGTGGTGGAGATTGGCACCACAACAGGTGAGTGTCTGCGACCACAGGCTCAGGTAAACGAGATGGATGGTGGCAGATTTTTGAGACCTGTTTTTGTTTTGTTTCTCTCTTTTTAGGTGATCGTGATGTTGTGGATCCAGAACGTTTCACATCAGAAAGTGCCCAGATCCTGATCGGGGAGATCATGGGGTGTAATGTCTAACTGCAAAACATACAGCAAAAAATCAATGATATTATAAAAAAAAATAATAACATCATTGATGTTTTGGGGCGAATTTAAAACCCCACAAAATCACTTTTTGGATTGTGGTCCAATCTTTTAAATTTTTTTGCAATGTTTTGAAAAGCCAAACTTGGAGGATGCACACAGTGTGCCAACATGTGCTATATGCCATCACGGGAGATCAATGGACGCGTTTTGGGGGTGCAACCCCTTCCTCAATTATAAAGTAGCGTGGAGGAAGGGCTTGCTCCCCCAAAACACGTCCCTTGATCCCCCCTGATGGCAGATAGCACATGTTGACATTCGTAAATTGGTGTGCATCTTCCAAATTTGGCTTTTCCAGGGGTGATTTCCCCCCATCTGAACGCTATATCAAACCCAGTTCCTAAATACTGATGTCTGATATAGCCTTCAGGTTTTACCTAATGTGAACTTTGTAAGTTCAAGTTTTTTGGCTTTCTTGTTGGTTTTACACAGGCCTGTTTTATCTGAAATGGACATTTCGATTTTTGATAATGCTACTGCAAAAATTGTTATACAACAAACATGTTGGTTTGTTTTAAAAACCTTTGGTAAATGCACATGTGATTGTGCAGGTATAAAAAGGTTGCTTACTCAAGGATGTGTGTATTATTGTCTCAACACTACAATACAACACTTTTGGGGTGATGTAATTGCTGTTTTCTGCAAAAATGGGTGTTATTTCCTAAGGGCAAATCCTCTTGGCACTACAAGTGCAGTTTCAGTGCAGTTGCAAGTGCACTTGTAGTGAAATGTGTTTTTGCATTTAGGAAATAACAGCCAACAGTGCTTTGTATAAGGTTACACAATCACGACATTTTCTGGACTCAACACATTTCTGTCAGGGTCAGCTAAAACAAACACAAGCAGTAAATGTCCACCAAGAATTTCTTTTTTTTTTTATTATAAAAAGGCTTCACAGATTTGCTGGCATATTGATAGCCCCCCTACCCGCAAAGAACTCCAGGTAGCGTAACCAGACATCACGGGCACTCAGGGAGGGCAAGCCGGGACGGCCACTTTCAAGCGCCATCAGTGTGGTTTGATGTAGGATTCTGGCCTCAGGCCCAACTGAGCCAGCATAGTTGGCCGAATGTTTCCTTAAAAAGTTATGGAGAACACAGCACGCCAGTATAATATGGTTCAGTTAATACTCCGCCATATGGATGGGTGTCAGAAATAGTCGGAACCGGCTGGCCAGGATTCCAAATCTGTTCTCCACCACTCTTCGGGCTCTGGCCAGCCGGTAATTAAAAACCCTCTGTTCCGGGGTGAGGGTCCTCATTGGGAATGGCCGCATCAGGTGGTCCCCCAGCGCAAACGCTTCATCAGCAACGAACACAAATGGGAGTCCTTCCACATTGTCCTCTGGAGCTGACAAGTCCAAGCTGCCATTCTGGAGACGCCTGTAGAACTCCGTCTGGGCGATGACTCCACCATCAGACATCCGGCCATTCTTCCCCACGTCCACATACAAGAAGTCGTAATTAGCCGACACCACCACCAACATCACTATACTATTAAACCCCTTGTAATTATAATAGTATGACCCCGAGTTGGGTGGTGGGACGATGTGGACGTGTTTCCCATCAATTGCCTCTCCGCAGTTAGGAAAGTCCCACCGCTCGGCAAAGTGGGAGGCCACAGTCTGCCATTCCTGTGGCGTGGAAGGAAACTGTTGATGAAAAAACTAGAAACATTACTATTTTTACTCTGAAACATGGCAAGCAGATTATACACAAACATTATGGGGCAACCTCTAGATAGCATTTACTAAGGGGAATTTAACAACGCCAAAGTATAGGGTACACCTATCATATTCCCCCTCCCCCCCTCTCATGGGCCATTTCTAACATTATAGGTGGGGTGTGTAAATCTTGGACAGGTAACCCTCTTCACTTCATTGAGAGATGAATGCCTAAATAATGGGTATTACTTTGAACAGCCCCTCCTTAGTTACACTATTGGCAGACCACTAGACAGGTAAGAAGTGTCTGAATACAAAGATATAAATACACACTGTACACATTTGAGGACATTTGGACATTCTGCTATTACCTATCAAGATAATAATAGGATTCAAAAACTTTAAACAGTACCATTGGAAAGTATACAGGCAGGCCCTTGCACTACATGCTTTGGGGAATTCATCCATAAATCTGACCACAAAAGAGATGGGTATAGTGTGTATGGGTTTGGCAAAGTCAGCAGATAGATGATTGAGGATACATAGAGAATTGGGATCAGTTGACTTAGCAGTTGGGGGAGGGAGGGTTACTAAAAATTATTTGGGGACACCACAAAAAAAGCCTCTGCCACTCTGCCTGAATTTAAATCAAAAATAACATTTCCAAACATTTTAGGGGGTGTTTGGGGTAAAGCACTACTATGGAGCTGATAAAATACATTGTTAAGTGACTACATGAGGTGAATATAGGGCCAGGAGACACCATGCTGGGGAGGTTAGTGAAGGGCAAATATGTATGAAGGACCTAAAATAATAATTACATAAAAATCCAGCATGAGGACAAAGGGGATATTCACAGCATATTACAAACATGGTAATTAGGGAATGAGGAAAGAAATACAATATATTAGCAAACATTCAATACAATAAAATGTGATATAAAAGGATAAAAATCTTACCTTCATATACTCCTTCTGCAGGACCTGGATGATGGCAGAACAGGTCTCTGGGATAATGATCCCCAGAGCCTGGGGGGAGATTCCTGTCGAGAACTTCAAGTCCTGCAGACTTCTCCCTGTCACCAAATACCGCAGGGTAGCGACCAACCTCTGCTCCGGAGTGATGACTTGCCTCATGCAGGTATCCTGCCTTCTGATATAGGGGGTCAGCGAAGCCAACAAATGGTGAAACACGGGGTCCGTCATCCGGAGAAAGTTCCTGAAATCATCAGGATTATTCTCACGGATCTCACGGAGCAAAGGCATATGAGAGAACTGGTCACGCTGAAGCAACCAATTCTTGGTCCATGAACTCCTCCCCACCCTGTTCATGGACTGGACTTGTGTCAAGGTCAGGACCCCAACACCAAGCCCCCGCACAGCACGAACTCTACGAGGAGTACGCATACGAAACATGGCTAGAAAACGGTTGGCTGCTCAGAATGAAGTAACAGAACGCACTGAAGAACAGCAAGACCTGTGAAGAGTGACCTGAAAAACAGCAACGAGCGGGCAAGATCGCACAGAAAACTCCGATACGAACTGACTGCACGCACTGAAGAGCAGATACAAACCCACAAGCACAAACTGAACAGCAGAAAATGATCTGAAAGCCACGAGTCTGAAAAAGCGCGAATCGTCTTTCACCAAACTTTTACTAACACGAGATTAGCAAAAGGAGCCCAAAGGGTGCCGCGCTTGGTTCTGAACTGGCCTTTTCTAGTCTCGTCGTACGTGGTGTACGTGACCGCGTGGTTGGCGATCGGAAATTCCGACAACTTTGTGCGACCGTGTGTAGACAAAAAAAGTTTGAGCCAACATCCGTCGGAAAAAATCCTAGGATTTTGTTGTCGGAATGTCCGAACAAAGTCCGACCGTGTGTACGCCCTATAAGAAGGGAGAGAGGCCAACCATTTTAAATGTGTCTCCTACCTTGAACCACCGGTTGTTAGCCAAGTGTCTGAAAGGGTATGAATATCCTGGCTGTGCAGCAAATGATTCACCGCCAACAGCCAAGTATAAATAGATGGGAAGATGGGAGTGAATGGAGTACGTTACCTGAAAGGTTAAACACCTGTGTTAAAAGCCAGCAGGTGAACCGAGCAAGCCTGTGTGTGGCGTGCTCGGATACCTGCTGCCTAATAGTTAGGCAAAGAGTGTCCGCAATGGGGAGTCCCTCGGCCAGAGCGGCGCCGTTGTCAAGGTCGCTGACACAGAAAGAGGGCGGCAACTGTTGGCGAGATGGCGACCAGCCACTGCGCATGTGCGGAGCAACGAAGTGCTCCAGCAAATGCGCATAGTGCTATAGCCCAAAAGGGGAGTCCCCCAGACTGCCGGAGCAAAGAATTGGAGGCCCCCGTGTGCCGGGGTACGCCGATGAGCCACAACCCACTGGGATACATCAATTCAAACAAAAAAGCCAAACTTATATTGACAAGGAATGAATATAGAATGCTAAATATAATAACTTGTAAAAAATAAGTGTGAAAAAAGAGGTTAGATTAAGGAAATAGGCAATAAAGATGAAGGATGAGGCATGAGGTCTAGATAGATAGCATCTAGATAGCGTTCAAACTGGAAATGCTGTAAAAGCAAAAGAAGAACGAAAAATCATGAAGACATAGGTGAATACAAAAATACTATAGATATGCAAATATATAACAGTACATATACAAAGTATAAAGCATGACAATGTGGAATATAGGGGCCTGAACCGGCCAACCATACTGCATAAAGGCATAACATATATACATGATATATACAGTATCTCACAAAAGTGAGTTCACCCCTCACATTTTTGTAAATATTTTATTATATCTTTTCATGTGACAACACTGAAGAAATTACACTTTGTTACAATGTAAAGTAGTGAGTATACAGCTTGTATAACAGTGTACATTTGCTGTCCCCTCAAAATAACTCAACACACAGCCATTATTGTCTAAACCGCTGGCAACAAAAGTGAGTACACCCCTAAGTGAAAATGTCCAAATTGGATCCAAAGTGTCAATATTTTGTGTGGCCACCATTATTTTCCAGTACTGCCTTAACCCTCTCAGTCATGGGGTTCACCAGAGCTTCACAGGTTGCCACTGGAGTCCTCTTCCACTCCTCCATGATGACATCACGGAGCTGGTGGATGTTAGAGACCTAGCGCTCCTCAACCTTCCATTTAAGGATGCCCCACAGATGCTCAATAGGGTTTAGTTCTGGAGACATGCCTGGCCAGTCCATCACCTTTACCCTCAGCTTCTTTAGCAAGGCAGTGGTCGTCTTGGAGGTGTGTTTGGGGTCATTATCATGTTGTAATACTGCCCTGCGGCCCAGTCTCCAAAGGGAGGGGATCAGGCTCTGCCTCAGTATGTCACAGTACATGTTGGCATTCATAAGGTAAATAGAGATATGTGGCGCTAACTCAAAGTGCATAAATGTGATGAAATAAATATAATCCAATTCTTCAAGTAAAGTGCATATGCGTAAAGAACAAAATCACATAAATAAAGTGACTAAACATCTATTAAATTAATAAATAGTGACATCAGATAAATGACAGTGAAAATTCATGAAATATGACATCAAATAAATAAATAAACAAATCCAAATGAAGGTGAATAAATCCAAAAATAGTCTAAAAGTGCATCAAGATAAAAAAAATCACAAATTTAGAAAAAAAAAAAAAAAATAGCATGAGATAAAAAAAGTCACATGCAGTAACAAAAATCGCATAAGGTGCAAAAAAGTGCAGAAACGCTATAAAAATAGCCACAAGTCGATCCAATTAATGTAATACAGTTCCAAAGTGAACAAAGTGAGTCTTCATAAAACAGTTTGTGCAAAAAAATAGATGAAAAAAGTGCAAGTGCAAACGATGATAGGTGACAGATTCTTCTTAATAACCGTACTTCATGGTGCGCCACACATTTCCCCCAGCCTCTCACCTCTAGCAAAGACCCCTAGGGTCAAGTCGAGCTTGCAATCAGGAAGTGGATGAAACACCATCAATCGATCAGTCTCCTTCGATCGTCACAGGTCTGGCAAATCTCCAAATGGAAGGCCTCAGTTTTTTATCAGTCTTTACATCAGTTCTTTACATCCACGTAACCACCTGAGTCCCAGAGCCATTTTTTCGATTTCAAATTTTTGGTTTACATGATTAAAAAATAATTTTAGTCCTGAAGATTACTTAAAACCCCCAACCATTCTATATTTTCTGAAAGCAGACACCCTTGAGCAGTGATGGCGAACCTTGGCACCCCAGATGTTTTTGAACTACATTTCCCATGATGCTTATGCACTCTGCAGTGTAGGTGAGCATCATGGGAAATGTAGTTCTAAAACATCTGGGGTGCCAGGGTTTGCCATCACTGCCCTAGAGAATGAACTTGGGGTAGTTCCAATTGTTTGTCACATGATATTAGCGGTTTATAAATTGTAAAATTTCATTAAAAAATCACTAAAGTTAGTTCAGTGGTGAGATTTTAGTTCACTTCATGACCCTCAAATGGAAAGACATCCTAAACAGAACATCACTCTAAGCAAAACTAGAAAACACTTTAAGGTAAGCTACCCATGAGGCATGATCAAAATATTCTATATGAAACAATGCAGAAATCATGTTAACCTTTTAGTTTTACTGCCATCACTGAGTAATCAGCAACTGAATATCAGTGGTTTGGCACCTTTAACTTATCTTTCCAACAATTCTGAAGTTTCATAGAGTCACACTGAAGGTGCTTCAGAGGCATTGTAGCACTAAAAATAGCGCCTGTAAAGTGCCTCCCCTGTCTCCCCAATGTGAAATCCCGAGTGCTTTCACACTGGGGTGGTGCGCTTGCAGGACGGAAAAGAAAGTGCAAGCAGCATCTTTGGGGCGGTGCGGGAGCGGTGTATACACCGATCCTAAACCGCCCCTGCCATTGAAATCAATGGGCAGTGCTGCCGAAGTGCCTCCAAAGCGCTTCAGCAGCAGGGCTTTTCGGACACTTTTAACCCCTTGTTAACCCCTTCTTTGGGGTTAAAAGTGCCCTGCTCCCACCCGCACAGCACCGGTAAAGCGCCTCTAAAACGAACGGCACTTTACCTCTAACGCGGCCCACACCCCTAATTGTGCATATAATGGTTGTATGCAGTTTGTATTTCGTGAAACAGAGTAACTCTAACATTAACAATGATGGATTCAGGAAAAATATGATGCTTTGTTAATTTCTGAAAAGCTACATGTCCATGCACTCTGCCTGGTGACAGATTCCTGTATAAATGGCCCCAGGGGCACATAATTATATCTGTCACTGTATCTATGATGGTAAGGATAACTGGCCTGTCTTTTTTTAAATTTCGTTATTTGCAGACAGTTTGACAGTAATACACAATGAAACATTAATGGAATACGGATCTAATTAATATAACACATTGTCAATGCATATACAAGTTACAGTTAATAACAGCAAACATTCCCCAATTAGGATTCATCACAAAACTTTAAAGCATTATATTATGTTTAGAAAGAGTTGCTAGAACTAGTTCCAAGCAAGTCAAGAGAAAGCGGAAAAGTATATTCTTGTGCTGCAATGCAAAGGTGGCAGGTGTGATTAAATACTGGGTACTGTGTCACATGAACAAAAAGCCAACATTATTTCTGTATTATGTGATATTTATGGAAGACATTGATTGGAAAATTTCACATTAGAGCCGAAGACAGATCAGCAGGAGCTGCACTCAGTGTCACGGCTTTTATGATTCAAGTACTTTCAGTGCCACCTAGAGATCAGCAAATCCTGAGCTGACAATAAAGTTGCATTACACTAGCTTGTGCATTTTAAGGCAAAAAAGGAGAAAAGATAAATAAAAAAACTTTTAACAGTAATTTAACACAATAAATACTGCTCTGTGTTGTTTGTCATGATATCACACATCCCTTCCCTTCTTCTGACCTCTACTAGGGATGAGCTTGATGTTCAAGTCGAATGTAAGTTCGATTTGAACATCGGGTGTTCGCCCGTTCACCAAACAGCGAACAATATGGGGCGTTCATGGGAAATTTGAGCACTGTGGAATGCCTCATAATGCACTGCGTGGTTGCAGTGCATTAGTGTCTGATGATTGGCCAAAACATGCTCTGCAGAGAGAGCCATGATTGGCCAAAGGGAGGGTGCCTTTGGTCAATCATGGCTCAGGGGGACTAAGTCCACGCCCCACACTATATAAGGCTGCTTACATAGCGACCATTTATAGTGTGTGACTGTGGACAGAGACAGATTGAGCTAGATTAGGCAGGCAGGATAGTTAGTTAGAAGTGTATTTGACATCTATCTATCTATCTATCTATCTATCTATCTATATATCTATATATATATATATATATATATATATATATATATATATATATATATATATATATCTCTGCATTTAGCGTAGACTATATATTCAGTGTATACTCTATTACATAACATCATTTTTGGAAGGCCACCAAGGAGAGGCAGAAGCCCACAGGCCACTAAAAGAGGGCAAGCAGCCTCTGTATCTACAGTCAACAGTGATGGTCGTGGACATGGTGCATCCTCTGCAGGTGGCCGTGGGGCACGCTTGTCCTTTTTTTCTGCTGCTGGCCGTGTTATTGAGCCACAACATGCAGAAGAGTTGGTGGAGTGGTTAACGAAGCTGTCCTCATCTTCCTCAGCCTCTGTCACCCAGGCTCATAGTAGTTTGGCTTCCGACGCAGCTGTCAAATTGGCCTATTCCCCCGGCTCCTTGTCCACAGTTACTCCTTCCATAGCCCTACCATCATGCACAGAGGAGTCCCTAGAATTATTCGACCACAGTGTTGTTTACATGCTGCTGGAGGATGCGCAGCAATTTGAAGGCTCCGATGTTGGTTCCCAGGTGGAGGAAGGGAGTAACGTGAGCCTAGAGAGAGGGGGTGCAACAGAAGGACAAGCAACTGGCAGTCATGTTCCCCAAGCTGCAGGATACTGCCAAGTTTGCTCCAGTGATGAGGGGGGAGGGAATGATGAGGTCCCTGACCGCACATTGGTGCCTAAGAGAATAGAGGAGGAAAGTGAGGAGGAGGAAGAGGCACAAGCATGTCCTCCAGGGGTCAGCCACCCTATTGCATCACACCGCAGAGCTCCGCAGGTGCAGGGCTCTGATGAATTCCCACTGACATTTAAAAGTTCCTTGGTGTGGGCCTTTTTTGACACCTGTACAGCAGATCGCACCGTTGCTGTTTGCAACCTATGTCTGAAGCGGATCAAGCATGGCCAGAACAGCAGCTGCTTGGGCACCATATGCTTGACCAGACATATGACAACCTGCCGTGCAGTCCGTTGGCAGCAGCACCTTAAAGAACCACGTCATAGAAAAAGGCAGACTTCTCCTTGCTCCTCATCTGGGATCTCAAACCCTACTATACCTCCAGTCCTCTGAAAAACCTGCACTGAGAGGAATGAAGATATAGCAATAGCAATAGGTGTCACAAATACTTGCAGCCAATCTGCTAGCAGTACACCACCAGTTAATTTCAGCAGGCAAATTTCACTAACCCAGATGCTGAACCGTAAAAAGAAATTTGATCCCAGCCATCCATATGCTCAGTGTCTAAATGCTAGCTTGGCCAAATTGCTAGCACTGCAACTGTTGCCTTTTCAGCTGGTAGACTCAGCCCCCTTTCATGATTTTGTGGAATGTGCTGTACCACAGTGGCATGTTCCAAAACGCCATTTCTTTTTACGTAAGGCCATTCTGGCTCTCTACTGCCATGTGGAAGACAATGTTTTGGCCTTGTTGGACAGGGCAGTCAGCGATAAGGTTCATATTACCGCTGACCCATGGTCCAGCAGGTATGGGCAGGGACATTACCTTTCCTTCATGGCACACTGGGTAACTCTGCTGGCAGCTGGAAAGGATGCAAGACAGGGTTCAGTGCTGGAACTTGTTCCGCCACCAAGCCTCCAAAAAGCTAGTGGTGATTCTGCCACAACATCTGTATGCTCCCCTCCTCTTTCCTCTATGGCCTCTTCTGCAAAATTGTCCTCAGAACCAGCAGTGCTCCCTAAACGCTCAAGGTGCTACGCAAGCAGTCAGACAAAAAGATGTCACGCGGTGCTTGAGTTAGTCTGCCTAGGGGACAGGCCACACTGGGGCAGAGATTCTGTCAGCTCTGCAGGGGCAGGCTCAGAGGTGGTTGACACCACGCCAGCTTCAGCCAGGAATGGTTGTATGCCACAATGGCACCAATCTCCTCTCTGCCCTCCGACAGGAACACTTGACCCGTGTTCCACGTTTGGCACACAATCCCTGAGTTTGGTGGTGCAGCGTTTCTTGACCAGGTACCCAGGCTTACAAGATCTCCTGAGGCAGGCCAGAAAAGTCTGTGGTCATTTCCGCCGGTCATACAATGCCAGTGTTCGGCTGGCAGACTTTCAAAGGGAATGCAACCTGCCCATCAACTACCTCATTTGTGCCATGCCCACCAGGTGGAACTCAACATTGGCAATGCTGCAGTGGCTGCACATACAGCAGAGGGCCATCAATGAGTACCTGTGCGAGTATGGCACCAGGACAGGGTCAGAGGAGCTTGGCTTCTTTTCGCCACGCCAGTGGCTACTGATCAAGGATGCATGCACTGTCCTGTCACCGTTTGAGCAGGCCACAAGGATGGTGAGCAGCGACAATGCATACATCAGTGACGCTGTCCCTCTGGTCTTCCTGCTGGAGCACACGCTTTGTGGAATCATGGACAGGGCACTTGAGGCAGAACAGAGGGAGGAAGAGGAGGAATTCTTTTCCTCTCAAAGCCCCCTTTATCCAGATAGCATTCCTGCGGGTCCGCCAAACACACAGGAAGAAGAGGAGTAGGAGGATTATGTCAGCATGGATGTTGAGGAAAACACGCAGCAGCCTTCAAGGGATGGTTTTCAGTCCCCAGAAACCCAAGGAGTTGTACGTGGATGGGAGGAGGTAGTTATGGATAATGTGATCCTTATTGACCCAGAGTACTCAGAATCTAATACCTCTGCAAACTTACAATTCATGGCCTCCCCGATTCTGCAAAGCCTGCGAAAGGACTCTAGGATTTGTGGTATTAAGCAGAGGGATCATTACTGGCTGGCAACCCTTCTTGAACCACGTTACAAGGGTAAGGTTGCAGAACTCATCCCGCCTTCGCAGAGGGAGCAGGGAATGAAACATCTTTAGGAGGCCTTGAAGAAAAGTGTGTGTAATGCATTTCCAGACCCTGGGAGGTTACCATTTCCTGGAGCTGGACAACATGTTTCTGAGGCTTCTTTCGGTCAGAAGGAGAGCGGTGGAGAACGTGGCTGACTGATCGATGCCTTTAAACAATTTTCAGTCCTCGGCATCAAGGTCTAGGTTCCAGCAACCATCACCAGCATCTGCATTACATGGTGCAGGAATATCTAAGGGCAAGAGCAAACTTGGAGACCTTTCCAACAGAGCATCCACTGAGTTACTGGGTCTTGAGGTTGGACCACTGGCCAGAACTTGCTCAATATGCAATTGATCTACTGGCCTGTCCTGCATACAGTGTGCTTTCTGAACGCACATTCAGTGCTGCTGGAGGGTTTTTAACAAATCAAAGAGTGCGCCTGTCCACAGACTCCGTTGATAGGCTGACATTTATAAAAATAAATCAGTCCTGGATCAGCAGCTGTCAAGCACCTGATGCTGATGTAACTGATTAAATTTGTGATGGATCTGAGATCCCTTGAAGACTGCTTATGCTGCCTATCCTATTCCTCCTCAATCATGATGATGCTAGCTTCCAACAATATTTTTGGTTTAGGGCACTACCAACACCTAAGGCCCAATGTTTCAGCCCCTGTTTAACAGGGGCATGTAATTACAATTTTTGAAATAATTTTTAACAGCAGGGCCCGTTCCTGTGCCCAATAAGGGTAACTGTGAGGGGTTACCGTGTTCTGCCACCACCAACACCTAAGGCCCAATTTTTCAGCAGAGTATATAGTGCAATTCGTATAGTGTATATATACTGCAGTTCAAAAGTATATAGTGCAGTCAGTGTAGCAGATATAATACAGTGTAGGGTATATAGTGCAGTGTACAATATACAGTAGTGTATTGAAGTGGTTAAGGGAACCCTATGACAGAATTAAGAAAAAAACAGCGTGGGTTCCCCTGTCCATACCAGGCCTTTTGTGTCTGGTATGGATTTCGGGGGGGGACCCCCACGCCTGGTATGGACTGGGGGGGAATCCACGCTGTTTTTTTCAATGATTTTTTTATGTATAATGCCACAATCTGGCAATACATTACAGCCGTGAGCAATTTTAAATGACATTTTTTCCTTTAGAAATGTCATTTTGCTGCGGTACTGTTCTAAACATGGGAAAAATGTGCTACTTTACAGGCAGACTAAGGGGACCCCCAGGCACGATATTTAAAGGAATATTTCATTTTTTATTGTTTCACTTTAAGCATTCTTAAAATCACTGCTCCTGAAAAAACGTCAGTTTTAAAAACTTTTTTTTGCATTGATACATGTCCCCTGGGGCAGGACCCGGGTCCCCAAAAACTTTTTATGGCAATAACTTGCATATAAGCCTTTAAAATGAACACTTTTGATTTTTCACAAGCGTGTCCCATAGACTAAAAGGTGTTCGCATGTTCGCACAAATTTTTTGTCTGTTCGCAAGTTGTGGAACCGAATTGTTGGGTGTTCGACTATCATAATTCATAATATGTGTGTATGTATATTTATAATATATATACAGTGCCTTGCAAAAGTATTCGCCCCCTTGGCATTTTTCGTGTTTTCTTGCCTCACAACCTGGAATTAACATGGATTGTTTGAGGATGCGCATAATTTAATTTACAGAACATGCCCACAACTTTGAAGATGTTTTTTTTTTTGTTGTTTATTGTGAAGCGAACAACAAATAGGACAAAATAACAGAAAAGGTCAATGTGCATAACTATTCACCCCCCCAAAATCAATACTTTGTAGAGCCACCTTTTGCGGCTATCACAGCTCCAAGTTGCTTTGGATAAGTCTCTATGAGCTTGCCACTTCTTACCATTGGGGTTTTTGCCCATTCCTCCTTGCAAAATTGCTCCAGCTTCTTTAAGTTGGATGGGTTGCGCTTGTGAACAGCAATCTTTAAGTCTGACCAACGATTTTATATTGGATTGAGGTCTGGGCTTTGACTTGGCCATTCCAACACATTTACATGTTTCCCCTTAAACCACTCAAGTGTTGCTTTAGCAGTGTGTTTGGGGTCATTATCCTGCTGGAAGGTGAACCTCTGTCCTAGCCTCAAATTACGCACAGAGTGGTACAGGTTTTGCTCAAGAATATCCCTGTATTTAGCACCATCCATCTTTCCCTCAACCCTGACCAGTTTCCCAGTCCCGACTGCTGAAAAACATCCCCACAGCATGATGAGGCCACCACCATGTTTCACTGTGGTGTTCTTTGGGTGATGTGATGTGTTGGGTTTGCGCCAGACATAGCGTTTTCTTCGATGGCCAAAAAGTTCAATTTTTGTCTCATCAGACCAGAGCACATTCCTCCATACATTTTGGTAGTCTCCCACATGCCTTTTTGTAAACTCAAAATGTGCCATTTTGTTTTTTGCTGAAAGTAATGGCTTTCTTCTGGCCACTCTGCCATAAAGCTCCGCTCTGTGGAGCGTACGGCTTATTGTCATCCTATGTACAGATACTCCAGTCTCTGCTGTGGAACTCTGCAGCTCCTCCAGGGTTACCTTAGGTCTCCGTGCTCCCTCTTTGATTAATGCCCTCCTTGCCCGGTCCGTGAGTTTTGGTGTGCGGCCATCTCTTGGCAGGTTTACTGTTGTGCCATGTTCTTTCCATGATAGATTTGATGGTGCTCCTAGGGATCATCAAAGATTTGGATATTTTTTTATAACCTAACCCTGACTTGTACTTCTCAACAACATTGTCCCTTGTGTGGAGAGTTCCTTGGTTTTCATGGCAGTGTTTGGTTAGTGGTGCCTCTTGCTTAGGTGCAGGGCTGGACTGGGACAAATGTGGCCCTGGAATTCAACCAGACTGGCCCACTTTAATTTTGAGTGTCCCCATCAGCACCCCCTTACATCAAAGTGTCCCCATCAGCACCCCCTTACATCAAAGTGTCCCCATCAGCACCCCCTTACATCAAAGTGTCCCCATCAGCACCCCCTTACATCAAAGTGTCCCCATCAGCACCCCCCTTCACATCAGAGTATCCTCAAGAGCACCCCCTTACATCAGAGTGTCCCCATCAGCACCCACTTACATCAGAGTGTCCCCCCCTCTCATCCCCCTCCCATGTGTACTCACAGTTCTGAAGGCAGCCTCTCGTTCCTCTCTCCAGTCATGTGATAAGTGACAAGTGATAAGGGGAGAGAGGAAGGGAAATCTGCCGGCTGTCTCTCCCCCTGCAGGCTGGAGGGAGCAGAAAGCCTAATCATCTCTCCAGCAAATGTAGGCAGCTGCTCCTTGGTGACAGGAGTGAAATCACGATCACTCACTGTCAGTGAGGAGCGGCTCCAGGACTGTGCCTGACTGGCCCACTGAGCCATCGGCCCACCGGGAAACTCCCTGTAGTCCCAATGGCCAGTACATGCCTGCTTAGGTGTTGCAGCCTCTGGGGCCTTTCAAAAAGGTGTGTATATGTAATGACAGATCATGTGACACTTAGATTGCACACAAGTGGACATCATTTCACTAATTTGCAATAAAAAATAGTGCTGCGCTGTAATCATATAAACAATATGATAAAATAGTGCAAATGTGCAAAATAAAGTGACCAAGTGCAAAATACCAAATACTAATAGAAATAGGCGATGCCTGTAACCTATCAACAATAGGTAACCTCAATTATTGATAAAAGCAGCAGGTAAACAGTATGGAAAGGTGTCACATACTGTCCTTAATACTTATCATATGCGAAGCAATAATAATATCAAGCATTATAAAAGTCTATGTAAATGCTGTATAATGTGAAATCCTCTTCTTATACAATGTGCACAAGTGAAATAAAGTGCTGATATATCCGTGGTAGTCCTTTTATATAAAGTGCAAGGTAAAAAGTGACTGTATGTCTTCAGTGTCAAACAATCATATAAGGTGCTGGTGACCACTCTCTTGAATGGAGTGAAAATAACTAGTGGCTTCCTGTCCTCGATGCAATGTAGTATATGGGTGTCCCCTTACCTTACTGCTGTAAGGTAACAGCATATAAGTATATCTTTATGGGTGACCAATGTATTCCCTGTGGATGTAAATGCCTGGCAGCCTCCCAGTCTGGTGTCTCCGGATCTGCTGGTGTATGTCTGTGTCTGCAATCAGAAGCCTTTGGCCTTTTTTTTGTTTTTTTTTTATTTGTTTTTTTGTTTGTGTTTAATGTTAATGTTTGTGGTGTCTAAATATTTATATGTGTGCAACATTAGAGTGTAACGCCCATAATGCCAAACAGCTGAATAGCCGGAAATCAGGTTCCATCAAGGCCCCCTGAGCCACGCTCACACCGGGTCTTCCCACAGCATGTGTGCAACAGAATGTCATGTGCGCGTGCTGCAGAATGACGCGACGCTTACGCAGCCCAACGGCATGGAAGTGTCTCCAGGCGAACACATAGGTCGACCTGGAAACACAATGGGAGTGACAATGTAGGTGGATTAACCCCTTCCCGCCGACCGTACGCATATGTGCATACTCGGCTTTTGGGGGTTATGCCGGGATGATGCCCGCAGCTGCAGGCATCATCCCGGTACCGTTGTTTCGAGCGGGCGATCGGCTACCCGTATATAACAACCGATGCGGCTAAAAGCCGCTCGGCTGTTATACCGGAGGAGCGAAGGGGACGCCCCCCCTCCCGCCGCCTCCCACCGCTCTTACCGGGCCTCCCGTGCGATCGGGAGGCCCGGTGTCCAATCGGCTGCCTCCGGCGGCTGTGGGCGGGCTGGAACAAAGCTGTGGGTGGCTTCGTTCCAGCCTTCTCAATGTAAACGCAGAAGCAACGTCATGACGTCACTTCCCGTTTACTCGGCTGCCAATGGCGCCGAATTTTAACAAATACACAGTATTTAGAATCGCCGTTTTTGGCGATCTGAATACTTTGAAGTGCAGAGGAGGGATCGGGGGTCTTTTAGACCCCCGATCCCTCTATAAAGAGTACCTGTCACCACCTACTACTGTCACAGGGGATGTTTACATTCCTTGTGACAGCAATAAAAGTAAAAAAAAAAACATTTTTTTTTAAAACACAATTTATAAGTCTAAAAATAAATAAAATAAATTTAAAAAAAATTTTTCAAAGCGCCCCCGTCCCCGCGAGCTCGCGCAGCAAAGAAAACGCATACGGAAGTCATGCCCGCATATGTAAACGATGTTCAAATCACACATGTGAGGTATCGCCGCAATCGTCAGAGCGAGAGCAATAATTCTAGCACTAGACCTCCTCTGTAACTCTAACCTGGTAACCGTAAAAAAAATTTAAAGCGCCGCCTATGGAAATTCATAGCTACCATAGTTTGTCGCCATTGCACGAGTGCGTGCAATTATAAAGCGTGACATGTTTGGTATCTATTTACTCGGCGTAACATCATCTTTCACATTATACAAAAAAATTGGGGTAACTTTACTGTTTGGATTTTTTTAAATTCATGTCCCTTTTCCAAAAATTTGCGTTTAAAACACCGCTGCACAAATACCGTGTGATATAAAATATTGCAACAATCTCCATTTTATTCTCTAGATTCTCTGCTAAAAAAATATATATAATGTTTGGGGGTTCTAATTAATTTTCTAGCAAAAAATATGAATTTTAACTTGTAAACACCAAATTTCAAAAATAGGCTTAGTCATGAAAGGGTCACTTCTGTAGAGGATGCCTGAAAATCTCCCTCACCGTGCGGGGCACACGCAGATGCGCCACAGCCAATAAAAGAACAAAACATAGAATGTGTGGTAACTCTATTGGCTTAAGAAATTAAGAGTGGCATATAGAACAAATTACATCTTGTCAAATTTAAATGTGATGAATTGCAGTCACAAAATTGCAATGATCACATGATCATAGAGACATCTATAGTGCATAATAGCAGATCGCGGAGGGGTGGCAGGGACTGCATGTGGCAGAGTTTACATAGAGGCAACAATAAACAAACTTACAGACAACAATTGAGCAACCCTGAGGATACTGTATAGATGAAAATAACGATCAGGGTACAAATGTGATCAAATAGATAAACAATCCCCGCTATGGCAAACAGCACAACAGAGGAGACAAGCAACAAACTGCACAGAGAATAGAGACAATTTAATTAAATGTAAAAGTGAATAGTATATATACAAAATTTCATTAATAGGATGGGACCCATAATGTGGCTATTTCTCGATCCCTCCCGAGGTAAATCCGTCAAGGAAGGGCTTGAAACAAACAGCCTCATTCAATCCTGGAGGATGGGTTGCCCTTAACATATATATCCAGTGCAAATCAAGTTGGAGGAGATTTTTATTCCAATCACCGCCTCTGGGGTTGGAAAGGATATGGTCTAAGATCAAAAATTTGATCTTGGGGAATTTGCCCTGGTGGCCAATGGTGGTATGTCTACCCAGGACTAGATAGGGGTTGCATGTCTGCATGCTCCTAATATGTCGGTAAGCTTGCTTCCCAAAAGCAAGTTTTTGACTAATTGCCAGCTCTCCACAGGTACTCAGCTGTTGATAATATCCTGCTTGTCAGTCCTGCCTACTTAAGCCGTCCAGCCCAGAGGATCTCAGCCTTCGCCTTAGTGAACATCACAGAGATGCTCTCCTGCATTCCTGTTAAAAGACTTGCTTGGCTGACATCCCTTCTGGCTCCAGATCCTGCTTGCTGTTTTACTACGCTCATCTCCAGCTCCCTGACGTTTAGCTTGTCTGACTATCCGTTCCGGTTCCTGAAGTCTGGCTATGTTTTGACTACGTTTGTTCTATTTATTTTTATTATTAAAGATGTGTGATTTAACTGTACTTCTGTATCGGTCTGATTTCATGGTTTCTGACAGTGTGTTGGTAGTGCCTTAAAAATCCCACCCCCAGGGTTTCTCTCTATTCCAACTGTCTTGGGATGTGGCACACTTTGTAAATCTTCGAGAACACAGTGATTACTGCTAGTGGCTATAACTGCCGCTTGCATTAATTGCATGTAAAATCCATCAGGCTGGTTGTACCCAAGTTGATCAATCAACTTGGGTACATGCAGCCTGCCCATACATGGTTCAAATCCCAACCGGTTCCTGCTGAACCAGCCGAGATTCGAACCATCTAGGGCTGGTTGAAACTTTGCTTAATTTGAATGCTAAACTTTTAACCCATTTGGTAGAAGCCGAACACCATACATAGTAGCAGTTTTGTAACTGCTACAATATATGACAGCTTCCTTCTTCCCTTGTCCGTTTTGCACCACTTTTGTACCAGGGTATGATGGATTGGTGGCCCTTTATTTACCTAGTGCCTTTTATGAATGGATAAATAGTCATCAGGGGGCCAATCCACCCATTAATCACTGCATACCAAGCTGTCATTAGACAGCTTGGTACAGAGAAACACTGTACTAAGCCAATCCAAGACACTGGGTGTCATGTGATTACTTTAATTGGTCATTACAGCGCCCTCAGCTGTTCATAATTAGCACTGCAACAGGAGGAAACCTGACCCTGACCACTTTCTAATTTTGTGTCTGTATAGAGTAAAATTCTGTCTCAAGTTTCATTATAAATATGTCTCTGATATTTGCAAAGTTTGCTATTCATGATTCCAAGGGGTCAAAAATACATAGTAAAATTGTCACAAATTGTCAGTTTTGCCAAACAGGAGGCAGGCTAATTTGTGTCTAAAGTGTGTCACTAAATTGCTTGAAAATGTCTTCCATGGTGTCTGAAAAGAGCTCATAGAATTCCTGTTAAGAGTGCACCCTGCATTGAAATTTTTTGTGAAAGTTATAAATTAATATCTTTTTTTAACTACTAAACATCAGTTTAACCACTTCAACCTCTGAAGATTTTACCCCCTTCCTGACCAGAGCACTTTTTAAAATTTGCACTGCGTCAACTTAACTGGTAATTGCGCGGTCATGCAATGCTGTACCCAAACAAAATTTGTGTACTTTTTCCCCACAAATAGAGCTTTCTTTTGGTGGTATTTGATCCCATCTGCGCTTTTTATTTTTTGTGCTATAAACAAAAAAATGCGTCAATTTAAAAAAAAAACAATATTTTTTACTTTTTGCTATAATAAATCTCCCCAAAAATGTTTTTAAAAAACACATTTCTTCATCAATTTAGGCCAATATATATTCTTTTACATATTTTTGGTAGAAAAAATGACAATTTGCGTTTATTGATTGGTTCGCGCAAAAGTTATAGCGTCTACAAACTACGGGAAAGATTTATGGCATTTTTATTATTTTTTTTTTTTACTAGTAATGGCGGTGATCTGCGATTTTTAGCAGTACTGCAACATTGTGGTGGACAGATTGGACACTTTTGACACATTTTTGGGACCATTGACATTTATACAGTGATCAGTACTATAAAAAATGCACTGATTACTGTGTAAATGTCACTGGTAGGGGAGGGGTTAACACTAGGGGGCGATCAAGGGGTTAAATGTTTTCCCTAGTTAGTGTTTCTTAGTGTATGGGGATGCAACTGACTGGGGGAGGAGACATATCGCTTTTCCTACTTACTGGGAACAAACGATCTGTCTCCTCCCCCCTGACAGAACAGAGATTTTGTGTAAACAAATCCCCGTTCTGGCTCTCATGCCCGCAATCGAGGTGGGCAGCAGCGATCAGGTCCCCCGCTGTGCAGCGGGCACGCGCACCTCCGGCGGCTCTTAAAGGGAGCAACATACCCATAAATTGTTTTGCGCACCCATGCCATTTTGCCGTCGTATATCAGGGTGAGCTAGTCGGCAAGTGGTTAAAGTAAAACAAAGTGTAAACAAACAAAACAATATATATATTTACAGTTGTGCTCAGAAGTTTACATACCCTGGCAGAATTTATGATTTCTTGGCCATTTTTCAGAGAATATGAATGATAACACATAAACTTTTCTTTCACTCATGGTTAGTGTTTGGCTGAAGCCATTTATTATTAATCAACTCTTTACAAATCATAATCACAACAGAAACTACCCAAATGATCCTGATCAAAAGTTTACACACCCCATTTCTTAATACCATGTATTGCCCCCTTTAACATTAATGACAGCTTGAAGTTTTTTGTGGTATTTTTGGATGAGGCTCTTTATCTTTTCAGATGGTAAAGCTGCCCATTCCTCTTAGCAAAAAGCCTCCAGTTCCTGTAAATTCTTGGGCTGTCTTGCATGAACTGCATGTTTGAGATCTCCCCAGAGTGGCTCAATATTATTGAGGTCAGGAGACTGAGATGGCCACTCCAGAACCTTCACTTTATAATGCTGTAGCCAATGACAGATCAACTTGGCCTTCTGTTTTGGATTATTGTCATGTTGGAATGTCCAAATATGTCCCATGCGCAGCTTCCTGGCTGATGAATGTAAATGTTCCTCCAGTATTTTTTGATAACATACTGCATTCATCTTGCCATCAATTTTGACCAAATTTCCTGTTGCTTTGTAGCTCACACATCCCCAAAACATCAGCGATCCACATCCGTGTTTCACAGTAGGAATGTTGTACCTTTCATCATAGGCCTTGTTAACTCCTCTCCAAATGAAGATTTTATGGTTGTGGCCAAAAAGCTAAATTTTGGTCTCATCACTCAAAATGACTTTGTGCCAGAAGTTTTGAGGCTTGTCTTTGTGCTGTTTGGCGTATTGTAAGCGGGATACTTTGTGGCATTTGTGTAGTAATGGCTTTCTTCTGGCAACTAGACCATGCAGCCTATCTTTCTTCATGGGCCTCCTTATTGTGCACCTTGAAACAGCCACACAACATGTTTTCAAAAAGTCCTGTATTTTACCTGAAGTTAATTGTGGGGGGTTTTTTTGCATCCGAACAATTTTCCTGGCAGTTGTGGCTGAAATTTTAGTTGGTCTACCTGACTGTGGTTTGGTTTCAACAGAACCCCTTATTTTCCACTTCTTGATTAGAGTTTGAACACTGCTGATTGGCATTCCCAATTCCTTGGATATCTTTTGATATCCCTTTTCTGTTTTATACAGTTCAACTACCTTTTCCTGCAGATCCTTTGACAATTCTTTTGCTTTCCCCATGACTAAGAATCCAAAAACGTCAGTGCAGCACTGGATGAAAGATGCAAGGGTCTGTCAGGAGTCCAGAAACTCATTGACCTTTTATACACACACTAATTACAAGCAAACAGATTACAGGTAAGGATGGTTACCTTTAATAGCCATTCAGACCCCTTTGCCCTGGTTCACACTGGTGCGATTTGACAGGTCAAATCAGAGGCAATTGCCGGCAATGGCATCGTCCTAATCAGTGCGACGCTGCATTTGTGTCGCCGCACCGATTTCAAAAAGTAGTTTCTGTACTGTTTTTTGCGATTTCGGGCTGCACAAATGTCTCTAAAATTGCGGCCGAAAGCGGGATTGACATGCGGGAGTGAAATCGTGTGGGTTCAGCTGAACTCGCACGGCTTCATTCCCGCAGCTCAGTGCGAACCTGGGCTAAGTGTTAACTTGTGTGCATGTTATCAGGCCAAAATCACCATTATGATTTTAAAAGAGTAAACACAGTTGATTGATAATAATTGGCTTCAGCCAAACACTAACCATGAGTGGAAGAAAAGTTTTTGTGTTATCATTCATAGTCTATAAACAATGGCCAAAAAAATCATAAATTCTGCCAGGGTATGTAAACTTATGAGCACAACTGTGTATGTGTATATATATATATATATATATATATATATATATATAAAAATAATCAGAAGGGTGAGGTGCACTACAGTCTCAGATGGCCGTGCTTAGCAATCAAGCCCTCCCACAGGCTTCGACATAGAAAAAATCCAAAAACAGGGGATTGCTGCACAAGCCGTATTTATTTTGAAATTTTCAAAAGGACATCAGCATGACATCCATAAAATCAGGCATACATAATGAACGTTTTCGGGCTATTGTAGATAATGCCCTTCCTCAGAAAATCATGCCTATCTAATGAATATACATATGGTAGTATATATACTTAATGAACCATCAATTAAAAAGCTAATCATCTGGAATCAATCAAATAATCATTTATGTTTAACCAAATCTGTTATCACATACACATACACATACAATTTTTATCATCAAATGCGAATTCAATTTTTTACAATTTAGGAATCTGAGTCACAGGTAGAAAGAAGATTTCACACTTTTATGGAGTATGGACACAGGAATCTTGAAATTAAAATGGAAAAATAAAAAATAAAGATATAAAAGTTAAAATGTCACATCTATGAAGATATGTATTTAAATGTGCAGATTTAACCTTTATTATGTGATCTTTAGTGGATACCTATATCTTATATGTAGAACTATGCACGATCTCTATACCTCTTCAGCAGATTGTGCATATTCAATCTCTGTACTAGACCATACACACCACAACTAGCACCAATCTGATTGCACAGAATACCGATAAATGTGAAAAAAATAGACAATAATAATTGTAATAATATAAATAACGCAAATAACATTTATGACAATGACCACCTCTCCAAAAACTATTTCAAATAACTCTAGAATTTCAACAAAAAAAAATAAAGAATAACATTATATATATGTGCTATAAAAATAAATACAATTTGAAATCAGAGTTTAACCCTTTCGGCTGAAGCGTATCCAGCCGATGGATCCAACCCACTTCTTTCTTTCTTAGAGACTTTTCTCTGTCTCCACTACGTCTGTTTATGGTGACACCATCTATCACCATAAATTTTAGTTGTGACACCGTGTGTCCCACTCGACAAAATGTATAGCCAGGGGAAGTTTAACTAGTTTGTCCCGAATGGAGTACTCATGACGAGCTATGCGGTCCTTAACCTTCTGTGTGGTCTCCCCTACATAAAGGAGACCGCAAGGACATTTTATAATATACACCACAAAGGATGACTGACAGGTATAGTGATCTCTGATCAAAATATCATAAACCTTAAGTGGATGGGAAAAACTTTTCCCTTGTATCATGCTAGAGCATTGAATACAACTTAAACATGGAAATGAACCAGTGTTTTTAGGACCCAAAAAGGTTACCCGGGGATTTGGTATTGAAAATTGATCAGACTTCACCAACCTGTCACGTATCGTCCTGCCTCATTGGTAAGATGGTAATGGGAGATTATTGAATTCTGGAACCAATGGATAAGCACTTTGCAACATAGACCAATGTTTTTTAAAAATATTGTTAATTTTATGTGAAAATGGATGAAATTGTGAGGTAAAAGGCATTCTGCGACCCTGATTATTAACTGATATGGTCTTATTGTGTATATTAACACTTTCAGAATGTACTAAATCTGCTGGATATCCTCGCTGTCGCAGCCTGCCTTCCATCTCATCCAATCTCATATCACAAATATCCTGGTCACACGTTTTAATTGACTCCGTGGGATTGATTTAAACACCCCAGGAGGGTGAAAACTAGAAAACAACAACAATTGGTTGCGGTCCGTTGATTTTCTATACAAGTCGCTTACAATATGTCCATCTTTGATGGATAATAAAGTATCCAAGAATGGAACCGCAACATTGTTATACATAATGTTAAACTTTAAACCAGGTATTAGTGAGTTTAAATAGAAATTGAACAAAGATAATGAATTTAAATCGCCTGTCCATACAGCAAAGGCGTCATCTATGAACCTGTACCATACTGTACAATGTTCACTGAATAACGCAGAAGGAAAGATGAAAGATTGTTCTATCATATCCATAAATGCATTAGCATAAGGTGGTGCTACATTGCTGCCCATAGCTGCTCCGGCTAATTGTAAATAATAAGTATGTTTAAACAGAAAAAAAATTTCCTCTAATACAATAGCCAACAAATCAAGGAGAAACTTAATCTGAACAGCAGTGTATTTTTATGAATGAATCAATAGACGTTTGCAGGCTTCTATTCCCAGAGTATGTGGGATGGCTGTATATAAGTTAGCGACGTCCCATGTGACCAGCAGTGCATCAGATGGAATGGTCTGTGAACAAATTTTATTCAAAAAATCCTGAGTATCCCTGATATATGAGCGAGTCTGAATAATCAAGGTTGTCAAACACTTGTCAAGATATTTAGCCAATGGCATGGTAACTGATGCAGTGCTGGACGCAATGGGACATCCTGGAGGGTTGATGGGATCTTTATGTATTTTAGGAAGCACATAAATAATCGGTGTGACAGGATGATCAGCAATAAGGTAAGTTTGTGTAGTAGTATCAATCACATTATTTTGTACTGCTTGACTGACCACCTGCTTAATCCTATTCATAACACAGGAAGTGGGATTAGTTTTCAGACATTTATATACTGAAGGATCTGCCAACTGTCTAAGAATTTCCCTCTCATACTGTACAGTATTCATAGTCACGATCGAACCGCCTTTCTCGACTGGCTTGATTGTGATTTCTTTACGTGCTGCCAAAGAGGAAAGAGCTATCATTTCCTCCTTTGTCATATTTTTTGGAATATGATCCCTCTCATTACTTTTATGCAAAAACTGGTTAACATCTTCATCTACTTTACTAATGAACAATTCAGCAGCTGCACTAGAGGTGGGGGGCACAAAGCCACTTTTATTTTTTAATTGTAAGTTAACAATAGACAAAGGCAGCAAGCTGGTATTGTTCACTGTAGATCTGGAAGAATAAAATGCCTTCAAACGAACATGTCTATAAAAACGGTAAAGATCCTGTCTTAATGTAAATGTATCCATTCTAGCTTTCGGACAAAAATTAAGCCCCTTATTTAATACCTGCAATTCTATTTCAGTCAATACAATAGAAGAAATATTATGTACCACACAAGTGGTGTAGTCCATTATAGGTACTGTAGAAGTGCTCAAGTCCTTTGTCGGTTCTGTCTGTCGCAAAAAAGGACCTTTAGAGGCGACTGTAGAGGATCCAGTGGAAGCTACAGATGAATTGGATGTGGATAATTGCTGGTCTGTTCGTGAATTTCTAAACCTTGTTCGAAAACGATTAGACTCCAATTGTATACACGATTATTGCAATAATCCTCACAGTCCCAATCCATTTTGGCTCTTTTACAGGCTTCAATAATCTTTCTGTGTGTTTTAATCTTCTCATCCAATATAACTTTGGTTTTAAGAAATTCCTCATGTCCCAAAAGCTCAGACAATTGTAGCTCTAGGGTATTGTTGATTGATACCACTACACAAACTTACCTTATTGCTGATCATCCTGTCACACCAATTATTTATGTGCTTCCTAAAATACATAAAGATCCCATCAACCCTCTAGGACTTCCCATTGTGTCCAGCACTGCATCAGTTACCATGCCATTGGCTAAATATCTTGACAAGTGTTTGACACGCTTGATTATTCAGACTCGCTCATACATCAGGGATACTCAAGATTTTTTGAATAGAATTCGTTCACAGACCATTCCATCTGATGCACTGCTGGTCACATGGGACGTCGCTAACTTATATACAGCCATCCCACATACTCTGGGAATAGAAGCCTGTAAACGTCTATTGATTCATTCAAAAAAATACACTGCTGTTCAGATTAAGTTTCTCCTTGATTTGTTGGCTATTGTATTAGAGGAAAATTTTTTTCTGTTTAAAGATACTTCTTATTTACAATTAGCTGGAGCAGCTATGGGCAGCAATGTAGCACCACCTTATGCTAATGCATTTATGGATATGATAGAACAATCTTTCATCTTTCCTTCTGCGTTATTCAGTGAACATTGTACAGTATGGTACAGGTTCATAGATGACGCCTTTGCTGTATGGACAGGCGATTTAAATTCATTATCTTTGTTCAATTTCTATTTAAACTCACTAATACCTGGTTTAAAGTTTAACATTATGTATAACAATGTTGCTGTTCCGTTCTTGGATACTTTATTATCCATCAAAGATGGACATATTGTAAGCGACTTGTATAGAAAACCAACGGACCGCAACCAATTGTTGTTGTTTTCTAGTTTTCACCCTCTTGGGGTGTTTAAATCAATCCCACGGAGTCAATTAAAACGTGTGACCAGGATCACGAGTGAGGTAGATATTTGTAATATGAGATTGGATGAGATGGAAGGCAGGCTGCGACAGCGAGGATATCCAGCAGATTTAGTACATTCTGAACATGTTAATATACACAATAAGACCATATCAGTTAATAATCAGGGTCGCAGAATGCCTTTCACCTCAGAATTTCATCCATTTTCACATAAAATAACAATATTATTAAAAAACATTGGTCTATGTTGCAAAGTGCTTATCCATTGGTTCCAGAATTCAATAATCCCCCATTACCATCTTACAGACGAGGCAGGACGATACGTGACAGGTTGGTGAAGTCTGATCAATTTTCAATACCAAATCCCCTGGTAACCTTTTTGGGTCCTAAAAACACTGGTTCATTTCCATGTTTAAGTTGTATTCAGTGCTCTAGCATGATTTTCCCATCCACTTAAGGTTTATGATATTTTGATCAGAGATCACTATACCTGTCAGTCATCCTTTGTGGTGTATATTATAAAATGTCCTTGCGGTCTCCTTTATGTAGGGGAGACCACACAGAAGGTTAAGGACCGCATAGCTCGTCATAAGTACTCCATTCGGGACAAACTAGGTAAACTTCCCCTGGCTATACATTTTGTCCAGCGGGGACACACGGTGTCACAACTAAAATTTATGGTGATAGATGGTGTCACCATAAATAGACGTGGTGGAGACAGAGAAAAGTCTCTAAGTAAGAAAGAAGTGGGTTGGATCCATCGGCTGGATACGCTTCAGCTGAAAGGGTTAAACTGTGATTTCGATTTGTATTTATTTTTATTGCATATATATATATATATATATATATATAAAATTTTATTTATTTATTTTTTTAATTCTAGAGTTATTTGAAATAGTTTTTAGAGAGGTGGTCAATGTCATTAATGTTATTTGAGTTATTTATATTATTACAATTATTATTGTCTATTTTTTTCACATTTATCGGTATTCCGTGCAATCAGATTGGTGCTAGTTGTGGTGTGTATGGTCTAGTACAGAGATTGAATATGCACAATTTGCTGAAGAGGTATAGAGATTGTGCATAGTTCTACATATAAGATATAGGTATCCACTGAAGATCACATAATAAAGGTTAAATCTGCACATTTAAATACATATCTTCATAGATGTGACATTTTAACTTTTATATCTTTATTTTTTATTTTTCCATTTTAATTTAAGGGTTCCTGTGTCCATACTCCATAAAGTGTGAAATCTTCTTTCTTCTGTGACTCAGATTCCTAAATTGTAAAAAATTGTATTTGCATTTGATGATAAAAATTGTATGTGTATGTGATAACAGATTTGGTTAAACATAAATGATTATTTGATTGATTCCAGATGATTAGCTTGTTAATTGATGGTTGATTGAGTATATATACTAACATATATATATTCATTAGATAGGCATGATTTTCTGAGGAAGGGCATTATCTACAATAGCCCGAAAACGTTCATTATGTATGCCTGATTTTATGGATGTCATGCTGATGTCCTTTTGAAAATTTCAAAATAAATACGGTTTGTGCATCAATCCCCTGTTTTTGGATATATATATATATATATATATATATATATATATATATATATATATATATATTCTATTATACACAGTATCTCACAAAAGTGAGTACCCCTCACTATTTTATTATATCTTTTCATGTGACAACACTAAAAAAAATTACACTTTGCTATGTAAAGTAGTGAGTGTACAGCTTGTATAACAGTGTAAATTTGCTGTCCCCTCAAAATAACTTAACACACAGCCATTAATGTCTAAACCGCTGGCAACAAAAGTGAGTATACCCCTAAGTGAAAATGTCCAAATTAGGCTCAATTAGCCATTTTCCCTCCCCGGTATCATTAGTGTTACAAGGTCTCAGGTGTGAATGGGGAGCAGGTGTGTTAAATTTGGTGTTATCACTCTCTCATAATGGTCACTGGCAGTTCCACATGGCACCTCATAGCAAAGAACTCTCTGAGGATCTGAAAAAAAGAATTGTTGCTCTACATAAAGATGGCCTAGGCTATAAGTAGATTGCCAAGGTTCCTGAAACTGAGCTGCATCATGGTGGTCAAGACCATACAGCGGTTTAACAGGACAGGTTCCACTCAGAACAGGCCTCGCCATGGTCGACCAAAGAAGTTGAGTGCACATGCTCAGCGTCATATCCAGAGGTTGTGTTTGGGAAATAGACATATGAGTGCTGCCAGCATTGCTTCAGAGGTTGAAGGGGTGGGGGGTCAGCCTGTCAGTGCTCAGACCATACACCACACACTGCATCAAATTGGTCTGCATGGCAGTCATCCCAGAAGAAAGCCTCTTCTAAAGATGATGCACAAGAAAGCCTGCAAACAGTTTGCTGAAGACAAGCAGACTAAAGACATGGATTACTGGAACCATGTCCTGTGGTCTGATGAGAACATGATAAACTTATTTGGTTCAGGTGGTGTTAAGCGTGTGTGGGGGCAACCAGGTGAGGAGTACAAAGACAAGTGTATCTTGCCTACAGTCAAGCATGGTGGTGGGAGTGTCACAGTCTGGGGCTGCAGGAGTGCTGTCCGCACTGGGGAGCTACAGTTCTTTGAGGGAACCATGAATGCCAACATGTACTGTGACATACTGAATCAGAGCATGATCCCTTCCATTCAGAGACTGGGCCACAGTGCAGTATTCCACCACTGCTAAAGAAGCTGAGGGTAAAGGTGATGGACTGGTCAAGCATGTCTCCAGACCTAAACCCTATTGAGCATCTGTGGGGCATCCAGAAATGGAAGGTTTAGGAGCGCAAGGTCTCTAACATCCACCAGCTCCATGATGTCATCATGGAGGTCATTTTGTAGGGCTCCAGCAGTGCTCATCCTGTTCCTCAGTGGATACCAGTCTTGCTGATGGGTTAAGGACCTTCTACGGCCCAGTCCAGCTCTCATAGAGTAACTGCCTGTCTCCTGGAATCTCCTCCATGCTCTTGAGACTGTGCTGGGCGACACAGCAAATCTTCTGGCAATGGCATGTATTGATGTGCCATCCTGAAGGAGTTGGACTGCCTGTGCAACCTCTATAGGGTCAGGTATCGCCTCATGCTACCAGTAGTTACACTGATCCTAGCCAAATGCAAAACTAGTGAAAAACAGTCAGAAAAGATGAGTAGGGAAAAAAAATGTCAGTGGCCTGCGCCTGTAAAACCAATCCTGTTCTGCAGGTTGTCTTATTGTTGTCCATCTAGTGCACCTGTTGTTAATTTTCTATAACACCAAAGCAGCTGAAACTGATTAACAAAATAAAACTGCCTCAGACATAGAAAATTCTAGCTCATGCACAGAAAAAAATGTGTTAGATTAGAGGCTAAACTAAACATAGAAACAAAAATGTAATATATTGCAGCTTAATGGTAAAAATGGTACAGATCAGTAAGCATAGTCAAAACATAAGCCAGGGATCGAAAGCCAAAGAAGGGCAAGCCAGTGATCAGGAAACCAGAGATCAGAGTAGTCGGAGGCAGAAGAACAGGGTGAGGAACCAGAAGGGACGTCAGCCGGGCAAAGTCTTTCACAGGAACACATCAGAGAAACTCCAGATATGTTGACAAAGACGAAGGCACGGAAGGAATTAACAAGGTAGTTTAAATAGCCAGAAGGGGCTTGCTGTAGGCAGGACTGAGAAGCAGGTAATGATCGCCAGGTGAGCCACTGTGGAAACTATGAGTGCTGACAATTATCGACAGCTAAGCAGCCTGAGCACAGAGAAGAGAGCCCAGCCCTGACAGTTACATATGAAAGGAAAGCAGTCTTCTCACAATTGAGTCATCTAGTCAGCCAAGGAGATTATTTCCGCACTTATCATCTCCTTGGGTACATACTAAACCCTAATAATCACTTCCAGTGCTTAGAGTTCTGGCGTATGGCCCCAATGTGCAGCAGACTGTCACTGGCATAGATAAACATCCTTCAGGTATGTTCCACTGCTGCAGCCCTCCTCAGGCCGGGGAATCTGCTGAATAACTGTAAGAAAGCACACCTAGTGCATTACCACAGATTTATTATATTTAAAATAGCTAAATTAATACTCTCAAAAAGAGAAGATATGTAAGTATAACATTGCATCAAATACAAGCCAGTAAGGGAATCGTGTAGCCTGACATAAAATACTCCTGTGCTGGCAAGCTGGCGCATTTTGAGGGAAACAAGCCCCCATCCTCAGAGCTCAAAATACAATACCACGGTGGCGAGCTGACGCATTTTGGGGAATGCACACCCTTCCTCAGAAATCTTAATGTGCAACAGATCGTCAATGGTAATAGAGGTAGGGGGTGCATCCCCCAAAATGCGCAATGGTATTGTATATCAGGCTTTCATACTGGATCATGTTTGCTGTTATATTACTCTCACTTATCTTCTATTTTTGTGAGTATTCATTTTGCTATTTTAAATAAATCTATGGTAATGCACCAGGTGTTTGCACCCTTCTGTATGCTTTTTACATACTGCACCCTATAGTATTCCTGGCGTGAGGCTAAAGAAGATTTGTCACATAAACCTGTATAGGCAACACATACTATCCATTCTGGTTGATAAAAACAAGGTTTCTTATTCATCACAATTAATGAAAAGGTATGGCTTTATAATGTATATTGCATAATCACTGCATTATTAGACATTCTTTATAAATGCACTGCTAGATTTAAGTTTTACACGTTCCCTTGCTTTAATTGGTGATGCCTAAATGGACTTAAGAATGCTACTTCTTAACTTAACTGTTTCACATCTATGACCTGAGGTTGAGGGTAAGTGGCTTACTATTATCTAGGACCTATAACTCAGCTTGCCAAAGATTCTTGACCTCCTCAAGAGCCTATTTTGACTACTGTATATTATGATTTAGACAGAGCATTTGTCCTTTTAAGGTAAAGCTACCAAGATCTTGGCAGCAGGTTTTGCCTGTCTACACACACCTTCAGATAACTGCTTGAGTGTTGAGGAGCCCCAACCTATTTTCAAATTGAACTTTGCTGGACAAAGCTGATGTGGTCTCTCTCACACCTTATGCTTGGTCAACAAGGCCACCCATCACTCTTAGGGACCAATAGCAAGGGGGGGGGAGGGATGACAGGGGTGTATAAGAGTATAGACTTCCTCTATTAAATCCCTGATTTGTTTTGTGGCTCCAAGGATGCTTCAGGGGTGTGCAGGTTTTTACAGTCTCTTACTATTAAATAAACCAACCTTCACAACAAGTTTACTTTAGTTTGGGGAAATTTTAAATACAGATAAAGCAGGTAGCAATAAGCTTTTTCCTTAAGCATGCAAGGAATGTTGAGTCTGTGTCCATGAAAGTCAGTGAAAGTTCTGAAAAGTTCCACCTGACAAATGACTATAGCTTTACCATTAAGGACTTCATATAAAAAGTTAATTTTTTTCTTGAGATGTATCAATGATCTGTCAAATATATCACTGTTGGCAAGAGCAGACACCTTTTTATACCGTTATAAAATCTGTTATATCATTGCATTAGATAAAAGTAATTAGTGTTTTGGAATACTGTTGTAGTTCCTGTGTTTACTTAATGTGCCACAATGATTTACTGTTAGATTTATGCGCACCAGAAATAATATGCTTCTAGGAGAAATAAGAACAAAATCTAATTTAAATAGTGCATTCCAGATTTTAAAAAAAAAGAAATAAAAAAACAAAATAAGATGCAGCAAGATGTTTTTTAATGTGGAGTTTTAATGAAGAATATGTATGTCTCATCAACCCTGCACTAATTATATTATCTGATCTCATTCATATCAGAAGTGAAGTTGTAGGACTTGATGTAGAACTGAGTGTGATTCATTCCATTGTTGTAATCAGGAGATAACATAGACCAATATCTTTGTAATAGGTTGAAGAGGTAATTTCTACAGAATATTCCTTTGGTTAGTTGGAGGGAAAAAAAACCTTAATAAATAAGAGGCAACATTAAACTAATTATACTTCCATGGGAGCTTAATGTTTTGGCAGGCTGTAATTGCTTTTTTTACTCCTTAAGTACTTTTTCAATTACTTATATTCGGTTTATTAATAATTGATGATCCCATCACAAACCAAAGAACTGATTTGTAAAATGGAATGGGTTCCGTTCAACAGGTTCTTATTCGCTCTAGTAAGTTCAACTAGACAGCAAACAATATTCTTTTGCTTTCAGTTAATTAGCAAGAACATGATATGAAATTGCCTTCAAGTGCCGCTCCACCTTCTTGACAAATTCAATCTCATAAGGCAGGACACTGATTTAATCAGCTTTGCAAATAAGATTTATTGCCTAATGTTTATTTCCTATATATTTTACGCAGGGCTTTACCATTCACAATTCATATCAATCCTTTGCTACAAGGTAGCTAATAATCCGTTTCTGTTTCTCTACTGATTCTGTGAGAATAAGCAGAGCAAAATAATGCCCTATAATTGGTGGTCACAGTCTAAAGTCTGACTGGTTGCTACAGTTTGCTAAATTTTGCACATTGTCATTGTTCTTGCACTGCCTCATGACATAAACCTAATGCATCAGGATAACCAGATCCTCTAAGTAATAGGGTACACAAATGATTCGCATGATTTGGGGATCACTGACCAAAAATATAATGTATTGATGAGTTGAACACATTTGCCAATAAAATCTAAAGGGCAGCAATTAGAAATATTACATTTTATGTTATCTCCAAGGCACCTTAAAATAAACTCATACTAAAGCTGTGTAATTTAATTAAAACCTTTGTTAAGGAAACAAGGTTATACTCATGAAAACCATATATCAAAATAATAGATTCGTAGTAATATGAAGATATATTCAAATACAGACAATCAAGACTATTTACAGCATCTCACGTCATTAACTGAAAAGGTAATACAGAAGTGAAAAATGTGAAAACAGTGGCACCGGTGCCTCTAGCTTGTCCAACAATAGCAGGACATCCAAGGACCAACTGAATTCTGTCACAGTGTTAATGTTAGGTCGACTGGATCTGTGCAGGAGCAGGAACCAAGGTGGGATGCTGGCCTTCAGCAAGAAATTATCATAGTCAGGATATATGCAGAAGTCAATAATTGTTGGGCAGCCGAGGTACAAAATCAGCAGGCAGAGTTTCGGTATATACCACAGATTAAGATTAGGATCAAACAGGCAGCATCACATCAGCAAATGAAAGTCAAAGATACATGCGTTGATAGCAGAATGCTAAATATTCAAAACAGGTTGCGAAACAAGTCAGTTTCAAATGGGAGGTCTGAAGCTCAAGTCAGGTTAAGGTATTAGCTGAAGACCAGTTAGCAACTTCTTCAGGCTTTGTTGGGCTTCATATATGTTGGCACCATCATTAGTGGTGGGCATGAAGAAATGCTGAAAACAGGGCCAAATGCTGTTCTATGTGAATAGAACTGTGATGGCTTCCATGCTTAGCCATAAGTCTGGCCTTCCTGAAAATGCTTCCTCCCTGAAACTCTTTTTGATTGCCCATCTGGGTCATCACCTTTGGATGAGTATAGTAAAAAGCTTGCACCAGTTCTGGTGCATACACATTAGTTTCTGGTTCCCAAAAACTTTCTTATGGACCAAAACCCTAAAACTTGACGAAATATTGAATGTGACCCCTATCTTCGTACAATCTATGACTGTCTTGATTTTTTATTCTTCAGATCCAGAATGGCACAGTATGCTTAAGTAAAGCTTTTGGAAAAACTAGATTAATCTTATATGAATCAACTAGAGTTAATATACCCCCCATATTGATCCACCTCCTAATTGTAAAATGGAAAAATATATGTAGGTTCCAATTTTTTAGATGGGCTTGGCAACTTCGAATTTACCATTACAAACCATTCTTTATCCCCTAGGTTGAGATTGAGATCCCTTTTTCAAATAATTTTGCTATCCTGTACTTTTGCGATCTAAACTTTCTTGTTTTCAACTAGCATGAATTCTAACATTTCTTTCACCGCCAGAACTGAAGAACCTAGAACATGTAAAATGAAAGGGCAGAGGCCATGAATGGATGAAAGTGGGGCCTGATCAGCAGCTTAGTGCATGGAATTGTTGAAAGAAAATTCTGTTAAAGGCAAAGAAGACATTCAGTCATCCTGTAAGCATGGCCCTTCATCTGTAAATGAAGTGAAGAAGAAAGGCATAACTAAATGTTTCATGCCCAACAAAGTTCTTTCCAGAATATAATGTAAATTAATATAATATTACCAGGAATCCCATGAAGCCTCACCACTTCTTTCATGATTACATATGATTGCATATGCTGTTTCTTACTTCTATGGTGTGGCACAAAGGGTACCAATTAGAACAGTCTAACTGCAATAGAGAAAAAGGCAGTAAAGTTGTTTGAACCAGGCACTTCAACAATGAAGTCCACAGAGACTAGCTCCCATGGTCTGTTATGAAATGTGGAACACAAATCTAGAAAAGATAAGCTTCACAGGTTTGTAGCCATTTGGTAGTGCTGAAAAGTCAAAATTTTTATAGCTGCCTAGCTGGTAAAGATTAGCATGAGCTGTACCTTGCAGCAAGTAGCACCATTCCTCCAGGGCAGATTTTATTTGATCTCCTACATCACAGTTTAATTTCATGTGGCTAAGCTTGATATATTTCCTGTAGAAGTTAGCAAATCCCACAGACGTCTGCATTCTTTTTGTATGTATCCAGATGTGCCATTCTAAGGTTAAATTAACCTTTTTCAAGTCCATGGTGACACCTTGTATAGAAATAATGAGGCCCAGAAATGAAATGTCTTACTTTTTTGAATTCACATTTCTCAGCTTTGGCATAAAGTTCATACTCCCTCTACCCAATTCTTTTTTGACATGGATAAAAACATTTCTAGCGATGACAAGAAAATGAGAGTGTCATCCAAGTACACAATCATCAAAAAGGCAATGTCTTAAAAATGCTCTGGGACTAGCGGAAGTGGATATCTGTGCTTGAGTGTGATCTTGTTAAACTCTCTGTAGTCCACACTAGAAATTAGCCAAATGTACAAAATCTGGGTTCAGTTCAAGGCAGGTTCCACAAATGTTACTAAAGTATAGATGCTGAATCCGAGCTCCACTAAAGCCAACTTGTTAAAAGTCACATGTTAAAAAAATATATAATGATCTATTTCTAGGCCAATAGACAAGGGATCGTCAAACAAATGGCATAAGGGGCACGGCACAGCTCTGGAACACATGTACCACTGTTTGGTGGGGAGAAGTGATTGAATAATGCTCAAAGGGAAACTTTAAAAATGATAAATTCTTTTAAATAACATGCCTGGAGTATGCTTTTAAGTGTTACGTGGCACGTCTCTACACTGTATGCAACCTACTACAGATAAAACTGACATTTACAAAAAAAAAAAAAATACAGTTTAAATTGCTGGCAAATGACAACTTCCAGCCATTCACTTCTGTTTGTTAGGGATTCTCTTCACTGCACCAGACCCTTTTCCTAGATTAGGGTCTGGTATAGATGGTAATAGGGGCCCCACAAAAAAAAAAAAAAAAAATCATGTGCATCTCTACCCCTCAATTGGCCTTATCTGAGCATACATTCTGGCAGGCTAGGAAAAAACTGGACAATGCGCAACCTCCTCCCCTGAACCATACCAGGTCACATGCCGAGAACATTGGGAATGGTACTTTACCAGGTTACCCCTTGCCAAAGCATCTTGTCCCTGTGCTGATGAAGACAAGGGCCTCTACCCAACAACCCTGGCCCGATAGTTGTGCGTGTCTGCAGGTAGGAGGCTTATCAAAATCTGGAAGCCTCCCTTATAATAAGACAGTGCCTTCCTTCACCCATGAGAATGAGTTAGGAGGTACATAGTACTCCTACTCATTTAAGCAAAAAAAAAAAATTAAAGTAAAAAAACACACCTAAACATTTTTGGATAAGTCATTTATTAAAGAAAAAAAACTTTAAATGTTCCATGATGTACATCCATCATAAACCACGTCATCCAGCAATGCAGATCTACATCAATCGTGATGAATGCCACCCACTAAAAGAAAAAATTCCTGCCAACACAATCTGTTCCCATCTCTACGCAGAATGACATCTCTCTTTCCCCACCATGAAAAGCAAACAAAGTGATGGTTATATCATTATCAAGGTGATATCACTGATGAAATATGGTCAATGTCATCGCCCAAATATGGCCATGTGGCCATATTTGGTCAGTGATGTCATTTATATCCCTGTCTCTTTGTTTACATGGCTGGGGTTCTCAGACAATGAATGAGACCAGGTGACAGCAATACTTGCTAAGGACATGGTGGGTGCCAGCACCTGCTGCTTCTTAACAACAATTGAGAGTAAGCTGTCAGAAGAAAGAAGGGCTACTATATGACATTCAGTTTCCACCAAATAAGCAAGATGTCTGGCATTCAGAGGAGCATCTGAATAGACAAAGCTCAGCCAAAACTTGTGTGCAGACAGAACCAAAAGCTCTTCCTTAGCCCACACACGAGCTAGTGGGTGATGTAGAATAATGGATCAATCCTTTTTTCAAGTTTTCTATTGTTGAATTGATATACTGTAATGCCACAAGATCATTTCCAGTGACAAGAAAATTCACCCAAAAGGTATCTTAGCGCCTAGCAATGGTTAAATTGGGCAATCATATTGTTGGTGGAGGGTAGAGCTGTAGAGAAAAATTTTGCTTTTCCCAAATTGCAACCTATATGAAAACTAAGTCTGAAGCCAAGGAATATCAAAGAAACAAGGGGGATGGAATCTGGTCTAAACAGAAAAAAATGTTGGATGTCCAATGCCAGGGAACAAAGAAAGAGGATGTATATCAGAGCTGATTGGATAAGATTTAAGGGCATTCCTATCAGCTAGATGCACAGTCAATCTTTGATTTTTTTGGTTGCAAAGATATGATATGTACAGAAGTTCGGCAAAAGAGGCATCTATGAAGCAACTGCATAAACTTTAGTCAATGATGATTCAAACTGGATTAGCCCTTCCACAACAATGCATGAAGATCAATAGGGCAAAATGAGTAGAACTATTCCATTTGGCACATTTTGTGATCAGAAAAGAAAAGGAGGACTTTCTTACAGGGTCATGGGTTCTAATTCAAATTTAACTAATGGGTGAGTGGATGTAGGCAGGGTTAGTGAAGCTGGAACTCTAAATAACATACAGGATGGGTAAGTGCATTTAGGCTTTTCAGCTTGTTGTTCAAGAAGTGAATGGACAGATGAATCAGATCTTTAAGGGAACTGTGTATTCAGCTGTAGTCTGTTCACCTTTAAAGGTTCATGCATATGGATGTTTGTAGGCATTTGGTATGTCTAGCGCAAATGTCCCAGTGCTTTCTAACACCTGGAGAGCTGCAGCTGGTACATACAACCTTCCATTCAAGTGAATGACTGTACATGGCCGTACTCTTGTAAATGCTGATGCTTTTTTACCTGCATATGCACGTACAACATTTTTTCTGAAACACAAAACTTTTGTATTTAGGAAATACATTGTTTGTGCGAGTAAAAATACATGCAAATAAGTATCGCCATTTACAAGAGTATGGCCACTTACAGCCATTTACTTGAGTGCCAGGTTGTACATGCCAGCTACAGCTCCCCAGGCATGGGAAAGTGCCTGAATATCCACGCTTAGCATATAAAATATCTACAAATGTCCAAGTGATATACGCTTTCTTTCTTGGAATGTTCGTGGCATGAATGCCTCTTTAAAAATAAATGCCATCTTTGATTATATAACTTTATTCCGTCCATCGGTTGTCTGTCTGCAGGAGACTCATGCCACCATTAATACCATTAGATGGTTTCAGCGAAGGGGGGTCAGTAAGGGATACCATTTTTTTATTTCCTCTTACTCCCGGGAGGTTTCTATATTAATTTATAATGATATATCGTTCTCCTGCACTAGGACACTAGTGGACGTGAATGGTAGGTTTGTGTTTCTTCAGTGTCAGATTTGTGATTTTGAATTTGATCATTGCTGCCATTTATATTCCCCCTCCATATAACCCTCAGGTTCTTCTTCAGCTTATGTAATTTTTAAAGGCCTCTCCCTCACTTCCAATATTGGTGACTGATGACCTTAATAAGTAATCTAGATGGCCTCTCTTCTTTAGGGAGGCTCTGTAGGGAACTAGGGTTACATGATATGTAGCGGATGCTACACCCTAACGAAAATTCATATTCTTGTCATTCTAAAACATTTAGTTCACTATCAAGAATTGATTTGGTGTTGTGCTCCACAGACCTTGTCATGACTTTTAAGGATGTGGTAATAGAGCCAAGGGATATTTCTGACCATTCCCCTGTAATATTTACTATGGCCTTTGGGCATTCAAGGTCTAATATCCCTTGGCGTCTAAATCCATTCTGGTTGGATCTATTTCCTGAGGAGGGAGTCCTGCTGGGCCACCTGGGGATGTTTATCACTCTGAATGAAGTATCATCACTTACCAGAATAGTATGGGATGCTCTCAGGACCTTCTTGAGAGGACTTTTGATTAAACAAGTAGCATTAAAACATCCTTGCATAGAGAGCTTGACCAGATTATGGGGGAGGCGCTATCGGCTGAGACCAGATTTATTCTAGATTCCAGTTTAACAAATAAAATTGCCTGGAAAACTTTGCAGACTAAGCTTCACTTGCTGCTGGTAGATAGGGCCTGAAACAAACAAATATTGGCTCAGGTCATTTGCGTGCAATCAGGAATTACATTTATAATGGTGTTGAGGGATCAGGGTGGGCGGGTGTATACCACCACAGGAAATATCTTGTCTATCTTCTCTTCCTTTTATCAAGATCTATATACATCACGGGTTATTTACAACTCTGTTGAGTTGACTTCTTACCTTGACAGGATTACTCTCCCAAGAGTACCACGGGAAGATCAGGAGATGCTTAATGCCCCCTTGACTCAATCGGAAGTGGAAGATGCAGTGGCTAGCTTTGCGAATAATAAAGCACCAGGGGCAGACGGTATTCCAATTGAAGTTTATAAAAAAATGTGGTGCTCTTACCTACCCTATTTAAAATGTTGAATTCAGCTTTGGTGCAAGGGCGTCTCCCGGACTCAATGCCCGAAGCCGCGATTATGGTTATCCTGAAAAAAAGATAAAGATCCATTATATTCAGAATCATACTGGCTCTTCTTATTATCAACAGATGTGAAGATACTAGCCAAGGGTTTAGCCAATAGATTGAAAAAGGTGATAACACATATTCTTCATTCTGAGCATGCTGGCTTTATTCCTAACATGTCAACAGTGGTAATATTAGGCGAGCTTATCTTAATATGCAGATCCCGGCGACTAACCATACTGATCGGGCCTTCCTAGCATTGGATGCCATTAAGGCATTTAACTGTGTAGAATGGCCCTATCTTTGGGCCATTCTGGAGAAAGTTGGTCTGTGGGGGTACATTCTGTCAATGGGTTCAACTACTATACTCTAGCCCTAGGGCTTCGATTAGGGTTAATAGCGTACAGTCTTCCTCCTTTATGCTATTTCGTGGCACAAGGCAAGGGTTCCCTTTGTCACGCCTCTTCTTTGCCATTGCTGCTGAAACATTGGGATCCCTTCTCCGGGCGGCTTCAGATGTAACGGGTTTGGTAAGAGGAAATACGGAAGAAAAGGTAGCATTATATGCTGATGATATTATCCTATTGTATCTAATCTTCGTTCCTCTGTGCCAGCGGTATGAGCTATATAGATGAGTTTGCAAAGTTCTCAGGGTTTGCTATTAATTGGGAAAAGTCTATGCTTCTGCTGCTGGATCCACTCCCAAAGGATTTGCCATTAATAGCCCACAACTTCTAATTGCTTCCTCTTTAAAATATCTGGGAGTTACCATGACCGCGTCCCCTCTGTCATATGTAGAGGATAATATTGCTCCATTATTGACAAGATTTCATCTTCAAAGTAGGGTTTGGTGTAAATTTCCCCTTTCAGTAATAGGCCGCATAAATTTAATTAAGGTGGTCTGGATGCCGCAACTTTTATATTTTTTACATAATTCCCCAGTTTGGATCCTTCTGAAGAACTTTATTAAGATTAATAGGATATTTAGAAATTTGATTTGGGGAAATAAGGCCCCCCCCGTATCAAACTAGATTTCTTACAATATCCAAAGGAGGCTGGGGGGTTAGCGGCCCCAAACCCGAGGATTTACTTTCTTGCTGCTCAATTGCAGCATCTAGTACAGTGAGCATCGGAGGTCTCAACTTCTCCTTCCAAGGACGCCAGCCACTTTTAGCCCCGGAGGGAGCATCGGGGTGCTCATCCTTTCGTAATATACCCACCCTGGTACTTATATATAAGGTGTGGGAATCTGTTAAAAGGATATTGGGGGTTTCCTCCCTAACTAAATATACCCCTATTTGGGCAATGATGGGCTGCAAAAGATATTGACCCTCCAGGGCTCTCAGTGATAGGAACGAGCGGGGATTCTTACCCTCTCTCAACTTTGAGAGGGGTGTACTTAAATCTTTTGATCAGTTGGTAAGGGAATTTTCTTTGAACCCTAGATGGTTCTATCATTTTTTGAAGCTGCGACATGGCTTATATGCTAAGTTTTTTTCTTCTCCTGTTTTGTTCCCCCCCCCCCCCGGTCCCAGTTTTGGAAAGAGTGGTTCAGGCACCGCTAATAAAGGCCCAATATCCGCTACGTATAAGTCTTTATTACAGTGTGCTTCTAATAATTTCATTGTCCATCTAGAGAGAAAAAGGGAGCGCGATATTGGCCCTATCTCTGACTGGCTGGGATAAGATTCTACAGGCTCTTCCCCTTGTATCTCTTTCACCCTCATTTAGATTAACACAATTTTATTATAATAATATTGCATAGGGCATATAGGACCCCACAATTTTTGTTTAATATTGGCTTAACAACTGACTTGGCTTGCTCCAGATGTGGCAATCAAGGGTCATTGATACATTTACTATGGCGATGCCCGAAACTTGAGAGGTATCGGGCAGAGGTTGTGGGTTCATTTAATGGGCTCTTAGGTTTGAATCTTTCAGTGGATCCTTTGATATGTCTACTGGGCAATCTTGATAGCTCAGTGCTTAAACCACCAGGGTGGTTTACTATTGCACGAGCGCTCTTTGTGGCTAGGAGACAAATTTCCATTAGGTGGACCTTCCCTCACCCTCCGACTATATCTGATTGGATATTTGATCTGAATAGATCTATCTCCCATGAGAAGCATGTTTTCTTTATGAGGAATTTATCTAAGAGGTTTGATACTATTTGGAAGTCGTGCCTTGACCACATGGATACGGGACTGATTTACAAGTTACCTTTGCCAGAATATAGATGTATGGAAAAAGAAAAACTGTTTATAGGTTAAAAGGATTGTATATTGACTTGACAGTGGAAGGAGTGGGAAAAAAGGTGGGTTAAAATCCCCCCCCCCTTTTCCTTTGGGCTTTGTGTATGTTTTTTGTGTTTTGATTTCAATGTTATGTTTGTGTATATTTTGTTGTGGTATAAAAAAATAAAGATAAAATCTGATTTAAAAAACAGATGTCCAAGTGAATGAACCCCAGGGGGTTTGGTACAGCAGAGCTCACTTGTTACAATCTGTATCAAATATCTTCACCCTCTCCTTCCTCCAGGTGTAATGACATTACAGTGCTCCATGTAGCCTTCTCCTCTGAGTCCATGGTACGGGCAGGCCCTTAATGCCCTGGGCTCACAGAAAGTGGCTTGAAAGATGCTGGGCATCATTCAGTATGAATGTAAGTCTGTTGGCGACCAGGGATAGGGCAAGGATTGCAGCCATAGAAACTCTTATATTTAAGTTATGCTAAGGAATTCATTTTTTCTTTTTTTTTTCTTGGTCAAACTGAACTAGTATGCTTTTGAATCGGTAACAATATTAGCTTTGCATATTACTTTTACAACCATGGCTTATTTTTTAAAAACTCAACATATTTATTTATGTGCACCAAACTTTTTTTATGTCTCACATTAGACATAAAGAGTGCTAACAGAGTAAGGTGATGAATATTAAGGTGAACTGTAAATTTAGGAACTGTCCCACTTTAACATTTCTTTAACATGAACTTGTCAGTCTTTTAAAAATGATGAGGAAAATGTAGAAACTGTCCCACTTTAACATTTTTTTAACGTGAACATGTCAGTCTTTTAACATTTTTGGGGACATTACAATATGATTGAATTATGTAAATGCTGGATCAAAATGAAAAAAAAAAAAAAAAGAAAGTGGCCCTGCTCATGGACTGGATAGTTTGAATCTAAGTGTCTGAAGTTTCTCCTGTGGGAGGAGCACTCTGGACTGAGCTATCTCCAGGACTAGATCTAGATGCTTCAAATGATGAGTCAGTACCAGTGAATTTCTAATGATTCAGGATCCATCCGAATTGCTGTAACATCTGGATGTTAAAAGTCACCACATTGTTTGATAGAGTCCTTGTCAACTGTTCCCTCAACAAGAGATCATATAAAGGGGATGCCATGAGAGCGAGAAGGGCTTTTACCGGGCCCAGCACTTTGAAGAGTACCTGAGATGCAGATGAAATGCTGTAGGGCACTGCCAAGAATTGCTGTGCAAGAGCCCCACAACACAGTGTAAAAATCACTGATGTGGTAGAAAAATGGGGGTAATCCTCTTTGATGTTCGCAGAAGCCAAAATGTCTATTTGGTGAAGGGTGGCAAAGACAGGGTAGATCCCATGTGCATTTTTTGTATTTAAATAAAGGCATTCAGAGCTTTGAGATGCAGAATAGGGCAAATGCCACCTTTGGGCATGGGGACAGTGAATGGATTGGAGTACTGCAAAACCCCTTGAACTGTTCTCCCACAGGACCTGAGGCAATTACACCTTGATCCAGAAGACTCACAGTAGATCTGGTAATCTGTGCCATGGCATCAGAAGCTTGGAGGAGAGAAACCAAGGAGGGGGCATTTGGCAAAACTTCAGATTTTAGTCCTGGGATATCTCCTCCTGCACCCAAGCATCTTAATTGCAAGCTATCGAGCATCCACAGGTGTGTCTAACAGGAAATGAAAGCATGTCTGAGCCGTGGTGGCGGGATGGCATTTGACATCACTTCCAGTCATCGCGTGGAAGTTAGCCCTTCAAAGAAGTCAGTGAGACAAAATGCTGCATCGGGGCTCAGCCACACAGCAACCAGAAGTGACATCACACGCCATCCCAGAAGTGATGCTATGGCTTAGACACGCTGTCCCAGCACAGTAATGGGCGATGTGGTGGACAGTCAGATTGTGCTTGACCGGCGTAGATAAGATGTCCCATCTTGTTTTGTGTCTGCCCGATCATCAGTACTCACCGTCCCCCTTGCTATTACCTAAATTAATGAGACCACACATGAACTAGAGTACAAATGGCCATAGCAACCTTTTATTAACAAAAACAACTTATCAGCCTGTTGGTCTATTGACGGCACCCAGAATTCCAACTTGTTCCACTTGTAACACTGTGGGACCTTTTATCATACCAGGCCTCCAGCCATGACACACCAGCTCGGAGATAACCCACACCCGCAGTGCACCATTACCGCATTCCAGCTAACCTTAGTAACTGGAATACACCAGAGGGGCACATACCACCGATGAGCCCCCCACACTTCCATCTCAACCGTATTTTCTTCCACCGTCAAAAGACCAAACACAGCCTCACGATCAGCTGCCATGACGTCCTCTGCTCATATTGCACCTGCAAAGGGATAAAGCAAACCAACCAAACTAAAACAAAACACAGGGAGGGTTGGTGGTTAACTGCCTGCTTGTCACCTGTCCCTTCTCTGCTGCCAGGAGACCCCACCTATCCCTTAAATCACTGCCACAAATCCCTCCTTATCCTGTTGCTCCAACCAAACCACCTCTCCCTCATTCTCCCAATCCCGCAGTGCACCACTACCGTATTCCAGCTAACCTTACTAACTGGAATACACCAGAGGGGCACATTACACCGATGAGCCCCGCACACTTCCATCTCAACCATATTTTCTTCCAGTGGCCAAAAGGGTGACACCTTACCCTTGAGGGCCCCTCCACACCCGCAATGCACGATGAATGCCATCCTGCAACTCCAGGGACCACAAGTCAATACCCACCACGATAAATGGACCCCTATCCCCCCTTAAATACCGCCAGGTATCTGACTCCAATACTAAATGGTGAGTAACCATGCCCCCATTTCGAATAAAATTTGACCTACCACTTCATCAACTTTTATTTTTTTAATTTTGTAAATTCTCAGAAATGACCGTGCCTTACGCCATGTTGTCCGAGCCACCATGTCGGACCACAAGACCAGCACCTCCGTGAAGGCTGTACAGAGCTGCTGGAAATCTAATTCAAACTCCCAAATGAGCTCCCTATTGAAGCAAACCCCCCAGATCGTTCCCACCGACCTGTAGTACCACACCGTCCATTGGCCTCTCAAGGCTTGCAAAGTAATTCGGCTCGGACACATCCCGGTTCCACCTCATCTCCAGTACCCTTAACCAGCAGACACTGGGCTCCCACCTGGAAGTGCCTAGCTGCCTACCATTCATCTTAATACGGCAGCTCGCCTAACCCCCCAAAACATAAGAGTGACCCCCAGATCCAGACGAGGCGTATTGCACTCCATCTGAAAGAAAGAACCAGACCAATGGATAACACCACACCACCAGAAATATTTGCCCAGCATGATAACTTCTCCCCCCATTGTCCATGATTACGAGAGGGTGCATGTAACTATGGAATCCTCTCGAGTCTCTTCTCCCAATCCGCTCAACAGCCACCTTGTCCCACCCATACCGAGCAACCTATGTGGTCGCCCAGATACGGAAGGAGTGCGGGCATACTGTCTTACTCCAAACCCACTGCCCGCAGACCCCTCTGAAAATTGTCTATAAACAGAAACTTGGACAACAGATACCCATCCTCATGCCACAGCACCGGTCTCCCCCAGCACTGGATAACAGTGGAACCTGGCAAGGGAAACAGTTGCACCCATGCACCCTAGCCCTCCTGGTCCACCTTTGACCTTTGCCGCAAAACGCTCCACCTGTCCTTATTACCAGAGTACGTCCTGTACCCACATACCCCCCCAAACTTCCTAGCCATACCGACCCGTTCGTTAATCCGAAATGCCCCCAAAAAAACAGTGAAAAAAACGCCACAAATAATGTAACTTCGTAGCTGAATGAACACAGCGATCCCAGCCCTGCAAAACTGGCGTACAAATTAACAAAGACCACAGGCTGCCTAACACCCTTGTGGTTTTACATTGTTTTTACTTCGTTGTAACATCAACCCCACTCTGTAACTTACAGAAAAAGGCTAAGTCTGCCAGCTTCTTCTCTATAGCAGACACCCTGCTTCATGTTCCTAGAGACGTCATAAAGGACCCTCCTCTTTACCTCTGACTGCACCTGATCCACCCATGCTAGCCGCCACACCTACCACCATTCCCGCCATAACTTGGTGTAGGCTGTCCCCGTAACCTCACTTACCAACCTCCTGATCCATCCCACTCCAGCTCCAATAAAAATCTCCCACAGCCAAACCCGTGCCAAGGAACCCCTCATTGCTGGTGCCAGCCCTCTGAACCTATCCCACTGAAACAAGACACTGAGTCTGCTAGCGGATTGCCTACCCCAGGGAGGTGCACCACATATAGAAAGATTTTCAATTGTAGGCAGCGAAGCACCCTGTGACGCAACAGCTTTAAACCGGGTTGGGACAAACAGATGCGGTTAATGACTTGCACCACTGCCATGTTGTCACAATTCAACCTAATTTTCAAACGACTCGCCCCAGATTTCCATGGCCAGCACTACCGGAAGAAGCGCCAGGAGCACCATGTGACCTAAAAAACCCAGGAAATGCGGCCAAGTGCCGCATGCAAACGCCCTGGCAGAAAAACCCCCATAACCTGATGAACCTGCAGCATCTGTAAAAAGCTCCAATTCGAAGCAGCTCACATGCCCCTACTAACCGATCTCCCTTCATACTCTACCAAAATGTGTGCCACACTCTCAAGTCCTCCCGATGTTTCCGATTCAGACGGAGAAAGCCCATGGGATAATGCGACATGCAAAATTACCTTACCCACTGATAAATGTAGCTTTAAGCTGTAACTTGCGCATTCCCCATGACCCATGGTTCTGTGCCTTGAGGGCCACCAATGCATGCTCCGGGAATGACACTACATAGTGTCCGAAACAATCACTATACCTGAAACAAACTAAACATGGTAGTAGGGCCTTACTTCATGCCTTACGCTAAGGGAATACCGACTCTGCCCTAAATCCATTGCAATGTAGACTCAAGTACCCCACACACTGTAGCGGAAGGAGGCCCCACGCACTAAAATCATCCAAATTAATGGATGACGGAATTCAACCCTGATAGTTCCCAGACCACCCATTCCACAAAGGAATTGAACATCCCGAATCACGTGCAGGAAGCTGAGCACCCATGGGTAATCAAAGATCTATTTAAAATTCATCCTGCCCAATAGCACCCCAGCAGGCATAAAATCGTCCAGGTGTACATGGAGCGATTCAACGTTTCGCCCTCAGAGCCCCGTTTCTGTAGCGGTGAACAATGGATAAGGAAAAACTAGTGCGCCTCCTACTTAGTCACCACCCCTTGAGGCGAATCATTAAATCCAGCCAAGGCATCATCGTGAATGGCCTGCCCCTGCGACCCCCGCTATCTCCTTACCCAGCTGTACAGAGACCACCTCTGGATGTTGTAAAGTGGAGCGCCAATACCATGACACAAGTGTGGCAGCACCCAGGGAAGCAAGGGATCCTAACTCAACAAGAAACCCCTACCCGATATCCAGGAGGAGAACCTCCACGCCCTGGAGCACTCAGAAAAAATGACAGAAGCTTGCAAGCTTGAAATTGCCCTTGTCGTACTGCCCTTATAACAATCCCACTGCTTAGTGGCCGGTTGTCCAGGGGAGGCTGCACCACCAGCCCCCCTGTAAAACTGGTTTGGAGCCCGCGCTAAGTACATGAGCTGCATTCAGGGGCTGATGTCTTAGTGGTCCCACTGAAGGAAAGGACGGACGGCCTTACGCTGCCGGAACTGTTCATCGTACCGCAGACAAACCGATCCCCCGTCTAGTCCGTGGGCCACCCCGACCACCGTCATATAACAACAGAGCACTGAACAGTGCTCTGGGTTCTTTTACCTATGACACTCGCCATAATGGCAAACGCCTGTAGCCAATTGGTGAAAGACCTCAGTATCAGCCTGCACCGACTCCTTCCTCATCCTCTTTCTTCGAATCCTGGGCCATAACCCTATCCAGGTTAAACTTCTTAAGAGGTAGCAGGGAAAATCTTCACGTACTCACCCCTGCGAATATCTCCTGGACATCCTGCTTTAAGCGTGCCCCTAACGGCCCTTCCACGCACACATAACCTATCACTTAGCTGCTATGGCCACATTTTCCGGGATTTCCTGTGATGTCTCGGCCTCCCCCCTTGATGCCACAACAGCAGCCCTCTGACCTGGGGGGTGTACCATGGGCCCCGTGGTGTTGGGTGCTACCACCGTAACCAAGGGGAGGGGAGGGGGTACCACACTGGGTCCAATCCCTGACCCCACCACGACTACTCCACCACCCGGCTGAACCTGCGACGCCATCTGCGGGGAATTGCCCCCCGTTCCCTCCTGCAAAACGATACACAAAATCTCGCAGCCCCCTCTAATAAATCCCGGACTCGGCAAGTGCAACACACGACGTGGTGCCGTGAGGGGCTGCCGCACTCCCATCAGCTACCCTAACAAGTTACCCACTACATTACCAAGAAAGTTGTTAAATCAAATTAGTCGACTTACCAGGCTGCCAAGGGAGAACCCCCAACAGCCGCCGATCCAGAAATCCCCCAATGCCGGATGTCCCTACGAGTTGTCTGCTACATAGCAAGACATTCCACCTTCTGACTGTACTTCTGGGATCTGTGGTTCCACCCTTGAAGCACCCCAGGCGAGGAAAGCCCAGATACCATAGATCCGTTCTGTCCCTGCCTCCGCTTCCCCGCACCGAATCCGCCCCTCGATATCCAGCACAGACCTCCAGCGCATGCAGTACCCCAGGCTGCCGTCCTCCTTCTTTTTGCCTATTAACCCCTCCTTTCTCTTGTCAGTGGTCGTCGCCGAATATTAGGGCCACAGGCCATGGCTGGTAACAGCTCGGCGGCTGTGACATTGCTCTTCCCACGCTGAGACTCCCCCCCATTCCACAGCATCAGAGGGGGAGGAGCCCGTTAGCTCTGGACTGTGATGTCAGGCGGGCGGAGGGGGCATGCTCCGCCTATGCAGGGGATCCCGTCCAGGCCTCCCACCCGCGAAACTGTTGCTCACCTCGCTGGTGGTCCTGACAGGTCCCAGGGCGGTGCTCCTATACCGACCAAATGCTCGGGGGAAGACTCTGTGGGAAAAAAAACGCTCCGGCGGCAGAGACTGCCAGGCACGTGGGATGCTCCGCCCCCCCCCGCTGCTGCCCCGAACTCCGATGTCTCTATCAGGGGCAAATACCTGGCTCCAAAGTTGCTCTAGCCCCTTGGAAGCTGCCGCCGCCGTGCACTGTCCCTGTCCATCTCTGCCATGCTCCAAAATTCGTGACAAGCAGTAGCGTGAAATAAACTGCCTGCTTGTCACCTGTCCCTTCTCTGCTGCCCAGGAGACCCCACCTATCCCTTAAATCACTGCCACAAACCCCTCCTCATCCTGTTGCTCCAACCAATCCACCTCTCCCCCATTCTCCACCTACAATCCTTAACCCCATAGTTGCTTCCCCTTCTCACCCTGTCATGCCGGCCCTGCACTTTTTCATTTTATTTTCTCTCCCTCCGGCCTTACTGTTATAGAACTCTTATGACACTTGATGTGCTTATGATTTATCTTGTTTGTGAGTAAACATATAGTGGGGAAAATTATTATTTGATCCCCTGCAGATTTTGTAAGTTTGCACATTTACAAACAGATGGTCTATAATTTTTTATCATAGGTGTATTTTAAGTGATAGAGACAGAATATCAACCAAAAATCCAGAAAAAAGCATGATACAAATGTTATAAATTGAGTTGCAGTCCCCAAACAAAACATGACTTAGTACTTGGTGGAGAAATCCTTGTTGGCAAGCACAGAGGTAAGACATTTCTTGTAGTTGGTTACCAGGTTTGCACACATCTCAGAAGGGATTTTTGGCACACTCTTCTTTACAGATCTTCACTAAATACTTTCTTGGCTGTCTTGGCTGTCGCTTGGCAACTCAAAGTTTCAGCTTCCTCCATAATTTTTTCTATAGGATTAAGGTCTGGAGACTGGCTAGTAGGGATGAGCTTTGAGTTCGAGTCGAACTCATGTTCGACTCGAACATTGGCTGTTCGCCAGTTCACCGAACAGCGAACAATTTGGGGTGTTCGCGGCAAATTCGAAAGCCGCGGAACACCCTTTAAAAGTCTATGGGTGAAATCAAAAGTGCTAATTTTAAAGGCTTATATGCAAGTTACTGTATTGTCATAAAAATAGTTTGGGGACCTGGGTCCTGCCCCAGGGGACATGGATCAATGCAAAAAAAAGTTTTAAAAACTAACGTTTTTTCGGGAGCAGTGATTTTAATAGTGCTTAAAGTGAAACAATAAAAGTTTAATATTCCTTTAAATTTCGTACCTGGGGGTGTCTATATTATGCCTGTAAAGGGGCGCATGTTTCCAGTGTTTAGAACAGTCTGACAGCAAAATGACATTTCAAAGGAAAAAAAGTCATTTAAAACTACTCGCGGCTATATGAATTGTCGGTCCGACAATACACATAAAAGTTCATTGATAAAAACGGCATGGGATTTCCCCACAGGGAAACCCTGAACCAAAATAAAAAAAAAAAAAATGGTGTGGGGGGTCCCCCTAAATTTCATACTAGGCCCTTCAGGTCTGGTATGGATAATAAGGGGAACCCCGGCCAAAATTAAAAAAAAAATGGCATGGGGGTGCCCCTCAAAATCTATACCAGACCCTTCAGGTCTGGTATGGATTTTAAGGGGAACCCCGTGCCAAAATGTAAAAAAAAAATGGCATGGGGCCCCCCCAAAAATCCATACCAGACCCTTATCCGAGCACGCAACCTGGCAGACCGCAGGAAAAAAGGGGGGATGAGAGAGAGCCCCCCTTCTGAACCGTACCAGGCTACATGCCCTCAACATTGGGAGGGTGCTTTGGGGTAGCCCCCCAAAGCACCTTGTCCCCATGTTGATGGGGACAAGGGCCTCATCCTCACAACCCTTGCCCGGTGGTTGTGGGGGTCTGCGGGCGGGGGGCTTATTGGAATCTGGAAGCCCCCTTTAACAAGGGGACCCCCAGATCCCCCCCCCCTGTGTGAAATGGTAAGGGCATTTCACAAAAAAAACTGTCAAAAATGTTAAAAATGACAAGAGACAGTTTTTGACAAATCCTTTATTTAAAGTCTTCTTTTTTCCTGTCAAAAGAAGTTTATTGAGTATACAATGTTATAAAGATACATAAAGTAAGTTTACAAGGATCTATAAAGTAAGCTCATTGTTTTACAGTAGGGTTTATATAGGTAAATATCATGAAATTTCAAATATTAAACATTGGGTTTACGTAAACCTAAATTAAAGATATATATCATTTCCTTAGTTACTTTTGTAGGTATTTAAATGATTTATACCTACTATACATATTGTTTACAAGTAGAGTGTATATAGGTCAAATAAATTCTGATAATGAGCTTTAATCGTAAGGTGGAGAAAAGGAAAGAGAAAGAAGAAAAAGGGTTGAAAGGTAGAGGTATGGTCCACAAGGTTGTCCCGCTCGTCAGTTTATTATTCTTTTTAGTTCTCTTTGAAGCCTTAGAATGGGTGTCTCTGTAAGTCATTTAATCTGTTACCATGGCAACAGGACAGAGTCATTGAAGTTTGACAGGAACTGTTGTTTTATCCAAGGATGCCAAAGTTTTTCAAATTTTGGAATTTGATTTTGATCGATGGCTACCATCTTAGCATGGGACATTGTATTATTCATTCTGTGAATTGTTTCTGCTAGTACCAATGTAGGAGATTTCCATGCCTTGGCCACTGTTTGTTTTGCAGCCGTTATTAGTTGGATCATAAGTTTGAATTGAGAGAGTGTTAACCATTCCGGTTTTAGATTAAGTAAAGTTAAATATGGATCTGGTTGTATTATTTTTTTAAATATTTTAGATGCAATCACGAAGACTTCCTTCCAGAAGGTTTGGATTACTGGGCACGTCCACCATATGTGTAAATATGTGCCTATTTCTGGGCATCCTCGAAAACAAAGAGCTGAGGTATTAGGTGAATATTTTGCCACTCTAGCGGGTACAAGGTACCAGCGAGTTAGGACTTTATAATTTGTCTCCAGTGCTAAGATGTTGGGTGAAGATGACTTAGATGTGAGCCATATGTTAGACCAGTCCGTGTCTTCTAAAGTTCGTCCCAGGTCCTCCTCCCACCTCTGAACGTAAGAGGGTCTATTAAGATTTGCTACTCCATATAATTGATTATAAAGTGATGAAATTGTACCTTTAGCAAATGGATCTTTTGTACAGATTGATTCAAAAATGGATAATTGGGATAATGGTGTATCCCCCTTTAGGAATGGTGTATAGAAATTTTTGATTTGGAGATATCTAAATATCTCAGAGTTTGGTAGATCATATTTTTCTCTAAGCGATGGGAATGAAAGGAATGATTTAGATGCTATGAAATCATTTAGTGTCTGAATGCCTGATGTTGTCCAAGCTTTAAAAGAATTTGGGTAGATCCATGCCGGATAAAAGGCCGGATTTCTGATAAAAGAAAGGAGAGGATTGTGTGGAGATTGTAACTGATATTTGGTTTTTAGTTTATCCCAGAGAGATAAGAAGTGTTTAGTTATGGGATTATGAATTTTAAAGCGGTCTTTAGGATCAAGCCATAATAAATTTGATATTAATAGAGGGTCATTTTCTGAAGCCTCTATAAATACCCATAATGGGATTTCCTGTTTTGCATGGTATTTGGACAGACTGGCCAAATGTGCTGCTCTGTAGTAGTTAGTAAAATTAGGGTATCCCAGGCCTCCTTTATTTTTGGGAAGATGTAGTGTGTGTATAGGTATACGTGGTTTAGAAGAGCCCCATATAAACGAAGTTGCTCTTTTTTGTACTATTCTCAAAAAATAGGAAGGAATTGGAATAGGGAGGACTCTGAATAGATAAAGCAATTTGGGTAGGATAGTCATTTTGATTGCATTAATCTTCCCTATCCAGGATAAAGGAAGTTGCGACCATTGTTTTATTAGATTTGTGATCTGTCTTAATACACGAGGATAATTGGTTGAGAATAAGTCAGAATGAGATGCTGTTAAATGAACTCCAAGATATGGGATTGATTTTTCTGCCCATGTGAATGGGAGTGCAGCCCTAGCCGGGATCAATTCCATGTTTGTGAGTGAAATATTAAGCACTAGGCATTTCTTAGGATTAATCATAAGGCCGGATAGGGCTGCAAATCCATCAAGAGCTGGTATTAAGTTAGGACCAGAGACCTGTGGTGATGATAGAAAAAGTAATATATCGTCTGCAAATATACATAATTTGTGTGTAATACCTCCTTCTTCAATGCCAGTTATAGTTTGGTTTGTTCTGATGTATTGGGCCATGGGTTCGAGTATAAGGGCAAATAATAAGGGAGATAATGGGCAACCCTGTCGGGTACCTCTTTCGATATTAAAGGCTTCAGATTTATATCCAGCATATTTTATATAGGCTTTGGGTTTATTATATAATGCTTTGATCCATGTTAAAAAGTGGGGTCCAAAACCCCATTTTTGTAATGAATATTGCATATATTGCCAGGATACTGTGTCAAATGCCCTCTTAATATCGAGAGATAGAAAACATAAAGGGATTTTCCGTTTTTTAGCAATATGTGCCAATAACACTGCCCTGCGTATATTATCGCCTGCCTGTCTATTTGGCATGAAGCCTACTTGATCTCTATGTATTAATTTTCCTATAATGCTATTGAGGCGTTTTGCTATTATTTTTGCTAATAATTTAATATCGAGGTTTAACAGAGAGATAGGCCTATAATTCACACAGGAAGTATCATCAGAAAGGGGTTTTGGGATCATACAAACAATTGCCATTAGTGTTTCTTGCCGAAAAGAATGTCCATCTAGAAGTTTGTTAAAAGTTTCAGTGAGAATGGGAGAGAGTATTTCTGAGAATGTTTTATAGTATAAAGCCGAGTAGCCGTCTGGGCCTGGTCTTTTGTTAAGTTTTAGGTCTTTTATGGCGTTAGCAACTTCATCTATAGTTATAGGCTCATCCAAACTGCTTTTTTGATTCTGAGATAACTCAGGTAAGGTTATTTTTGAGAAGAAGGATTCAGCCTCTGTAGGATTAAATTCATTGTTTGTCTTGTATAAAGTTGCGAGATCTGAGTGAAATTTATGGACTATTTTAACTGGATTACAAGTGTAAACATTTTTTGATAATTTCAAACGTATTGGTTTGAAAGATTTGTTAGTTAAATTTAATGCCCAAGCCAAATATGTACCTGGTTTGTTTGTATTCATGTAGAAATTGTGTTTGGAGCGTTTGAGGGATTTATCAACTGACTCAGTGAGAAATAGATCGTATTCCAATCTAGATTTTTCCAGATGAGATTTTGTACTCTGAGATGGATTATCTTGAAATGATATGTAGGCTGCATTAAAATTGAGTTCTAGTTTTTTTGCTAGATTTTTGCGTTCCCGTTTAAATAGTGCCATTTGTCTTTGTATTGTACCACGCAAGACAGGCTTATGAGCTTCCCACAGTGTTATTGGGGAGATGTCTGTTGTATTATTAATTGATATGCATTCCTTTAAAGCTTGTTCAATGGCCATCTGATGTAGTGGGTGTTTGAGCATTATGTCCGGTAAGTACCATGTTGGGTCATGCGCTTTTGGTATGGCTGAGGCTATAGTAGTGTATACTGCATTATGGTCAGACCACGGAATCGGAATTATATCTGATGCAATAATTTCTGGTATCATTCCTATTGTTAGAAAAATATGATCTATTCTGGTGAAGGTTTGATGAGGGTGCGAGAAATAAGTGAATTTCTTTTTCATTGGGTTACTTTCTCTCCACGAATCTACCAGATTGTATTTGGAAAGAAGTTGAGAAAAAGGTAATCTAGAGGTTATTTTGGATGGTGTAAAAGGTGATTTATCTAGAAATGGGAGGAGGACCTGGTTCGAATCCCCACACATTATCACTGTTCCTATTTTGTGTGTATTAATCACTTGTAATATATGTGAGAGGAATGGTGTAGGTTGTTTGTTAGGAGCGTAGTAGGAAATCACCGTGATTGCTGTATCCATTATATAACCCATGAGTATCAGGTATCTACCTTCTGGGTCTTTAATTTCTGATGATAAGGTGAATGGTGTGGATCGGTGAAATGCAATTAGAGTTCCCCTTTGCTTGGTACAGGCAGAAGCCGTGTAAATTTGTTGATAAAAAGGAGAAATATATTTTGGAGTAGAATCTTTGGTGAAGTGTGTTTCTTGGAGGCATACTATGTGAGCCTTCTTGTTATGGAAAGTACGGAAGGCTTTGGTCCTTTTTTGAGGGACATTTATTCCCTGAACATTCAGGGAAAGTATATTCAGTGGTGCCATGGCAATAGATCAAATAGCTTTGACTTACTTTTTGTTATGCAGAGCTGACTGCGCAGATCAACCTGTGTGGACTGAAGAGATGAATAGATAGAAAAGAAACCAGTGAATTCTGGAGTAAAGAGTAAACAAAAAACATATGAGATTAGATGATACATTGTATAAATTATTTTTTGCAAGTAATCACAATTTACCCGTGAAAGAGAATAAATATCTCTCTCAGGGGAATAAGTGCCTTCGTCACACTCCCACATAGTATGGTTGGGAGAATGAGGAGGGCTAATGGGGGTACACGGATCTTCCGCTTACAGGAGAGAAGTGCTATGTCAAAAGACATCAAAATGATGTTTCATTAATTGGAGTGCAGAATATAGTTTTTGTTGAAATTATTTATTCCAGGGTGGTTGTATATGGTTAGTCTTGCCCTAGGCTAAATAATTCAGTTAGAAAGGTACTGTTAATAACTTTGGTATTGATGAAGATAGTTTGAATTATTTTGGGATTTTAACCCTTTTAGAGTAAACAATTACATATTTTATTCATATGTAACTGTTTAGATATGTTAACTCCTAAAATTGAGGTTGTATTGCTTCAGATTAGAATAAACAAAAACATAATTCTAGGAACTAGTTAGGTAATAATATATTTGTTTTAAGAAAAGAAAGAAAAAGCTTCCATTACTTCTGGATTATTGAACATATTTGTCCTAAAAAGTAATAAATCTATTGTTATTACCTGATAATATATAACTGAACAAGAATTTCCTTATTTCACTTATATATTCTAAGGCTATATGAATCAGAAGTAATAAGAAATATAACTGGAATGTAACATGATCCCACACAGTGTGTGACTATCAGAATGCAGTTACATTCAGTTATAAATATAGGTTTTTTATAGAGAACCATCTCTTAGTATAAAATGAAGAGATATCAGGAATTAGGATGTCAGTCCATTGAATCTTCTTGGTCCATGGATGATGTGGCATAACGGCCTCTTTTGTGAGAATGATGATTCCCATTTTGTTCTGATATTTTCTGGGTGCTGCCTGAAGGTGAAGATGACGCCATTCTTCTGCGCATGGGAGTGTTGCTGCTTGTGGGTTCTGTCAGATTTAATTTTAAAAGGGTTTGTTGTAGTTCATCTGCTGATCTGCTTCTGTAAATTGTACCTTGGTAGTTAAATCTGACTGAAAAGGGGAAGCCCCATTGATACATAATGTTGTGGCGTTGCAGTTCCATTAGTTGGGGTTTCATGGATCGTCTTTTAGTAATAGTAAGTTGGGATAGGTCAGCAAAAATTTGATAATTGTGTCCTTGAAAATTAAGTTCCTTTTTTTCTCTTGCAGCAATTAGTATTTGTTCTTTCGTTCTGTAATAATGAAATTTTGTGATTATATCACGTGGGGGTCCATCTTTCTTTTTGGCTGTGAGGGCTCTGTGTACTCTGTCCAGTTCTAAACGTTCAATAGGGATATCTGGCTTTAGTTCTTGTAATAGAGCAGTAATAGTAGACTGCAGGTCTGTCACAGTTTCAGGTATTCCCCTTATGCGCAAGTTTGAACGTCTGGCTCTATTTTCGTAATCTTCGAGCTTAGTTTGAAGTATTAAATTCTCTTCTTTTAATTGTTCCAATTCTGTTATATTTTCTTGGGTTGTAATTTCAATTTCATCCATTTTTATTTCTAAGGCTGCGGTGCGGTTTCCCAGCTCTCTTATTTCTTTGGTTAGGCTTTTTGTTATTTGGTCTGAGGTTTGTTTTAAAGCCTTATGAAGCATCTTTTCAAATTGTAATAATATTACTGGGGATACTGAGGAGGCTTGTGGAGAAGTTTGTGAGAGGATTTGTTCTGTATCTGACTCAAATGGAGAGTCTTGCTGTGACATTTTCTGTCTGTGAGAGCGCCCTGATGCTGTATCTTGTGAGGTGACTGGAGCTGCTTCAGCTGCAGTGAGTGCCTGTGAGCTCTTTGTGAGGTGATTTTTATTTCTGCCACGGTTTCCTCCCAGTACCATATTTCCTGCCCAAACTTTCACAGTTTGTTCCCAGGGGCAAAAAGGTTCAAATGGATACCTTTTGAGCCTGCAGGCTCCGCTTTGTCCTTCTCTTCTCTCCTCAGCGGTGTGGAGCTCTAACAATGCATGTCTGCTCTGCTAGGCTCCGCCTAAAGTCTTCTTTTTTCCATCTTCTTTCTTCTATCTTCTTTTTTCTATCTTCCTTCGGTTTCTTCCTCCATCTTCTTCTTCTGCTTCTTCTGGTTCCTCCTCTGGTGTTCTCGTCCGGCATCTTCCTCTGCAGCGTCTTCTTCCCTTCTTCTTCTCGGGCCGCACCGCATCCATGATGGGAGGCTCCCACTGTGTGGCGCTTCTCGACTTCTGACGGTTCTTAAATAATGGAGGGCGGAGACATCCAGTGACCCCGCCCCCTCTGATGCACCGGGACTTGATGGGGACTTCCCTGTGGCATTCCCCGTGACGTCAGAGGGGGGCGGGGTCACCGCCAGGTTGCGTGCTCGGATAAGGGTCTGGTATGGATTTTTGGGGGGACCCCACGCCATTTTTTTTTAATTTTGGCGCGGGGTTCCCCTTATAACCCATACCAGACCTGAAGGGTCTGGTATAGATTTTTTTCATTTAAAGTTTTTTTATTGAGTACACCAGACAGGGCAAAACAAGACTAATACTGACATCTTGTACATTGAGAACAGGCTGATACATAAACCCAAGATAAAAACATCATCATACAATATGGAGATAGCAAGTTGGCTGGTGTCAAAAATAGCGCCAGCTCACCCAAATTAAACATAAAGTACTACAATGTAAAACAATATGCTCGCCCCTAGTCAGGTGTACACAAACAGGTTTTTCAAATAACGAAGAGGACATAACAATTCGGAAATCAGAAGACAGGAAAGAAGACGTCAACATGGTAAGAACCAAGGCAGGTTTAAAAGAGATCAAGAGAGAAAGAAGGTAAGATCAATAAGGGGAGAGAGGGGGGTAGGCAAAAAAAAAGAGGGGGGATTGATGGAGGCAGAGGCAGTTGGTAAGAATAACATGCACGGTTACTGTAGCTCTACTGAGGGGGTCACAAAGGTGTTGTAATCTTGAGATGGTATAGATTTTGAGGGGGACCCCCACGCCATTTTTAAAAAAAAAATTTGGCCGGGGTTCCCCTTAATATCCATACCAGACCTGAAGGGCCTGGTATAGAATTTAGGGGGACCCCCCACACCATTTTTTTTAAAATTTTGGTTTGGGGGTTCCCCTGTGGGGAATCCCCAATGCATAGTTACATAGTTACATAGTAGGTGAGGTTGAAAAAAGACACAAGTCCATCAAGTCCAACCAAAGTGTGTGATTATGTGTCAGTATTACATTATATATCCCTGTATGTTGCAGTCATTCAGGTGCTTATCTAATAGTTTCTTGAAGCTATCAATGCTCCCCGCTGAGACCACTGCCTGTGGAAGGGAATTCCACATCCTTGCCGCTCTTACAGTAAAGAACCCTCTACGTAGTTTAAGGTTAAACCTCTTTTCTTCTAATTTTAATGAGTGGCCACGAGTCTTGTTAAACTCTCTTCTGCAAAAAAGTTTTATTTCTATTGTGGGGTCATCAGTATGGTATTTGTATATTGAAATCATATCCCATCTCAAGTGTCTCTTCTCCAGAGAGAATAAGTTCAGTGCTCGCAACCTTTCCTCATAACTAAGATCCTCCAGGCCCTTTATTAGCTTAGTTGCCCTTCTTTGTACTCGCTCCATTTCCAGTACATCCTTCCTGAGGACTGGTGCCCAGAACTGGACAGCATACTCCAGGTGCAGCCGGACCAGAGTCTTGTAGTAGTAGTAGTAGTAGTAGTAGGTGAGGTTGAAAAAAGACACAAGTCCATCAAGTCCAACCTATGTGTGTGATTATGTGTCAGTATTACATTACATATCCCTGTATGTTGCGGTCATTCAGGTGATTATCTAATAGTTTCTTGAAGCTATCAATGCTCCCCGCTGAGACCACCGCCTGTGGAAGGGAATTCCACATCCATGCCGCTCTTACAGTAAAGAACCCTCTACGTAGTTTAAGGTTAAACCTCTTTTCTTCTAATTGTAATGAGTGGCCACGAGTCTTATTAAACTCTCTTCTGCGAAAAAGTTTTATTACTATTGTGGGGTCACCAGTACAGTATTTGTAAATTGAAATCATATCCCCTCTCAAGCGTCTCTTCTCCAGAGAGAATAAGTTCAGTGCTCGCAACCTTTCCTCATAACTAAGATCCTCCAGACCCTTTATTGGCTTTGTTGCCCTTCTTTGTACTCGCTCCATTTCCAGTACGTCCCTCCTGAGGACTGGTACCCAGAACTGGACAGCATACTCCAGGTGCGGCCGGACCAGAGTCTTGTAGAGCGGGAGAATTATCGTTTTATCTCTGGAGTTGATCCCCCTTTTAATGCATGCCAATATTCTGTTTGCTTTATTAGCAGCAGCTTGGCATTGCATGCCATTGCTGAGCCTATCATCTACTAGGACCCCCAGGTCCTTTTCCATCCTAGATTCCCCCAGAGGTTCTCCCCCCAGTGTATAGATTGCATTCATATTTTTGCCACCCAAATGCATTATTTTACATTTTTCTACATTGAACCTCATTTGCCATGTAGTCGCCCACCCCATTAATTTGTTCAGGTCTTTTTGCAAGATTTCCACATCCTGCGGAGAAGTTATTGCCCTGCTTAGCTTAGTATCGTCTGCAAATACAGAGATTAAACTGTTTATCCCATCCTCCAGGTCGTTTATGAACAAATTAAATAGGATTGGTCCCAGCACAGAACCCTGGGGAACCCCACTACCCACCCCTGACCATTGTGAGTACTCCCCATTTATCACCACCCTCTGAACACACCCTTGTAGCCAGTTTTCAATCCATGTACTCACCCTATGGTCCATGCCAACGCACCTTATTTTGTACAGCAAACGTTTATGGGGAACTGTGTCAAATGCTTTTGCAAAATCCAGATACACCATGTCTACGGGCCTTCCTTTATCTAGATGGCAACTCACCTCCTCATAGAAGGTTAATAGATTGGTTTGGCAAGAACGATTCTTCATGAATCCATGCTGATTACTGCTAATGATATCATTCTTATTACTAAAATCTTGTATATAGTCTCTTATCATCCCCTCCAAGAGTTTACATACTATTGATGTTAGGCTAACTGGTCTGTAATTCCCAGGGATGTTTTTTGGGCCCTTTTTAAATATTGGTGCTACATTGGCTTTTCTCCAATCAGCTGGTACCATTCCAGTCAATAGACTGTCTGCAAAAATTAGGAACAACGGTCTGGCAATCACCTGACTGAGTTCCCTAAGTACCCTCGGATGCAAGCCATCTGGTCCCGGTGATTTATTAATGTTAAGTTTCTCAAGTCTAATTTTAATTCCGTCCTCTGTTAACCATGTAGGTGCTTCCTGTGTTGTGTCATGAGGATAAACACTGCAGTTTTGGTTACTGAAGCCCCCCGATTCACTCGTGAAGACTGAGGAGAAGAATAAATTCAATACCTTTGCCATCTCCCCATCCTTTGTAACCAGATGTCCTTCCTCATTCTTTATGGGGCCAATATGGTCTGTCCTCCCTTTTTTACTGTTTACATACTTAAAGAATTTCTTGGGATTTTTTTTGCTCTTTCATGTTCTATCTTAGTCGTCCTAATTGCACCCTTACATTTCTTATTGCATTCTTTATAAATTCTGAATGCTGAGGATGATCCCTCAACCTTTTATTTTTTGAAGGCCTTCTCCTTTGCTTTTATATGCATTTTTACATTGGAGTTAAGCCATCCAGGATGTTTGTTCGCTCTTTTAAATTTATTACCCAATGGGATACATTGGCTAATGCCCTTATTTAATATGCTCTTAAAGCAAACCCATCTCTCCTCCGTATTCTTTGTTCCTAATATTTTATCCCAATTTATGCCTTTTAGCAAGGTTTGTAGTTTAGGGTAGTTGGCTCTTTTGAAATTCAGTGTCTTTGTGTTCCCCTTATGTTTCCTATTTGTGTGATTTATACTGAAACTAATTGACCTGTGATCGCTGTTACCTAAATTGCCCCGTATTTCCACATCTGTGATCAGGTCTGTATTGTTGGTAATCAGTAGATCTAGTAATGTTTTATTTCTAGTTGGTGCATCTACCATCTGACCCATAAAATTGTCCTGCAAGACATTAAGGAACTGGCGAGCCTTAATTGAATGCGCGGTTCCCTCTGCCCAGTCTATGTCTGAATAATTAAAATCCCCCATTATGATAACACTTCCCATCCTTGCTGCTAATCCAATTTGTGATAGGAGATCCGTCTCCACTTCCTCCCTCAGGTTAGGGGGCCTATAGCATACTCCCAGTATTATTTTCCCCTTAGCCTCATCCCTTTGGAGCTCTACCCATAAAGATTCCACCTCCTCCCTAGCCCCCTCAGTGATGTCATCTCTCACATTCACTTGTACATTATTCTTGATATATAGGCATACCCCTCCCCCTTTTTTACCCTCTCTATCCTTGCGGTATAGGGTATACCCTTGAATGTTTGCCAGCCAATCATGAGAGCTGTTGAACCAGGTCTCTGAAATTCCCACAATGCCGTTTTTATCAATGAACTTTTATGTGTATTGTCGGACCGACAATTCATTAATAGCCGCGAGTAGTTTTAAATGACTTTTTTTCCTTTGAAATGTAATTTTGCTGTCAGACTGTTCTAAACACGGGAAACATGCGCCCCTTTACAGGCATACTATAGACACCCCCGGTACGAAATTTAAAGGAATGTTACACTTATATTGTTTCACTTTAAGCATTATTAAAATCACTGCTCCTGAAAAAATGTCAGTTTTTAAAACTTTTTTTGCATTGATCCATGTCCCCTGGGGCAGGACCCAGGTCCCCAAACACTTTTTATGACAATAACTTGCATATAAGGCTTTAAAATTAGCACTTTTGATTATTCATGTTAGAGTCCCATAGACTTTAACGGTGTTTGCGTGTTCAAACAAATTTTTTGCCTGTTCGAATGCTCTGATGCAAACCGAACAGGGGGTGTTTGGCTCATCCCTACTGGCTAGGCCACTCCATGACCTTAATGTGCTTCTTCTTGAGCTACTCCTTTGTTGCTTTGGTGGTATGTTTTGGCTCATTGTCATGCTGGAAGACCCATCCACGGCCCATCTTCAGTTTTCTGGCTGAGGCAAGAAGGTTCTCTTCCAAGATTTTACAATACTTGGCTCTGTCCATTGGCCCCTGAATGTGGCAAAGATGGGCTGTACCTTTAGCAGAGAAACAGCCCCAAATCATAATGTTTCCACCTCTGTGCTTGACTGTACAGATGGTATTCTTAGGGTCATAGTCAGCATTTTTCTTCCTCCAAAAAGTCAAGTTAATGCCAAAGAGCTCAATTTAGGTTTCATCTGACCACAGCACTTTCTCCCAATCCTTCTCTGAATTATTTAGATGTTCATTGTCAAAATTCATACAGCCTGTATGTACATGTGTATTTTTGAGAAGGGGGACCTTGTGGGCGCTGCAGGATTTCAATCCATGGCGGCATATTGTGTTACCAATGGTTTGTCTGGTGACTGTGGTCCCAACTGCTTTGAGATCATTCACAAGCTCCTCCCGTGTAGTTCTGAGCTGATCTGTCACTTTTCTCTTGATCATCCTTACTCCATAAAGCAAAATCTTGCATGGAGCTCCAGACTGAGGGCAATTGATGGTTATTTTGTATTTCTTCCATTTGCGAACAATTACTCCAACAGTTGTTTCCTTCTCACCAAGCTTCTTGCTGATGGTCTTGTAGCTCATTCCAGCCTTGTGCAGGTCGACAATCTTGTCCCTGATGTTCTTTGACAGCTCTTTGGTCTTGCCCATGATGGTGGGTTTGAATGGAAGAGAGAGTTTCTGTGGACAGGCGTCTTTTATAAACATAACAAGTTGTCGTTAGGAGCACATTCTTAAAACTGACAGGACTAATCTGTGTACCACATGAGCACATACTGTAGCCAGTCTGTGGGAGCCAGAATTATAGTTGGTTGCCTTGGTAGGGGATCAAAAACTTTTACTCACTGAACTGCAACTTAATTTATAACATTTGTATTGTTTTTTCTGATTTTTTTGTTGATATCCTGTCTCTATCATTTAAAATACTCCTATGATAAAAATTATAGACCCTTCATTTATTTGTAAGTGGGAAAACTTACACAATCAGCAGGGGATCAAATCTTTTTCCAACTGTACATTGCTCAGGTGTGATTTTGGCCCATTCTTCCACACAAACAGTCTTCAAATCTTGAAGGTTCCGTAGGCCTCTTCTATGAACTATGATCTTTAATTCTTTCCATAGATTTTCTATTGGATTCAAGTCAGGTGATTGGCTGGGACATTCTAGCAGCTTTATTTTCTTAACTTTGCGTTTGAGATCATTGTCTTGCTGAAATGTCTTGTTTCATCTTCATCAGCAGATTTTTTTAAAGAGTGTCTTGGTACATTTTTCTATTCATCCTCCCTGATGATATGATGTTTGCCAGTACCGTATGCTGAAAAAGAGCCCCACACCATGATGTTCCCACCTCCAAACTTCACTGTTGGAATGGTGTTTTTGGGGTGATGTGCAGTGCCATTTGACCTCCAAAAATGGTGTGCATTATGGCATCGCAATTGTTCAATTTTGGTCTCATTTGACCAGACTATATTCTCCCAGCATTTCACAGGCTTGTCTAAATGTTGTGCAGGAAACTTTAAACAAGCTTCAACATGAGCATGCATACAGGCCATGGCGGTTGAGTGCATTACTTGTTGTTTTCTTTGAAACAATTCCAGGTCTTTCTGGAGCTTTCCGCAAGTGGTCCTTGGCTCTTGGACAACTCTTGTGATAATTCTTTTCACTCCTCTGTCAGAAAGCTTGCGAGGAGCACCTGTTCATGGCCAGTTTATGGTGAAATGATGTTCTTTCCACTTTCGGATTATGGCCCCAACAGTGCTCACTGGAACATTTAGAAGTTTAGAAATCCTTCTATAATCAACGCCATCAGTATGTTTTGCAACAATAAGGTTGCAAAGGTCTCGAGAGAGCTCTTTACTTTTACCCATTATGAGATGTTTCTTGTGTGACACCTTGGTAATGAGACACCTTTTTATAGGCCACCAGTTGAGACTGAACCAGCTGACATTAATTTGCACTGACAAGGGGCAGGATTGCTTTCTAATTACTGATAGATTTTAGCTGGTGTCTTTGGCTTTCCATACCTTTTTGCACCTCCCTTTCTTCATGTATTCAATACCTTTTCCCTGTGAAATTCCATTTTATTACACATAACTTAATTTTGGAACTTATTTGTGTTGAAAATTTCATGTCAATAGCACCCTTAGAAATAGATTTACCTAGAAAAATGGTGAGGCGTTCAATATTTATTTTACCTGCTGTATGTAGCTACACCAAGAAACTGGGAACCGACCATCTTTAAAGTGAGATTTCTTTACAGTGAACAAAAACCACACGCCAACAGCAATAAACATGAAAACGCATGAAAATCAAAAGTTATTGATAAAATGCCTAACCACCAGCCTAACAAACTAACTATATACATACAAATGTACAAATGAGAAACACACAAGGCAGGGGGAAGCAGGGAGCATAAGGGAAGAGGAAAACAAAACTGGGACAGGAACAAGGCAGCAGGATACTGGATGCAGAGCAAGAGTAAGGGTCAGTTCACACTAGGACAACTTGTCAGGCGACCTAGCTGCCTGACAAGTAGCGTCCCGTTCTGTACAATGGAACCGTTCTAATCGGAGCGACGCAAATCGCTCCGACTTAGAAAAAGGTTCCTGTACTACTTTGGGGGCAACTTGAGGTGACTTGCATAGACTTCTATATAGAAGTCGTTTTGTAAGTCGCCGCCCCTGTCGTGTCCAGGTCGCCTGAGGCAGTCGCGCTGCAAGTCGCGCTGCCTCAGTGTGAACCGGGGCTTAGATGAAGAGAAAATGGCTACAGTGTCAGGGAGCAGCATGACAAACAGGGTACAAGCAGGAGCAACACTGAGGCAAGGAGCAGTAGCAAAGGTGGAACTTAACCACTTCAATACCAGGCACTTAGACACCTTCCAACCCAGACCAATTTTTAGCTTTCAGCACTGTCGCAATTTGAATGACAATTGCGCGGTCATGCTACACTGTACCCAAAGTTTCTTTTTATCATTTTGTTCCCACAAATAGAGCTTTCTTTTGGTGGTATTTGATCACCTCTGCGTTTTTTATTTTTTCTTTGTTTCTGTTAAAAATTTTTGTAAATAAGTACGTTTTCTTCTTCAATGACGGGCACTGATATGGCGGCACTGATGGGCACCGATGAGGTGGCACTGATGTGGTGGCACTGACGGGCACTGATAGGCAGCACTGATGGGCACTGACAGGTGGCACTGTTGGGCACTGATAGGTGGCACTGGTATGCGGCACTGATAGGCACTCATAGCTGGCACCGATGGGCACTCATAGGTGGCACTGATGGGCACTCGTAGGTGGCATTGATGGGTACTTATGGGTGGCAATGATGGGTACCTATGGGTGGCATAGATGGGCACTGATAGGTGGGCACTGACAGGTGGCACCGATGGACACTGATGGGTGGCATTGATGACACCGATTGGTGGCACTGATGCCCCTAAGGGTGGTATTGCTGGGCATCACTGCAATATACTGGTGCCAATCAGTGCCCATTTGTGGGCACTGATTGGCACAGATGGGTACTTATGGGTGGCACTGATGGGTACTTATGGGTGGCACTGATAGGTGGCATGGATGGGCACTGATAGGTGGGCACGAATGAGCACTGACAGGTGGCACCGATGGACACTGATGGGTGGCGCTGATGACACTGATTGGTGGCACTGATGCCCCTAAGGGTGGCATTGCTGGGCATCACTGCAATATACTGGTGCCAATCAGTGCCCATTTGTGGGCACTGACTGGCACAGATTGGGCACATTGGGCACATGTGAATGGCCATGGGGTACATACCTGGCCATCCACATGTTACCCCTCTCCCTGGTGGTCATAGTGGCCATCCCTGGTGGTCCAGTGTGGTCATCTGAGGGGTGCTGCACTGATAAACAATCAGCGCAGACCCACCCGTCAGGAGAGCCGCCGATCGTCTCTCCTCTACTCGTGTCTGTCAGACGCGAGTGAGGAAAAGTCGATCAACGGCTCTTCCTGTTGACATCGTGATCAGTCGTGATTGGACACGGCTGATCACGTGGTAAAGAGCCTCCGCCGGAGGCTCTTTACCAAGATCGGTGGAGCGGTGTGTCAGACTGACACACCGCTCCACCGCTCGCCGCGACGCTCGCCCCCACGAGCGCGCGGCGGCATGTTATCCTGCTGGACTTCATATGATGCCCAGTCAGGATAACTGAACCACCGCCCGGGTTGTCATCTGCTATGGGCCGGCCGGGAAGTGGTTAAGTACCAGCAGGCCAGGTGGAGCTGATCACTGGAACCTGCTGGCTGCTGGGAGACACCTGCTGGTGGATACTAAAACTGCAGCTTTCTGCCCAGAGCACCACAGTGACACCAGCAGGCAAACTCGGTCCTAACAATGGGTGCTCTTGTCACTGGTAGCACCTTAGATGGTACTGTCAAGAGCTCGTTTAAAGACATGCTGTCCCCCAAAGGGTATGTAAACCATATGTTTTTTACCCAAGGGTCTCATAGTGTAGCACTTTAGAAAAAGTGCCTGATGCATATGCACTGACATGCACAATGCAGGAAATAATACAGGATTCTTTCATCAAACCATCACAACTAAAATTTAATGATACAGCCATCTGCTTCACACATTATATAAGCGAGGAATCCACTGCAGCAGCACTAGGTTTTCAGTCATTCAGACAATGGTTTGGCAAAGCAGAGTTACAACCAGAATTGGATGAAAAACAGAACCCTTCAGCAAGAACAGAACTTTTCGGTTGGATCCCTAGATGCCTCTAGATCCTCTGGTGCAAGCTTTATGAGAATATTAAATGCCTTGTTAGGATGGGACTCAGCTAGATCCACAGTCTGCATAAAAAAATCTGCACCATACATTTACAAGGCTGAAAAGCATTCGGAGAACCAAAAAACTTATTGGGCTGCTTTTTTTGTGGCCTTGGGAGATTTAAACAACCCACGAATGGAAATAGCACTGGAAAGACAACATGTTGATCTTTTAAAGATAAGCTTATCAGTCAAAAATGAGAGCAACTTAAAATTAGATTCTCTGCTGCTGATGTCTCAGAAGTTGCTAAAACTAAGGGCAAATTATAAAGAAAATCTACAGGAGAGGGTCGTTTGGGCCATAATGTCTTGCATGACCATCTTAAACACCCCAGCTGAAAGGGGTGAGGCTCCAGTGACACCTGAGAAAGCCAAAGAGGACTCCAAGGACAAAACAGACGCTCCCCATGTCTAGAATCAAACATGTTGCGACCACGTAGCAGCGAGGCACTGTATAAGCTCAGGGTAAGAGTCTTGGTCTTAGGTGCTTACAAAACGTGCACAGTTAGTAGTAGTAGGTAAGGGCAGTGGCAGCTGGTGCTCAAAATGTGCCATCAAATGCTCCCAATGCTGCCACTGTGCCATCAAATGCTGCCACTGTGCCACAAAATGCTCTCAATGTTGCCACTGTACCATCAAATGCTTCCACTGTGCCATCCAATGCTGCCACTGTGCCATCAAATGCTCCCACTGTGCCATCCAATGCTGCCACTGTGCCATCAAATGCTCCCAGTGCTGCCACTGTGCCATCACATGCTCCCACTGTGCCATCCAATGCTGCCACTGTGCCATCAAATGCTCCCACTGTGCCATCCAATGCTGCCACTGTGCCATCCAATGCTGCCACTGTGCCATCAAATGCTCCCAATGCTGCCACTGTGCCATCCAGTGCTCCCACTGTGCCATCCAATGCTGCCACTGTGCCATCCAATGCTGCCCTTGTGATCCCCCCTGGCGCCGCCCGCTCGCCATCCGCCCACCACTTACCCTGTCTCGGTGGGGCAGCTGCTGAAGGCGAGCGCTGTCTTCCATGCGTCTTCTCCCCTCCATGTGTCTTCTCCCATCCTCCTCTCTTCCCATCCTCTCCTATGATTGGACACCTGATAGGTGTCCAATCACTGCGCCTGACGTTTCAGCCAATCAGGCGACCGGTAACAGACCCGGCAACCTGATTGGCTGAGAGGTGGGTCAATGTTAGCAAAGTTAATTCCTTCAGCTTTGCTAATATTGAGCTACGGCTCTAATCAGATGCTCCCAAAAAACACCCCCACCACTGTAATTCAGGTGCCCGGTGACCAAAAAGGGTCCGGACACCTGAATAGGAGGTGTCAGCAGCGACCATAGATAGATTCATGCAATGCATGAATCTATCTATGGTGATGGTGATTAGAAAGTGACAGGAAGGGGGGGCGGGCTTCACGTGATGTCACAAGGGACAGGCTCACAGGGCGACGTCATTGGATGGCTACGCCCCATGGCTATATAAGAGGTGCCTTACAGGGGGACATCAAAACGAGGGAAGACAGCTTCAGGACAAGACTGGCTTTTTTCGTTTTTTAGCGGGTAACCGGCGGCAATGAAGAAGACAGCGGCGGCGAGGAAGAAGACAGCGCGCAGCGAGGAAAAAGACAGCTCCGCGGGAGAGGACAGTACAAGAAGAAGACAAGAAGACTTGTTAATGGGGGCTTACAGATTCCGATAAGCCCTCTGCCCACAGAATCCGACAGCCACCGGCCATCAGCATGGGGGCAAGGTGCTTTGGAGTGGGGGGGTGCAGAGGACCCACCCCCCATATTGAGGGCATGCGGTCTGGTATAGTTCAGGAGGGGGAGCACTCACTTGTTCCCTCCCTTTCCTGACCTACCGCATGCTCAGATAAGGGTCTGGCATGGATTTTGGGGGGACCCCACACCATTTTTTAAAGAAATTTGGCATGGGGGGTTGCCTCTGAATTCATACTAGACCCGATGGGCCCGGTATGGATCTGCGGAGGAACCCCACGCTGCTTTTTTTAGCGAATTTTTATTTGCCGGCAATTTTTTTCTTTTACATTCAGCTTTCAGGGGGAAGCCCGCTGACAGCTGATGACTCATTGGTTGTTAAGGATGTGGAAGCCAGCTTCCCAGCCCCATCCTTAGCAACCAACTATATACAGTGTGTTTACAGTGCGTTTAAAGAGAGAAAACGTAAAACGTAAAATACAAAAATGCATAAAAAAAAGCATGCAAAAACGCATAAGAAATGTGGGTTTGAAAATGCAAAACGTGCCTGAAAAATGCATCTGGCGCAGCCGGATAGATGTGAGCCTAAACTTAATCTATCAACATTTTTCCCTTTCCAGGCAAAACTGGTGGCAACAGGGGATAATGACCCCTGTTACCTACAAAGTAAGTAAATGAAGTAACTCTGCCCAACCCGCCTACTCATTAAGTAAGTCAACAGAGACAGGGCAAATGCTGAGAAAATGCCAGCAGCTCTGGATCTGAAAAGTGCTCCATAGTTAACTTTTCACAGAATGGAGACTGGAAAGTGGCCTATATTTAACCCTGTGCCCTGTGGACCTGGACCTGGAACTTGAAAAGCCAGGCTGAGGACAACTGTGCTGGAAAGCTGCAATGGAAAAGACAAAGTTTCAGCAACAATGTAGATAAGAATCTTGATTAGAGAAGAAATAAATAAAGGAATAAAGGTGCTAGCGAAAAATAAGTCTACAACACAGCAGAGCTGCAGAAAGGACGTCCATCCTCCTTGAACACTAGCAAAAAACTGAGGTATAATGGTAATAGGAGGGAGTATTCTGGGCTGGCCTACAGTTTTTTGTTTGTCACCTTTCAGTCCTGCTGTAAGTAGCAGTTAAACCTGAAGGTTAAAGACCTTAGTTGTCTCTAACCACTTAATAACCTGCCCATAGCCGAATGACGGCTACAGGGAGGTTTCTTAACAGTGGGAGGGAGTACAGTGACGCCCTCCCAGAATTCCGCTCTCACGCGTCCCCTGGGGCGCGCACCCGAAAACATCTGTGACCGCCGGGTACAGAGGACCCAGGACATCATGGATCACGGTAAACGGCCACTGATCGCGTCTGTTTACCATGTGATCGCTCCGTCAAATGACGGAGCGATCCCATGTAAACAAACCGGTGTCATGTCATGACGCCGGTTCCTCTTTCCCCTCTCTGTACCGATTGGTACAGAAGAGGAGGGATCGGATGGCAGCAGCGCTGTGGGCTGGATGTGTAGTGCCCACAGCGCTGCTCTGTGACATGTGCAGTCACATCCAGCCATCCATCCATCAATGCTCAGCCATCCCTCCATTCTCAGAAATACCCTGTGCAAAACTCTGCAATTCCCTGTGCAATACTCTGCAATTCCCTGTACAATACTCTGCAATTCCCTGCAATTCCCTGTGCAATACTCTGCAATACCCTGTGCAATAGCCTGTAATACTCAGTGCAATACTCTGCACTAGCCTGCAATACTCTGTGCAATATTCTGCAATACCATGTGCAATACTCTGCAATACCCTGTGCAATACTATGCAATACCCTGTGCAATACTATGCAATACCCTGTGCAATACTGTGCAATACTCTGCAATACCCTGCAATACCCCGCAATAGCCTGCAATACCCGGCAATACCCCGCAATACCCAGCAATACTCTGCAATACCCAGCAATACTCTGCAATACCCTGCAATACTCCACAATACCCAGCAATACCCTGCAATACAACGCCATACCCAGCCATACTCTGCCATACCCAGCCATACTCTGCCATACTCTGCCATACCCAGCCATACTCTGCCATACCCAGCCATGCTCGGCCATACTCTGCCATGCTCAGCCATACTTGGCCATGCTCAGTCATACTTGGCTGTACTCCGCCTCTGTATGTGGCCAGGCTGTGGAAGTCTCACACCTGTGGTATCGCCGTATTTAAGAGGAGTAGGAGAATCTATTTTGGGGTGTAATTTTTGGTATGTACATGCTATGTGTTAGAAATATTGTATAAATAGACAACTTTGTGTTAAAAAATAAAAATGCGTTTTAACCACTTCCAGCCCACCGTCATATGAAGTCCTTGACTTTGTGCAGGGATATCTGAATGATGCCTGCAGCTACAGGCATCATTCAGATATCAGCTTTTTCAGCCGGCGATGCCCTACACCATAAAAATGATCATAGCGGCTGTTCCACTGCTTTATCGTTCTTACGGAGGTGAGAGGGGATGTCCCGCCCCCTTCCGCCACCCTCTGGTGCTTCTACCGACTCATCGCTACGATCGAAGCCAGGATCATTTTTTTAAATTATTATTTCAGGCTTCCCAGCCTAGAGGTGAGATGTGGGGTCTTATTGACCGCATATCTCACTGTAAAGAGGACCTGTCATGCCATATTCCTATTACAAGGGATATTTACATTCCTTGTAATAGGAATAAAAGTGATCAAAAAATAAATTTTTTTGAAAAAAGTGTCAAACTAAAATAAATAAAGTAAAATGAACACTAAAAAAAAAAAAAGTTTAAAGCGCCCCTGCCCCCGTGTGCTCGCATGCAGAAGCGAACGCATAAGTAAGTCCTGCCCACATCTGAAAACGGTGTTCAAACGGTATCGCTGTGATCGATAGAGAGAGAGCAATAATTTTGGCCCTAGACCTCCTCTGTAACTCAAAACATGTAACTGGTAAAAAAAATTTTAAAGCGCCGCCTATGGTGATTTTTAAGTAGCTAAGTTGGGCACCATTCCACGAGCGTGTGCAATTTTGAAGGGTGACATGTTAGGTATCTATTTACTCAGCATAACTTCATCTTTCACATTATGCAAAAACATTGGGCTAACTGTACTGTTTTGTTTTTTTTAAATCAAAAAACAGTTTTTTTCCAAAACGCTTTAAAAAAATCACTGCGCAAATACCGCGCAAGATAAAAAAGTTGCAATGACCACTATTGTATTCTCTAGGGTCTTTGCTAAAAATACATATATAATGTTTTGGGGTTCTATGTAATTTTCTAGCAAATAAATGATGATTTTTACATGTAGGAGAGAAATGTCAGAATTGGCCTGGGTGCTCCAGAACGCCTGAAGGTGCTCCCTGCATGTTGGGTCTCTGTATGTGGCCATGCTGTGTAAAAGTCTCACACATGTGGTATCGCCATACTCAGGAGTAATAGCAGAATGTGTTTTGGGGTGTAATTTGTGGTATGCATATGCGGTGTGTGAGAAATAACCTGCTAATATGACAATTTTGTGAAAAAAAAAAGAAAAAAATTTCTTGGTTTTGCAAAGAATTGTGGGAAAAAATGACAACTTCAAAAAACTCATTATGCATCTTCTAAATACCTTGGAATGTCTTCTTTCCAAAAAGGGGTCATTTGGGGGGTATTTGTACTTTTCTGGCATGTTAGGGTCTCAAGAAATTAGACCGTCAGTAATTCAGGTGTGATCAATTTTCAGATCTTGGCACCATAGCTTTTGGACTCTATAACTTTCACAAAGACCAAATAATATACACCAATTTGTACTTATTTTTACCAAAGATATGTAGCAGTATAAATTTTGGCCAAACTTTATGGAGATAAATTACTAATTTGCTAAATTTTATAACCGAAACAAAGAAAAATTAATTTTTTTACCGAATTTTCAGTCTCTATTCTTTTATAGCGCAAAAAATAAAAAAACCCAGCGGTGATTAAATACCACCAAAAGAAAGCTCTATTTGTTTGAAAGTACAAAAATTTCATACAGGTACAGTGTTGCATGACTGAGTAATTGTCATTCAAAATGTGAGAGCACCGAAAGCTGAAAATTGGTCTGGTTATTAAGGGGATTTAAGTGCTCAGTGGTCAAGTGGTTAATGAACTCCTAACCATAAAATATATCTATGGCTTGACTGATAGTTAAGAGATTGTCAAACCAAGGGCATGGGGTGTTGGGCGCTGCCAAGAGGAACAATTACCAAAGTAGAAATCTACAAAATATACCATATAGCAGGGAGAATGTCCTCCTTTTTATACAACTTTGAGTGTAATATGGGAAAACACCATTCCTTTCTAATACATGCTTGGAAGATTACTTTAAGCTGCATGTGGATTTACACAACAATATAATTCTTGTGATTGGTTGTTTTTATTTATGGGCAATATGGGCCAACAAAGATCCGCTGTCAGGTGCCAGAGCAAGCTTTCCAGGTAGCGGGCATTGTCCAGGATTGGAATTTTGATGAATTTCTATGAGACAGGAAGTATGCATTTAGCAATACAATAGCATCAGGAATGAAAACATTCAAAGATAATTTACTGACCACAAAAATATTTTTTGGCAAAACTTAACTGAAGATATTTCCAGATAACCAAAGTAGCCAGATGATGTCAACCTCAACCATACTGTGTTTTTCTCTCCAACCTGACTGGCTTTATGCCTGGAAAGGCACCAGCACATTTCTGCTCCAAATAGACTGAAAGGTAATTTCTGGAAAATGTTCAACTAGATTTCAAATCAAACATACTACATTATACACACATTTCTGAAGATATTCTGAGAAGCACTTTACATTTTTAATGTATACTTCCAAGAACTAAATGGGTGCTTTTCATACTGTTTAGAAATCTTTAACCACAGGGAGCCTACTAATACAATTATAAAACAGCATGCTTCTGACAAATTTCATTTTCCTTACTGAATATCTGTCTAATTTGACATTTATGTTCATTTAAGTTACCATGGCAGGAAAAAAAGCCTTTCCCTTCAAATATATTTATAACAACATTTGGGATCTGTGAGTGGAGGATTTTAAGTTTGGGTTCATGGACCATTCATCATAAAGAGTCTGAAAATTGCCTTAATCCAAACCCCACTAAAGTCTATGGAGAGCAAATTCTAAAAAATCATCTATGGCACAGCTAACAGGCAAGAGATTGTCAAAAAAGGACATAGGGAGCTGGGCACTGCCAAGGGTATGTTTACCAAAGCAAAAATCTACAAAATAAGCCATACAGCAGGGAGAGGGTCCTCCTTTTTATGCAACTCTGAGTGTGACATGGGTCTTCAAACTATGGCCCTCCAGTTGTTCAAGAACTACCATTCCCATCATGCCTAGTCATGCCTGTGAATGTCAGAGTTTTACAATGCCTCATGGGACGTGTAGTTCCGCAACAGCTGGAGGGCCGTAGTTTGAAGATCCCTGTCTTACATGGTTGGGAAATTAAGCTGTATGTGGATTTACACAACAATATGATTCTCATGGACAGGACCAGTGACACTGTAATCTGTTATCACATATTTAGAATGTGTATTTGATCTTTTACATTTGATTGATTCCAACTTGAAAAAAAGCTATTGGTAGTGAGAATGTGGAGAATGGCTGGGGTGCTTGTGGTAAGAAAGTGGAGGGTAAGAGTGCGCTTGCGCGGGACTTCTAGATCGCCACGCTAGCTGGGAGCTCAGCACCGCTCCGGTCTTCCAGCAGCCCCGGGACCCCTTGGTGTGACCCCCCCATCTCCGGATAGCGTGGGGCACCCGCCTGTATGTCAGGGGTCCACCCAAAGAAGGACGTTAACTGTCAGCTCATCTTCGGCCTGGCTACCCCTGAGCCTCCCAAGATGGTGGCCGCAGCTCCTTCATGCGGAGACACTGAAACCCAGGACAGCATAGTGGACCCTCCGCCTCCTCCCTTGCCTGCTTCCACCCCTGTGAGTAACAAACAGGACTTTCTTGTTTCCCCAGCCACCACTGAATCACTCCTGGGCAGATCAATGGCAGGCATCTCCCACTCTCCCCTGATTAACACTCCTAACAGCCTGGCAGATGTGCTACGGGCCTCTCCCATGCTACACAATCACCCCCCCAAATAAATATTTGGATATTTGTACGGTATCACACTATGGAGTCTCTTTCCTCTCTACATGTGGGCAACATCTAAGAGGCTAATGCCCCGTACACACGGTCGGACTTTGTTCGGACATTCCGACAACAAAATCCTAGGATTTTTTTCCGACGGATGTTGGCTCAAACTTGTCTTGAATACACATGGTCACACAAAGTTGTCGGAAAATCCGATCATTCTGAACGCGGTGACGTAAAACACGTACGTCGGGACTATAAACGGGGCAGTGGCCAATAGCTTTCATCTCTTTATTTATTCTGAGCATGCGTGGCACTTTGTCCATCAGATTTGTGTACACATGATCGGAATTTCCGACAACGGATTTTGTTGTCAGAAAATTTTATCTCCTGCTCTCCAACTTTGTGTGTCGGAAAATCCGATGGAAAATGTCCGATGGAGCCCACACACGGTCGGAATTTCCGACAACACGCTCCGATCGGACATTTTCTATCGGAAAATCCGACCGTGTGTACAGGGCATAACAGTGAGGAGACCACTTACATCGCAGACAAGGAGGCACTTGGAGAACACAGGACAGGAAGTTTCCTCCCACTCCACAGGCTGCACAGTGGCTCATAATGTGAAGGTGAAATACCTCCTCGTGGGGTGAATAATAGCGGTGAGTGCGTTTCTTATGGGGCACTGTTTTCCAAGAAGCACAGAACAATTTGAAGGAACACATTGTCACTTTATTGGACTTTTTTATACACCAGGGTTTAAGGACGGTATATGCATATTTCTGAACCCAGTTTCACAGCAACAATATACACCAGTCATTTTTTTGTGGATTTTTGTGAATGTACAAATATTTATTTTCTGCACTTTTATTGTCACTTTTTGCACTAAATGCACCCGTGACACACACCCCTCAAGTATTTAGAGGTTGTAGGTCACCTCTTAATAAGAGCAGCGCCATACTTATCCCCTCTTTTTCACCCCCCTGAAATGGCCCAGCTATTAAGCAGCTTCTCTGACATGCTGGCTGCTGGTCTGGCACAAAATGCAATGCAAAGTACATCCTCCATTAAAGCAGACCTACAGACCCTGGGGGCCCGAATGGATGCAATTGAAAAGGCTGTAGATGACTCTGCAGCACGCACGAATCAGAACAGCACATGCATCCAGACACTACAAGAACAACTTGAAACTGCTCTCTCCAAGATAGGTGATTTAGAGAATAGGAGCAGACGTTACAATTTTCACATCAGAGGAGTACCCGAATCTATCAGTGACATACAAGGCACCGTCAAATCATTTATAAAGGATATCATCCCAGATATCCAGGATCACAGGCTCGAATTGGATAGGGCCCACAGAGCATTGCAACCCCCACCCCCCTCCGCCAAGATGGTCTCCCACAGGACATTGTGGTAAAACCCCATTTCTACAGGGTGAAGGAGAAAATCATGAAGAAATCTCGCAATCGGGACAATTTCAACATACATGACAATAAAAGCCAAAATCCAGATTCAATCCAGAAGAGGAGATCTCTCAAACCTCACCTTGAAATCCTCTCCCAGAAAATGATAAAGTACAGATGGGCCTTTCCCTTCCGCCTGCAATTCCAGTACAATGAAAAATCCTACAGCTTCACAAACTTCCAAAACGGTGAACGTCTACTCCTTCTACTCGGGTTCATCTCGCAGGAACTACCTCCCCACCAGACGGAGAACCGCCCAAGCTCCTCCAAGAGGCCTCCACTGGACAGCCCCCTTACTCCGCTGTGGGTGAAACACCAATCGAAGAGACACCGTGACTCTATCCCTCCAAGATGAGTGCCTAGGCCGACTGACCCCTAGGGGTCCGACTCCAATCCTTCCGAATTACCCGGAGCCCCTGATGGTGTAGTGGCTACTCCTATACCCACTTAGTCCATTTTTGGATCTGTTGGACTTGTCCTCCCATTTGAGCTATACCCTTATCTCCACTCCCCCCCCTTTCCCTCTTTTTTTTTTTATTATATCCTAAGGTCCATTATCCTCTACTACTCTCCTTTACACGAAGGCTGCAGTTATTCATTTAAGCCATGGACTGGGACCAAAATGACTGGTATAGTTTTCATCCCACAAATATATTTTCCCTCTCCCCCCTAACCCTTATCCATTCCCTAATTCCCTTACCCCCCAGCCCTCCCTCTCCTCCCCCTACCCTTTCCCCTCCTTACCTTCCCCGTTACTGTTGCCTTAAGGCTGAACTAACTGTTTGTTATCTATACTCGGATTAGGAGATATATGTTTATTTGTTTCTTATGTATGCAACTCGTACATGTTAATTGTATATCCCTACCTGGGGTCCTCTTTTAACTTTGTTTTCCAAGGGGCCCTGCGACCGGAGCGGGGCCGCTTGCCACTCCACCTGTTATGACCTTGAGGAGTAATCCTCCCCTGGTGACACCAGGAATGCAACCCCAATCAGGGTTGCCCTTAAACCGATCCCTACAATTTATAGGGCGTCGGAGCAGGTCTTGGCTGGCCAACCCAGCTTACAGAGAGTCCAGGATATTAAATACACTGGACTTCCTCTGCCCTTCTCTCCCCCCCCACCAGGTGCCTTCAAGGAGATCTCTCCGAATCAAGTCTACTCGGATTCTAGGCTCGCTCCAATCTCCCCGGACGGATGCACCTACTCGAATGGACTGGGTAAGAACTTTTGGCATACACTCGTACTCACCCCCTCATATCCATGGCTAACACTACCCCCAAAAAGGCATCCCTTAAGATAGCATCTCATAACACACAAGGCTTAAATTCCCCGATTAAAAGATGTAATGCCTTTCATAACTACCACTCTAGGGGATTAGACATCATCATAATACAGGAAACCCACTTCCCTAAAAGCTTTAACCCCACCTTTCTGCACAGAAACTTTCCAACCTTTTTCCTAGCCAGTGCAGACAATAAAAAAAGAGGGGTTGCCGTCCTCATCTCCAAACGCACCCCATTCACTCTCTCTCAAACCATCAGGGACAGTGAAGGATGGTACATACCGGTCAAAGGCCATATTAATGGCACCCTATTCACCCTCATTTCTTATTATGCCCCAAACAAAGGCCAATCATCCTTTTTCTCTTCCATGCAAACCCTCCTATCCCCCCACCTTGAAGGTAAGGTTATAATGGGGGGCGATTCAAATGTCGCCTTCGGTTACCTTCTAGATAAGTTAACACAAGGCGGCAGAACCCACCTGAAACAGCCCCCCAAACAGAGCCTCCGTATAGCCTGGCTCTCCCATTCCCTAGGCATGACAGACACATTTCTCTGCACCTCATAGGACATACGCACGCATATATCATATTTTCCTACACACCTCAGATATTCATTTAGCGTCTCAGGCCTCTATAAGTGAGGTCCCCTGGTCGGATCACTCCTTAGTTTCCCTCAAAATCACAGTTTTTTTGAACCAGGCAAGTCCCTCCTAGTGGCTCCTTAATGAGACTCTCCTCTCCAACCCAGTACACTGTACTATGCTCGAAAAAGAGCTACAGGAATACTTCCGCATTAATGATACCCCGGACATGTCTCCTAGCTCTTTATGGGGGACCCATTAGGCGGTCATGAGGGGTAATTTCATCCAGCTAGCATCACGCCTTAAGTGAGAAAAACGAATAGACATAATCAATTTAGAGAAAAACTTTCAGTCCATGAGTAAAACACATAAAAACAACCCCACACTCTCATCGCGTAGCTCAACTTGATGCAGCTAGAATTGCCCTGAATATGGCCCTTACCTCAAGCGCTGAAAAACACCTAAGATGGGTGAGCGTCAGATTCTCCACATATTCGACCCCCAACTTGCATGCTCTCACCTAAGCATAGGATTCATGCCCTGCCCAAAATTAAATCACTATCCGGCACCCTGACCCAAAACCCAAACAGATCCTTGAAGCATTCCACCGTTCTATTCAAATCTATACTCAGGATCAAACCCCAGCAGTACACATACACTCAACACTTTCTTAGACAACATACCACTCCCCAAAATCTCCGAACCACATCGCTCTATAATGGACGCCCCCATTTCCGAAAAGGAAGTCAGAGAGGTCATAAAAGAGCTGAAAAGAGGTTCAGCCCCAGGCCCAGATGGCTTCTCGACACAGTATTACAAGACCTTTATTGATGTCTTATCTTCTTATCTGGTCCGGTTTTTCAATTCCCTTAGAAAGGATTCACCTTTAGACTCAGCAGCTAATTTAGCATACATCTCTGTCATCCCCAAACCTGGCAAGGACCAGAGCCAAGTGAGCAATTATAGACCCATATCATTAATTAACAACGACCTACAAATAATGACAAAAATTTTATCCAACAGATTAGGATCCTTCATAGGGTCCTATGTAATTGTACATAAAGACCAGGTTGGTTTCATCCTGGGGAGACAGGGCCAGCACCAGATAAGGAGGGCAGTAGATATCATATACCTTCTGAAGTCAGGCTGGGATGGCAATTCACCACAAGAAGGCTTTCTCTTGTCCATTGACCTCCAAAATGCCTTTGACACAGTCACCTGGCCTTACCTATTCGGCACTTTAGAAAGGTGGGGTTTTGGCTCAAATTTTCTCAACCTTCTTGAAGCCCTCTATTCCCTGCCCAAAGCACAGGTCAGACTCCAAGGACACCTCTCAGACCCTTTCCCCATCACCAAAGGAACTAGACAGAGCTGCCCACTATCCCCCTCCTTTTGCCATTGCAATAGAAATTTTAGCTATTTCTATTAGAGGTCATCCAGACATCCTTGGAGTCAAATGTGGCCCTACAATACACAAATGTGCGCTCTTTGCGGATGATGTCCTCCTCTTCATCACCTCCCCTCTCATCTCAACCCCTAATGTCTTGCAACTTCTACACAAATTTGGACAGGTCTCTGGATTGCAAGTCAATATGTCTAAGTCTGTTGCCCTCAACGTCTCCACACCCTCGTCCCTAGTGGATAGATTATGGATCCATTTCCCCTTCTCTTTGAGTACCACCTTCATCCCATACCTGGGCATCCACCTAACAACCACTATAGACCAACTGTATAAATACAACTACCCATCCATGTTCAAGAAGCTTAAGAATGATCTTGATCAATGGTCACTACACAAACTGTCCTGGCTAGGAAGGGTCAATACCATTAAAATGACCCACCTACCAAGGTTACTATACCTCTTCCGCTCTCTTCCCATACCGATCCCCAAACTCCATATCAATAACCTACAGTCATCAATAATCCGATTTACATGGGGCAAATCAAATCACAGACTCAATAAAAAGACCCTCTTCAGACCCAGATGGAAAGGAGGTTTAGCACTGCCTAATCTCTGGTGGCACTATCAGGCAGCACAACTGAGCCAAATCTCAGCCATATACTCCAGAGGCCCAAAACCTAACTGGATAGGAATGGAAAAACAAGCTTTCCCTAATTTTACTATTAATTTCCTTATATGGCGCCCCCCTAAATCTAGGCCCCCGATCCTATCCCCTACCCTTTCTCACTCAATAGCATTATGCGACTCCCTACATAAATTAAACACCATAAAGTCCAGGTGGCACCCCTTAGCCCACATTTTTCATAACCCCCATTCCCTCCAGGGATGGATATCAAGGCATTTCAGTGGTGGCTTGATAAAGGTCTCTATCGAATAGGACACTTCTTTAACTCGCACGGCCCCCTTAAAATAAGTCACTGCACCAGAAAACTTGAAATGCCTTCCTCAGAAAAATTTTGTTTCCACCAAATAGCCCACTTTCTACACCCAATCTCTTCCCAGAATTCGCTCCCCTTAACTGTTACCCTGTATGAACAGTGGTGTTCCACAGCCATGGATATGAGAGGGGGGATTCCCTGATTTACTCAGCCTTAGCTGAACCATCGGAGAAAGCGACATACATGCAGAGCTGGGAACGAGACCTTGAGAACGATTGAGACTTGGACACTTGGCACTCTCACTTCACAAATGCATTCAAAGGGATCCTCAACATCTCCTTGATTGAAGTAGACCTCAAGGTCTAAATTTTATCCACAGTCTTCACCCCTATCCTTCAGGGGATGCGGTCACCTGGGATCTCTCCTCCATACCTTATGGGAGTGCCCCAGAATCAGAGGCTATTGGAACAAATTTTTTAATTGAATCCACAAAGTCACTGGTACAGCAGTATCTCAAGACCCGACAATAGCCCTCCTTAACCATAAAATTCTTAAACTCCCAAAATACACCCAAATTCTGATCCACTACATCTTCATTGGAGCTAAACTAACAACAGCTCGGGCCTGGAAGTCCTCAAAGGTATCCTTCCATTTAACCAAACAAAAAATTTCCTGGATCATGTATCAGGAAAAAACCTCAAATATCATACTTGACAAACTCGAGAACTTTAAACGCGTTTGGGAACCTTGGGCCCGATATATTGGTGTTTCCCTTTAACCCCAGGTCCATTCCTTCTCACTGGCGGCCCTCCAGAAGTAATCTTTTTTAATTCTCCTAGCTCTCCTTGAAGCCAGCACCTTACCCCCACACCCCCCTTCCTGCTCCTTCCCCCTTTCTCTACTTCAATTTCTCTATCTCTTCCTCCTATCTTCTATCCCTGTTCCCACCATTCTTATCAGCACCTGCTGGTGGGATGTTGGGATATGTCCATAACAAAAATCCCTCTTCCTCTCACAATTGCACTAGTTTGTTTTTGGTACAAGTTGATAGTTTCCGATACATTACCCAGGTTCAGTTGTCCTTAGGGCATACTTCATAAATGTACCTGAGGGTAATACTCCTAGCAGGTTATCAATGGCTTTCTTAATACCTCCTGTGAGTGCACTTTGAATTAATCAACAACCGGAGGCTGGAAGGTCTCGCTACCCTGACACAGTCTGATCCCATATTAGGTGCCGGGGTCTCGAGGCAACTGGCAGCTAATTAAATCAGTTGTCACTGTTCCTCACGTTACTGTTACAAGTATAACTCCCTCAGCACTATCCTCCGCACTCGTGGCAGAACCGCCCAGATGGAGTATGTCTCTGGGAACCCTCTTTGATAACAGCTGTTTCTCTGTATGTTAATCTATATTCTATGACTCCCCTGCGCGGGAGAACTTTTGTTACAATATTACTTATCATTCAATAAAAAATATTTGAAAAGAAAAAGAAAAAAAAAAAAAGAAAGTGGAGCGTTGGCGGTGCAGGCAGTGAGCAGGAGGGGAAAATCCAAGGCAGCTTCAATAGGGACAAATCACCCTCCCCAATACAGGGGGACAACCACTTAATAATTTACAGCTACTATTCAAGAGGGATCAAAAAGAGCCCCACTTTGAGAATGTGTGGCAAAGAACTTCTTTCTGCTGAATTCCCTGATGGTGGCTGGATCCCCCTGATGGGAAAAGGCCTAGTTAGATTTGGTTAGACACGTTTTTGCTGAAACAGGCAAAGATGTCCTTTGTGTGCAGCACATCACTGCACACATGTGCTGTCAACTACCCCCTTTACCACATTTATTTAATCTGATATCTTGCACCACTGCACTGTAGGCATAGCTCCAAAGAAAGACAGAGGACATAAGCTTGATGCCTTACACAAGTTTGCTTTGATTTGCCACTTATTTGCCACTTATTCCTTATAAAGGCAAAGCTGCTGTTTGTGCTGCATGACCCTGCAAAAGTCCTAGGACTTAACATCACACTGTCCCTATGGAAAAATGGACTTCTTGCAAGATAGGCCTGTCAACTCAAACACTTGTCCCTCAGAGGGGATGGCTACAAGGAATGCCACCTTGTAGATGAGAGTTATGCCTTGTACACACGATCGGACTTTCCGCCAACAAAACCGTGGATTTTTGTTCGAAGGTTGTTGGCTCAAACTTGTCTTGCATACACACGGTCACACAAATGTTGGCCAACAATTCCGAACGTGGGAGCGCGGTGACGTACAACACGTACAACGAGCCGATAAAAAGGAAGTCCAATAGCCAGTGCGCCACCCTTTGGGCTCCTTCTGCTAATCTCGTGTTTATCTCGTGTTAGTAGAGGTTTGGTGAGAGACGATTTGCGCTTTTCAGCCTCGTGCTTTTAAGTTTGTTTCTGCTTTTCAATTTGTGCTTGTCGGTTTGTATCTGTTCTTCAGTGCATGTTGTTAGTTCCTTCCTGTCTTTCAGTGCATTCTATTTATAGTTCGCTTCTGATTTTCAGTGCGTTCTTGTCCGCTCATTTCTGATTTTATACTCTTGGCACTACGAGCGTTGTTTATACGATAGGAGCTATACATTAGTAAACGTTGCTATCAAATATCATAAGCTTTTTTTTTTTTTTTTTAAATATTTATTTATATAAATTTTCCAGTACAAAATTACAACCATATATAACTCTCTTCCAACAGAGAGGATACATTACACTTTTAATAACAACATTCCCCCACCCAAACCCCATCCAAATCCCCCCTTCCCCTACCCTGCCCTCAACCTCCTCCCCCACCCCCCCCACTGCCGGTTGGAGTTTAACCGTTCTACCAGGGTTGTCAGATAATTCCTCTTAACCACTTGCCGACCGTCTAACGCACATATACGGCGGCAGAATGGCACGGGCAGGCAGAATCACGTACCTGTACGTGATCTGCCTCCCGCGGGCGGGGGGTCCAATCGGACCCCCCCCGGTGCCAGCGGCAGTCGGCATTTGACTGGGAGCATCGGGAGGCGAGGGGGAGACCATCCGATCATGCCCCCCCTCGCGATCGCTCCCAGCCAATCGGAATCCTCCCCTGCCTGTGTGTAGTTTCACACAGGCAGAGGATGTGATGTCATCTCTCCTCGGCTTGGCAGTTTCCGTCCCAGCGCCGAGGAGAGAAGACATGTGAGTGCACAACACACACACACACACACAGTAGAACATGCCAGGCATACTTTACACCCCCGATCCCCCCCAATCACCCCCCCCCCCCGTCACAAACTGACAGCAAGCAGTATTTTTTTTTTTTTCTGATTACTGCATGGTGTCAGTTTGTGACAGTTACAGTGTTAGGGCAGTGAGTATTACCCCCCTTTAGGTCTAGGATACCCCCCTAACCCCCCCTAATAAAGTTTTAACCCCTTGATCACCCCCTGTCACCAGTGTCACTAAGCGATCATTTTTCTGATCGCTGTATTAGTGTCGCTGGTGACGCTAGTTAGGGAGGTAAATATTTAGGTTCGCCGTCAGCGTTTTATAGTGACAGGGACCCCCATATACTACCTAATAAATGTTTTAACCCCTTGATTGCCCCCTAGTTAACCCTTTCACCACTGATCACCGTATAACCGTTACGGGTGACGCTGGTTAGTTCGTTTATTTTTTATAGTGTCAGGGCACCCGCCGTTTATTACCTAATAAAGGTTTAGCCCCCTGATCGCCCGGCGGTGATATGTGTCGCCCCAGGCAGCGTCAGATTAGCGCCAGTACCGCTAACACCCACGCACGCAGCATACGCCTCCCTTAGTGGTATAGTATCTGTACGGATCAATATCTGATCCGATCAGATCTATACTAGCGTCCCCAGCAGTTTAGGGTTCCCAAAAACGCAGTGTTAGCGGGATCAGCCCAGATACCCGCTAGCACCTGCGTTTTTCCCCTCTGCCCGGCCCAGCCCACCCAAGTGCAGTATCGATCGATCACTGTCACTTACAAAACACTAAACGCATAACTGCAGCGTTCACAGAGTCAGGCCTGATCCCTGCGATCGCTAACAGTTTTCTTGGTAGCGTTTTGGTGAACTTGCAAGCACCAGCCCCAGGCAGCGTCAGGTTAGCGCCAGTACCGCTAACACCCACGCAGGCACCGTACACCTCCCTTAGTGGTATAGTATCTGATCGGATCAATATCTGATCTGATCAGATCTATACTAGCGTCCCCAGCAGTTTAGGGTTCCCACAAACGCAGTGTTAGCGGGATCAGCCCAGATACCTGCTAGCACCTGCGTTTTGCCCCTCCGCCCGGCCCAGCCAAGCCCACCCAAGTGCAGTATCGATCGATCACTGACACTTACAAAACACTAAACGCATAACTGCAGCGTTCGCAGAGTCAGGCCTGATCCCTGCGATCGCTAACAGTTTTTTTGGTAGCGTTTTGGTGAACTGGCAAGCACCAGCGGCCTAGTACACCCCGGTCGTAGTCAAACCAGCACTGCAGTAACACTTGGTGACGTGGCGAGTCCCATAAATGCAGTTCAAGCTGGTGAGGTGGCAAGCACAAGTAGTGTCCCGCTGCCACCAAGAAGACAAACACAGGCCCGTCGTGTCCATAGTGCCCTTCCTGCTGCATTCGCCAATCCTAATTGGGAACCCACCGCTTCTGCAGCGCCCGTACTTCCCCCATTCACATCCCCAACCAAATGCAGTCGGCTGCATGAGAGGCATTTTCTTTATGTCCTCCCGAGTACCCCTACCCAGCGAACCCCCCCAAAAAAGATGTTGTGTCTGCAGCTAGCGCGGATATAGGCGTGACACCCACTATTATTGTCCCTCCTGTCCTGACAATCCTGGTCTTTGCATTGGTGAATGTTTTGAAAGCTACCATTCACTAGTTGAGTATTAGCGTATGGTACAGCATTGCACAGACTAGGCACACTTTCACAGGGTCTCCCAAGATGCCATCGCATTTTGAGAAACCCGAACCTGGAACCGGTTACAGTTATAAAAGTTAGTTACAAAAAAAGTGTAAAAAAAAAAAAAAAAAAAAACACAAACAAAAATATAAAAAAAAAAAAAAATAGTTGTCGTTTTATTGTTCTCTCTCTCTCTATTCTCTCTCTATTGTTCTGCTCTTTTTTACTGTATTCTATTCTGCAATGTTTTATTGTTGTTATGTTTTATCATGCTTGCTTTTCAGATATGCAATTTTTTATACCTTACCGTTTACTGTGCTTTATTGTTAACCATTTTTTTGTCTTCAGGTACGCCATTCACGACTTTGAGTGGTTATACCAGAATGATGCCTGCAGGTTTAGGTATCATCTTGGTATCATTCTTTTCAGCCAGCGATCGGCTTTCATGTAAAAGCAATCCTAGCAGCTAATTAGCCTCTAGACTGCTTTTACAAGCAGTGGGAGGGAATGCCCCCCCCCAACGTCTTCCGTGTTTTTCTCTGGCTCTCCTGTCTCAACAGGGAACCTGAGAATGCAGCCGGTGATTCAGCCAGCTGACCATAGAGCTGATCAGAGACCAGAGTGGCTCCAAACATCTATATGGCCTAAGAAACCGGAAGCTACGAGCATTTTATGACTTAGATTTCGCCAGATGTAAACAGCGCCATTGGGAAATTGGGAAAGCATTTTATCACACCGATCTTGGTGTGGTCAGATGCTTTGAGGGCAGAGGAGAAATCTAGGGTCTAATAGACCCCAATTTTTGCAAAAAAGAGTACCTGTCACTACCTATTGCTATGATAGGGGATATTTACATTCCCTGAGATAACAATAAAAATGATTTAAAAAAAAAAAAATGAAAGGAACAGTTTAAAAATAAGATAAAAAAATAATAATAATAAAGAAAAAAAAAAAAAAAAAAAAAAAAAAGCACCCCTGTCCCCCCTGCTCTCGCGCTAAGGCGAACGCAAGCGTCGGTCTGGCGTCAAATGTAAACAGCAATTGCACCATGCATGTGAGGTATCACCGCGAACGTCAGATCGAGGGCAGTAATTTTAGCAGTAGACCTCCTCTGTAAATCTAAAGTGGTAACCTGTAAAGGCTTTTAAAAATGTATTTAGTTTGTCGCCACTGCACGTTTGTGCGCAATTTTAAAGCATGTCATGTTTGGTATCCATGTACTCGGCCTAAGATCATCTTTTTTATTTCATCAAACATTTGGGCAATATAGTGTGTTTTAGTGCATTAAAATTTAAAAAAGTGTGTTTTTTCCCAAAAAAATGCGTTTAAAAAATCGCTGCGCAAATACTGTGTAAAAAAAAAAAAATGAAACACCCACCATTTTAATCTGTAGGGCATTTGCTTTAAAAAAAATATATAATATTTGGGGTTCAAAATAATTTTCTTGCAAAAAACAATTATTTTTTTATGTAATCAAAAAGTGTCAGAAAGGGCTTTGTCTTCAAGTGGTTAGAAGAGTGGGTGATGTGTGACATAAGCTTCTAGATGTTGTGCATAAAATGCCAGGACAGTTCAAAACCCCCCCAAATGACCCCATTTTGGAAAGTAGACACCCCAAGCTATTTGCTGAGAGGCATGTCGAGTCCATGGAATATTTTATATTGTGACACAAGTTGCGGGAAAGAGACAATTTTTTATTTTTTTTTTATTTTTTTTTGCGCAAAGTTGTCACTAAATGATATATTGCTCAAACATGCCATGGGGATATGTGAAATTACACCCCAAAATACATTCTGTTGCTTCTCCTGAGTACGGGGATACCACATGTGTGAGACTTTTTGGGAGCCTAGCCGCGTATGGGACCCCGAAAACCAAGCACCGCCTTCAGGCTTTCTAAGGCCGTAAATTTTTGATTTCACTCTTCACTGCCTATCACAGTTTTGAAGGCCATGGAATGCCCAGGTGGCAAAAAACCCCCCCAAATGACCCCATTTTGGAAAGTAGACACCCCAAGCTATTTGATGAGAGGTATAGTGAGTATTTTGCAGACCTCACTTTTTGTCACAAAGTTTTGAAAATTGAAAAAAGAAAAAAAAAATTTTTTTTTCTCGTCTTTCTTTATTTTCAAAAACAAATGAGAGCTGAAAAATACTCACCATGCCTCTCAGCAAATAGCTTGGGGTGTCTACTTTCCAAAATGGGGTCATTTGGGGGGGGGGTTTGTGCCACCTGGGCATTCCATGGCCTCCGAAACTGTGATAGGTAGTGAGGAGTAAAATCAAAAATGTACGCCCTTAGAAATCCTGAAGGCAGTGATTGGTTTTCGGGGCCCCGTACGCGGCTAGGCTCCCAAAAAGTCCCACACATGTGGTATCCCCGTACTCAGGAGAAGCAGCTAAATGTATTTTGGGGTGCAATTCCACATATGCCCATGGCCTGTGTGAGCAATATATCATTTAGTGACAACTTTGTGCAAAAAAAAAAAAAAAAAAAAAATTTGTCACTTTCCCGCAACTTGTGTCAAAATATAAAACATTCCATGGACTCAACATGCCTCAAAGCAAATAGCTTGGGGTGTCTACTTTCCAAAATGGGGTCATTTGGGGGGGTTTTATGCCATCTGGGCATTTTATGGCCTTCAAAACTGTGATAGGTAGTGAGGAGTAAAATCAAAAATGTACGCCCTTAGAAATCCTGAAGGCAGTGATTGGTTTTCGGGGCCCCGTACGCGGCTAGGCTCCCAAAAAGTCCCACACATGTGATATCCCCATACTCAGGAGAAGCAGCTAAATGTATTTTGGGGTGCAATTCCACATATGCCCATGGCCTGTGTGAGCAATATATCATTTAGTGACAACTTTTTGTAATTTTTTTTTTTTTTTTTTGTCATTATTCAATCACTTGGGACAAAAAAAATGAATATTCAATGGGCTCAACATGCCTCTCAGCAAATTCCTTGGGGTGTCTACTTTCCAAAATGGGGTCATTTGTGGGGGTTTTGTACTGCCCTGCCATTTTAGCACCTCAAGAAACGACATAGGCAGTCATAAATTAAAGGCTGTGTAAATTCCAGAAAATGTACCCTAGTTTGTAGGCGCTATAACTTTTGCGCAAACCAATAAATATACACTTATTGACATTTTTTCTACCAAAGACATGTGGCCGAATACATTTTGGCCTAAATGTATGACTAAAATTGAGTTTATTGGATTTTTTTTAGAACAAAAAGTAGAAAATATCATTTTTTTTCAAAATTTTCGGTCTTTTTCCGTGTATAGCGCAAAAAATAAAAACGGCAGAGGTGATCAAATACCATCAAAAGAAAGCTCTATTTGTGGGAAGAAAAGGACGCAAATTTCGTTTGGGTACAGCATTGCATGACCGCGCAATTAGCAGTTAAAGCGACGCAGTGCCGAATTGTAAAAAGTGCTCTGGTCAGGAAGGGGGTAAAACCTTCCGGGGCTGAAGTGGTTAATCAGTCACACTTTATCACCTCCTCCAAATAGCTCCATGAGTTTTTATAAATCAGCCATCCTGACCATTTATCCCTCCGGGTTTCCCCCTCCTCTAAATCCGAACCCCCTCCAACCACTCCCTCCATGTTGTATATCTCGTTAATACAGAGGAGCCAATCTCGAATACTCGGGCCCCCCGGTTCCAGCCAGTTCTTTGCTATCTGTCTCTTGGCCTCGTCCAGCAGTATAGGAACCACAGAGTTTTGATACTGCTTAATTGGCTCCTCTGTACCATGAAACAGGCATACCCATGGATCCTCTACCAAACTTTTACCTGTAATAGTTTTAATCAAATCCATAATCTTTTTTCCAGAAGGTTTTGATGATCGCACAATCCCACCATATGTGCGCCGTCGTCCCAACAGCCCCACACTTTCTCCAACATTCCTCTGATTTCTCTGGGTCAAGCTTTTTGAGTTTGTCTGGTGTGGCATACCACCTAGCCAGGCATTTGAAACTTATCTCAGTCCTCTTGCTGTCTACTGCTGTTTTATGTAATAACTTCCAGATTTTTAGGAGTGTATATTTATCACAACGTGACCCCAATTCCCTTTCCCAAGCCTTAATATAACGAGGTACCCCCGCCTCCTCACTCTCGCTTAACATTTTATACAAATGTGATACTAGGCCCCTCTGGCGCTCCCCCTCACAGAGCTTTTCCAGTGGTCTGTATTCTTCAACCCCCCTAAGGGTTTTGGCAGTTTCCCAATAAACACAACCAGCTGAAGGTACCTCCAAGGATCGATAGTCAGATCCTCTGACTTCTCTTTTAGTTCAGAATACATGCATATTTTCCCCTCTCTAATAACATCTCTTATTTGTAAACTATCCCTTTTAATCCAGTTCCCACCCACCTCCCTCTTCCCCGATGCAAAAAAATTATTTTCCTTTAGTGATATCAAAGGTGAATTGTACGTCCACCTGTTTTGCGCATGTATCTGATCCCATAACTTCAAAGCGTTATGTGTTAGTGTCGGCAACCATTCTGTGTCTAGTGCTCTATATTTGGGTGGATCCCATATTATGGGACTTAGATCCTTATTACTCAAACTGTGCTCAATATCTACCCATCTCCTTTCTGACCCCCCTTTGTCCATTCAATAACTTGTGACAAAACCACTGCTTTGTAATATTTATAGAAATCTGGAAGTGACAGACCTCCTTTCTCTTTCCTCCTACTCAGGACCGAACTGGCAATTCTAGGCTTTTTTCCACCCCAGACAAACCTTGATAGAATGCCTTTTAGAGCCCTAAAGAACAGTTGGGGGAGGGGAATAGGGAGCATCTGGAATTTGTATAGAATTTTGGGCATTATAGTCATTTTCACTACATTAATGCGTCCAAACCAAGAAAGGGGGCGATAGAACAAACCTCCCACCTCACGTCTAATTTCATCTAGTAAGGGAATATAATTGTTTAAGTACAGATCCTTCAGATTATTCGAAAGCTTGACCCCCAGGTAGCTAATCGTTCTCCTCCAAGGGAAGGGGAAGGCCCCTGCAAGGCTATCCTCCTCCTCCTTTCTCACATTTAAATTAAGCACCTCCGACTTCCCAGGGTTGATTTTAAAGTTTGAAACCTCCCCAAAATTTTTCAGGTTTTTCAGGATGTTCGGTATAGTAATTCTAGGATTTGTAATAAAGAACAGTATGTCATCTGCAATGGCCACTGCTTTATGCTCCGCATATCCTATTTTCACCCCGCTGCAGTCTGGATCTCTACGGATGTACGATAGCAGAGGTTCTAATGTAAGGACGAACAGGAGGGGGGACAATGGACATCCCTGCCTCGTACCGTTATCCATCCGGAAAGGCCCAGAGGTCACCCCATTAATTTTCACCTATGCTGTTGGGTCAGAGTATAGTGTTTTCACCCACGCGAAAAATCTCTGGCCTATCCCCATTGTTTCTAAGGTTTTGAATAGGGATGAGCTTCGTGTTCGAGTCGAACCCATGTTCGACTCGAACATCGGCTGTTCGCCCGTTCGCCGAATTGCGAACGATATGGGCCGTTCGCGCTAAATTCGTGTGGCGCGTCACGGCCCATAATTCACTGCGGCATCGCAGTGCATTGCTGGCTGATGATTGGCCAAGCATGCACTATGACCCGCATGCTTGGCCAATCACAGCGCCGTCAGTAGAGAGAGCTGTAATTGGCCAAAGCCAGGGTGGCTTTGGCCAATTATGGCTCAGGGGATTTAGTACACACCCCACACTATATAAGGCCGCCTGCACGGCGGCCCTGTGTAGTGTGTGTTCCGGTGTGCTGAGAGATAGAGAGAGAGAGAGACAGTGTCATTTGATTTGAGTTAGATAGATTAGGCAGAACAGTCAGTCCGTTAGCTGCACTTACAGTGTATTGTGTATATATATGCATCCCAGGTGTTGCATATATATATATACACTGTATTCAGTTTAGCTAGATCCGTTCCTGTTATCTTCTATCTAGACTATTTACATTTAATGCAGTGCGTCCTGCTCACAGTGTTCAGCTAGATCCGTTCCTGCTATTTACATTTAGTGCAGTGCGTCCTGCTCACAGTGTTCAGCTAGATCCGTTCCTGTTATCTTCTAGACTATTTACATTTAGTGCAGTGCGTCCTGCTCACAGTGTTCAGCTAGATCCGTTCCTGCAATTTACATTTAGTGCAGTGTGTCCTGCTCACAGTGTTCAGCTAGATCCGTTCCTGCTATTTACATTTAGTGCAGTGCGTCCTGCTCACAGTGTTCAGCTAGATCCGTTCCTGCTATTTACATTTAGTGCAGTGTGTCCTGCTCACAGTGTTCAGCTAGATCCGTTCCTGTTATTTACATTTAGTGCAGTGCGTCCTGCTCACAGTGTTCAGCTAGATCCGTTCCTGCTATTTACATTTAGTGCAGTGCGTCCTGCTCACAGTGTTCAGCTAGATCCGTTCCTGCTATTTACATTTAGTGCAGTGCGTCCTGCTCACAGTGTTCAGCTAGATCCGTTCCTGCTATTTACATTTAGCGCAGTGCGTCCTGCTCACAGTGTTCAGCTAGATCCGTTCCTGCTATTTACATTTAGTGCAGTGCGTCCTGCTCACAGTGTTCAGCTAGATCCGTTCCTGTTATCTTCTAGACTATTTACATTTAGTGCAGTGCGTCCTGCTCACAGTGTTCAGCTAGATCCGTTCCTGTTATTTACATTTAGTGCAGTGCGTCCTGCTCACAGTGTTCAGCTAGATCCGTTCCTGCTATTTACATTTAGTGCAGTGCGTCCTGCTCACAGTGTTCAGCTAGAGCCGTTCCTGCTATTTACATTTAGTGCAGTGCGTCCTGCTCACAGTGTTCAGCTAGATCCGTTCCTGTTAAATTCTAGACTATTTACATTTAGTGCAGTGCGTCCTGCTCACAGTGTTCAGCTAGATCCGTTCCTGCTATTTACATTTAGTGCAGTGCGTCCTGCTCACAGTGTTCAGCTAGATCCGTTCCTGTTATCTTCTAGACTATCTACATTTAGTGCAGTGCGTCCTGCTCACAGTGTTCAGCTAGATCTGTTCCTGTTATCTTCTAGACTATTTACATTTAGTGCAGTGCGTCCTGCTCACAGTGTTCAGCTAGATCCGTTCCTGTTATCTTCTAGACTATTTACATTTAGTGCAGTGCGTCCTGCTCACAGTGTTCAGCTAGATCCGTTCCTGTTATCTTCCTACTGACAGGCAGGCTTGTCTGGTTACAGTATATAAAGCTACCTGAAGAAAATTACAGGTGTTCTATTTGATCCTATTAGTACCACGGTCAGGCAGCTAGACTATTTACATTTAGTACAGTGCGTCCTGCTCACAGTGTTCAGCTAGATCCGTTCCTGTTATCTTCCTACTGACAGGCAGGCTTGTCTGGTTACAGTATATAAAGCTACCTGAAGAAAATTACAGGTGTTCTATTTGATCCTATTAGTACCACGGTCAGGCAGCTAGACTATTTACATTTAGTACAGTGCGTCCTGCTCACAGTGTACAGCTAGATCCGTTCCTGTTATCTTCCTACTGACAGGCAGGCTTGTCTGGTTACAGTATATAAAGCTACCTGAAGAAAATTACAGGTGTTCTATTTGATCCTATTAGTACCACGGTCAGGCAGCTAGACTATTTACATTTAGTACAGTGCGTCCTGCTCACAGTGTTCAGCTAGATCCGTTCCTGTTATCTTCCTACTGACAGGCAGGCTTGTCTGGTTACAGTATATAAAGCTACCTGAAGAAAATTACAGGTGTTCTATCCCAGCTTAGTGCAGCTACAGGCCATTAGTATGTCTGGAAGGCCAAGAAGGAGAGGCAGACAGTCACAAGCCAATAAGAGAGGGCAAGCAGGCTCTGTGTCTAGTGCTGGTCGTGGAGACGGTGCATCCTCATCAGCACGTGGCCATGGGACACGCTTGGCCTTTTTTTCGGCAGCTGGCCGTGTTGAGCCGCAACATGCGGAAGACTTGGTCGAGTGGATGACCAAGCCGTCCTCATCCTCCTCATCCTCTCTCACCCATGCCCAGGGTGCTTTGTCTGGCAAAGCAGCGGCCTCTTCCCTCAGCTCAATGTCATCAGTGACTCCTTCCCTAGCTCCACCATGTCCTCATGAGGATTCCCTCGAACTGTTTGACCACAGTGTTGGGTACATGCTCCAGGAGGATGCCCAGCGTTTGGAAGGCTCTGATGACGATACTGAGCTCGATGAAGGCAGTAACATGAGCACGGACAGAGGGGGTGCCCAAGAAGGACAGCAATCTGGCAGTCATGCTCCCCCTGCTGCAGCATACTGCCAGGTTTGCTCCAGTGATGAGGAGGGAGGGGATGATGAGGTCACTGACTCAACGTGGGTGCCTGATAGGAGAGAGGAGGAGGAGGAGGAGGAGGAGGAGGCGGCGGCACATCACCAACGAGGCAGGATGCCCTCCAGGGGCCAGCCTAAGGGCAGCACATTGACTGCATCACACCCCAAAGCTCCACATGTGCAGGGCGCTGCAGTCTCTGCGCGTTATTCAAAAAGTTCTTTGGTGTGGGCCTTTTTTGAGACGAGTGCATCAGATCGCACCGCTGCTATTTGCAACATATGTCTCAAGCGTATCTCGCGTGGCCAAAACATCTCCCGCTTGGGTACCACATGCTTGACCAGACATATGTTGACCTGCCATGCAGTTCGTTGGCAAGCGTATCTAAAAGACCCACACCAAAGAACAAAGAGGATCTCTCCTTGCTCCTCATCAGCTGAGATTTCCAACCCCACTAGACCTTCAGTCCTCTCTGAGACCTGCAGTGAGAGGAATGAAGGTGTAGAATTAGGTGTGTCACAGCCAAGTACTTGTGGGCAATCTGCTTTTGGTACACCGACGTCAGATTGTACCAGGCAAATTTCCCTGCCCCAGCTGCTGCACCGCCGAAAGAAGTTTGCTCCCAGCCATCCACATGCCCAGCGGTTGAATGCTAGCTTGGCAAAATTGCTAGCACTTCAACTGCTGCCTTTTCAGTTGGTAGACTCTGCCCCCTTCCGTGAGTTTGTGGAATGTGCGGTTCCTCAGTGGCAGGTACCCAAACGCCACTTTTTCTCACGGAAGGCGATTCCGGCTCTCTACCGGCATGTGGAAGGCAATGTCCATGCCTCGCTGGACAGGGCAGTCAGCGGTAAGGTGCATATTACCGCTGACTCATGGTCCAGCAGGCATGGACAGGGACGTTACCTAAGTTTCACGGCGCATTGGGTGACTCTGCTGGCAGCTGGGAAGGATGCAGGACAAGGTGCAGTACTGTTGGAGGTTGTTCCGCCACCACGCCTCCAAAATGCTGATTGTGACACACCTCTCTCCTCCACCCCCTCCTCTTCTTCTTCCTCCATGGCCTCTTCCTCGGAACCAGCGGTGCTCCGTAGGCGTTCAAGGGGCTACGCAAGTACGCAGGCCAAAAGATGCCATGCGGTGCTTGAGCTGGTGTGCTTGGGGGACAGGAGCCACACTGGGGCAGAGGTTCTGTCAGCTCTGCAGGGGCAGGTTCAGAGGTGGTTGACGCCACGCCAACTTAAGGCAGGAATGGTGGTTTGCGACAATGGCACCAACCTCCTCTCTGCCCTCCGACAGGGACAAATGACCCATGTGCCCTGTTTGGCTCACGTCCTTAACTTGGTGGTGCAGCGGTTCTTGGGCAGGTACCCGGGCTTACAGGATGTCCTGAGGCAGGCCAGGAAAGTCTGTGTGCATTTCCGCCGGTCATATAATGCCAGTGCTCGGCTGACGGACCTCCAAAAGGAGTTTAACCTGCCCAAGAACCGCCTAATCTGTGACATGCCCACCAGGTGGAACTCAACGTTGGCCATGCTGCAGCGGCTGCACACGCAGCAGTGGGCCATCAATGAGTACCTGTGCGACTATGGCACCAGGACAGGGTCAGGGGAGCTTGTTTTTTTTTCCCCACGCCAGTGGGCCATGATCAGGGATGCATGCACTGTCCTGTCACCATTCGAGGAGGCCACGAGGATGGTGAGCACTGACAGTGCATGCATCAGTGACACTGTCCCCCTTGTCCACCTGTTGGAGCACACGCTGTGTGGAATAATGGACAGGGCACTTGAGGCAGAACAGAGGCAGGAAGAGGAGGACTTCCTTAGCTCTCAAGGCCCCCTTTATCCAGACAGTGTTCCTGCGTGCCCGCCGATCACACAGGAAGAGGACGAGGAGGAGGAGGAGGAAGATTGTGTCAGTATGGAGGTGGAGGCTGGCACTCAGCATCAGCAGCAGTCTTTAAGGGATCAGTCCCAAGGAACACATGGACTTGTACGTGGCTGGGAGGAGGTGGCTGCGGACGTTGTTGTCCTTAGTGACCCAGAGGACTCCGGACCGAATGCCTCAGCAAACCTACGCTGCATGGCCTCCCTGATCCTGCAAAGCCTGCGTAAGGATCCTCGTATTCGTGGTATCAAGGAGAAGGACCAATACTGGCTGGCAACCCTCCTTGATCCACGTTACAAGGGTAAGGTTGCGGACCTTATCTTGCCATCGCAGAGGGAGCAGAGGATGAAACATCTTCGGGAGGCCTTGCAGAAAGGTCTGTGCAACGCGTTCCCAGAGACTGGGAGGTTACAAACTCCTGTTTCTGGACAACGTGTTGCTGAGGCTTCGGTCAGTCAAAGAAGGAGCGGTGGAGAAGGTGGCTGTCTGACCGATGCGTTCAGACAATTTTTTGGTCCGCAGCCCCAAGGTATGATCGGTTCCAGCAACCATCGCCAGCGTCTGTTTTACATGGTGCAGGAATACCTAGGGGCAAGATCAGACTTGGACACCTTTCCCACCGAAAATCCTCTGGGTTACTGGGTCTTGAGGATGGATCACTGGCCAGAGCTTGCACAGTATGCAATTGAGCTACTGGCCTGTCCTGCATCCAGCGTTCTTTCGGAACGCACATTCAGTGCTGCTGGAGGCGTGGTAACCGATCACAGGGTGCGTCTGTCCACCGACTCGGTCGATCGGCTGACCTTCATAAAAATGAATGAGTCTTGGATCACCACCAGCTACCAAGCACCTGATGCTGATGTAACCGAATAATTTTTTTTGAAATCTCAGATCCCTTCAAAGACTGCCTATGCTGATGCTGAGTGACTATCCCTGAGTAATTATCCTCTTCCTCCTCAATCATCACGCTGATAGCTTGTAAGAACATTTTTGGTTCTGGGCGCCACCACCAGTGCCTAAGGCACAATTTTTCAGCCCCTGTTTAACAGGGGCGTGTAATTACAATTTTTGATGTAATACTTTGCAGCAGGGCTCGTTCCTGCATTCCAACTAGAGTGTCTGTGAGGGGTTGCAGTGTTGTGGCACCAGCACCAGTGCCTAAGGCCCAATTTTTCTGCCCCTGTCTAACAGGGGCGTGTAATTACAATTTTTGATGCAATACTTTGCAGCAGGGCTCGTTCCTGCGTTCCAACTAGAGTGTCTGTGAGGGGTTGCAGTGTTGTGGCACCAGCACCAGTGCCTAAGGCCCAATTTTTCTGCCCCTGTCTAACAGGGGCGTGTAATTACAATTTTTGATGCAATACTTTGCAGCAGGGCTCGTTCCTGCGTTCCAACTAGAGTGTCTGTGAGGGGTTGCAGTGTTGTGGCACCAGCACCAGTGCCTAAGGCCCAATTTTTCTGCCCCTGTCTAACAGGGGCGTGTAATTACAATTTTTGAAGCAATACTTTGCAGCAGGGCTCGTTCCTGCGTTCCAACTAGAGTGTCTGTGAGGGGTTGCAGTGTTGTGGCACCAGCACCAGTGCCTAAGGCCTAATTTTTCAGCTCCTGTTCAACAGGGGCATGTAATTACAATTCTTGATCTAATATTTCACAGCAGGGCCCTGTGAGGGCTTACAGTGTTGTGGCCACAGCAACACCTAAGGCCCAAATTTCTGCTGAGTATATAGGGCAGGACCCTACTTTCAAACATCTAACTTACAAACGACTCCTACTTGCAAACGGAAGGAGACAACAGGAAGTGAGATGAAATCTACCCCTAGGAAGGGAAATTCTCTCCTGTAAGAGTTAATATGGGAAAACAATTTCTCCTTTCCACTGATGCTTTCCAATCCTTGTTCCACAAAAAAACCCAAATTTTCAAAAAACATTTTTCATTGGGACAAAAAAGTGAGGTGAAATCTTCTGAAGAGGAGGAAAGACAGCAAAACAAATGTCACAGGGGTGATAACCCTTCCCTATGTTTTCCAAAAAGCTTAGAAAAGATTTTTTGGCTGGAGCTAAACACGTTAAAAATGTTCAAAATTACAAACAGATTCTACTTAACAACAAACCTACAGTCCCTGTCTTGTTTGCACCGCCTGTATACTGCTGTTCAGAGTATATAGGGCCTGGTGGCCCCACACCTTTCCTTATTTTAATTTGGGTGCGGGGTTCCCCTTAATATCCATACAAGACCCAAAGGGCCTGGTAATGGACTGGGGGGTACCCATGCCGTTTGTCTCACTGATTTTCATCCATATTGCCATGACCCGACATGACATTAAACCCGCAAGCAGTTTTAAATGAGATTTTTTCCTTTAAAAATGACATTTGGTGCAGGGACTGTTCTAAACATGGGAAACACGCGTCACTTTACAGGCATACTATAGACACCCCCCAGGTACGATATTTAAAGGAATATTTCACTTTTTTTTTTTTACTTTAAGCATCATTAAAATCACTGCTCCCGAAAAAACGGCCATTTTTAAAAGTTTTTTTTGCATTGATACATGTCCCCTGGGGTAGGACCCGGGTCCCCAAACCCTTTTTAGGACAATACCATGCAAATTAGCCTTTAAAATGAGCACTTTTGATTTCGAACGTTCGAGTCCCATAGACGTCAATGGGGTTCTAACGTTCGTGCGAACTTTCGGTCCGTTCGCGGGTTCTGGTGCGAACCGAACCGGGGGGTGTTCGGCTCATCCCTAGTTTTGAACATCCACCCCCAGTCTACCCTGTCAAACGCTTTTTCTGCGTCCATTGACAGGAAAAGAACAGGGGGTCCGCCACGTTTGATAGACTCTGTCAGGAGCACCGACCTTACTCCATTGTCTCTGCTCTGCCTTCCTGGTACAAACCCTACCTGATCTGGATGCACCAGGGCGGCCATTTTACTTTTTAACCTCCCAGCCAAGATTTTAGCAAATAACTTTACGTCAGCATTTAGCAGTGAGATGGGTCTATAACTTGAGCATAACTCCCTATTTTTGACTTCTTTATGGATTACGGTTATGGCCGCCAGTAACTCATCCCCTCCCATTTTACAGTCTGGGCCCAATTTATTCCAGTAATTTCTTAGTCTGGGTATTAGTATTTGCTTAAAATTTTGACAGATATAATGTGGTAAATCCGTCAGGGCCTGGGCTTTTCCCTTTGGGACTACTCTTAAGTGCCTCCAGTATTTCTGCCTCTTCTATTGGCCTGTCTAGGAGATCTCTCTCTTCTTCTGTTACCTTTACCACCCCTGCTCCCCTTAAGAATGCCTCCATCTTCTCCTCCTTATTACATTCTCCTAATCCTTTTTGTTTAATGGAGTAAAGATCTTTGTAGTACTTTCTAAATTCTTCTGCTATTTCCCTATTGGAGCCTACTATTTCTCCTTTTTTTATTTTGTATTGTCTGAATATAATTCCTCTCTCTTTTCTTCCTCAATATCTTTGCTAGATGTTCACCTATTTTGTTTCCCCAGACGTATCTCTCCTTTGATATTTTATTGAGGGCTCTATTTGTATCCTGTTCCAAACTGTCTCTCAACTCTTCTCTTTTTGCGACCAACTGTCGGAAACTGTCCTGGCACTGACCTTTTGATTTTTTATGGTCCTGTTCTAATTTCTGAATTTCCTCCATGAGTTTTTCCCTCTCCTCTCTTCTTCTCCTTTTCAGCCCAGAGCCTATAGAAATAAACACCCCTCTTATAAACACTTTATGCGCCTCCCATAGCACTGCCGGTGAGATTCCCTCTGTATCATTAATTCTGAAAAAGTATTCTAATTCTTCATTTATTTTATCTACCAATTTAGGATCCGTTAATAGATTTTCATTTAATTTCCAAGAGAAAGACAGATTTTGTATTTCTGTGGTCCTCACCCTTAATACTACTGGCGCATGGACTGAGAGGGAAATCACCCCTATTCTAGACTCCTTAACAGAGTCCATCAGACTGTGCTCTACCATTATATAATCTAGCCTCGAGTACGTCCCATGCACAGGGGAGAAAAAGGTGTAATCCTTAATTTTTAGATGTTGCATCCTCCACACATCTACTAAATGATTTTCCTTTAACAGTCTTTTGATCATATTTAATTGTGCCTTACTTGTCCCCTGTGCCCGGGACGTACTATCATATTTGGGGTCTAGACAGAAGTTAAGGTCTCCCGCCATCACCACCTCTCCCTCCCTGAATTCCGCCAGCCTAGAGAGGGTCCCCTTCAAAAATATCGTCGGGTTCTTGTTGGGGCAGTATACTTTCACCAGTGTAAGCTTTTTATTACCGAACATACCCTTCAGGAAAAGAAAGCGTCCCTCTGGGTCCGTCAATCTCCCCGATTCTAGGAATTTCACAGAGCCAGTGAGCCCTATTGCCACCCCCCTAGATCTGCTTATTGGTGTGTCACTATAAAACCAGTTAGGCATCCATGAAGAAAAATAGTTTAATATTTGATCCCTGCATCAAGTGTGTTTCCTGTATGAACGCTACATCCACTCCATAATACTGTAACTCCCAGAGAATCTTGTGTCTTTTACCTGGGGAATTCAAACCCTTGACATTATAGGACAGTAGATTTAACTCAGCCATATCTGTAATTCATCCCGTTTCCTCTGACCGATTCGATAAACTCTCCCCCTGCAGTTTCGTCCCCCCTCCCTCCCCCGACCCACCCCCCTCCCTCCCCCCCTCAGCCCCATCAGCCATTGACCTGAGCAAATAGGACCAACTAGATCACAAATCCCAAGCCACTACCCCAGGGGTGGCTCTCCTCCGGTGGCAACCGGTGTCCACTTCTCTGCCACTAAAATCGGCAGAGAGAGTGGGTAAGCGGGACCTTGGCGTACTTTCCAATCGGGTCGTAGATCGCAGCCTTGTCACTTCAGCCCTACATAATTTACACTTCTATAACTTCATATCCCTTAGCCCCATCTCCCCCCACCTCAGACATCTGAAAACTCTGAAACAAGAAGGTCGCCGACCCCATTCTGTCTCTCCGCCCCACCCTGAAACACGGGTAGGAAGGAGAGAGAAAGAGGGGGCAGCAACGCGCAGAAAAAAAAAAAGTCCTCAAGGTCCTCAGTTCTTCTAACGATCTTCTCCTTATCTTCATGTCACCTCTCCAATTTTCCTCACATAGGCATATCAGGCGGTGTAATACCCAAATTTCCACAAAAGTCCCGTATTTCTTCCGGATACCTCATTTTGAAAGTTCTTCCTTCTTTTATCACTAGCAGGGATGTTGGGAACCCCCAGCTATATTTCAGGTTAGCCCTTTTCAGTTGATCCAATAGGGGTTTTAGTTGTCTTCTTCTTGCCAGTGTTCCTGCAGATAGATCTGAGAACATTTTTAACTCTTTATTATCATAGCTGAGGGGTGGGGCCCCCCTCAGGTTGGACCATATCTTATCCTTATCCTCATAAGAATGAAACTTGACTATTACGTCTCTTGGGATTTCTTGCCTCATATTTGGGGGTTTTCTGATCCTGTGGACCCTGTCTATCCTCAGGGCCTCGTCTTCTCTTCTTCCCAGGATTGGATTGAATAGTATCTGCAACTTATTTCTCAGGTCCTCGTTTTGTTGTTCGGGGAGGTCTCTTATACGCAAATTTTGTCTTCTGCTTTGGTTTTCCTGTTCTTCTAATTTATACATCAAAAGACGATTATCATATTGCAATTTCTTCATTTGCTCTTTTAGGTCCTGTAGCTCTTTTGCCTGTGAGTCTGCTGTTTCTTCTATTTCTTCCACTCTACGTAGGAGATGGCTCATGTCTGATCGCACACTTGAGATTTCTGTTTTGATAACATTTTCTAACTTCATGAACATTTCTGTCATCTCAGCTTTACTTATAGTGGATATTATATTTCTTGTATCAGCAATATCGCTCAAGGCCACAGCGCCCTCTTGCTCCATTTCTTCTCTGGGCATCTCCCCCTGTCCCCCTTTTTGTTTTGACTGTGTTTTTTTGTCTTTTGTTCCTGCTTGCTTCATTTCGGTAGTCGGGCTTTTAATGTTTACTTGCTTCAGGTATTTCTGTATTGTGCTTGTGTTAAGGCTCTCCCTAGGAGTTTTTGGTTCAGCTGTTCTCGAGTTGCGCCCTCGCATGCTTCACCGGGTATGCTACAAATCTCCCCAATCCCAGGACCCGATCGTAAACCCGGGTGTCGACCGATCTAACGGCCTTTCCATCTGGCTTTTTCAATTCACGCAGTTAAGCAGTATAAAAAGCTCTTTGGGGTACAAGCACTTAGCACATTTTAAAGATCTGTGATTTTAATTACAGGCTTCCCAACTACTTCCAATTAATGCCTCCTTCCTTATCAAGCCTTTAAGGGTTAAACAGGTAGCTGCCGGGGTATATGAGCAGGGGTAAGTGGGCAAACTCTTGTTTACTCCTTTCCTCCTCCACCTATATTTTCTTTCCTTGACCTTTATCATTTCCTGTATCAATAGTTCATCATATCCAAAAAGAAAAAACAAACAAAAATAATCATACCTGGAGAGGAGGTCATCTTCTAAAATGAAACTCACCAACTCCTTGTTTTACAGAATGCTGCGTTGAGTTTGTTTCAAGCAGTCCAGTCTCCTCTCGATCCAGTGTGAGATGAGGTAGGGAGAGATGTCGCTGTACCTCTGCTTATTTGCCCAGGCTGTGTTAAATGGGACCGTCCCAGAGAGGGTCTAAGTCTCCCTCCGCTTTATCACTATGCTCCTCTGCCAGGGTCAGCATGTGGGGATCTGTTGCTTCTTCAATTGCTGTATGTAGCAAGGACGCCGGCCGCATCCTCTCAGGCACTACTAGTGAGGAGCGGCATCAGTCTCCCACCTCGCCGCCCTCCCTATGCACACCAGTATATTTCCTCCTCCCGTGCTGTGTAAAACAGGGGCTGCGGCTACGTCCTTTTCAGAACTCCGGTCTAAGCGGCTTCGGTTTCTCTCTCCTCACCGCTCTCCCTCAGTACACCGGCCCGCATTGTCCTGCTCGCCTCCGTCCTCACTCCGGCGCCACCTTCAGGCCCCTCCCCCCGTCAGACGTTCACATTCACGTCTGCATCCCCGTTCCATACCGAAATATCATAAGCTTTTATTTGGATGTCCAAATTACCCAGTTATTATTATACGTTCAAATGTGTATTGTCATTGAACTATGCTGATTACATCAGAGATATTTGCGGAATGTGCATTTTTCCAGGATCGGAGTACCAATGATCTAGCTACAAGGAGAATGTGGGATATAACCGGTCTCATTGTGTGTGGGAAATTGTCTATTCCCACATGTAGTAAAGCCAAGGTCGGGTTAGAATGGGTATGTATGCCTGTAATTGAGGATATTAATCTGAATACTTGGTTCCAGAAGCTAGTTAGGCTTGGGCATTCCCAGAACACATGTATGAGGTGGCCTTTGTGTCCACAATTGCGCCAACAGAGGGGAGAGGTGTTTGGGAACATTTTTGCTAATCTGCATGGGGTGTATTGCCATCTATTGGATATTTCAATCATCATTTCCCAGTGTCCTACACAATGTGTCGATTTGTGGATAGTCTGGATAGCACATTTCCATTGATCGTCTGTAAACTTCTCAGGTCCTTTCTGATTTTCAGTGCGTTCTGTCAGTTCGTTCTGAGCAGCCGTGCGTTTTCTAGCCATGTTGCGGTTACGTACTCGTCGTAGAGTTCGTGCTTTTGTTGGGCTTGGTGTTGGAGCTATTGCTTTGACCCAAGTCCAGTCAATGAACAGGGGGAGGAGGAGTTCTTAGACCAAGAATTGGTTACTTAATCGTGACCAATTCTCTCACATGCCTTTGTTGCGGGAGCTCCAGGAGAATAATCCTGATGATTTCAGGATTTATCTCCGGATGACGGACCCCATCTTTTACCGTCTGTTGGCTTTGCTGTCCCCCTAAATTACCAAGCACGACACCTGCATGTGGCAAGCCATCACTCCTGAACAAAGGCTCGTCGCCATCTTGCAGTACTTAACGACGGGGAGAAGTCTCCAGGATATCAAGTTCACGACTGGGATCTCCCCCCAGGCTCTGGGAATCATTATTCCAGAGACCTGTTCTGCCATAATTCAGGTCCTGCAGAAGGACTATATTAAGGTAAGTTTTATCCTTTAACATCACATTCTATGTGTAATGTTTGCTAATGTATTGTATTTATTTCATCATTCCATAATTACCATGATTGTAATATGCTGTTAATGTCCTCTTTGTCCTCATGCATGCTCTAAGCTTTTAATGCTCCTTATTTGTCCTTCATGCATATTTGCCTTCACTAACCTCCCCAGCATGCTATCCTGGGCCCATACACACCTAGCCTAGTCACTTAATGTGTTTTTTCAGCTCCATTGTCGTGCTTAACCTAAACACCCCCTAAAATGTGTCCAAATGTTATTGTAGTCATTAAATTCAGGCAGAGTGCAAGAGGCTTTTTTTGGGGCCCAAACTCATTTGGAACCCCCCCCCCCCAACCGCTAAGTCAACCGATACCAATACTTTATCTGCTGACTTTGCCAAACCCATACACACTATACCTACCTCTTTTGTGTTCATATTTATGAATGAATTCACCAAAGCATGTAGTGCAAGTGCCTGCCTGAATACTTTCAAATGGTACTATTTAAAGTTTTGTTCTCCTACTATCTTGATAGGTAATTACAGAATGTAAAAATGTGCTTCAATTTGGACAGTGTGTATTCCTATTTTTGGTTTATGACACTTCTTACCTGTCCAGTGGGCTGCCAATAGTGTAAGTAAGGAGGGGCTGGCCAAAGTAACACACATTATTTATGCATCCAGCTCTCAATGAAGTGGAGAGGGTTACCTGTCCAAAACATCTCCCCCCTCCACCATAAAATTTTTACAATGGGCCATCAGAGGGGGTGAGGAATCAGATAAGTGGACCTTATACTTTTGTCTTTACCGCTTGCCGACCGGCTCACACTGATATACGTCGGTAGAAGGGTATGTACAGGCATACTAACATACCTGTATGTTGCCCTTTAAGCAGCAGTTTGCGGGTGTGCAGCTCCGTGAGTGTGATCGCGTGTCCCGCGGACTCGATGTCCGCGGGGATACCCGCGATCGTCTCATGGGGAGGAAGAATGGGGAAATGCTGATGTAAACAAGCATTTCCCCGTTCTGCCTAGTGACAGGACACTGATCACTGCTCCCTGTAATCGGGAGCGGTGATCAGTGTCATGTCACACGTAGCCCCCTCCACAGTTAGAATCAATCCCTAGGACACACTTAACCCCTTCACTGCCCCCTAGTGGTTAACCCCTTCACTGCCAGTCACATTTACACAGTAATCAATGCATTTTTAATCGCACTGATTGCTGTATAAATATGAATGGTCCCAAAATAGCGCCAAAAGTGTCCAATCTGTCCGCCATAAGGCTGCAGTTACGATAAAAAATCGCTGATTGCCGCCATTGCTAGTTAAAAAAAAATTATTAATAAAAATGCCATAAAACTATCCCCTATTTTGTAGACGCTATAACGTTTGCATTAATAATGAACAAATCCGGCGCCAATAAATTATATATAAATATATGTGTTAAATAAAGCAGCTACGCCCTAAACAAGATGAATAAATTTCATCAATGCATGAATGTAAAGAGGGGATAAGGGGAGCGCTGAATGATTATTAAAAAAAAACTACTAGTGCATAAAAAAATTCCATTCAGTGTGGACTACAAATAATACATTCAAGTATATAGTAACCAGCCTGCCTATGTGGATCAAACATAGATGAACAAAATCATTAAAACTAAAGCCAATAAAGGATAATAGTGTTCAATAATAATTGTGCAACCATAACATAATATGTGATGCCAAAACATGAAAAATTGTATATAAATCAAATAAGCAATATAGTAAAAAAGTCCATCAAAGGTGAAAAATTAGTTGAAATGAAATCCTGATGTGAATCTTGGTATCAAGGCGTGAGCAGCAAAATGCCTTCACCATCACTGAAAAAACACCAATGTGCTCATGGAAATAGGTGTCAGCTTACCAGATGACCAATTTAATGAAATTTAATTTAAGGACCAATTTAATGAAAAAAAGGTCAAATAGGCTTTAGCAAGATAATGTTTGCTGCAATGGAGAAAATTGGACCAGACTCTTATCCTCACATCACAGGGTCATACGCACGGGATATAAAATAGATGGAGAGGACCCATATATAGTGTAACACCATTTATTTAAAACTTAATAAAAACAAAACCATAGCCAAAGGGCTACTCACATACAAGGTGCCATCGCCCGGCACTGAGGCTAGGAAGCGTATCTTTGAGTGGGGGGAAAATGCTCTGTAGGAGAAGTTCCCAGATGATCGCGGCAGCAGCGTGCGTTCCACCCTCTACAGACAGCTGTGTTGTTACACTATATTTGGTTCCTCTCCATCTATTTTATATCCCGTGTGTATGACCCTGTGATGTGAGGATAAGAGTCTGGTCAGAGTCAACTAATTTTTCACCTTTGATGGACTTTTTTTACTATAACGTTTGCGCAAACCAATCAATAAATGCTTATTGAGATTTTTTTACCAAAAATATGTAGAAGAATACGAATTGGCCTAAAAAATTTTTTTTATATATATTTTTTGGGGATATCTATTATAGCAAAAAATAAAAAATAATACGTTTTTTTTCAAAATTGTCGCTTTTTTTTGTTTATAGCGTAAAAATTAAAAACTGCAGAGGTGATCAAATACCCCCAAAAGAAAGCTCTATTTATGGGGAAAAAAGGACGTCAATTTTGTTTGGGAGCCACATCGCACGACCGTGCAATTGTCAGTTAAAGCGACGCAGTGCCAAATTGCAAAAAGTGCTCTGGTCTTTGGGCAGCCAAATGGTCCAGTGCTTAAGTGGTTAAATTCAATAAATTTCAATAAATATTCTACTTATGTTGGCCAAGAATGTTTGTGTCTAATCTGCTTGCAATGTTATGTGCAAAAGTACTAATCTTTTTTTCTTGTTTGACTCCACAGTTTCCTTCCAACCCATAGGAATGGCAGACTGTGGCCTCCCAATTTGACCAGCAGTGGGACTTTCCAACTGCGGTGGTGTGATAGATGGGAAGCACAACGTCCCCCCCCCATCTCGGGGTCATACTACTACAATTACAAGGAGTAAAGTAGTATTGTGATATTGGCGGTGGTGTCAGCGACTTATGAGTTCCTCTATCTGGACGTGGGGAAGAATGGCCGTATGTCAGATGGTGGAATGATCACACAGACCAAATTTTACAGGCGTCTCCAGAATGGCAGCTTGGGCTTGCCACCTCCAGCAGATAACGTGGCGGGCCTCCAGTTTGTTTTTGTGGCAGATGAGGCCTTTGCGCTGGGGGACCATCTGATGAGGCCTTTCCCCTTGATGACCCTGACCCCGGAGCAGAGGGTTTTTAACTACCGGCTGGCCAGAGCCAGAAGAGTGGTCCAAAATGCCTTGACATAATGGCCAACTGGTCCAGGCTTTTCTAAACGGCCCTCAATATGGCCGAATACAAACTGAACCATATCATTATGAGCTGCTGAATTCTTCATAATTTCCTAAGGAAGAATGCAGCCAACTATCTGACCTCAGTTGTGGCTGAGGCCGACTCACCGGCACAAACAATGACGGTGCTTGAAACTGGCCATCCTGGCTTGCCCCCCCAAAGCGCCCGCTAAGTACGACAAAGCTATGTGGAGTACTTTGTGGGTAGGGGGGCAATTGATTTACCAGAGAATCTGGAAGCTCTTTAAAATAAATTTGTTTAAAAAAACTAAACACATATTTCATTTGATTTACTGCTTGTGTTTCTTATCTGTCTCCTAGGTTCTCCAATGGCCTTTTGTTCTTCGCCATTTTCTTCAATAGTTCAAACATAACTTATTTGATACATGAGGTGACAATCGCTTCTTCAGCTAACTATTATGTTATGTTGTGCTGTGGGTCTGCTACACACACACAATGTTTTTGTTGTTAATGTATGTAATGCATTAATGATAAAATAATCATCCTTTTCAACTCCATGAATTATTTGCTTGTAGTCCCTAAAATGGCCTAATTTTGACAAATTTTTCAGCATAGTGGGGGTTATTTACTAAAGGCTAATCCACTTTGCACTACAAGTGCACTGCAAGTGCACTTGAAAGTGCATTTGCAGTGTACTTGAAAGCGCATTGAAAGTGCACTTGTAGTGCAAAGTGGATTTGCCTTTAGTAAATACCCCCCATTGTCACTGTAACTACACCAACTTAATAAAATAACTGGTATTGAGCATTGAAAGAAGAAGCCACACATTGTTGAGTATAAAACATTTTACTCCAAGCACATTTACATGTACGTTATAAAAGGTTTTTTAACAAACCAACATCTTTTGTGTATAACATGTATGTTTGACAGTATATAGCCTTTTTGTAGCTGAACCGGCATGTTTAAAACCATAACATACACATCCCCAACTCAGGAACTTACAAAGTGAAGGCCATATGAGACAATAGTATGTCAAAAATGTTCTGATTTTACCTTCATCAGATGGGGTGATCTTGCCCCTCTAAAAGCCAAATTTTGAAGTTGCACACAAATTGGGACTCAAAATTTACATTCCCTCATGATCCCATGCCTAATATGTGTTTTTTTTTCCCTACATCTATTTTGATAAAGTCACAAAAAACACAGTGTGTCAACATGTGCTATCTGCCACCATGGGATATCAATGTACGCGTTTTGTGGGTGCAACCCCTTCCTCAAAACTAAAGTAGGTAAGAGGAAAGGGTTGACACCCGAAATACATCCATTGATCCCCCATGATGGGAGCTAGCATATGTTGACACACTGGGCCTTATTTCAGAAAGGACAATCCACTTTGCCCTACAAGTGCACTTTTCAAGTGCACTTGCATTGCATTTGTAGTGCAAAGTGGTTTTGCTTTTTGGAAATAAGCCACATGTGCTAGCTCCCATCATGGGGGATCAATGGATGTGTTTTGGGTGTGCAACCCCTTCCTCTCACCTACTTTAGTTTTGAGGAAGGGGTTTCACCCACAAAACGCGTACATTGATATCCCATGATGGCAGATAGCACATGTTGACACGCTGGGGTTGATTTACTAAAGGCAAAAAGACTGTGCACTTTGGAAAGTGCAGTTGCACCCGGCAAGAGAAGTTGCTCCAGAGTTTAGTAAACAGAAGCTCTGCTGACTTTCATCAACCTATCATGTGCAAGCAAAAATGCTATTTTTTTATTTTCCTTGCATGTGATTGGGTATTCTTTGCAAAGTGAAGCTTTACCTCATTTACTAAGCTCTGGAGCAACTGCACTTGCAGAGTGCAATTGCACTTTCCAAGGTGCACAGTCTATTGGCCTTTAGTAAATCAACTCCACTGTGTGCATATTCAAAATTTGGCTTTGCAATTACTTTAAAACTTTTAAAAAATGTAAAACAATAACGACCAAATGTACATTTTTGGGGGGTTTTAGATTTTGACTAAGGCATCAATGATGTTGGTCAGTCTTTTTTGAACATCATTGATATTTTGCTTGACCTTCTCTAAATCCCGATTGCACACAATTATTTCACTGATGAGTTTTTGTGCACTTACACTGTTGAAGTGAGTTTCTTCTTCCACAACATCCACATCACCTAATAATAAAAAAAAACACACCATGTATTATAAATATGCAGGCATACATCTATTATCTGAGGCTGTGGTCTCAGACACTGACCTGTTGTGTTCACCATTTCGACCACTTCCTGAACCTCTGCATCCATCATCAGGTTGGGTGCTGAGTTCCCCTTCTTCAGGAGGTGCGGGGTTCCTGGTGTCCTCAGATGTCACAATTCTTTTCTCCCCTATGTGAATACAAAAATGGTATACTTAGCAGACAGATATTTGAGGCTAGACATAGTAATATGAAACATTGCTTGGAAGTGTCGTCCAGTTGTCTGTTTTGGCAGAGTTCCAAGCTGAAGACATGATTTTTTCCCTTACAAAAGCTGGAATACTTACCTGTTTTGTGCAAGTTTCACACATGGAGAGATCCCTAGTATCCACTGGAGCACCTGTGTGGGACACCATAAAAAGGTTGTTATGATGTCCCACACTAGTGTGCTTGCGTCCTCTCCTTACACTGAATCTCCTTGCTGAGCAGCCTCTCCTTACACTGAATTAAGTTGTCATTTCATTCTAGTTTCAAATACATCTATACAACAATGTAAAAAACGTATTTTAATCAAAATAGGCATGAACAAATGTAGTTAACCTGCATCTGCCAAAAACATCATATTAGTGGTCGAACGAACGATGTTTAATACGAACGATTATACTGTGCCCACGAACCTCAAACTTGGCATTTTAAACTGTACAACAGTAAAGAAACCAGCACAACCAGCACAAAAGTACTATTAATAATAGGAACACACGACAAATACTTAATTTTTTGCAGCACTTTCTTGATCCTTCTATACTGATCCTGCTCCCTCAATTTCAGGTCTGACCAGCGTTTCCTCAATTGCTCCTTGGATCGTTGTACCCCAAAAGTCCTGTGCAGACTTCCCACAACTTTAGTCATGATCTTGGCCTTTTTCTCATTTGGGTTTCTCTACAGTCCATGATTCCCATCATAGTCGGTCGTCTTCAAGATGTCCACCATCTCTTCAAAGGACATATTTGAGGCCTTATATCTCCTCCTGGATATGGAACTGCCTTGCTCCGGGTTTTCCTCATAGTTGCTGCTCTCTGCAGGCACCTGCTGTGTCTCCGCCATGTGCTCTCCCTCTGCCCCGAAAGAGAAGAGGCGGGGAATACACTAGAAAGGACAGGGGCGGAGCTTGATGCATGCGCAGTGTATATAAAGCATAACACGTGTGTGACATACGTACAATCTTTGAATGGACAGAGGATCGTAAGCGCCGATCGTTCAAACAAAGGTACAATTGTAACTTGGGGCATCAGTGGTTAGTGGCCTATACTGCTTAGAGATTGAGGCCTATATTGGGACAAGATTAGGAGAGTTTAGCCTGATATTAGGGTTTGTCTTGTGTTGTGTCTTGCAGATAAAATGGTGGATAAATTCACAGACCCTGCCCAACTTCATTGATAAATACAGGGAGCTGCCGTGTCTCTGGCAAGTCCAATGCAGGGACTATTCAAACAAGCAAAAGAGGAAGGCAGCGCTGGATAAACTGTTGGAATTGGTGAAGCCTGTGTATCCCACGGCGGACATCAACTATTTGAAGGCCAAAATTGTTAGCCTGAGGAGCACATATAATAGGGAGCGCAAAAAGGTCCAGGATTCCCAGAGATCCGAAGCAACAGCAGATGATGTATATGTCTCCAGGCTGTGGTACTACGACAGACTGCATTTTTTGTCCGACCAGACAGAACCCAGGCCATCACTATCAACACTTCCTTCAACACTTCCCTCCACATCAGCTGGGGCTCCTGAAGTCCAACCTGGGCCTTCCACCCAGGAAGAAGATGTGGAGGATCCCAGCTTGACCCAGGTATAGCATTGTTGAACATATTGAATGATGTTAACTAGATGTTATTGATCACTGATTTCTGATTTAACAAAGTGGTTTACATATCAATAGATAGCAGAAGCCAAAAATTATTGGGACAAGAATGAAAAATGCTGGAGTCAGAATGATAGTCTTTTCTATTTGTTAACATTCAATTTGCAACAGTAATGAGCTCAAAATTGTGTGTGACTGATGACCAAAAACCATGTACCATTTTCATTCATAGGAAAGTCTCAGCCAGGGGGAGGCCATGGAAAGCAGCCTGACGGAATCCCAGGTTCCCCCCCTTCACCCTCCAACCAAAAGCACCAGGAAGGCAAGGAATCTTGATGAGTCCGCGTCTGTTTTTCTCAAACAGGCTACTGCGGCACTTAACACGACCCCTGGTGTACACGAGGAATTTGGACTTGTGACTGCAAGCAAACTAGAAAACACGGTAGTGAATAACTACTTTGGAAGGCCCTAAACCAGAGGGGCAAACTAACAACTCAAACCCATCTGTGTGAGTTGGACTATACTCCTCCACCACCTCCAGCAACACCACCCAACCCACCAAAGCAGCGTGGAAGGAAGTGTTGAGAATGATGGCCTGGGTTTGGTGTGATCTGGCAAAAAACGCAGGCTGTTGTAAGACCACAGCCTCGGGACATATATGTTTTCTGCTGCTGCTCCTGATCTTTCAGAGTCCTGGACCGTATTGTGCTCCCTATTATATGGACTCCTCAGGTTACCAATCTTGACAGTCAAATAATTGATGTCTGCCCTGGGGTACAAAGGCTTCACCAATTCCAACTGTTTCTCCAGCATTGCCTTCCTCTTTATTTCGTTCTGACCTTGTGCTCCTTATTAAATTTTAAATTTTGTTTTTGAAAAATACTTGGCTATGTGTTTTACTTCAAAAAGGACAGTTTGTTTGTGTGTAGGCAGGTACATTTCAAAAATACAATGTCAAATTAACAAGGGACACCAACATAGTTGTATATTTGAGGTTAAAAAATACAAGATAATAATGGTGTTGTGGTAACTTGACCCCCAATATGAAAAAAAAAAAAATTATGGAGATCACTAAAAAAAAAAAAAAGAGAAAAAGAAAAAAAAAAGATTATTCTGGAGATCACGAGAAAAAAAAAACAACAAAAACAAATACCGTATTTATCGGCGTATAACACGCGCCGGCGTATAACACGCACCCCAAGTTTAGGAGGGAATTTTAAGGAAAAAAACTTTTAGGAGGGAAGTTTAAGGAAAAAAAATTTACATTTAAATGCCCATCAATGCAGCGTTATCGTGTCCATCTGCAGCCTTGTCAGTGCAGCTTTGCCCCAGTGCAGCCTTGTCAGTGCAGCTTTGCCCCAGTGCAGCCTTGTCAGTGCAGCCTTGTCAGTGCAGCTTTGCCCCAGTGCAGTCTTGTCAGTGCAGCTTTGCCCCAGTGCAGCCTTGTCAGTGCAGCTTTGCCCCAGTGCAGCCTTGTCAGTGCAGCCTTGTCAGTGCAGCTTTGCCCCAGTGAAGCCTTGTCAGTGCAGCTTTGCCCCAGTGCAGCCTTGTCTGTGCAGCTTTGCCCCAGTGCAGCCTTGCCCCAGTGGTCAGTGCAGCCTTGTCGCCGCCGACATACACAAGTTTAGTTAGGGCACACAGTACAGTGTATTTTTAAGTTCGGAGGGACTTGGCGGCGCTCGTTCAGCTGAACGAGCGCTGCCGAGGACACAGTGACTGGGCGGAGCTGAGATACACATAGCCGAGGGTTCTCGGCTCTTCTCGGCGCCGTTCACAGTCACGCCCAGTCCCTATGATGGACATAACACAGGTCCAATGGCGGGACTGGGCGTGACTGTGAATGGCGCCGAGAAGAGCCGAGAACCCTCGGCTATGTGTATCTCGGCTCCGCCCAGTCACTGTGTCCTCGGCGGCGCTCGTTCAGCTGATCGCGGCGATCGCTCCGACAGATCACAAAATAGCGGGGATCGGCATATAACACGCACCCACGATTTTCCCCTGATTTTAAGGGGAAAAAAGTGCGTGTTATACGCCAATAAATACGGTATTATTCAGGAGATCACTATAAAGAATACAAAATCTGTTTGTCAGAACTCTGTAAATATCAGCAGCAAAGCAACTTCATTATTATAGCATTATAAAGAAGAAGATCATGCGCTGCATTTCTAGATTTCATAATTTGCCACGTGATGAATGTGATATCTCCATTACGAATGCTAGTTTTACAAGACCGAGCGATTCTGGCTCTTACTTGATTCCGAGCATGTGTGAACTTTTGTGTGCATACTTGTGTACAAGCGATCGGACTTTCCGACAACAAAGTTTTGTTGGCGGAAAATTTGAGAACCTGCTTGCCAACATTTGTTGGCGGAAAGTCCGACAGCAAATGTTCGATGGAGCATACACACGGTCGGACTTTCCGACAACAAGCTCACATCCAACATTTCCCGTCGGAAAATCCGACCATGTGTAAGAATAGGAATATCTCTAATGTTAATAAAGGGCTACTTCTGAAGGGCAGACAAAACAGATCAGATTCTTATTCAAGTACTGAGAGGCCAACAGTCTCTGAAACAGAATAGAAAAGGCAGTAACATGAACTTTGATAGTGCTAAAAGCCAAACACGAATCCAGACCCACTTATTTTCCTACCCTCCAATAGTAAAAAAGAGAGAATCTGACAGAAAGTAGTTGGAGAGGGTGTGCCACATCCTATAAATCTGAAGAAACCAAAGCATTCCCCTGTAGCGGGATTTTTTAGGCACTACCATGCACAATACGATATAGATAAAAATATACTTTTATTACATCATCAAAAATAGAAAAAATGACAAAATATATACAAATCAAATACAAAAAATATATACAGATGGATACATTAAGAGCAAAGTACATGTGGTTATAGATTCAGATTGCATGACAGTGGAGAAAAGACCAAGGGTCAAGATATGATAAGTCTCACTGAACCGACGCGTTTCAGAGAATTCTTCATCAGGGTTCCCCGACTGAGAGTTAACATCTAAAGGGTTACAAAGTCAAAGAAATAATTAACATCACATACAAATTTAATGACAGCCCCCCCACACACAGTGAAAGTCAGCATAAAAACCACACTTACTTCCAAAGTACAAATGCTATAAATGTATGCATATCATAAAATCAACTTCACAAACGTCTCCCAGGCCGTGTGCACTTAAAGATCACCTAAGGGGTAGCTCTCCTTAATGGTATTGCAGAGAATTGGTGTAACAGGGAAAATCTCAAACTATGCTGAAAAACGCCGCATCCAAATATTTGGTGCTGCGTTTGTGCGCAGGCTGGGGTCCAAGCGTCTCCGGACCTAGAACCAAGAACACAACCCAATGAGAAATATTGTCACAGGGGTAGAGATGTACGATAACAGCTAATGGGGTCAATAATATCTGATCCAAGAGAGTACAAAAAGAGTGAGGTGCATATATAAAGACCAGTAGCGGGGAACATACCTGTGAACACAGTTCGAAGGTATGGCCTACAGTTTCTCATGTGGGAGGGAGGGAAAAGGGCTGAGAGTCCAGGCTTGCAACAGATCTACTGCGAATAATAAAGGAACTTAGTTAGAAGGGGTGGGGGTGATTCTGATGCAGGTAAAAGTTTTCCAGCAATAAAGAGAAGAGGCCAAGCAAACATCTCAGATGGACAAAGAGATAAAGGAAAAAGTGACCCAAGATGCTAAGAATATCACTTACTCGGTCAGCCCAGAGACACAGCATCAGTCAGACATCCCCCTCCGATCACAAGATCAGAGTCAATGAGCTCACTATTTGTATCCACTGGGATACGCCGTCAGCTGATTACAACACGAATCAGCTGGAATGAGGGTGTGTACCCAAACCCAGCCCCCGTTAGCTGACTGATTGTCAGCTTGATAGGGGTGTATCCTGGTCCAGTCCAGCCAATGGGCCCCCTGAGCGTGGGCTGTGCCACGCCTTCCCACAAGCACCGGCCCCGATGACGCACCGCGCATGCGTGCCAGCCAGGCTGGAATGCAAAACAGCGGCGAACGTCACGGCGCCGTGCCTCGGAGCTACGCGCTGCAGTCCACTTCCACCGGCACGGCAAGCCTGCCCTGGAGACAGCAAATAGGCTGATCCAGGCCAGGGATGGAGGAGCGTCCAGATGGCAACTCCCCCCAACATGTCCCAAAAGGACCCAAATGGACCCAAACTTGAATAGACTCCTCCCCGAGAGTCCGCTCTTTACTTTCAGGAGGGCTACGTCAGTGTCGTCCAGGCTGGTGAGAAGCGAATTCAGGGGTGAGAATTTTGCTGAGCACTGTAAATATAAGGGCACGTTTATGTGTGGGGTCTGTGGGTACTGTAAATTCATGTATACTATCAAAAACCCAACTTTACCGGAAGGCAGTACCTTCAGGCCTAAACATTTTGCCAACTGTAAGACCAAGGGTGTTGTGTACATGCTCCGGTGTGATTGCGGATGCTTCTATGTCGGGAAGACCAAATTGGAATTCTGGCATAGGGCATACCGCCACATCAGGAGCATGCAGACATGCGACCCTGACCTACCACTGGGGAGACATTCTGCCCTGGTTCATCAGGGGATGTTTCCAAAAATCTAATTTCTTATTTTGGATCGGGTACACCCCAGTTCGAGGGGGGGAGATTGGAATAAGGATCTCCTCCAGCTCGAGCTGAGGTGGATCTATAATCTGCAGGCGACTAGGCCCCCTGGACTCAACGATGCAACATGCTTCAAGCCATTCTTGGAGGGCTTTGACTCCAGGGGCATGGAGAAATAGGTGTATTGTTCGGCGTTTGCCCTGCCCGCACCACACGTTGTACCTATTCTGTTTGATATAGGTGGTCTCTATGTGATTTTGGCCCCCATGTTTTCCTCTTTTTGTCTTCACCTTTATGGTGGTTTTTGCTGCCTTTGCCTATATACCATTTTTTATACGAATATAAGTTTACGCAATACCTGAGGGGTCAGCCCACGTTAGACGCCTTTGTATACATCGATGATTGGGGTACAATAAGGTCTGGAGGTCTTGGCAGAATTAAAATCTCTTACTGGAGTATGAATGGGTCCTAGTGCTTTGTGCCTGGTCTGTGGCTGTTTCATCATCTGTCTCTCCGTGTAACGACTTCACAATCATCTCCACTGCCGATGTTGCATCTGTGCCCTATATATATATAGCATTTTGGCTGTATTTGTATAGCATTTTGACTGTATATGTACAAGTATCATGCATGAGTTTCATGCATGCATGATATATCACTATTCTGTGTAGACTTTCCTTCCTTCCTACTGTGGCATAGGTAGGTGCACTGCTTTCTTGGCACAGTCGCTGTCTCTTTGGTGTGCAGACCCGGCACGGCAAGGGTGTCCCCTTTTGGGACATGTTGGGGGGAGTTGCCATCTGGACGCTCCTCCATCCCTGGCCTGGATCAGCCTATTTGCTGTCTCCAGGGCAGGCTTGCCGTGCCGGTGGGAGTGGACTGCGGCGCGTAGCTCCGAGGCACGGCGCAGTGACGTTCGCCGCTGCTTTGCGTTCCAGCCTGGCTGGCGCGCATGCGCGGTGCGTCATCGGGGCCGGTGCTTGTGGGGAGGTGTGGTGCAGCCCACGCTCAGGGGGCCCATTGGCTGGACTGGACCAGGATACACCCCTATCAAGCTGACAATCAGTCAGCTGACGGGGGCTGGGCTCTGGGTACACACCCTCATTCCAGCTGATTCTTGTTGTAATCAGCTGACGGCGTATCCCAGTGGATACAAATAGTGAGCTCATTGACTCTGATCTTGTGATCGGAGCGGGATGTCTGACTGATGCTCTGTCTCTGGGCTGACCGAGTAAGTGATATTCTTAGCATCTTGGATCTTGGGAACCCTGATGAAGGATTCTCTGAAACGCGTCGGTTCAGTGAGACTTATCATATCTTGACCCTTGGTCTTTTCTCCACTGTCATGCAATCTGTATCTATAACCACATGTACTTTGCTCTTGATGTATCCATCTGTATATATTTTTTGTATTTGATTTGTATATATTTTGTCATTTTTTTCTATTTTTGATGATGTAATAAAAGTATATTTTTTTCTATATCGTATTGTGCATGGTAGTGCCTAAAAAATCCCGCTACAGGGGAATCCTTTGGTTACCCTCCAATAGTATACATTTTTATTTTGAACAGGAATTCAAGATTGACTTTTTTTTCATTGTAAGGCCACCTCTGGCCTGGAAACAAAGAAGACAGAAATGGCAAGGCTAGAATTGAAAATGCCTTGACGTGATCATATCTATGACCTATTGGGTTTCAACTCTTGAGCACTGGCTGGAGGTGGCCCAACATGTACCTTAGGAACTAGCCTGCCCTTCTGAACATGTCATGTCAGAATTCAGTGTAGCAGGGTGCATTTGTGGCTGAGAAGGTGCATTTTAATACCGTGTGTTGAGGGTATGCATGTTTTGGATGCACAGTTTTTAACATTTACATATTTACAAACACTTTTATTTAGGTTACAGGAAAGGATACAGTGAGGTACTGTGACAAAGGCAGCGCTTCAACAGACTGTCAGCAACAACTACCTTATGCGGTCTAATTAGCACAAAGATAAATGTTATAATTTAAATTATGAATTTTTTAAAAAATCAACATAACATTTTATATATATATATATATATATATATATATATATATATATATATATAAAACAAATTACAAACAGTAAATAAAAATTAGATTGTATTATTTTTAGAGACAACAATCAGAAATATTGTACAGACTTGCTCCATAGTATGTAAACACTTTTGAAAGAAATGTAATTTATCAGGGAGAAACCAGGCAGGTTGATAATTAAGAAATCAAAATTAGATTGCATTATGTAATGCAAAAAAGCCAGAAATGTTGCACAAACATGTAAGATGCTTTAGTAGGCACATTTTAAATGGAAACATAACACACATTTTAATCAAGACATCAAAATTAGTATGTAGTATGTCATTGTAAAAATAAAAAAATAAAATGTTAAGTCCATGCACACTAGTGTAGTGATTTACACACTTTCACAAGGAAACAACAAGCAGGTTTATATTCAAGAAATCAAACATTAGAGTGCTTTATTTCACAAAAAAGCAGAAATATTGTACTAGTTCAGTGCACATTATTTCATCACTTTCACAGGGAGCATATGGGAAGGGGAAAACAAAACTGGGATAGGAACAAGGCAGCAGGATACTGAATGCAGAGCAAGAGTAAGATCAAGAGAAAATGGCTACAGTGTCAGGTAACAGCATGACAAACAGGGCACAAGCAGGAGCAACACTGAGGCAAGGAGCAGTAGCAAAGGTGGAACTTAAGTACCAGCAGGCCTGGTGGAGCTGATCATTGGATCCTGCTGGCTGCTGGGAGACACCTGCTGGTGGACACTAAAACTGCAACTTTCTGCCCAGAGCACCACAGTGCCACCAGCAGGCGAACTCGGTCCCAACAATGGTTGCTCTTGTCACCGGTAGCACCTCAGATGGTGCTGTCAAGAGCTCGTTTAAAGAGATGCTGTCCCCCAAAGGGTATTTAAACCATATGTTTTTTACCCAAGAGTCTCATAGTCTAGCACTTTAGAAAAAGTTCCTGATGCATATGCACTGACATGCACAATGCAGGAAATAATACAAGATTCTTTCATCAAACCATCACAGCTAAAATTACAAGGTTACAAGGCTGAAAAGCGTTTGGAAGACCAAAAAGCTTATTGGGCTGCTTTCTTTGTGGCCTTGGGAGATTTAAACAACCCACAACTGGAAACAGCACTGGAAAAACAACAGGTTGATTTTTTAAAGATAAGCTCATCAGTCAAAAATGAGAGCAACTTAAAATTAGATTCTCTGCAGCTGTTATCTCAAAAGTTGCTAAAACCAAGGGCAAATTATATAGAGAATCTACAGGAGAGGGTCATTTGGGCCAAAATGTCTTGCATGACCATCTTAAACACCCCAGCTGAAAGGGGTGAGGGTCCAGCGACACCTGAGAAAGCCAAAGAGGACTCCAAGGACAAAACAGATGCTAAAAGCAGAGGATAACATGATTCCAGGCTACAGACATCGGCTTTTGATCCATTAATAGAGCTGTGGGTATTGAGTACAATGGAACTGCCCCCCCCCCATGTCTAGAATCAAACATGTTGTGACCACGTAGCAGCCAGGCACTGTATAAGCTCAGGGTAAGAGGCAAGGTCTAAGGTGCTTACAAAACTTGAACAGTTGGTAGTAGGTAAGGGTCAGAAGACTGGAGGGGACTAAAGTTACTGTAGGCAAGCAGCAAAAATGGAGTGAAGATCAAAGTTCCACATGGTTTTTTGAAAGCAGGAGTAGCAGTGGGGAGATGTTTTTTTTAATATTGTATGGTAGGAAAGAGAGTACATGCACAAGAAAGTGAGTGAATGTGACACTCCACACAGCAGATAATGAGCACTTACCCTAGGTTCACACCTATGCATTTTTTAGTGCATTTTGCAGTTTGCAGAAACGCACTACAGTCCATTTAACATTTTTCCTATGGTACACCACGTTCACATCTATGCGTTTTGTGGCTGGTGCATTTTTGCAAAGGGTCGGTGACTTTTTTCTGCATTTTCCATTTAATAGACTTCAATGGAATCACATCAGAAATGCAAGTGTTGTGTTTGTGATGCGATTTTTGATCTGTTTTGCAGTTTTTATTTGTCCGTTTAAAACACTGTATATAGCTGGTTGTTAAGGAGGAGGCCTATGAAAAAAACAATATAGTCTTAAGCGCTAAAAAAGGCAGTCATAAAAAATCATTATTATGTCATAATTGATATTTAAAATTGTCTGGACCCCAGTGCAGCTGCTAACCTCTGGAGAAAGGTAGACAGACATCAAAATTACACAAAAAAACAGCACTCAATGGGACCAGAAAGTAAAAGAATTGTTATAAATGATATGCGTAATCAATTTCATTAAATTGGATGCATACTAAAAATAAAAATCAGAACAGTCAGATGAAAAGATAAGATGCAAAAATAGAACTTAATAGGAAAAAATAATTTTCATCGTTGAAATACTCTGAAAATTGATAAATACGATACCGCCCAAATGACAAGGGGTTAATGCCAACAAGTGTTTTCCAAATCCTGATCCTGAATAGGAGACCCAATAACTCAATATGCAGAAAGGAATCAGAGTAGAGAGACACCGCTCTCTGTGCTGCAACTGATGGCTCAATAATGGATGTCAGTCTCATTCTGTTCCAGGAGATGTATTGTAGACCATATTACCACAGAGCTTCCACGGTAAGCAGGCTGATCAGGCGAGCTAATACCTGGCGTCCTGGGAAGCGCTCTGGACAGCGCAAACTGAGTCCGAAAGCCGGAAGGCAGGGTCAGAGTCAGATACAGGGAGTCACAAGATGCTGGGTGGAACGCAAGCTCGATGTTGCCGTGGCAACTGTTACTTACATGTTTCATGCGCCTGCGCTTTATCAAAGTCACGGGAGCCAGCGGCAACAAACAAATAAATAGGCATGCAGACGTGAAGGGGGAAGGACTATCAAGTCTTATGGCATTAACCCCTTATGCACACTATTACATTAAATCACTACATACACATTGCATTAAAGAAACAAATTTAAATGCAACACTGCTAGTAACCTGAGATATTAGGATTAAAATGTAAATATGGTAAATAAATAACACCATATATTAATTAAATATTGTGAATTGATATATATGCTGTGATATTTCATGATGATAATATATGATAAGTTATGGAGAGTTGTATATAAACTATGTGTACCAGTATTACCATATCACTAAAAAATGTATACATTTATTAATAACTTGATAAATATTAAAATAGACAGGAAATGATGATTGATTATATATATATATATATATGACCCTGATAATATGTTAGACAACTATATGCTAAATACCAAAAAAGAGAATCCACAAAGATATAAATCAATGTGGATTGTGGTGGCCTCCTATATTTAGCTCAACAATATCCCTAAAAATACATAAAACCACCCATAAATATTGACAATCAGAAATCAAGGATTTGCTATTGGATCACACTGAGGACATCAATTTCTTCAACAACTGGCACTTGTATTTTGTTAACATTTCACTTTTTTTTTGGTGAATGGGTAGGTGTACGATGTACTGTACCTGATAAACATTCACATGGGGGGGTCAGGATCTGGGGGCCCCCTTGTTAATGGGGGCTTCCAGATTTCCGATAAGCCCCCTGCCCGCAGACCCCGACAACCACCGGCCATCAATGTGGGGGCAAAGGTGCTTTGGGGTGGTTGAGGGCATGCAGTCTGGTATAGTTCAGGGGGGGAGGGGGGGCTTGCTCGTTCCCTTCCTTTCCTGACGTACTGGGCGGCATATTCGGATAAGGGTCTGGTATGGATTTTGGGAAGGACCCCACGCCATTTTTAAAAAAATGTTGGCGTGGGGGGTTGCCTCTGAATTCATACTAGACCCGATGGGCTTGGTAGTGACCTGGGGGGGAACCCAACACCGTTTTTTTAGCGCATTTTTATTTGTTGGAAATTTTTTTTTTACAATCAGCTCTCAGCGGGGAAGCCCGCTGACAGCTGATAACTCATCGGTTGTTAAGGATGTGGCAGCCAGCTTCCCAGCCCCCTCCTTAGCAACCAGCTATATACAGTGTGTTTATAGTGTGTTTAAAGAGAAAAAAAAAACATAAAACGCAAAATGCATAGAAAAACTGCATGCAAAAATGCATAAAAACACTGGTTTAAAAATGCAAAATGTGCCTGAAAAATGCACTAAGCGCAGCCAGATAGATGTGAACCTAGACTTATCTTATCTATCAACATTATCCCCTTTCACAGCAAAACTGATGGCAACAGGGAATAATGACCCCCTGAGGATATACTTCAAAGTAAGTAAATGAAGTATCTCTGGCCAACCAGCCTACTCATTAAGTAAGTCAACAGAGGCAGGGCAAATGCTGAGAAAATGCCAGGAGCTCTGGACCTGAAAAGTGCTTCATAGTTAACTTTTTACAGAATGGAGACTGGAAAGTGGCCTATATTTAACCCTGTGCCCAAATGTTGCTTCCAGGCTATCGCTATAATATCCAATCCAGGGGGTCTGGACCTGGACCTGGTAGTTGAAAAGTCAGGCCTACCACATTTTGGTGATAATGATTTAAGAACAGGCTGCTATCAACACATTTCTATATAACTAAATGACTTGCGCATAACATACCTCCCAACATCATAAGAGTTTCACAGACAAACATACACCTAAAGGATTATATTTAAAACATAAAACAGAATATTGAAAGAGAGTTAGCACTTTTTCTGCATCTACTTTAACCACTTCAGCCCGGAAGATTTGGCTGCTCAATGACCGGGCCATTTTTTGCGATTCGGCACTGCGTCGCTTTAACTGACAATTGCGCGGTCATGTGATGCTGTACCCAAACAAAATTCATGTCCTTTTTCCCCACAAATAGAGCTTTCTTTTGGTGGTATTTGATCATCTCTGCATTTTTTATTTGTTGTGCAATAAACAAAAAAAGAGCAACAATTTTGAAAAAAACACAATATTTTGCACTTTTTACTATAATAAATATCCCCAATTTTTTTTAAAAAAAGCTAATGTTTTCCTCAGTTTAGGCCGATATGTATTCTTCTACATATTTTTGGTAATAAAAATCACAATAAGCGTATATTGCTTGGTTTGCGCAAAAGTTATAGCGTCTACAAAATAGGGGATAGCATTTTTATTTATTTATTTATATTTTACTAGTAATGGCGGATTTTTTGGGGGACTGCGACATTATGGCGGACACATCGGACACTTTTGGCACATTTTTGAAACCACTGACAATTATACAGCGATCAGTGCTGTAGAAATACACTGATTACTGTGTAAATGTCACTGGCAGGGAAGGGGTTAACACTAGGGGGATATCAAGGGGTTAACTGTGTTCCCTATGTGTGTGTTCTAACTGTGGGGGGAGGGGACTGACTATAGGAGATGAGAAATCGTGGTTCCTAGCTATTAGGAACTCACAATCTTTCTCTCCCTCTCCTCACAGAACAGGGATGTGTGTGTTTACACACACACATATCCCTGTTCTGCCTCTCGTGCCCGCAACGCACGCGGCCGGGTCATCGAGATTGCCGGGCACAGGCAGCACTTGCTATCCCGCTCAAAGGAGCTGACGTACAACTACGACGGTTCGCGGGATCATGCTTACCTGCCGCAGTATAATGACCGGTTGGCAAGTGGTTAAAGAAAAACTTCATGAAAATAGTTAAAAACTACTTAGCAACTAGCAGCTGCTGAGACAAACACTTTAGTCATGAGTATGTAATGTACAGTGGAAGTACTTTGTTATGTACAACACTATGTATAATTCAGTGGTCAACATTATGTGTCATAGTGACTCTTATATTGCTGGTCAGTAAGAGGAAAAGATGGTCAATGCCTGAAGTCAGCAGGAGGAAAAAAATGGCAGTCATTGGTGGTTGGGGGGGGGGGGGGGGTGGCTTGCATATTAGTTATGGGAGGATATAATGCCCATTGTTAGTGGGCAGGGGGAGGAAAAATATTTGTTATTAGTGGTCAGTCGCAGGAAAAAAGGCTAGTGTCAGTACTCAGTGGGAAGAAAAATGGCCTGGTGTTGGAGGTTAATAGCAAGGAAGAATGCCCAACGTGCAGTGGTCAGACAATAGAGTGCTCTTTATATTGCTTGGAAAAATGTCTGGGTCTGCAGTCAGCAAAAAAAAGAATGCCCCAGAGCTGGTAGCCAGAAGGAGGAAAAATGCCCCAGGGATTGGTAGGAGGAAGCATGCCCTGATGAATAATGGGAAGAAGAATGCCATGGCAGTTGGTGGGAGGAGGAATGCCATGGTGGTTGGTGGGAGAATGAATGCTCTGGCAGATAGTGGGAGGAAATATGCCCTAGAGGTTGGTAGGAGGAAGAAGGCCCTGCCAGGGTGCTGACTGTTTTATTACATGAGCTGGTGTAGTAGATCAGGAGCACTGTCAGATCATACTTATTTATGTTGTAACATAATACTGCCACAAGGACAGGAGGGACAGGAGTCTAAATGCAGGAATATAAGAAGTCTGAATTACTTCTCTCGCCCCCGCCCACCTATCATTACAAGCCTTGCAGAGTACTGGACCTACTTCCCTTGCCCTAATTTATTATACTTTCAGTGCTCTTAACTCTACTGATACACAAAGGTTCACATCAATCTGTTGTGATTGCTTTTTTTTATTAAAGGGCAATGTTCAGCTGGCAATGATCCAGTGTCGAGCATTCTAGCACCTAGCAGTGGGCCTTGCACTGGACCTGGGATTTTGATATATTTCCATGAGGTCCATGTGGTGGAAAGTATGCATATTGCAATACAAGAGTGTCAGGGATGAAAACATTCAAAAGTAACTAACCATAAAATATATCTATGGCTTGACTAAAGGGCAAGGGCATGGGGAGTTGGGCTTTGCCAAGAGGAACATTTACCAAAGTAGAAATCTACAAAATATACCACACAGCAGGGAGAATGTCCTCCTTTTTATACAACTTTGAGTGTAATATGGGAAAACACCATTCCTTTCTAATACATGCTTGGAAGATTACTTTAAGCCGCATGTGGATTTACACAACAATATAATTCTTGTGATTGGTTGTTTTTATTTATGGGCAATATGGGCCAACAAAGATCCGCTGTCAGTTGCCAGAGCAAGCTTTCCAGGTAGCGGGCATTGTCCAGGATTGGAATTTTGATGAATTTCTATGAGACAGGAAGTATGCATTTAGAAATACAATAGCATCAGGAATGAAAACATTCAAAGATAATTTACTAACCACAAAATTATTTTTGGCAAAACTTAAATGAAGATATTGCCAGATAACCAAAGTAGCCAGATGATGTCAACCTCAATCAGTGCTGAACTAGGACAAAAATTTGGCCCTGGACTTCTTCCAGACTGGCCCACTTTAATTTTAAGTGTCCCCCATCAGAGTCCCCCTTGGATCAATGTCCCCCATCAGAGACCCCCTTGCATCAGAGTCCCCTTGCATCAGACTATTTCCCATCAGTGTCCCCCTTGCACCCGAGTGTCCCCCTTGCATCAGAAAGTCCCCCATCAGAGTGTTCCCCATCAGAGTCCCCCTTGCATCAGAGTGTCCCCCTTGCATCACAGAGTCCACCATCAGAGTCCCCCTTGCATCAGAGAATCCACCATCAGCGTCCCTCTTGCATTAGAGTGTCCACCATCAGCGTCCCCCTTGCATCAGAGAGTCCACCATAATTTCCAGATAACCAAAGGAGCGAGATAATGTCAACCTCAACCAGTGCTGGACTGGGACAAAAATTTGGCCCTGGATGAAGTCCAGACTGGCATACTTTAATTTTAAGTGTCCCCTATCAGAGTCCCCCTTGGATCAGAGTGTCCCCATCACAGTCCCCCTTGCATCAGAATCCCCCTTGCATCAGAATGTCCCCCATCACAGTCCCCCTTGCATCAGAGAGTCCTCTTTGCATCAGAGTGTCCCCATCAGAGCCCCCTTTGCATCAAAGAGTCCCCCATGCATCTGAGTGTCCCCCATTGGAGTCCCCCTTGCATCAGAGAGTCCCCCTTGCATCAGAGAGTCCCCCATTAGAGTGTCCCCCATCTGAGTCCTCCTTGCATCAGAGTGTCCCCATCAGAGTCTCCCTTGCATTAGCGTCCCCCTTGCATCAGAGTCTCCCCATCAGCGTCCCCCTTGCATCAGAGTGTCCCCAATCAGAGACCCCCTTGCATCAGAGTGTCCCCCATCAGAGTCCCCCTTGCATCAGAGTGTTCCTCATCAGAGCCCCCTTGCATCAAAGAGCCCCCCGTGCATCAGAGAGTCCCCCTTGCATCAGTGTCCCCCTTGCATCTGAGTGTCGCCCATTGGAGTCTCCCTTGCATCAGAGAATCCCCCACCAGAGTATCCCCCATCAGAGTCCTCCTTGCATCAGAGTGTCCCCCATCAGAGTCCCCCTTGCATCAGAGTGTCCCCCATCAGCGTCCCCCTTGCATCAGAGTGTCCCCCATCAGCGTTCCCCTTGCATCAGAGTGTCCCCCATCAGCGTCCCCCTTGCATCAGAGTGTCCCCCTTGCATTGGAGAGCCACCATCAGTGTCCACCATCAGCGTCCCCCTTACATCAGAGTGTCCCCCTTGCATCAGAGAGTCCACCATCAGAGTCTATCTTGCATCAGAGTGTCCCCCATCAGTGTCCCCCCTTGCATCAGAGTGTCCACCATCAGCACCCCACTTGCATCAGAGTGTATCCCATCAGAGTGTCCCCTTTGCATCAGAGTGTCCACTATCAGAGTCCCCCTTTGCATCAGTGTCCACCTTGCATCAGAGTGTCCCCCATCAGAGTCCCCCTTGCATCAGAGAGTCCCCCATCAGAGTCCCCCTTGCATCAGAGTGTTCCCCATCAGAGTCCCCCTTGCATCAGAGAGTCCCCCATCAGAGTCCCCCTTGCATCAGAGAGTCCCCCTTGCATCAGTGTCCCCCATCAGAGTCCCCATTTCATCAGAATGTCCCCCATCAGAGCCCCCGTTGCATCAAAGAGTCCCTCTTGCATCAGAGAGTCCTCCTTGCATCAGTGTCCCCAGCAGAGTGTCCCTAATCAGAGCCCCCCTTGCATCAGAGAGTCCCCATTGCCTCAGTGTCCCCCTTGCATCAGAGTGTCCCCCATCAGAGTACCCCTTATATCAGAGAGTCCCCTTTGCATCAGCATCCACCTTGCATCAGAGAGTCCCCATTAGAGTGTCCCCCATCAGAGTCCTCCTTGCATCAGAGAGTCCCCCTTGCATCAGAGAGTCCCCCAGAGTCCCCCTTGCATCAGAGTATCCCCATCAGAGTCCCCCTTGCATCAGCATCCACCTTGCATCAGAGAGTCCCCATCAGAGTGTCCCCCATCAGAGTCCCCCTTGCATCAGAGAGTGCCCCTCGCATCAGAGAGTCCCCCATCAGAGTGTCCCCCATCAGAGTCCTCCTTGCATCAGAGAGTCCCCCATCAGAGTCCCCCTTGCATCAGAGAGTCCCCCTTGCATCAGCGTCCCCCATCAGAGTCCCCCTTGCATCAGAATGTCCCCCATCAGAGCCCCCGTTGCATCAAAGAGTCCCCCTTGCATCAGAGAGTCCTCCTTGCATCAGTGTCCCCCAGCAGAGTGTCCCCAATCAGAGCCCCCCTTGCATCAGAGAGTCCCCCTTGCCTCATTGTCCCCCTTGCATCAGAGTGTCCCCCATCAGAGCCCCCTTGCATCAGAGTGTCCTCATCAGAGTCCCCCTTGCATCAGCGCCCCCCTTGCATCAGAGTGTCCCCTTTGCATCAGAGTGTCCCCCTTGCATCAGAGAGTCCACCATCAGAGTCCCCCTTGCATCAGAGAGTTCACCATCAGCGTCCCCCTTGCATCAGAGTGTCCCCCTTTCATCAGAGAGTCTACCATCAGCGTCCCCCTTGCATCAGAGAGTCCACCATCAGCGACCCCCTTGCATCAGATTTTCCCCATCAGAGTCCCCCTTGCACCAGAGTGCCCCCTTGCATCAGAGTGCCCCCATCAGCATCCCCCTTGCATCAGAGTGTCCCCCTTGCATCAGAGAGTCCACTATCAGAGTCCCCCTTGCATCAAAGAGTCCACCATCAGCGTCCCCCTTGCATCAGAGAGTCCACCATCAGCGTCCCCCTTGCATCAGAGAGTCCACCATCAGCGTCCCCCTTGCATCAGAGTGTCCCCCTTGCACCAGAGTGTCCACCATCAGCATCCCCCTTGCATCAGAGTGTCCCCCATCAGCATCCCCCTTGCATAAGAGAGTCCACCATCAGCATCCCCCTTGCATCAGAGAGTCCACCTTGCATCAGAGAGTCCACCATCAGAGGCCCCCTTGCATCAGAGTGTCCCCCTTGCACCAGAGTGTCCACCATCAGCATCCCCCTTGCATCAGAGTGTCCCCCATCAGCATCCCCCTTGCATAAGAGAGTCCACCATCAGCATCCCCCTTGCATCAGAGAGTCCACCTTGCATCAGAGAGTCCACCATCAGAGGCCCCCTTGCATCAGAGAGTCCACCATCAGCGTCCCCCTTGCATCAGAGAGTCCACCTAGAGTTGCCACCTCATCCCTTTAAACCGGAACACATATTAATTACACAGGTTCTGTGGCTGATTAAGGTGGTAAGTAAACTCACTTGTTGCCTTATCTACATTTAATTAGCCTCAGAACCTGTGTAATTCATATGTGTTTGGGTTTAAAGGGATGAGGTGGCAACCCTAAGTCCACCATCAGCGTCCCCCTTGCATCAGAGTGTCCCCCTTGCATCAGAATGTCCACCATCAGCATCCCCCTTTCATCAGAGTGTCCCCATCAGAGTGTCCCCCCTTGCATCAGAGTGTCCACCATCAGCATCCCCCTTGCATCAGAGTGTCCTCCATCAGAGTGTCCTCCTTGTATCAGAGTGTCCACCATCAGCATCCCCCTTGCATCAGAGAGTCCTCCAACAGCGTCCCCCTTGCATGAGAGTGCCTCCCTTGCATCAGAGCATCCACCATCAGAGTCCCCCTTGCATCCCAGTGTCCCCCATCAGTGTCCCCCTTGCATCAGAGTGTCCCTTTTGCATTAGAGTGTTCACAATCAGAGTCCCCTTTGTATCAGAGTGTCCCCCTTGCACCAGAGTGTCCCCCTTGCATCAAAGTTTCCACCATCTGTTTCCCCCTTGCATCAGAGTGTCCCCCTTGCATCAGAGTGTCCACCATCAGAGTCCCCCTTGCATCAGAGTGTCCCCCTCCCACGTGTCCTCACAGCTCTCCAGAATGAAGGCAGCTTCTCATTCCTCTCTCCAGTCATGTGATAAGTGACAAGTAATAAGTGGAGAGGGGAAGGAAAGTCTGCGGGATGTCTATCTCCCCCTGCAGGCTGGAGGGAGCAGAAAGCATCAGAGAGTCCACCTTGCACCAGAGAGTCCACCATCAATGTCCCCCTTGCATCAGAGAGTCCACCATCAGCGTCCCCCTTGCATCAGAGTGTACCCCATTAGAGTATCCGCTTTGCATCAGAGTGTCCACCATCAGCGTCCCCCTTGCATCAGAGTGTCCCCCTTGTATCAGTGTGTCCACCATCTGCATCCCCCTTTCATCAGAGTGTCCACCATCAGCGTCTCCCTTGCATCAAAGTGTCCCCCATCAGAGTGTCCTCCTTGTATCAGAGTGTCCACCATCAGCATCCCCCTTTTACCAGAGTGTCCAACATCAGCTTCCCCCTTGCATCAAAGTGTCCCCCATCAGAGTGTCCTCCTTGTATCAGAGTGTCCACCATCAGCGCCCCCCTTGCATCAGAGAGTTCTCCATCAGAGACCGGCTTGCATCAGAGAGTCCACCATCAGCGTCCCCCTTGCATGAGTGTCTCCCTTGCATCAGAGCCTCCACCATCAGAGTCCCCCTTGCATCAGTGTCCCCCATCAGCATCCTCCTTGCATCAGAGCGTCCCCCCCCATCAGAGTGTCCCCTTTACATCAGAGTGTCCACCATCAGCGTCCCCCTTGTATTAGAGTGTCCCCCTTGCATCAGAGTGTCCTCCTTGCATCAGAGTGTCCACCATTAGTGTCCCCCTTGCATCAGAATGTCCCCCATCAGAGTGTCCCCCTTGCATCAGAGTGTCACCCATCAGAGTGTCCCCCATCAGAGTGTCCCCCCTCTCCTCCCCCTTCCACCTGTACTCACAGATCCAGAATGAAGGCAGCTTCTCATTCCTCTCTCCAGTCATGTGATAAGTGACAAGTAATAAGAGAGAGGAAGGAAAGTCTGCCGGATGTCTATTTCCCCCTGCAGGCTGGAGGGAGCAGAAAGCCTAATCCTCACTCCAGCAAGTGTCGGCAGCTGCTCTTTGGGGACAGGAGTGAAATCATGATTACTCACCATCAATGAGGACCGGCTCTAGGACTGTGGCTGACTAGCCCACCGGGAAACTCCCGGTAGTCCCGGTGGCCAGTACATGCCTGACCTCAACCATACTGTGTTTTTCTCTCCAACCTGGCGTTATGCCTAGAAAGGCACCAGCACATTTCTGCTCCAAGTAGACTGAAAAATAATTTCTGTAAAATGTTAAACTAAATTTCAAATCACACATACTACGTTGTACACACATTTTTGAAGATATTCTGAGAAGCACTTTACATTTCTAATGTATACTTCCAAGAACTAAATGGGTGCCTTTCAAACTGTTTAGAAATCTTTAACCACAGGGAGCATACTAATACAATTATAAAACAGCATGCTTTTGACAAATTTCATTTTCCTTACTGAATATCTGTCTAACTTGACATTTAAGTTACCACGACAGGAGAAAAAGCCTCCCCCTTCAAATATATTTATAACAACATTTGTAATCTGTGAGTGGAGGATTTTAAGTTTGGGTTCATCAAACTCTGTGAATGTCAGAGTTTTACAATGCTTCATGGGACGTGTAGTTCCGGAACAGTTGGAGGGCCATGATTTGAAGATCCCTGTCTTAAATGCTTGGGAGATTAAGCTGTATGTGGATTTACACAACAATATGATTCTCATGGACAGGACCAGTGACAGTATTCTGTTATCACATATTTAGAATGTGTACTTGATCTTTAACATTTGATCAATTTCAACTTGAGAAAAAGCTATTGGTAGTGAGTAGGGATGGGCCAAACGGTCCACTGTTTGGTTTGCATCAGAACTTTCGAATACTGCAAAAGTTTGGACCCGAATAACGAACCCCATTAAAGTCAATGGGACCCAAACATTAAAAATCAAAAGTGCCCATTTTGAAGGCTTATATGCAAGTAATTGGGCATACAATGGTTATAGGGGTCCAGGTCCTGTCCTGGGGAACATGTATCAATAAAAAAAGTTTGTGAAAAACGTCATTTTTAAATGAGCAGTGATTTTTTAATTTTTAAAGGAAAAGCATAAAAATGAAAAAATCCTTCCAATATAGTGCCTGGGGGGTCCCCTTAGTCTACTTGTAAAGTGGCAGATCTGTACCATGTCTAGAATCTGCTGCAGCAATAATTGCATTTATAAAGCCCAAAAAAAATGACATTTTCCCTGCAAGCTGCCTTTAGTTTGCTCAGCAACAGCTGGGGAGCCTGTGTGTATGATGAGGCCACAATGTAGTGCACTGGGAACAAGATTAGAGATTTTGTGGATACATGCTGGTGTCACTTTGACTTTGGATAGAAATAACGGGTGTGTAAAAATTCGAATTTGCTGTAAAAAAAACAATTGGCCTTGCTGTAAAAAATTTCAATGATAGGCACCTGTCAAACAGCTGCAGAAAAATTACTCTTTGGGTGTCGAGGGTGCTTTTCCACCGTAACTCTATAGAGGTACTCTTGATGAAAGCAAGAATTGGCCTTGCTGTAAAAAATTGCAATGATATGCACCTGTCAAACAGGTGCTAAAAAATTGGTCTTTGGGTGTTAATTGTGCCCATGAAACCTATACCAAAAATATTCTTCCAGATGAAATGATTGAACACTCTCAAATCTAGGCAGCCTCAAAGTCCTGCAGAGATTCCATATCCCAAAAAGACTTAATTAGTGACATCGGCATCAGGGGCTTCATATCTGGTAATCCAGGACTGATTCATTTTTATAAAAGTCAAACGGTCCATGGAGTCTGTGGACAGACGCGTTCTATGGTCAGTAACAAAAGCTCCTGCAGCACTAAATGCCCATTCTGAAAGCATGCTGGATGCAAGGCAGCCCAACATCTCAATAGCATACTGGGCAAGTTTTGGCCAGTGGTCTATTCTCATGACCCAGTAAGTCAGATGATTGTCAGCTGGGAAGCTCTCCCTTTCTGTTTTAGCCCAGAAGTAATTGTCCACCATGTGATGCAGATGCTGCCGATGGGATGTGGAAGCTGACAGCCCTGGGCGGCGAGGACTAAAAAAATTCTGAAATGCCTCACTTAGGCGGACGCCTTCTCCAACTCGCCTCTCTTGACCAACAGAAGACTCAAAACTACATTTTCCACGACACTGTAACCTACTGGAGTCAGGAAAAACGTTCAATAAAATCCTCTTTAACGTGTCCTCAAGAGATTTAATCTTCTGCACTCTCTGTGGGGACGGGATGAGTTCTGAGAGCTTCCCCTTATAACGGTGGTCAAGGAGGGTTGCCAACCAGTAATCATCCTTCTGCTTTATGACACATATTCTTGGGTCTTTTCGCAGGCTTTGAAGCATGAGGTTGCCCATGCGCCTCAAATTTGCAGAGCCTTGAGAAGCAGACTCCATGGGGTCACTCAGGATGACAGCATCTGGAATTTCCTCCTCCCAGCCATGTACTACTCCCAAGAGTCCTGGGGTTGGAAAGTCATTGCTTACAAATTGACGCATGTCTTCCCCTTCTTCGAAGCCAATGAAAGTGCCAGAATCCTCCTTCTCAACCTCCTCCCCTCTCTCCTCCTGTGTGTTCTGTGACATGGTGGTGTCTGGATAAAGTGGGCCTTGAGAGAAAAGGATGTCCGCCTCTTCCTCCTGCTGCTCTGCCTTCAGTGCCCTGTCCATAATGCCACGCAGAATCTACTCCAGCAGGTGGCCTAAGCCTGTCGTCATGCCATATTCACACAGGTACTCATTGATGGCCCTCTGCTGCATGTATAGCCGCTGCAGCATTCCCAAAGTTGATTTCCACCTGGTGGGCATGTCACAAATCAGGCAGTTTAAAGGCAGGTGGGATTCCCGCTGAATTTCAGCCAACCGAGCACTGGCTGTGTATGACCACCTGAAATGGCTACAGACTCTTCTGGCCAGCTTTAGCACATCTTGCAACCCTGGGTACGTATTTAGGAAATGCTGCACCACAAAATTGAGGACATGTGTGTCAACTTTCCCTGTCTAAGGGCGTAGAGGGGGTTTGAGCCATGATCGCACACCACAATTCCTGGCTCCAGCTGGCATGGTGTGAACCACCTCTGGGCCTATCCCTGCAGAGCTGCAAGAATCTCTGCTCCGGTGTTGTTCCTGTCCCCTAAACACACCAGCTGAAGCACTGCATGGCGCCTTTTAGCCTGATTCATGGAACAGCCCTTTGAACGCTTAGGGGGTACCTGATGTTCATAGGACAATTCTTCAGAGGAGGGCATGGAGTTGGCGGAGGAGGAGGAGGGGGTAGAGCTTATAGGTCTGGCATCATCCCCACCAGCTGTATGGAGACGTGGGGGCACAACAAGCTGCAGCACTGAGCCCTGTCCTGCATCCTTTCGAGTTGCAAGCAGCGTTACCCAGTGTGCAGTGAACAAAATATATCGTCCCTGTCCATGCTTGCTGGACCACGTGTCAGCAGTAAGGTGGATTTTACGGCTGACTGACCTTCCCAACAATGCCAGAACATTCCCTTCCATGTGATGGTAGAGAGATGGAACAGCCTTACGTGAAAAGTAGTAGTGACTGGGAACATGGCATTGTGGTACAGCACATTGTGCAAATTCACGGAAGGGGGCAGCATCCACCAGGCTGAAAGGCAAAAGTTGGAGAGCCAAAAGCTTTGACAAGCTTGCATTTAGACACTGGGTATGTGGGTGGCAGGGACTGTATTTTTTTTTTCCGCTGCAGCAGATGGGGCAGAGAAATTTGCTGGCTACAGTCTCCAGCTGGTGGTGTGCTGCTGGGAGATGTGCTGCTAGGACCTGGGACACCCTGTGCTATACCGTCATCCCTGTCAGTGGAGGCTGCTGAGAGGTAATGACTCGGTATAGCAGACTGAAGTGGGTAAGGAGGAGGAGGGACAGATTTTTGACCCTTTTGTGTGGCTTTTAGGTGTTCTTGCCAAAGGACTGAGTGGTTGGATGTTAAATGCCTTGTTAAGCATGTGGTACCTAAATGGCTGGTGTTTTTGACACGTTTGATGTGCCTGAGACACAGTTTGCAGATAGCAACAGTGTGATCTACTGCAGATGTGCTGAAAAGGCCCAGGCAGCTAAGCTTTGGGGAGTGGGCCAGGAGATAACAGCTGCAGAATGTGATGGAATAGGGTGGGTGCTCTCTACTTTTTCATGATGTCGGCCACCTTGGGATTGTGCAGCCTCAAATTCAGTTTCCTCCTCTGCTCTATCTGGCACCCAAGTTGCATCAGTGACCTCATCATCACCATCATCTCCATCTCCTCCATCATTATCATTACCACTAGAGACAACTTGGCAATACGCTGCGGCTGGGGGAACATGAATGCCAATTTGTCTACCAGTGTTCTCCCCTCTCTCTAGGCTCATGTTCCTGTCATCCTCAACCTCAGAACCAACATCTAAATCCAGTAATGACTGGGCATCATCAAGGTGCAAGTGGCTGGTGCTGTGGTCAAATAACTCAGCTGACTCCTCCATGGCTGATGTTGGGGCTATGGCAGCAATAGATGTGGACAAGGAGGCAGGTTTATCCACTCTGGCAACTGCAGGGGTCCGCACACTTGTCTCTGCTTGCGTGACAGAGGATGAGGAGGATGAAGAAGGTTTAGTAAGCCAGTCCACCTCCTCTGCATGCTGTGACTGGATAGCACAGGCAATCTCACTAAACAGAGGAAATTATGCCCTTTCTAAGGACAGACCACCACGTCCACTGGCAGTAATGCACAGAAAACTATATGGTGTTAAACTGGCACTAATGCATACAGAACTATATGGCGTTAAACTTGCAGTAACGCACACAGAAGTAAATGGCGTTAAACTGGCAGTAATGCACACAGAAGTAAATGGCGTAAAACTTGCAGTAACGCACAAAACTATATGGCGTTAAACTGGCAGTAACACACAAAACTATATGGTGTTAAACTGGCAGTAACACACACAAAACTATATGGCGTTAAACTGGCACTAACGCATACAGAACTATATGGCGTTAAACTTGCAGTAACGCACACAGAAGTAAATGGCGTTAAACTGGCTGTAACGCACAAAAAACGATATGGTGTTAAACTGGCAGTAACGCACACAGAAGTAAATGGCGTTAAACTTGCAGTAACACACAAAACTATATGGTGTTAAACTGGCAGTAATGCACACAGAACTATATGGCGTTTAACTGACAGTAACGCACTCAGAAGTAAATGGCGTTAAACTTGCAGTAACGCACAAAACTATATGGCGTTATACTAGCAGTAATGCACAAAAAACTATATGATGTTGAACTGGCAGTAATGCGCACAGAACTATATGGCGTTAAACTGGCAGTAACGCACACACAACTTTATGACGTTAAACTGGCAGTAATGCACACAGAATTATATGGCGTTAAACTGGCAGTAATGCACAGAAAACGATATGGCGTTAAACTGGCAGAAACGCACACAGAACTATATGGCGTTAAACTGGCAGTAACGCACAAAAAACTATATGACGTTAAATGCAGTAACGCACACAGAACTATATGGCATTAAACTGGCAGTAAGGCACAAAAAACTATTTCTTTTTCATACATCACGGGACACAGAGCACCATATTAATTACTGAATGGGTTTTAGGCCACCTTCAGGTGATCGACACTGGCATAATTAAAGACAGGAAGTCCCACTCCCTATATAAACCCTCCCATACTGGGAGTACCTCAGTTTTTTCACCAGTGTCTAAGGTGTTGGTCACGGTTAAGTTTGTGCTAAAGAAAACTCCTTGGATGGTCCTGACTGGGTCAAAGGAGCTGCACACTCGGATCCATTCAAAAGAGCCAAAAATAAAGGCTAAAGTGGATGGTACCTGAGCCTCGATACAGAAGAACGAGGTTTTGCCTGTAATGTTTCTCTTAAGGAGAGCTGGGCTCTGGGATCCAGTACCTTGGTCACATTTCTATACCACAGGTTGCCTGGCAGAGCGCTATACAGGTCCAAGGCAGTGGACCCTACATTCAAAGGGGACCCCGTCCTTGAAGGTCTGGCATGACTCCAACCCGCCGTGATGAGTGAAGATTGGGTCTCTGTGATATTCCAGCATGTACCCTGCGGCGGGAATGGTACGTTAAAGAAGATCCTGGGTTAAATTCCTATGGACTTCTTTTTATTGAGTAGATGTTGTCTGCCTATTTGACTTTTGTTAACCACTAGAGAGTGTAAATAACATACCTAGTGTTATAACATTCCATGCTGTCCCTTGGATAGATGTGTCAGGCAGTACTTAGGGCTGCTTCTTCCTCCTATTGTCAGCCACCTTGAGAGGGAACAGGGGTCAGTTCTCTAGATGCTCACCCCCCTCCCTTCACTCCCTCCCCCCTGGGCACTCACATCAGCTTTGTGGGCGAGCCCCTTAGTGGCCGTCTATGGTACCGACGTATCATGACGGTGATTCATGCAGCCGAGCCATGTTGCCGCAGTATAGCTGTGGCGGCTGGTTGGCATGCGGTTAAGAGAGCAGGGGTAGGGGTTTTAGTCAAACCTCTTCACGGTGCCAAAACCGAATGGGGATGTCAGACCCAATTTAGATCTCAAGGGTCTGAACCAATTTCTAAACATTTGTTCGCTTCGCATGGAAACAATACGCTCAGTGGTATCCACTCTTCGGGGAGGAGAACTCAGCCTTTTCAGCTTCACTGCTGGTTCCCTACTGCGCATGCACTAAGCCTTCTGCGCTTTCTAATTAGCCTGGTGGCGGTGGAAGGAGGAGGGGGGCCGAACTTTCGGCAGATCATCTCTCGGAAGTGGGAAAAGGGACCTGTCAAAAATGGGTCCCCGTTCCCCCCTGAAAGGTGCCAAATGTGACATTGGAGGGGGGAAGAAGCATATAAGCAGAAGTTCCACTTTTGGGTGGAAGTCTGCTTTAAGCAAAATTATTATTATTATACAGGATTTATATAGCGCCAACAGTTTATGCAGCACGTTACAATATAAAAGGGAGACAATACAGTTACAATACAATAAAATACAAGAGGATGAAGAGGGTCCTCCTCAGAAGAGCTTACAATCTAATAGGGTGGGGCAGGTGATACAAAAGGTTGTAACTGTGGGGGATGAGCTAATGGAAGTGGTAAAAGATTAGTTGGAGGAATAATATGCTTCCCTGAACAGATGAGTTTTCAGGGATTGCCTGAAGGCAGCTAGAGTAGGAGATAGCCAGAGAGGTTGGCGTAGAGAGTTCCAGAGGATGGAAGAGGCTCTGGAGAAATCCTGGAAAGGTGCATTGGAGGAGGAGACAAGGGAGCTTGAGAGTAGGAGGTCTTGAGAGACAAGATTGGTGATGTAGCTCTGGGCTTTGTTTGTTGTGGTTGTAAATGTTTAATTTAATTTGCTGGGCGATAATGGGCCAGTGTAGTTATTAGCAGAGAGGGGTGGCAGACACTGAGTGGTTGGTAAGGTGGATAAGTCTGGCAGCAGCAATCATGATAGACTGAAGAGGGGATAGCCTATGGAGAGGTAGGCAAATGAGAAGGGAGTTTCAATAGTCAAGGCGAGAGATAAGAAGGGAGTGAATGAGTAGCTTGTTGGTTTCATTTGTTAAAAAGGGGCGCATTTTAGAGATGTTACGGAGGTGAAGTCTACAAGCTTTTGACAACGATTGAATTTGGGGTTTAAGGGACAGGTCAGAGTCTAATATTACACCTAGTACCCTGGCATGAGGGGAGGGATTGATGGTTGTATTATTGATTTTGATGAAAAAGTCATGGAGTGGGGCACTGGCGGGGGGGGGGATGTTACCAACTCGGTTTTAGAGAGATTTATTTTAAGGAAGTGGTGCAACATCCATGATGATATGTCAGTTAGTAATGTGAGAGGGGACTGAAGGAGTGAGGTGGGGAGTAGACAGATAGATTTGAGTGTCATCAGCGTATAGATAGTAAAATCTAGATAAACTACATCCACTGGACATCCTCTATTCATTTTTTCACTTACCTCCTCATAATCTACAGTGCCTTGAAAAAGTGTTCATACCCCTTGAAATTTTCCACATTTTGTCATGTTACAATCAAAAACGTAAATGTATTTTATTGGGATTTTATGTGATAGACCAACACAAAGTGGCACATAATTGTGAAGTGGAAGGAAAATTATAAATGGTTTTCAAAATGTTTTACAAATAAATATCTGAAAAGTGTGGCATGCATTTGTGTTCAGCCCCTCTGAGTCAATACTTTTTAGAACCACTTTTTGCTGCAATTGCAGCTGCAAGTCTTTTTGGGGATGTCTCTACCAGCTTTGCACATCTAGAGAGTGACATTTTTTTTTTTTTAATTCTTTATTTAGATTTTCATATTATAGATATACAAACAACCCCTCTTTCGAGGGGGTAGAACAATCCACCAAATATACAAATCATACACAAGCATATAAATCCCAAAATCAAACCCCACTCCTACCCACCTACTCCCCCCCCCCGCAGGCTGGTCTTGTTCCATAACACCAATGGAGAAAGAGGATATCTCTACATGTATTAGTACAAAATGGCTTCCGCAAAACTGATCTTTTGAAGGCTTCCCATCTGGCCCATCTGCCCCCCCCTATCTACTTGATCCCTGTCGAATTTTCCATAGTGTATATTTCGACATTTGGAAAGCCCTGGGATCAGCAAGGTTTTATACCGTCTAGAGCATCCCTCCGACCCATGGAACAAACAGACCCATGGGTCCAACTTGATGGCCCTGCCCGCTATCACTTCTGTCAACTTGATCACCTCCTGCCAGAAGATTTTAATTTTTGGGCAATCCCACCACAAATGCGCCATTGTTCCCGGGGCCTTACAACCTCTCCAGCATTTCGGCGATCTATCAGGATTAAATTGCTTATTTTAGAGGGGGTCATATACCACCTAGTCAGGCATTTATACTTGGTCTCAATCGTTTTCATACCTATTGCTGTGCTATGCGTTGCCCCCAAGATACTCCCCACTAGGGATGAGCTTCGTGTTCGAGTCGAACCCATGTTCGACTCGAACATCGGCTGTTCGATCGTTCGCCGAATTGCGAACGTTATGGGCCGTTCGCGCTAAATTCGTGTGGCGCGTCACTGCGGCATCGCAGTGCATTGCTGGCTGATGATTGGCCAAGCATGCACTATGACCCGCATGCTTGGCCAATCACAGCGCCGTCAGTAGAGAGAGCTGTAATTGGCCAAAGCCAGGGTGGCTTTGGCCAATTATGGCTCAGGGGATTTAGTACACACCCCACACTATATAAGGCCGCCTGCACGGCGGCCCTGTGTAGTGTGTGTTCCGGTGTGCTGAGAGATAGAGAGAGAGAGAGAGACAGTGTCATTTGATTTGAGTTAAATAGATTAGGCAGAACAGTCAGTCAGTTAGCTGCACTTACAGTGTATTGTGTATATATATGCATCCCAGGTGTTGCATATATATATATACACTGTATTCAGTTTAGCTAGATCCGTTCCTGTTATCTTCTATCTAGACTATTTACATTTAATGCAGTGCGTCCTGCTCACAGTGTTCAGCTAGATCCGTTCCTGCTATTTACATTTAGTGCAGTGCGTCCTGCTCACAGTGTTCAGCTAGATCCGTTCCTGTTATCTTCTAGACTATTTACATTTAGTGCAGTGCGTCCTGCTCACAGTGTTCAGCTAGATCCGTTCCTGCTATTTACATTTAGTGCAGTGCGTCCTGCTCACAGTGTTCAGCTAGATCCGTTCCTGTTATTTACATTTAGTGCAGTGCGTCCTGCTCACAGTGTTCAGCTAGATCTGTTCCTGCTATTTACATTTAGTGCAGTGCGTCCTGCTCACAGTGTTCAGCTAGATCCGTTCCTGCTATTTACATTTAGTGCAGTGCGTCCTGCTCACAGTGTTCAGCTAGATCCGTTCCTGCTATTTACATTTAGTGCAGTGCGTCCTGCTCACAGTGTTCAGCTAGATCCGTTCCTGTTATTTACATTTAGTGCAGTGCGTCCTGCTCACAGTGTTCAGCTAGATCCGTTCCTGCTATTTACATTTAGTGCAGTGCGTCCTGCTCACAGTGTTCAGCTAGATCCGTTCCTGCTATTTACATTTAGTACAGTGCGTCCTGCTCACAGTGTTCAGCTAGATCCGTTCCTGCTATTTACATTTAGTGCAGTGCGTCCTGCTCACAGTGTTCAGCTAGATCCGTTCCTGTTATCTTCTAGACTATTTACATTTAGTGCAGTGCGTCCTGCTCACAGTGTTCAGCTAGATCCGTTCCTGCTATTTACATTTAGTGCAGTGCGTCCTGCTCACAGTGTTCAGCTAGAGCCGTTCCTGCTATTTACATTTAGTGCAGTGCGTCCTGCTCACAGTGTTCAGCTAGATCCGTTCCTGTTATCTTCTAGACTATTTACATTTAGTGCAGTGCGTCCTGCTCACAGTGTTCAGCTAGATCCGTTCCTGCTATTTACATTTAGTGCAGTGCGTCCTGCTCACAGTGTTCAGCTAGATCCGTTCCTGTTATCTTCTAGACTATTTACATTTAGTGCAGTGCGTCCTGCTCACAGTGTTCAGCTAGATCCGTTCCTGTTATCTTCTAGACTATTTACATTTAGTGCAGTGCGTCCTGCTCACAGTGTTCAGCTAGATCCGTTCCTGTTATCTTCTAGACTATTTACATTTAGTGCAGTGCGTCCTGCTCACAGTGTTCAGCTAGATCCGTTCCTGTTAAATTCCTACTGACAGGCAGGCTTGTCTGGTTACAGTATATAAAGCTACCTGAAGAAAATTACAGGTGTTCTATTTGATCCTATTAGTACCACGGTCAGGCAGCTAGACTATTTACATTTAGTACAGTGCGTCCTGCTCACAGTGTTCAGCTAGATCCGTTCCTGTTATCTTCCTACTGACAGGCAGGCTTGTCTGGTTACAGTATATAAAGCTACCTGAAGAAAATTACAGGTGTTCTATTTGATCCTATTAGTACCACGGTCAGGCAGCTAGACTATTTACATTTAGTACAGTGCGTCCTGCTCACAGTGTACAGCTAGATCCGTTCCTGTTATCTTCCTACTGACAGGCAGGCTTGTCTGGTTACAGTATATAAAGCTACCTGAAGAAAATTACAGGTGTTCTATTTGATCCTATTAGTACCACGGTCTGGCAGCTAGACTATTTACATTTAGTACAGTGCGTCCTGCTCACAGTGTTCAGCTAGATCCGTTCCTGTTATCTTCCTACTGACAGGCAGGCTTGTCTGGTTACAGTATATAAAGCTACCTGAAGAAAATTACAGGTGTTCTATCCCAGCTTAGTGCAGCTACAGGCCATTAGTATGTCTGGAAGGCCAAGAAGGAGAGGCAGACAGTCACAAGCCAATAAGAGAGGGCAAGCAGGCTCTGTGTCTAGTGCTGGTCGTGGAGACGGTGCATCCTCATCAGCACGTGGCCATGGGACACGCTTGGCCTTTTTTTCGGCAGCTGGCCGTGTTGAGCCGCAACATGCGGAAGACTTGGTCGAGTGGATGACCAAGCCGTCCTCATCCTCCTCATCCTCTCTCACCCATGCCCAGGGTGCTTTGTCTGGCAAAGCAGCGGCCTCTTCCCTCAGCTCAATGTCATCAGTGACTCCTTCCCTAGCTCCACCATGTCCTCATGAGGATTCCCTCGAACTGTTTGACCACAGTGTTGGGTACATGCTCCAGGAGGATGCCCAGCGTTTGGAAGGCTCTGATGACGATACTGAGCTCGATGAAGGCAGTAACATGAGCACGGACAGAGGGGGTGCCCAAGAAGGACAGCAATCTGGCAGTCATGCTCCCCCTGCTGCAGCATACTGCCAGGTTTGCTCCAGTGATGAGGAGGGAGGGGATGATGAGGTCACTGACTCAACGTGGGTGCCTGATAGGAGAGAGGAGGAGGAGGAGGAGGAGGAGGAGGCGGCGGCACATCACCAACGAGGCAGGATGCCCTCCAGGGGCCAGCCTAAGGGCAGCACATTGACTGCATCACACCCCAAAGCTCCACATGTGCAGGGCGCTGCAGTCTCTGCGCGTTATTCAAAAAGTTCTTTGGTGTGGGCCTTTTTTGAGACGAGTGCATCAGATCGCACCGCTGCTATTTGCAACATATGTCTCAAGCGTATCTCGCGTGGCCAAAACATCTCCCGCTTGGGTACCACATGCTTGACCAGACATATGTTGACCTGCCATGCAGTTCGTTGGCAAGCGTATCTAAAAGACCCACACCAAAGAACAAAGAGGATCTCTCCTTGCTCCTCATCAGCTGAGATTTCCAACCCCACTAGACCTTCAGTCCTCTCTGAGACCTGCAGTGAGAGGAATGAAGGTGTAGAATTAGGTGTGTCACAGCCAAGTACTTGTGGGCAATCTGCTTTTGGTACACCGACGTCAGATTGTACCAGGCAAATTTCCCTGCCCCAGCTGCTGCACCGCCGAAAGAAGTTTGCTCCCAGCCATCCACATGCCCAGCGGTTGAATGCTAGCTTGGCAAAATTGCTAGCACTTCAACTGCTGCCTTTTCAGTTGGTAGACTCTGCCCCCTTCCGTGAGTTTGTGGAATGTGCGGTTCCTCAGTGGCAGGTACCCAAGCGCCACTTTTTCTCACGGAAGGCGATTCCGGCTCTCTACCGGCATGTGGAAGGCAATGTCCATGCCTCGCTGGACAGGGCGGTCAGCGGTAAGGTGCATATTACCGCTGACTCATGGTCCAGCAGGCATGGACAGGGACGTTACCTAAGTTTCACGGCGCATTGGGTAACTCTGCTGGCAGCTGGGAAGGATGCAGGACAAGGTGCAGTAGTGTTGGAGGTTGTTCCGCCACCACGCCTCCAAAATGCTGATTGTGACACACCTCTCTCCTCCACCCCCTCCTCTTCTTCTTCCTCCATGGCCTCTTCCTCGGAACCAGCGGTGCTCCGTAGGCGTTCAAGGGGCTACGCAAGTACGCAGGCCAAAAGATGCCATGCGGTGCTTGAGCTGGTGTGCTTGGGGGACAGGAGCCACACTGGGGCAGAGGTTCTGTCAGCTCTGCAGGGGCAGGTTCAGAGGTGGTTGACGCCACGCCAACTTAAGGCAGGAATGGTGGTTTGCGACAATGGCACCAACCTCCTCTCTGCCCTCCGACAGGGACAAATGACCCATGTGCCCTGTTTGGCTCACGTCCTTAACTTGGTGGTGCAGCGGTTCTTGGGCAGGTACCCGGGCTTACAGGATGTCCTGAGGCAGGCCAGGAAAGTCTGTGTGCATTTCCGCCGGTCATATAATGCCAGTGCTCGGCTGACGGACCTCCAAAAGGAGTTTAACCTGCCCAAGAACCGCCTAATCTGTGACATGCCCACCAGGTGGAACTCAACGTTGGCCATGCTGCAGCGGCTGCACACGCAGCAGAGGGCCATCAATGAGTACCTGTGCGACTATGGCACCAGGACAGGGTCAGGGGAGCTTGTTTTTTTTTCCCCACGCCAGTGGGCCATGATCAGGGATGCATGCACTGTCCTGTCACCATTCGAGGAGGCCACGAGGATGGTGAGCAGTGACAGTGCATGCATCAGTGACACTGTCCCCCTTGTCCACCTGTTGGAGCACACGCTGCGTGGAATAATGGACAGGGCACTTGAGGCAGAACAGAGGCAGGAAGAGGAGGACTTCCTTAGCTCTCAAGGCCCCCTTTATCCAGACAGTGTTCCTGCGTGCCCGCCGATCATACAGGAAGAGGACGAGGAGGAAGAGGAGGAGGAGGAAGATTGTGTCAGTATGGAGGTGGAGGCTGGCACTCAGCATCAGCAGCAGTCTTTAAGGGATCAGTCCCAAGAAACACATGGACTTGTACGTGGCTGGGAGGAGGTGGCTGCGGACGTTGTTGTCCTTAGTGACCCAGAGGACTCCGGACCGAATGCCTCAGCAAACCTACGCTGCATGGCCTCCCTGATCCTGCAAAGCCTGCGTAAGGATCCTCGTATTCGTGGTATCAAGGAGAAGGACCAATACTGGCTGGCAACCCTCCTTGATCCACGTTACAAGGGTAAGGTTGCGGACCTTATCTTGCCATCGCAGAGGGAGCAGAGGATGAAACATCTTCGGGAGGCCTTGCAGAAAGGTCTGTGCAACGCGTTCCCAGAGACTGGGAGGTTACAAACTCCTGTTTCTGGACAACGTGTTGCTGAGGCTTCGGTCAGTCAAAGAAGGAGCGGTGGAGAAGGTGGCTGTCTGACCGATGCGTTCAGACAATTTTTTGGTCCGCAGCCCCAAGGTATGATCGGTTCCAGCAACCATCGCCAGCGTCTGTTTTACATGGTGCAGGAATACCTAGGGGCAAGATCAGACTTGGACACCTTTCCCACCGAAAATCCTCTGGGTTACTGGGTCTTGAGGATGGATCACTGGCCAGAGCTTGCACAGTATGCAATTGAGCTACTGGCCTGTCCTGCATCCAGCGTTCTTTCGGAACGCACATTCAGTGCTGCTGGAGGCGTGGTAACCGATCACAGGGTGCGTCTGTCCACCGACTCGGTCGATCGGCTGACCTTCATAAAAATGAATGAGTCTTGGATCACCACCAGCTACCAAGCACCTGATGCTGATGTAACCGAATAATTTTTTTTGAAATCTCAGATCCCTTCAAAGACTGCCTATGCTGATGCTGAGTGACTATCCCTGAGTAATTATCCTCTTCCTCCTCAATCATCACGCTGATAGCTTGTAAGAACATTTTTGGTTCTGGGCGCCACCACCAGTGCCTAAGGCACAATTTTTCAGCCCCTGTTTAACAGGGGCGTGTAATTACAATTTTTGATGTAATACTTTGCAGCAGGGCTCGTTCCTGCATTCCAACTAGAGTGTCTGTGAGGGGTTGCAGTGTTGTGGCACCAGCACCAGTGCCTAAGGCCCAATTTTTCTGCCCCTGTCTAACAGGGGCGTGTAATTACAATTTTTGATGCAATACTTTGCAGCAGGGCTCGTTCCTGCGTTCCAACTAGAGTGTCTGTGAGGGGTTGCAGTGTTGTGGCACCAGCACCAGTGCCTAAGGCCCAATTTTTCTGCCCCTGTCTAACAGGGGCGTGTAATTACAATTTTTGATGCAATACTTTGCAGCAGGGCTCGTTCCTGCGTTCCAACTAGAGTGTCTGTGAGGGGTTGCAGTGTTGTGGCACCAGCACCAGTGCCTAAGGCCCAATTTTTCTGCCCCTGTCTAACAGGGGCGTGTAATTACAATTTTTGAAGCAATACTTTGCAGCAGGGCTCGTTCCTGCGTTCCAACTAGAGTGTCTGTGAGGGGTTGCAGTGTTGTGGCACCAGCACCAGTGCCTAAGGCCTAATTTTTCAGCTCCTGTTCAACAGGGGCATGTAATTACAATTCTTGATCTAATATTTCACAGCAGGGCCCTGTGAGGGCTTACAGTGTTGTGGCCACAGCAACACCTAAGGCCCAAATTTCTGCTGAGTATATAGGGCAGGACCCTACTTTCAAACATCTAACTTACAAACGACTCCTACTTGCAAACGGAAGGAGACAACAGGAAGTGAGATGAAATCTACCCCTAGGAAGGGAAATTCTCTCCTGTAAGAGTTAATATGGGAAAACAATTTCTCCTTTCCACTGATGCTTTCCAATCCTTGTTCCACAAAAAAACCCAAATTTTCAAAAAACATTTTTCATTGGGACAAAAAAGTGAGGTGAAATCTTCTGAAGAGGAGGAAAGACAGCAAAACAAATGTCACAGGGGTGATAACCCTTCCCTATGTTTTCCAAAAAGCTTAGAAAAGATTTTTTGGCTGGAGCTAAACACGTTAAAAATGTTCAAAATTACAAACAGATTCTACTTAACAACAAACCTACAGTCCCTGTCTTGTTTGCACCGCCTGTATACTGCTGTTCAGAGTATATAGGGCCTGGTGGCCCCACACCTTTCCTTATTTTAATTTGGGTGCGGGGTTCCCCTTAATATCCATACAAGACCCAAAGGGCCTGGTAATGGACTGGGGGGTACCCATGCCGTTTGTCTCACTGATTTTCATCCATATTGCCATGACCCGACATGACATTAAACCCGCAAGCAGTTTTAAATGAGATTTTTTCCTTTAAAAATGACATTTGGTGCAGGGACTGTTCTAAACATGGGAAACACGCGTCACTTTACAGGCATACTATAGACACCCCCCAGGTACGATATTTAAAGGAATATTTCACTTTTTTTTTTTTTACTTTAAGCATCATTAAAATCACTGCTCCCGAAAAAACGGCCGTTTTTAAAAATTTTTTTTGCATTGATACATGTCCCCTGGGGTAGGACCCGGGTCCCCAAACCCTTTTTAGGACAATACCATGCAAATTAGCCTTTAAAATGAGCACTTTTGATTTCGAACGTTCGAGTCCCATAGACGTCAATGGGGTTCTAACGTTCGTGCGAACTTTCGGTCCGTTCGCGGGTTCTGGTGCGAACCGAACCGGGGGGTGTTCGGCTCATCCCTACTCCCCACCCATCTTTTCTCACAGCTAACCCCCAAGTCTTCTTCCCACTTTTTAATAAAAGGGTGTACTATATCCCCCCGTTATTAATCAGTATTTTATATACCGCTGAGATATTCCTCTTTACTGTAACCAGAATAGCTTCTCAAACGGTCTATAGTCTACTTCTTCCCTCAAGGGACCCGGTAAGCTTTTGACAAAATGTTTGAGCTGACCATACCGCCACCCGTTCACCTTCAATAAATCCCTTTTTGTTACTAAATCCTGATATGTGCAAATTTTACCCCTATTAATAATTTCTTTTATTTGTGCTTCACTATTCAAAATCCAGTTTCCTCCCACTTCCTCCATCCCCGGGGGGAAATATGTGTTATCCTTTAAATAAATTAAGGGGGAATTATACTTCCACTTCCTAGTGCAGTAAATCTGATCCCATGTTTTCAATGTGAGGTGTGTTAAAACATGTGTGACTACTCCTAGATACCTGTGTTGCGGGGGATTCCAAATTATGTGATTTAATCTTACATTGCTTAAACTCATTTCTAAATTAACTCATCTTTTATTAACGCTTGCCTTTGCCCAATCTAGTGCCCGTGCTAACACGATAGCTTTGTGATAGTTTCTAAAATCCGGAATACCCAACCCTCCCTGTGCTTTGTCCCTACTCAACACTGTGTATGCTATCCTGGGTCTCTTATTCTTCCAAACGTATCTACTTATTAAACCTATTATTGTTCTAAAGTAAGATTGGGGTAGGGGAATCGGAAGCATTTGTATTTTGTAGAGCACTTTAGGGGCTAGCACCATTTTGACTATGTTAAATCGCCCTATCCAAGAGACCGGGCGATGTGAAACTCTTTATTTCTGCTCTGATTTCATCTAGGAAGGGTATGAAGTTGAGTGGAAAAATCTTCCCAATGGAACCCGCCAGCCTAACTCCAAGATACTTGATTTTATCCCTCCAGGGGAAACGAAAAACCTCACTGAGTCTAGCAACTTCCTGCTTATCAATATTAATTTTTAAGGCTTCAGATTTCTCAATGTTAATTTTGTAGTTTGACATGTCACTACATTTCTTCATTGTGGCTAATAGATTGGGGATCGTGGTTCTAGGTTTGGTTATGTAAAAAAGAACATCATCGGCGAAAGCAGCCAGTTTGTGCTCCCCCCTTCCTACTAAACATCCACTAATATCCGGGTCTTTTCGGATAGTAGCCAATAAGGGCTCCAAGGTTAGGACAAATAGGAGCGGAGACAGTGGGCATCCTTGTCTGGTCCCGTTTTTCATAGTACATGGCGCAGAGGCTACATTATTAACTTTCACAAATGCTGTTGGTTGATTATATAATATTTTGATCCATTTTAGCATGGTAGGTCCTATACCCATTACTGCTAGCGTTTTAAACATGAATCCCCAGTCTACTCTGTCGAACGCCTTCTCGGCATCTATCGACAGAAGTAGACCTGGGGATCCCTTTAATCTAATGGCCTCCATTATGAGGAGAGACCGCACCCCTTTATCTCTACTCTCTCTCCCTGGGAAAAATCCAACCTGATCTGGATGGACCAGTTGGGACATTAATCCCTTGAGCCTAAGTGCCAATACCTTCGCATATAATTTAGTATCTGCATTTAACAGTGCAATTGGCCTGAAGCTTGAGCACAGGGTGCGGTCCTTCCCCTCTTTAGGAATCAGCATCACTGAAGCTGTCAAAGCATCCCTACACATTTCACCCTGTATCCCAAGGCCGTTCCAGACCTTACAGAGCCTCGGGAGCAGTGAATCTTTACATTTTTTATAAAAGCTGATTGTGAAACCGTCCGGTCCTGGGCTCTTACCCGGGGGAGACGATTTCAGGGCCAAGCTTAACTCTTCTACTGTTAACGGTCTTTCTAACTCCATTGTGTCGTATTCCGACAGTTTAGGAAGGCCTGCCCCCTCTAAAAAATCTCTCACCTTCTCCTCCATCTCTTCCCTATACTGTTCCCTCTGGCCTATCGAGTAAAGGGTTGTGAAGTATTGTCTGAATTCTTCGCCAATCTCCTTAGAAGTATACCTCAAATCGCCATTTTTATTTTTAATCTCTTTTATAAAATGTTCTTCTTTTTTTTCCTTATAATTGCTGCCAAGTGTTTCCCAACCTTATTTCCCCTCTGGTATCTTTCTTTTAGCAACTTATTCATAACCTTGTATGCTTCTTTTTCCAGTTAGTCTTTTAACTCTTCTCTTTTAATTATCAATTGACGTAATATGGGCCTATTATTACCCAAAGAGGCTTTATGCGATTGTTCAAGTTGGTGAATTAGCGCAATAAGGCTTTCTTTCTTTCTTTTTGGTTCTCTCTCACTTTACCCACACTCCTATGGATATTAATACTCCCCTTATATAGGCTTTAAAGGCCTCCAATATAACCGCACCCGGGGTCTCATCGTTATGGTTGTTTAAAAAGAACACATCTATTTCCTGTTGGATTTTCTTCACTATCTTGTCCTCTTCAAGAAGTTTTTCATTTAACCGCCATGTATACGGCACCCTCTGGAGCCCCTTTAACATTACCTTCATCGAGATGGGTGCATGATCTGACAGAGTCATAATCTCTATCTTCGACTCCTTAATAGAGCCCAGTAAACTGTGGTCAACTAACATGTAGTCCAGCCTTGAATAGGTCCCATGCACTGCCGAGAAACAAGAATAATCCCTCTCCTTTGGGTGTTGCACCCTCCATACATCCATCAATTGACAATCATGTAGCTTTTTCCCAAGGCTCAGCAACAGATTTTTACTTGTCTCTCTAGATCTAGACGACCTATCCAAGGCTGGATCAAGACAGAGATTAAAATCCCCTGCCAGAATCACTTCCCCCTCCCTGAATTCCATCAATCTACTCAGGGTTGGGAGAGATAGTTTATCGGATCTCTATTCGGGCAGTACACATTGGCCAATGTATATGTCCTTGCCCCCAGTTTTACCTTTAAAAATAGAAACCGACCCTCCGGGTCCACCCTCCTTTCTGATAATGTATACTTCATCTGATTCGAGAATCCGATACTCACTCCCTTCGCCCGCTTGATGGGTGAATCACCATATATCCAATTTGGGTAATATCTTGAGTTGAGCTTAATGCCCTCCTCTAACACCAGATGCGTCTCCTGCAAGAAGACTATATCTGCTCCATAGGACTGTAACTCCTTTAACACTTTACGCCTTTTCCCAGGGGAATTTAGCCCTTTTACATTATATGACAAAAATTTATTTCCATCATCCCTTCCTTTTATTCTTTCTCCTATATGCAGCCTCTTCGCCTCTAATTCACCCACTGTTTGGAAGAGAAAAGAATCTACAGAAACAAAACACAAAATGTGCGGAACCACCCATCCACCCCCTCCCCAACTCCTCCCCCTGCCCCCCCTCACCCTCCCTCCCTCCCCCATGTCAATACCTGACTACGGGGACGCCGCGTCCCAGACTTCACCATCTCCGCCTACGTCCTCACGTGCCATGGGGTGAGACTCTCACGGTGGGCCATGGTGTTCCTCCCCCCACCCCCCAAATGAGGGTGGGATGAAGAAGGTCTCAGAGAGCTCTATCTCATCTCATCCCATCACCCCCCCCCCCCCATCGCCACCCCCCCACCCACCCACAGCCTCTCCCTCTCTTACCCCAACATTATTTTCAGTTAAATAGACACCCACCTGGAAAAATAGGTACTGCAATATTAAGATCTCTACAAAAGTCTTGTAAGTCATCAATCTGAATCAATCTGAAATTTCTACCCTCTTTTGTCACGTTTAATGCAAATGGGTGGCCCCAGCTATACTTTGAGTTGGCCCCCCTCAAAGCGTCCAACAGAGGTCTCAATTGGCGTCTCCTTGCAAGTGCTTTAGCTGAAAGATCCAAGTACATTTGGATTTTCCCGTTGTTGTACTTCACAGGTTGTGCCCCCCTTAATTTACTCCAAATCTTTACCTTGTCCTCATATTGGTGAAACCTTACAATAACGTCTCTGGGAACTTCCTCCCTAACTCCTGGGGGTTTCCTTATCCTGTGGACGTGGTCCAGTTTAAGTTCTTCCTTAAGACTTCTCCCTAAGAGAGGGTTGAAAAGTTCTTTCATCAAGAGGGACAAGTCCTCCCCTCTCTGTTCTGGGATAGCTCTTATCCTCAGATTTTGCCTCCTATTTTGATTTTCCTGTTCCTCTAATTTGTAGAGCATCTCACGCTGGTCAGACTGTAATTTTTTAACTTGATTTTTTAAAGCTGTAATCTTAGCCGCATGTTTATCTGATATCTCTTCCACTGCTTCCACTCGCTTCAAGAGGTACCCCATATCTGTCCTTACATTGTGGATGTCTTCCTTTATTACAATCTGTAATTTGGCAAACATATCTTGCATCTCGGTTTTTGTTGGGGGTGCATCCGCTTCTGCACCTAAGCTTTGATCACAATCAGCGCCCAGGGTCGTCTCTCCTCTGGGGGTTCTCCCTAGGGCTCCTTTGTGTTTAGAGAGATCTTTCTTTTTATCTTTCATATTTTGCTGCCTATTTTCCATAACCAGGCTTTTAAGTTGCACTTCCTTTAAAAATTTTTGAATGGAGCTTGAGTTAAGGCTGTCCCTCGGCTTTTTCGATTCATTAGTTTTGTGTGACCGACCTTTCATGGTCTTCGCCCCCCCCTCCAAGACTGTTTCCTTGCTTCACTTGTACAGTCCCTGAATACTTATATACTCCTGTGTGCAGTTCTCCAAGCTAAGGAAACCTCCTTATCGCTCAGGATAAAATAATTAGTCAGTCCTGCTAAGCCATCAAAATTGTTCAATGATACTGCATTATAGCATCCACCAGCAGGGTGTGAACATATGTTTCAGCACTGCTGATCTTACCTAGATCCTCCAGACTCCGGTTACAACGGTCGTCTCCTCCTCTCCTACTCAGCGGGGGGGGGGGGCGGGGTAAGCCTTATGGATGGTCTCTGTTCACCTTTATGCTGGCACCATCAGAAAGCCATCCCTGCCGCCCTCGCCTTCCGCTCCTCCACGCTCCTCCACCACCCGCCATCTGGCCCCTCCCCCGAAACCAAGCACGTCACATCTCCTCCCCGTCAGCTTCCCTACTGACCGGTGTAAAAAAAACTAGAGAGTGACATTTTTGCCCATTCTTCTTTGTAAAATAGCTCAAGCTCTGTCAGATTGGACGGCAAGCATCTGTGAATGGCAATTTTCAAGTCTTTCCACAAATTTTCATTTGGATTGAGGTCTGGACGTTGACTGAGCCATTGTAACACATGAATATGCTTTGATCCAAACCATTTCATTGTAGATCTGGCTGTATGTTTAGGGTGTTTGTCCTGCTGGAAGGTGAACCTCAGCCCCAGTCTCCAACCTTGTGCAGACTCTCATGCCCTGTACACACGACTGGTTTTCCCGTCGGAATAAACTCTGAAGGATTTTCCGACGGAATTCCACTCAAGCTGTCTTGCATACACACGGTCACACCAAATTCCGACGTCCAGAATGCGGTGACGTACAACACGTACGATGGGACTAGAAAAAGGAAGTTCAATAGCCAGTGCGCCACCCTTTGGGCTCCTTCTGCTAATCTCGTGCTTATCTCGTGTTAGTAGAAGTTTGGTGAGAGACAATTTGCGCTTTTCAGGCTCGTGCTTTTCAGATCGTTTTACTGCTGTTCAGTCTGTGCTTGTGGGTTTGTATCTGTTCTTCAGTGCGTGTAGTCAGTTTGTATCTGTTTTTCAATGCGTTCTTGTCCGCTTGTTTCTGATTTTCAGCTCGCTCTTCACAGGCCTTGCTCTTCTTCAGTGCGTTCTGTTAGTTCATTCTGAGCAGCCGACCGTTTTGAAGCCATGTTGCAGGCACGTACTCGTCGTAGAGTTCGTGCTGTGTAGGGGCTTGGTGTTGGGGTTCTTACTTTGACCCAAGCCCAGTCCATGAACAGGGTGGGGAGGAGTTCATGGACCAAAAATTGGTTACTCCAGCGTGACCAATTCTCTCATATGCTATTGCTGCGTGAGATCCAGGAGAATAGCCCTGATGATTTCAGGAACTTTCTCCGGATGATGGACCCCGTTTTTCACCATCTGTTGGCTTTGCCGTCCCTTTATATTATGAAGCAGGACACCTGCATGCAGCAAGCCATCACTCCGGAGCAGAGGCTAGTCGCCACTTTGCGGTACTTGGCAACAGGGAGAAGTCTCCAGAACCTAAAGTTTTCGACTGGCATCTCCCCCCAGGCTCTGGGGATCATTTTTACAGAGACCTGTTCTGCCATCATTCAGGTCCTGCAGAAGGACTATATTAGGATAAGTTTTCTCCTTTAACATCACATTATATGTATTTAATGTATGCTAATGTATTGTATTTCTTTCATCATTCCCTAATTACCATGATTGTAATATGCTCTGAATGTCCCCTTTGTCCTCATGCATGCTGTAAGCTTTTAATGCTCCTTTTTTGTCCTTCATGCATATGTGCCCTCACTAACCTCCCCAGCATGCTATCCTGGGCCTATATACACCTAGCCTAGTCACTTAAAAATGTATTTTGTCAGCTCCATTGTAGTGCTTTACCCTAAACACCCCCTAAAATGTGTCAAAATGTTATTGTTGTCCTTAAATTCAGGCAGAGTGCCAGAGGCTTTTTTTTGGGTCCCAAATTCAGCTCGAACCCCCCCTAAAACTTTTCCAAAGGGCCATCAGAGGGGGTAAGGAATCTGATAAGTGGACCTTATATTTTTGTCTTTAAATACTTCTTAAAATAAATGTTATACTGATGTTGGCCAAGAATGTTTTTGTGTAATCTGCTTGCGATGTTATGTGCAAAAGTACTAATATTTTTTTTTCTGGTTTGACTCTGCAGTTTCCTTCGACGCCACAGGAATGGCAGACTGTGGCCTCCCATTTTGCCGACTGTTGGGATTTTCCCTGTTGAGGGGCAATCGATGGGAAACACATCCACATCGTGCCACAACCCCATTCGGGGTCTTACTATTACAATTCTAAGGGTTTTAATAGTATAGTGTTGATGGCAGTGGTGTCGGCACAATATGAGTTCCTCTATGTGTACGTGGGGAATAGGGATGAGCTACGACATGAACATGAGTTCGACTCGAACATCGGCTGTTCGCCAGTTCGCCGAACAGTGAACAATTTGGGGTGTTCGCGGCAAATTCGAAAGCCACGGAACACCCTTTAAAAGTCTATGGGAGAAATCAAAAGTGCTAATTTTAAAGGCTTATATGCATGGTATTGTCATAAAAAATGTTTGGGGACCTGGGTCCTGCCCCAGGGGACATGGATCAATGCAAAAAAAAGTTTTAAAAACGTCTGTTTTTTCGGGAGCAGTGATTTTAATAATGCTTAAAGTGAAACAATAAAAGTGTAATATTCCTTTAAATATCATATCTGGACGATGTCTATAGTATGCCTGTAAAGGGGCGCATGTTTCCTGTGTTTAGAACAGTCTGACAGAAAAATGACATTTCAAAGGAAAAAAAGTCATTTAAAACTGCTCACGGCTATTAATGAATTGCCGGTCCGATAATACACATAAAAGTTCATTGTTAAAAACGGCATGGGAATTCCCCACAGGGGAACCCCAAACCAAAATTTAAAAAGAAATGGCGTGGGGGGTCCCCCTAAATTCCATACCAGGCCCTTCAGGTCTGGTATGGATAATAAGGAGAACCCCGGCCAAAATTTTTTTAAAAAATGGTGTGGGGTCCCCCTCAAAATCTATACCAGACCCTTCAGGACCCTTCAGGTCTGGTATGGGTTTTAAGGTAAACCCCCACCAAAATTTTTAAAAAAAATGGCGTGGGGTTCCCCAAAAATCCATACCAGACCCTTATCCGAGCACGCAACCTGGCAGGCCACAGGAAAAGAGGGGGGATGAGAGAACGCCCCCCCTCCTGAACCGTACCAGGCCACATGCCCTCAACATTGGGAGCGTGCTTTGGGGTCTTCCAGATTCCGATAAGCTCCCCGCCCGCAGACCCCCACAACCACTGGGCAAGGGTTGTGGGGTTGAGGCCCTTGTCCCCATCAACATGGGGACAAGGTGCTTTGGGGGGACCCCAAAGCACCCTCCCAATGTTAAGGGCATGTGGCCTGGTACGGTTCAGGAGGGGGGTGCTCTCTCGTCCCCCCTCTTTTCCTGCGGCCTGCCAGGTTGTGTGCTCAGATAAGGGTCTGGTATGGATTTTTGGGGGGACCCCACGCCATTTTTTTAAAATTTTGGCGCGGGGTTCCTCTTAAAATCCATAACAGACCTGAAGGGTCTGGTAAAGATTTTGAGGGGGACCCCACGCCATTTAAAAAAAAAAATTTGGTTCGGGGGTTCCCCTGTGGGCAATTCCAATGCCGTTTTTATCAATTAACTTTTATGTGTATTGTCAGACCGGCAATTCATTAATAGCCGCAAGTAGTTTTAAATGACTTTTTTTCCTTTGAAATGTCATTTTGCTGTCAGACTGTTCTAAACACAGGAAACATGCGCCCCTTTACAGGCATACTATAGACACCCCCAGGTATGAAATTTAAAGGAATATTACACTTTTATTGTTTCACTTAAAGCATTATTAAAATCACTGTTCCCGAAAAAACGGCCGTTTTTAAAACTTTTTTTTGCATTGATCCATGTCCCCTGGGGCAGGACCCAAGTCCCCAAACACTTTTTATGACAATAACTTGCATATAAGCCTTTAAAATTAGCACTTTTGATTATTCATGTTCGTGTCCCATAGACTTTAACGGTGTTCGTGTGTTCGAACAAATGTTTTGCCTGTTCGCATGTTCTTTTCATGTTCTGTTCAGGGGGGTGTTCGGCTCATCCCTAGTGGGGAAGAATGGCCGGATGTCGGATGGAGGAGTCTTCGCCCAGACAGAGTTTTCCCAATGTCTCCAGACTGGTGGCCTGGCATTGCCACCTGCTGCGGACAACGTTGAAGGACTCCCTTTCGTCTTTATTGCTGATGAAGCATTCGATCTGGGTGAGCACCTGATGAGGCCATTCCCCCAGAGGACCCTCACCCCGGAGAGGAGGGTTTTTAACTACCGGCTGGCCAGAGCCCGAAGAGTCGCCGAGAATGCCTTTGGGATAATGGCCAACCGGTTCCGCCTGTTTCTGACAGCAATACATATGGCGGACTACAAAATTAATCACATCATATTATCCTGCTGCATATTGCACAATTTTAAAAAATGCCCAAATTATCTTGCCTCAGTTTGGCCGTCCTGGCTTGGCAACGCCAAAGCGCCGTGAAGTTCACCAGAAATATGTCAATTATTTTACGGGTAGGGGGGCCATTGCTATGCCAGACAATGTCTAAATAATTTTTTAATAAAAAAAAAAATATTTGATAAAATCTTGAATTTTCTTTATTGCTTGTGTTTCTTTTTAGCTGTCTCCTAGGTTCTCCTAGTGCACTTGTAGTGCCAAGTGGATTTTCCTTTAGTAAATAAGTCCCATTGTCACTGTAAACACAAAATTTCTTAAAAAACTGGTATTGAGCATTGAAAGAAAAAGCCACATATTGTTGATTAACAAACTTTTTACTCTGTGCACATTCACATGTGCGTTATAAAATTGTTTTGTAAAATAAAACATGTTTTTTTCTCACGTTTTTTACAATTTCTTTTTTGGTATAAACAGCATGTTTCAAAACCTAACATACACAACTCTGGAACTTACAAAGTTCAACGTAGCAAAAATGAAGGCAATATCAGACATTATAGTGTGTCCATAAAGTGTTGATATTGCCTTCATCAGATGGGGTGATGTCTCCCCTGTAAAAGCTAAATTCTGAAGATGCACACAATTTGGGAGTCAAAATGGGTATTTCCCTCCTGATCCCATGCCTAATGTCAACACGTGCTATCTCCCATCATGGGGGATCAATGGACGTGTTTTGGGGGTGCAACCCCTTCCTCTCACCTACTAGAGTTATGAGGAAGGGGTTGCACCCACAAAACGCGTACATTGATATCCCCTGATGGCAGATAGCACATGTTGACACACCGTGTGCATCTTCAAAATTTGGCTTTTAAAATGTATAAAAAACATTTTCGTTTAGTACAAAAGAAGTTAAAATGATGGCATTTTGAAGCTATTTAGATTCTCCCCAACACATCAATCATGTTCTTCATTTGTTGTTCAAGAACATTGAGTTTATCCCTTATGATGTCTATTTCACGATTCCACACCATGATGTCCTGGATTAGGATTTGGGCACTTACACTTGTGAAATGTTGAGCTTGCTCTTCCACAACCAGCACATCACCTAAAAATTTTAGTAAAAACATGTATTATAAATATGCAGGCATACATATATTACCTGAAGCTGGGGTGTCAGACACTGACCTATTTCCTCCACCTCTCCTTCCTCCAGATCCTTGGGGTGTGGTGTTGTGCTGAGTTCCCCTTCTTTCTAAGGTGTGGGGTTCCTGGTGTCCTCTGAGTGGTGTCCTCCGAGTCTTTGCTCCCCTATGAGAATGAAACAAAAAGTATACTTAACACACAGATATTTGAGTCCAGAAATAGGAATATGAAACATTGCTGGGAAGTGGGGTACAATTGTCTGTTTTGGCAGAGTTCCAAGCTGAAGACATGATTTTTTACCTTACCAAAGCTGGAATACTTACCTTTTTGTGACAATTTTCACACATGGAGACACCCCAAGTATCCACTGGAGTACCTATGTGGGACACCCTAAAAAGTTTGTTCTTATGTCCCACACTAGTGCTCCTGAGTCCAGATGTGTAAACAGCTGCTGAGTGTCCTCTCCTTACATTACACGGAATTAAGCTTGCATTTCATTCTAGTTACAAACACATCTAGACAGCAATCTAGAAAACGTATTTTTATAGAAATAGGCATGACCAAATGTATTTAACCTGTATCTGCCCAAAACATCGTATTTAATGAGCGAACGATGTTTACTACGACCAATTACTGTGCCCACGAACATGAAAGTCGTCATTTTAAACTGTACAACAGTAAAGAAAAGCACATGGAGCAGCATGCAAGTAATAATAATAATTGGAACACATGACAACTACTTACTTTTTAGAAGCACTTTCTTGATCCTTCTATACTGATCCTGCTCCCTCAGTTTCCTCAATTGCTCCTTGGATCGTCATCTCCCAAAATCCCGCCGCAGACTCTTCACAACTTTAGACACGATCTTGGCCTTTCTCACATTTGGGTTTAGGCACGGTCCATACTTCCCATCATAGTCGTTCCTCCTCAAGATGTCCTCCATCTTCACCATCTCTACAAAGGCCATATTTGAGGCCTTAAATCTTCTCCTCCAGGATCGGGACGTTTTGGGCTCCGGGCTTTCCTCCTCCTCGTTATTGGAATTAACACACACCTGCTGTGTCTTTGCCATGTTGCTCCTTCTGCGTGTTGAAAGAGAAGGGGCGGGGAATAGACTAGAAAGAACGTCAGGGGTGGGCGACGCGGGCAGAGTTTCACACATGCGCAGTGTATATCAAGCTAACACACATGTGTCGTACCTACGTTCTGTGTGCTGAGGAAGGAGGAACGGAAGTGGCGAGCATCCTAAATGAAGGTAAAATTTTAACTTGCACCATCAGTGGCCTATATTGCTTTACGATTGAGGCCTATATTGGGATACGATTATGAGAGTTTAGGCTGACATTAGTGTTTTTGTCTTGTGTATTGTCTTACAGCAAATATGAATCACTTTAAGGACCCAAAATTCATGGCCAGTTTCATAGATAGGTACAGGGAGATGAGAAATTTGTGGGAGGTGAAACACAGCTTATATAATAATAAACAAGCTAGGAGGTCAACGCTGGAGAAACTTCTGGAATTTTTGAAGACTTGGGTCCCCGATGCAACCATCGTGTTCTTGGAAAAGAAAATTGGGATCTTGAGGAACATGTATAAGGAGTGTAATAAGATACAGAAATCACTCGGATCAGGAGCAGCAGCAGCAGTGCAAGTGTATGTACCCAGGCTGTGGTACTTCAACAAACTGCGGTTTCTGGACGACCAGCTTAAAGCCAGGGAATAACTTTCTACCCTTCTCTGCAGTCTTCCCTCCACCCTTCCCTCAATCCCAGCAGAGGCTGACGAGGAACAACCTGGGCCTTCCATCCTGGAAGAAGTGGATGTGCCCAGCTGGAGTCAGGTATATAATTTTTATACATATTTATTGTCCTAATATTAATGATGTTAACTAGATGTTATAATTGATAACAAATTAATGATTTTAAAAAAAAGTGATTTACATATCAATAAACAGTAGTGTCCAAAAATGTTTGGTACAAGAATGAAAAATGATAGTCTTTTCTATTTATTAACATTCAATTTGCAAGTCATGAGCTGAAAATTGTGTGTGATTGATGAACCAAAAACTAAAACTATGTCCATTTTTTATACACAGGATGAGCTCAGCCAGGAGGAGGGTCTGGAAAGTGGCACACAGGAGGAGGCCGGGCCCAGTGTCAGCCAGGAGGTGGGCGGGCACAGTGGCCTCACCCAATCACAGGTGGCTCCCCTCCGCCTTCCAACAAAAAGGCCCAGGAAGGGGACGCTCACGGGGGAGGCAGAACTGGGCCTCATTAGGGAAGCAAGTGATGTCCTCAGAAGGCCCCCGACACTGAAGAGGCCTATGGCTGCTATGAAGCCACTAGATTGCAGAAATTGGAGGAGGGCTAACGCCTCCTCTGTCAGGGAATTTTTGCTCAGGCCCTTCAGAAGGGGTTGAGGGGCTAGCTGACTGAGAACAGCCACGTATGTGAACTCGCCCATCCTCCTCCTCCTCCTCCTGCCATAAGTCTACCACCAGAGCCACAGCCTCCAAGGAAGGCTGCAGGGAAGGGTGCAGGGAAGCGTGGAGGGAAGGCTGCAGTGAAGAGAAGAAAGTGATGGCCTGGGTTCAGTCTAGTCTGACACAAGATGCAGGCTGGTGTAGTACCACAGCCTGGGGACATATATGTCATCTGCTGCTGGTCCTGATCTCGGGGGGTCCTGGACCAGATTGGGCTCCAAATTATATGGACTCCTCAAGCTAACAATTTTATTTTCCACAGACTTGATGTCTGCCCTGGGGGCCAAAAGGCTTCGCAAATTTCAAAAGTTTCTCCAGCGCTGCCTTCCTCTTTATTTTGTTACCCAGAATAAATTGATATTTTATTTTCTGAAAATACTAGCCTATGTGTTTTTCTACAAAAGGACAGTTTGTTTGTGAGTAGGCAGGTACATTTCAAAAAGACGATGTCAAATTAACAAGGGACAACAACCAACCTCCTTGAGGTTAATAAAAAATACAAGATAATAATGTTATTGTGGTAACTTGACACACACAAAAAAAAAAAAATTATGGAGATCACTAGAAAATAATTTTTCAATAATCCAAAAAAAAAGATCTTGATGAAATTAAAAAAAAAAAAATATGACTTTAATAATTAATTCTAAACATTATTATGGAGATCTGGCTTTAAAAAAATAAAAGATTATTCATGAGATCATGAGAAATAATAAAGAAATACGTTTGTCAGAAGTTTGTGTGAATATCAGCAGCAAAACAACTTCATTATTCTAGCATTATAAAGCATAAAAGAATGTGCTGCATTAAAAGATCACAGAATTTGCAGCATGAGGAATGTGCTATCTCCACTATGAACGCTAGTTTTACTAGACTGAGAACTTCCGTCTCGTACTTGCTTCAGAGCATGCGTCATTTTTGGTGCGTCGGAACAGCATACAGACAAGAGGTTTCTCAGATAGTAATTTTTTCTGTCGGAAAAATATAGAACATGTTCTCTAAGTCCGTCTGAATTTTCAACGTAAAAAGTCAGATGGGGCATACACACGGACGGAATATACGATGAAAAGCTCCCATCAGACTTTTTCTGTTGGAAATTCCAACCGTGTGTACGCGGCATAACAGGTTTTCTTCTAAGATTGTCCTGTATTTGGCTCCATCCATCTTCCCACGAACCCTGACCAGCTTCCCTGTCCCTGCTGAATAAAAGCATCCCCGAAACATGATGCTGCCACCACCGTGTTTCACGGTGAGGATGGTGTGTTCAGGGTGATGTGCAGTGTTAGTTTTCAGCCACACATAGAGTTTTGCTTTTAGGCCAAAAAATTCCATTTTGGTTTCATCTGACCAGAGCACCTTCTTCCACATGGCTTCTCAGATAATGCAAACGGGACTTCTTATGGCTTTCTTTCAACAATGGCTTTCTTCTTGTCACTCTTCCATAAAGGCCAGATTTTTGGAATGCATGACTAATGCCGCGTTCACACGATCGGAATTTTCGTCGAAAAGCCTTGGATGGTTTTTCTGACAGAATTCCGCTAAAGCTTGTCTTGCATGCACACGGTCACACCAAATTCTGACCATCAAGAGCGCTGTGACGTACAACACGTACAACAGGACTAGAAAAAAGAAGTTCAATACCCAATGTGCCACCCTTTGGGCTCCTTCTGCTAATCTTGTGTTTATCTCGTGTTAGTAGAAGTTTGGTAAGAGATGATTCGTGCTTTTCAGCCTCACGCTTTTCATATCGTTACTGCTCTTCAGTTTTGTGAGTTTGTGCTTGTGGGTTTGTATCTGGTTTTCAGTGCGTGTAGTCAGTTCGTATCTGTTTTCAGCGCGTTCTTGTCCACTCGTTTCTGATTTTCAGCTCGCTCTTCACAGGCCTTTCTGTTCTTCAGTGCGTTCTGTTAGTTCGTTCTGACCAGCCGACCGTTTTGAAGCCATGTTGCGGTTCTGTACTCGTCGTAGAGTTCATGCTGTACGGCTGTGCTAGTCGCCACGTTGCGGTACTTGGCGGCAGGGAGAAGTCTACAGGACCTCAAGTTCTCTACAGGCATCTCCCCCCAGGCTCTGGGGATCATTATTCCAGAGACCTGTTCTGCCACAATTCAGGTCTTGCAGAAGGACTATATTAGGGTAAGTTTTCTCCTTTAACATCACATTCTATGTATTTAATGTATGCTAATGTATTGTATTTCTTTCATCATTCCATAATTACCATGATTGTAATATGCTGTGAATGTCCCCTTTGTGCCCATGCATGCTGTAAGCTTTTAATAATCCTTTTTTGGCCTACATGCATATTTGCCTTCACTAACCTCCTCAGCATGCTATCCTGGGCCCATACACACCTAGCCTAGTCACTTAACAATGTATTTTGTCAGCTCCATTGTAGTGCTTTACCCTAAACACCCCCTAAAATGTGTCCAAATGTTATTTGTGTGCTTAAATTCAGGCAGAGTGCCAGAGGCTTTTTTTGGGGTCCCAAAATCATTTGGAACCCTCCCTCCCCCCAACCGCTAAGTTAACCGATACCAATCCTCTATCTGTTGACTTTGCCAAACCCATGCACACTATGCATAAAGAAGGGAGTTGGGACTTTAAATGAAACACATTCACATTTTATCACCACGCTTCAGTTCTCTGCCGTGGTCAGTCCCAGACCTTTCCCCCTTTTTTTTCACAGTTTGTACAGGGATGGAAGTGGTTGAAAAGCTGGGTTAGCAGTGTTCCCCTGCTATCCATGTGTGAGGTGTATTCTCAGATGTTTGCATTCCCCGTTAGGGACCTGCACATCTGGGATAGCCAAGAGCATACTGGATATACTGGTGTATGTATTCATTATCCTTATCAGTGACAGCAATATATGGCATTCCCGGCACGGGTCCTACAGTTACAATTGATTTATACTTTTATACATATATATGTTTTACAATCTTTATATTCGTGCGCCCTCACCACTCTGGTGATGGGTTGCATTTTTGGGGTCATTGGGCTTGTTCATGGTGTGTGGGGGGTCCCTTCCACATTGCAGGAGCTGCGATGCCCCTCGTGGGTCCTCCCCCCTCCTCCCTGCACATCTTAGCCCGGGAGATCGGGTGGACGCCCCTTCATGCATCGGCGCCACGGTCCTCACATCAAGCGTTTGGCATCAGTCATGACATCACCGCGCTGATGTTGAGAGCACCAACTGCGTGGTTGTTGTAGGGGTGGCTTGGCGCCAATCACTGAGCAATTTAGCTCAGGTACGGACCCCCCCCCTTTGGGCTCACGCACGTGGTGTTGGTGGCGTGCCTATACATATACCCCCAGTCGGAGCCAGCTGCTCACACGGCTGGTCTCCACCTGGGGCTCTTGCACACCATTTGGTCTAGGTCACTTTGTTTGTTACATTTTTCATTGCACATTTTTGTTCATACACATTCACATTTTATCACCACGCTTCAGTTCTCTGCCGTGGTCACTTCGTTTTTTGTCAGTCATTTTTTAGACATGGGTTAGCTCACCTCTCACTTACCACATTAATTCACTTACTAATTTCTCCTCCATTCATCACTATACATGTAGACACTTAAGATACACTTACATAATACCTCAAACATATCACTTAATCTCACACACATTTTTACTTATTTGTTCCCAGATACCCTTGCCTGTTGACTCACACACTAGCACTTTTGTTCATGGAGACCACCCTTGGCACCTTAACATCATCCCAGGCTGTTTATGTACAACACGCCACCTCAGCTCCTGTGATGTGGCTCGTGCCTCTGGTTCACCGTGTCTCGCTCGCCCCTTATCACACTCAGACCGGGGTTGGTGAGTGTGCTTAATTAATACTACTTTTATCCCCCTCGATTCGAGTGTGGCTTTATTTATTTGTATAATTTACAGGAATCTGTCGCATCTGCTCCTGACGAGTGGAGATACATCCACGAAACACATGGAGCTACCTGATGCCACAGAGACACATAATACGCCCTGATGATCTTATCATTATGAACCCAGTACCAGTAGAAATACTATGTGAATACAGGTGCCGGGCATGCTGTTTTTGACACTTGTAGGCCATATTGCTGTTATATAAAATATCTATTGATCATTATGATTATATTCCTATTTATTGTTTATTTTTATATACCTTGTACCATTATGTATATATATGCCTATATGTATATACGGTATATGAAATTACTCTACTTTGATATGAATAAAACTATTTTCTATCACCACCTCTGCATTTCAACCATTTCATTTAAAGTCCCAACTCCCTTCTTTATGCATTCGATATAGGGATGGAGGCCCCTACCCAGGCCTCATATAAAGTCCAAAACCTTTCCCCCTTCTTTTTTTTTCCTCTTTTTTTTTTTTTTTTAACCCATACACACTATACCTACCTCTTTTGTGGTCAGATTTCTGTATGAATTCACCAAAGCATGTAGTGAAAGGGCCTGCCTGAATACTTTCAATGGTACTTTCAAGTGGTACTGTTTTAAAGTTTTGTTCTCCTATTATCTTGATAGGTAATTGCAGAATGTAAAAATGTGCTTCAATCTGGACAGTGTATATTTATATTTTTGCATTATGACACTTCTTACTTGTCCAGTGGACTGCCAATAGTGTAAAGTAAGGAGGCTGGCCAAATTAACACGCATTATTCATGCATTCAGCTCTATCCTGGGCCCATACACACCTAGCCTAGTTACTTAACAATGTATTTTGTCAGATCCATAGTAGTGCTTTACCCTAAACACCCCCTAAAATGTGTCCAAATGTTATTGTTGTCCTTTAATTCAGGCAGAGTGCCAGAGGCTTTATTTGGGGTCCTAAACTCATGTATAACCCTGCCCACCCCCTAAAATTTTTCCAATGGGCCATCAGAGGGGTGAGGAATCTGACCTACTCTAAATCTAAAGTGGACCTTATATTTTTGTCTTTAAATACTCCTTAAAATAAATGTTATACTGATGTTGGCCAAGAATGTTTGTGTCTAATCTGTTTACAATGTTATGTGCAAAAGTACTAATATTTTTTTTTCTTTTTTGACTCCACAGTTTCCTTCAACGCCACAGGAATGGCAGACTGTGGCCTCCCAGTTTGCCCAGCAGTGGGACTTTCCTAACTGCGGAGGGGCAATTGATGGGAAACATGTCCACATCGTACCACCGCCCCACTTGGGGTCATACTATTTTAATTATAAGGGTTTCAATAGTATCGCGTTGATGGCGGTGGTGTCGATGACATATGAATTTTTATATGTGGACGTGGGGAAGAAAGGTTGGATGTCGGATGGTGGAGTCTTTGCCCAGACCGAGTTCTACCGACGTCTCCAGAGTGGTGGCTTAGGATTGCCACCGGCGGAAGAGAGCATTGAAGGACTCCCATTTGTTTTTATTGCTGATGAAGCATTTGGTCTGGGTGATCACCTGATGAGGCCATTCCCCCAGAAGACCCTCACCCTGGAAAACAGAGTTTTTAATTACCGGCTGGCCAGAGCGAGAAGAGTTGTGGAGAATGCCTTTTGGATAATGGCCAGCCGGTTCCGCCTATTTCTTATGGCAATTAATATGGCCGAGTACAAAGTTCTAGCATGCTGCATACTTTACAACTTTTTAAAGAGAACTGCTCCTAATTATGTTGCCTCAGTTGGGCCTGAGGCCGGACTTCCTGAAAATACACTGACGGCCCTGAAAGCTGACCGTCCTGGCTTGCCCCCCCCCAAAACGCCCGTGAAGTGTGTCAAAAATATGTCGATTATTTTACAAGTAGAGGGGCATTGCTATGCCAACAAATTTGTAAATATTTTCTATTTAAAAAAAAAATATCTGATAAAATCTTAATTTTCATTTACTGCTTGTGTCTCCTAGGTTCTCCTAGTTCACGTGTAGTGCCAAGTGGTTCTTCCATTATTAAATAACACCCATTGTCACTGTAAACACCAACTTAATACAAAAACTGGTATTGAGCGTTGAAAGAAGAAGCCACACATTGTTGAGTATAAAACCTTTTACTCCGTGCACATGCATATGTGTATTATAAAACATATTTGGGTAAAAAAAACAACATCTGGGTTTTATAAAGTTTTACCTTGAATTTTTTTTTTTCAGTACATAAACAGGCATGTTTCAAAACATACACAACTCAGGAACTTACAAGTTCAACATTGAAAAACTGAAGGCAATATCAGACATTATAGTGTCAAAAAGTGTTGATCTTGCCTTCATCAGATGGGGTGATGTCACCCCTGTAAAAGCCAAATTTTGAAGATGCACACAAATTGGGAGTCAAACTGGGGATTTCCCTCCTGATCCCATGCCTAATGTCAACATGTGCTATCTCCCATCATGGGGGATCAATGGACATGTTTTGGGGGTGCAACCACTTCCTCCCAACTACTGCGAGGAAGGGGTTGCACACACCAAACATGTACATTGATATACCCTGATGGCAGATAGCACATTGTGCATCTTCAAAATTTGGCTTTTAAAATGCGAACAAAATTTTTCAAAATTGGTCCAAAAAAATCTAAAATGGTGGCATTTTGTTGTTATTTAGATTCTCCCTAATACATCAATCATTTTCTTCAGTTTTTGTTCAACCTCATTGGTTTTTTGCTTTATGATGTCTAAATCCCGACTACACACCAGTATCTCCTGGATTAGTATTTGTGCACTTGCACCGGTGAAATGAGGAGCTTGTTCTTCCACAACATGCACATCACATAAAAGAAAAAATACACACCATGTATTATAAATATGCAGGCATACCTCTATTACCTGAATCTGTGGTGTCAGACACTCACCTTTTGTGGTAACAATTTCAACCACTTCTTCCACCTCTCCTTCCTCCACATCCTGAGGTTGTGGTGTCCTCTGTTCCCCTTCTTCAGAAGGTGTGGCGTTCCTGGTGTCCTCATATGTCCTGAGTCTTTTCTCCCCTATGAGAATTAAACAAAAGGTATACTTAGCACACAGATATTTGAGGCCAGAAATAGGAATATGAAACATTGCTTGGAAGTGGGGTACAATTGTCTGTTTTGGCAGAGTTCCAAGCTGAAGACATGACTTTTTCCCTTACCAAAGCTGGAATACTTACCTTTTTTGGACAAGTTTCACACATGGAGACAGCCCAAGTATCCACTGGAGTACCTGTGTGGGACACCCTAAAAAGTTTGTTCTGGTGTCCCACACTAGTGCTCCTGAGTCCAGATGTGTAAACAGCTGCTGAGTGTCCTCTCCTTACATTACACTGAATCCAGTTTGCAATTCATTCTAGTTTCAAACACATCTAGACAACAATGTCCTAAACTTCTTTTAATACAAATTAGCATGACCAAATGTAGTTAATCCTGTATCTGCCAAAAACATCGTATTTAGTTGGCAAACGAACAATGTTTACTACGACCGATTACTGTGCCCATAAACATGAAAGTAGCCATTTAAAACTGTATAACAGTAAAGAAAAGCACATGGAGCAGCATGCAAGTAATAATAATAATAGGGACACACGAAAACTACTTACTTTTTAGAAGCAGTTTCTTGATCCTTCTGTACTGATCGTGCTACCTCAATTTCAGGTCTGACCAGCGTTTCCTCAATTGCTCCTTGGATCGTCGTACACCAAAATTCCTGTGCAGACTTCTCACTACTTTAGACATGATGTTGGCCTTTCTCACATTAGGGTTTAGGTAAGGTCCATATTTCCCATCATAGTTGGCCCTCTTCAAGATGTCCACCATCTCCACCATCTCTACAAAAGGCATATTTGAGGCCTTAAATCTCCTGCGGGATCAGGACGTTTCTGGCTCCGGGCTTTCCTCCTCGTTACTGCTATTATGCACCTGCTGTGTCTCCACTATGTTCCTCTCCCACTGCGACGAAAGAGAAGGGGCGAGGAATATTCTAGAAAGAACATCAGGGGCAGGCAACGCGGGCGGAGTTTAACGCATGCGCAGAGTATATAAAGCTAACACGCGTGTGTTGTACCTAAGTTCTGTGTGCGGAGGAAGGAGGACCGGAAGCACCAAACGTTCTAATGAAGGTAACATTTTAACTTGGGACATCAGTGGCCTATACTGATTCGAGATTGAGGCCTACATTGGGATAAGATTAGGAGAGTTTAGCCTGATATTAGTGTTTTTGTCTTGTGTTTTGTCTTGCAGCAAATATGAAACAATTCAAAGACCCTGAATTCATGGGCCAGTTCATAGACAGATACAGGGATATGAGAAATTTGTGGGAGGTTAAAAACCTCTATATCGAAATAAACCAGCTAGGAAGGCATCTCTGGAGAAACTGCTGCAATTTGTGAAGACGCAGGTCCCCAACGCAGACAAGATAAAAAAATTGGTAGCTTGAGAAGCACGTATAGAAAGGAGCTTAATAAGGTCCAGGCTTCCATGAAAGGAGCAGAAGCAAAGGATGTTTATGTACCCAGTCTGTGGTACTACAACAGGGTGCAGTTTCTGGAAGACCAGATTGAAGCCAGGGAATAACTTTCTACACTTCCGGCCCCCCTTTCATCCACCCTTCCCTCAACCTCAGCTAAGGCTTCCGAGGACCAACCTGGGCCTTCCATCCTGGAAGAAGTTGAGGAACCCAGCTGGACCCAGGTATAGTATTTTTTAACATATTTATTGTCCAAAAATTATTGTTGTTAACTAGATGTTATTATTGATAACAAATGAATGGTTTAACAAAAAATGTTTTACATATCAATAGACAGTAGGGGCCAAAAATGATTGTGACAAGAATGAAAAATGCTGGGCTCAGAATGATAGCCTTTTCTATTTATCAAAATATATATAAAAATGCAGCGCTAAACATAAAAATAATTTATTTGGCCATGAACTGTAATTTTTCTCTATGAGAACCATTTTTCTTTTTTCACAAATGGTTTTTATACCATCACGCTGAATGTTTGATTGTCACATATTTATATTGTGGTAACCTTTATTGATTTTTATGTTTAGCACTGCATTTTTATATATATTTTAGCATTTTTCACATTGTCACTACATTGTTGATGCTGGCGGCTATTCATACCCCTTTTTTATAGTAGCACAACAATATCTTATTTTTGTTTTCTACTGCTTTTCTATTTATCAACATTCAATTTGCGATAGTCATGAGCTGAAAATTGTGTGTGATTGATGAACCAAAAACTAAAACTATGTCCTTTTTTCATACACAGGAAGACCTCAGCCAGGACGAGGCTCTGTAATGTGGCAGACAGGAGGAGGCGGGGGTAAGTGTCAGCCAGGAGGTGGGGGTAAGTGTCAGCCAGGAGGTGGCCAGGCCCAGTAGCCTCACCCAATTCCAGGTGCCTCCCCTCCGCCTTACCACAAAAAGGGCCAGGAAAGGAAGTAACATGGAGGAGGCAGCACTGGGCCTCATTAAGGAGGCTACTGCGGCCCTGAATGCTGAAGAGGCCTATGGCTGCTATGTAGCTGCAAAATTGCAGCAAATGGAGGAGGGCCAGCGCCTCATCTGTGAGATTATTTTTCAGGCCCTTCATAAGGGGTTGAGGTGCCAAATGACTGATAACATGCATTTTTGTGCGCTTGCCCATCCTCCTCCTGCCACAAGTCCACCTCCAGAGCCACAGCTTCCAAGGAAGGCTGCAGGGAAGGCTGCAGGGAAGGGTGCAGGGAAGGGTGCAGGGAAGTGTGTAGGGAAGGCTGCAGGGAAGACATGAAAGTGATGGCCTGGGTTCGGTCTGGTCTGACAGAAGACAGAGTTGATGTGTGCCCTAGGGTACAAAGGCTTCGCAAATTCAAGCAGTTTCTTCAGCAATGCCTTCCTCTTTATTTTGTTATTATGAGCCAGAATAAATGTTTTTTTTTTTATATGAAAATACTTGCCTATGTGTTTTTCTTCAAATAGGACAGTTTGTTTGTGAGTAGGCAGGTACATTTCCAAAATACAGTGTCTAATTAACAAGGGACATCAACACCAACCTGCTTGAGATTTATAAAATAATAATGTTGTTGTGGAAACTTGACACACCAAAAAAAATAAATTATGGAGATCACTAGAAAATAATTTAAAAATAATCCAAAAAAAGGAGTTCTTGATTAAAAAAATAAATAAAAAAAAGATGACTATAAAAAATAATTCTAAACATTATTATGGAGATCTGGCTTTAAAAGCAACAAAGATTATTCAGGAGATCATGAGAAAAAATAAAGAAATACCTTTGTGAGACCTCTGTGAAGATCAGCAGCAAAATAACTTCATTCTTCTAGCATTATAAAGAACAAAAGAATGAGCTGAATTAAAAGATCCATAAATTTACAGCGTGACGAATGTGCTATCTCCATTACGAACGCGAGTTTTACCAGACCGAACACTTCCGTCTCATACTTGATTCTGCATGTTTTTTTGCGCGTCGGAATTGCATACAGACGAACGGCATTTCCGATAGAAACTTTTTCTGTTGGAAAAATAGAGAACCTGCTCTCAATCTTTTGCTGGCGGAAATGCCGTCAGCAAAAGTCCAATGGAGCATACAGACGGTCGCAATTTCCGACCAAAACCTCACATCGGACTTTTGCTGGTGGTATTTCCGATCGTGTATACGCGGCATAATAGTTGTCCTGTGGACAGATTCTCCCACCAGAGCTGTGGATATCTGCAGCTCCTCCAGAGTTAACATGGGCCTCTTGGCTGCTTCTCTGATTAATGCTCTGCTTGCTTGGCCTGTCAGTTTTAGGTGGACAGCCATGTCTTGGTAGTTTGCAGTTGTGCCATACGCTTTCCATGTTTGGATGATAGATTGAACAGTGCTCCCTCCGTGAGATGTTCAAAGCTTGGGATATTTTTTTATAACCTAACCCTGCTTTATACTTCTCCACAACTTTATCCCTGACCTGTCTGGTGTGTTCCTTGGACTTCATGATGCTGTTTGTTCACTAAGGTTTTCTAGCAAACCTCTGAGGGATTCACAGAACAGCTGTATTTATACTAAGATTAAATTACACACAAATAATCCACTAGATTTTAGTTAGGGGTATCAGAGTAAAGGGGGCTGAATACAAATGCATGCCACACTTTTCAGATATAAAAAAATTTGAAAACCATTTATTATTTTCCTTCCACTGCGTAATTATTTGCCACTTACGTTTTTGGTTGTAACATGAAAAAAATGTGAAAAATGTCAAGGGGTATGAATACTTTTTCAAGGCACTGTATATATAAAACATTAAAGTGTATTTATTTTATTTTTTAGAAGGCAGCAAAATAGTGTAGTGATTCTGTACATAATATGTAAGCACTTGTACCAGGCCACATTTTGAAGAGGGGAGACTGTGAAGATGAACAGCCAGCTTGTAATAAACATTATCAACATTAGAGTGTGATTTCACTGAAAAAAGACAGCAGCAAACTATTGTAGTGACTCCATGCACAGTATGTAAGCAGTTTTACTAAACACTAAACCCAAACCCCTTTTTTAAAAAAAACCTAACAAAATAAAAAATAAAAAAACATGAAAACATAAAACTAAAAGCAAAAACAATATAACACCAAAAAAAAGAAAAAGAAAGTGGGGTCAAGCACTTAATGGCCACATTAGTTACCATTTTCTCGAACCACAATTTACTTTTTTTGTTTTTTGTTTTAAATTCTGTTTATTGAACAATTCACTCATATTTGACCTGAACCTGAAGCTCCCCCCTAATTATGGTAAATACAGCTCTGTAATTGTATAAAGGTGTCATACATATCAGGTAAACCATTTGAAGCAAGTAACCATTTTCTAATCCTTTATAAGACAAACCTTCTAAATTAAGTGTACCACTGCCCCAGACTGGTCCGCTTCCACTTGTCCCTGTAACTTCCCCGATGGAGGTGCGGATCCGATTTGCAGCCAAGACACTAGTAGAGATGGATGATCGCACTGCACCATGCAAAAGGTCCAAAAACTTTATTGTAGAGATCCATCAAAAAAACATGATCACAGCTCCACAAAGACAGGCACAGACATTAATGTGTTTCACGCTAAAGAGTGCTTAATCATAACAATTTCTACAATAAAGTTTTTGGACCCTTTGCATAGTAGAGTGCGGTCATCCATCCTTCTCTACTAAGATAAACTTTCTAGCAGTGTCTAACACTTATTATACTGCAGAATAAAAGTACATTCTAACCTGTTACAAAAGCTGCTCTAAAGTATTCAAATTCTTTCTCTAGAGATTTGCTGCATGGCTCAGTTTGTGTTATGGTAACTCATTTCTTCTGCTGGTTAACTTGTTCTTTCAGAGTCAATTTAAAATTATTAGATTTATAATGCGGCACAAACTACCTTTCTGAAGCTGGAATGCAGCATCTACCTTGTGAATTGGAAAGTGTCCAAGAATTTTCTGTTTCATTGAAATTACTCTTTTTTTAGGCAATTCCAATTTTCACTACTCTAAATGTCTATGTTAACTGGAGCAATAGATCCTAACCATAAATAATACTCTAGGTACAGGAAGTAATTAAATAAAAACGCACAGTATTGTTATATGAAAAAGTATTAAAAATAAATCAATGTGACAATGCACACAAAACTTAACTTTCAGAAGAAAAAAAAGAAAAAAAGAATGAACAATCTGTAGTTCCCTGATAAATCAACAAATATGAAAGTGCACATTACACTGTGAGTGTAGGGTGTCGTAGTGACACCCCTTTAGAGTCACCTACCCCTGCACACCCTGCCCATGACACCCAGCGCTCACAGTATGTCCCCATTTTTCCAAGCTGAGTGATGCTTAGCATTATTTAACACAGAAAATTGAATACATCTACTGGTAGAATTAACTTACTACACAAAACAGCACCAGAGAGGGGGTGAGTATTACAGCTAGAACTAAATTCCTAATTTAAACCCTTGTTAGGTAGATAAATAAAAAGTAATTGCTTAGGCTTGGGGTTTAAAATATTTAGTGCTTGGCTGTCTCTGACTTCAGTACTTTAGTCTGGGTAACTGACGTGAGTCTGAGTCACTGAGCAAAGTTGCTGATAAGAAAATTCACAGTAAAGTCAAAAATTCTGATCCGCATGCTTCTTCCAGGTCATAAATCAAAGCTATCGGATCAGCATTACAGTCAGGCATTTTCAGAAAAAGACGCCAGTGACTGTATACTCCATATTCTTTCTATACAGGATTCCTTTGATTGTTTCTTTCAGATATTCAAGCTGGATTTTAAAAACTTTAGTAGTCCATCAAAACTTGGACTATATGCAAAATTTGGATATGGTCTATCTCCACCACCTCATAACCCTCCCTTAAATGTAGGGGATATTAGGGGCATTATTTTCAATTCATGTTCCGAAGAATGTAAAGGGAAAATCTTTCTAAAATTAGGGGGAATTCCCTCTCAGTCAGTTGTCACTGGAACAGGAGTCCCCACTGGAGGATTTTCTATTCCTTTCTGAATGTTTAGAAGATAAATAGCAACAAAAACCTGCAAGGGGTTACAACAATTCCCCACTGTATATAAAACATACAGTTTTGCTTTCTTATGGAATGCGATTGGTTTACTCTAGATGTCATTTTATTGTTTGAAGAAGAACTATGGCTTCCCATTAAAATGAAAAGGCGGGGGCGTGGTTTGACCTTGCTGGAGGATGTACGCTTGAATCCAGAGCTCCCACCGCCATGGGTCTTTTCAGTTACATAGGAGGCACATTTAGTAACAGATCACCGCACGAGAATGGGCATGGCATCCCGGAACTCCTCCGCCACCCGCACCTCTCTCCCCGCCAACAACCAGGGGGATTGAGCCAGAACATTCCGGAGATATTCCGGACCCAGAGGAGCAATATGGCGGCTTCCCGCCACAGTCAGTCACAAGCAGCAGCTCTGCCGCTGACTGGAATACAGCTCTCACGCAATACGGCAGCGATGGGGAAGAACAGCGATCACCCACCACAGCATCCCAGCCTCCAGGACTTACGCACCATCGCACCTGACATTAAGGATACGCTATCGGCAGTTATATCCAACCTGCGCCTGCACATACACGCCATTGCTGACAGGGTTCATGAGGTGGAGAAAATGGCAGCACAGCATGACATGTTCCTCCACCGAGTGACCCAGAAGGTAGATTCACATACCTTACACCTGAGAGTCCTCCAACGCTATATGGAGGATTTAGATAACAGAGGCAGATGCCACAATTTTGAGAATCTATGGCCTACCAGAATCTGTGGACACGGAGCAGCTCACAGCTACAGTAACAGGCCTTTTCAACGATCTGCTAAATAGGCCTGCACAGAAGGCTGTGGAAATGGAGAGGATCCACCATGCACTCCGGCCAAAAGGAAGAGAAACAGATACCCCCAGGGATATAATCTGTTGCCTATTGGACTATAAGCTTAAAGAAGAGATACTCAAAAAAGCTAGGAATAGAATACAGCTTTCTCATGAGGGTGCATATATACAGATTTACCAAGATCTCTCCAGCATCACCTTACACCACCGAAGAGATCTGAAACCCCTGCTAGACACCCTTCACTCCAAGGGCATACACACAAGGCCGCATGGCGCTACTAAAAGTTCCAGAGGATCTTCAGCATTTTTGCAACACCCTGGGTATCCTGGTGACAGACGTCCCTAACTTGTATGCTGAATTCCGCCGACCCCCGCAAGATGAGATGAACCTCGTGAAGATGCCCAAGAAACCCAGTTCCGCAGAAGACGTCCAGTAGCAGATCCCAAGCAAAATCCAGAGACTCCCAACTAGGCTCCAGCCCCACCAAGTCACCACACCCGAGAAGGGCCCGGCGTGACAACTGAAGCAGAGGAGACATTTCTCAATACTTGCTGCAACAAGCACAGTTCAGTGCAGATAAGTTTTACCAACGTTTTTGTTTTTACAAATAATGTCTCTGATGACCCGACGCAACCCACACTGTTAGAAGTTCCTCTCCCTCACATGGATTAAACCTACTGACTACCACAAAACCTCAAGCGGCTCCATTTTACCTTATAGAAACTTCGGCCACAAGGTGATACTCCACTACGGTCAATTTAGAGTTTTACCAATGACAGCAACCATGCAGCCTTGCGCTCTTCTACACTTACAGTCCCCCATTCTCAAAGCATGGCTTCCGGCAAGACAATGCCAGGAGTCCCCCCCCTTAGCAAGGCAAGAACTTTCATAGGGGGAGGAAGTAAACCTTCTACGCTACTATGGACTACCTCACATTTACCTTAAAATGTGGTAGGTAGGTAGTAGAGTGTGACTCTATAAGGTGATGTATGCTGGGGCCCCACAATGCTCGAACGGCAATAGACCCATGATTCCTTTACCCCCCATGGGGGCAAGATCGGTCTCACTCCCACTGATAGTGGTGGCATTTCAAACCCCCCCCAATGCTAGCTAACATAGTATGAAGCTCGATTCCCAAAGCACTGAGGCTCCAGCATACATCCCGGCACAGTAAAACGATTGTGAACCACGCAATGTTATATTTACCTGCATTTGGGGGAGTTATCACTCTAGTAGGGAGTACAGATGGATACTTCATATATATCCACCCCTAAAAGAGAGTTAGTTGGGCTGTAGTGCCCACAAAAAACTGCAGACATCAGGCCCATGGCCTGTGGGGAAGGGGGAGGAATTGTCCCGCCAATGAGGTCCCTACTAAGGGATAGAGGACAATGCTCACCATCTAGAGGTCAGGGTAATGACCACAGTAGCAACCACTAGACAATGCCCTAGGAAGCACAAGGGGAACCCGCTAACACTGGCATGCAAAAGGGTTTGAGCTACAGTACACCCTCACATCAGATAGAGATGGCCTCCCCCCTCCCACATGTCCATTACTCCTGAACACTCTCTGAATAGAGAATTAAGGCTACCTAGCAACATCTAAGGTTCCTCACAGAAGCAAGGTCAGGAGATGGGCCCGCTGCCACATCCACCATACAGGATGCAATACACCATAATTTAGGAGGGCATAGCACTACTTAAGCCCCCTCACCTAACTGAGGGGCACTGAGGAAAATAGCCTAAGACAGCAACAAATGTGAGTTCTAGAGGTACCTATGTTCATTACGTTCATTATGTCTTTAATACTTACAGTTTAACGTCTGCACCACCCTGTTGGGAAAGTTGCCATCGCCATAACCCTTATATAAAGTAAGAAAAATTGTTAAATTGATCGTCTGTATGTAAAGGAATTTCTGTGGATACTGTCATCAGTGAACCCATCACATGGTTAATACTGCAATACAATATTTCGAAAAAATGGAGGGGACAATAGGGAGGGGAAAAGAGGATTGCTGCTCACCCCTTAAAAATTAGGACAAAAAAGGAAGGTTTCCCCACATTGGGGTTTTTAGGCAGCACAAAAACAAATGTAGTCAATGTTGTATGAAAAAATATAACACTTTTATTGGATAATAATATATATCATCAAAGTTAAAAACAATGAGCTCCAGTGGGAATTATTTAAAAGAATAATTAGCTGAACATACAAAAGCAGACATTAGTTCATAGCAATACTTTATATCATGAACATTAAACCTGATGCGTTTCAACCCCTATAATTAATCGGGGTTACCGACCCCTATGATTGATATCTTTCGACCACTGATAATATATGTGGTCATACTCCTTACAATTATATATTTTGCTTACTTCCAGACTGGTTGACTCAGGTTTTGGATACTATCACCTGAGTCTTATACAGCTTATGACCAATCCCGGGTTGGCCAACAAGCAACAGTTTGGGTATATGGGACAACTTGATGCATCCACATGTGCCTTTTAGCATTCGTTTGAGGTAATAATAACCTATTACCCTGTTATATCACCATTCCCCCTATGGTCTTCCTTTCCTTCCCCTTCTCTCCCCTCTCCCCTTTTCCCTCCTCCCCTTTCCCCCCACCCTTCCCCCATCTTTTCCTCCCCCCTTCCATTTACTGGCATTAGCTTGCACCTTACATGCTCTTGTTCACATCCTACCACACCTAGATTGTATACTTTATCTCACTTTTTCTTACTCCCCTTACTTTGCCACTACTATTTCTTTTCCAGCACAGATACAATATCTATCGTTTTTACCATATTTGGTTTTTCTTATATGGTAATCCTTTTCAAACATACACCAGAAAAATATGGCTCAGAACTCCCCTATTGGTTTGGGCCATATATATCATACCTATAATGCCCTTGTCTTCTTAGAGGCCCTGTTAGCCCAAAGATCAAACCTAATTACCCACATATAGGTTTTTTAGTTATTATTATTTTTTCCTTGCAAATCTTTATCACAGGTAATTTGGTGCTTTCCAGCTGGTTGTCTGCTCTGGCGGGCGGTGCTCAAAAGTGTGACCTCTCGTAAGCCACGTTGTTTCTCACTACCCTGATCTGGTCCATGGCGGTAGAGGAGGCTGGAATCCCCCTCTGGAGAAGAGGACAAAGCAATATAATTTTTAAAGGGATCTCCATGTGGGAACTTGTGTTTTTCGTTGGACATACTTTTATTTGGTAACTATACTGTATCAATGTATTGCACAATCAATGTAGCTCATATTATACTTATATGAATAGAACATGTATATGTATATCAACTCCATTTTCATGTTCTCCCCAGCAGACTGATCCTCTGAAGAAGACCCGAATTATAGGGGTTGAAACGCGTCAGTTTAGTGTTCATGATATAAAGTATTGCTATGAACTAATGTCTGCTTTTGTATGTTCAGCTAATTATTCTTTTAAATAATTCCCACTGGAGCTCATTGTTTTTAACTTTGATGATATATATTATTATCCAATAAAAGTGTTATATTTTTTCATACAACATTGACTACATTTGTTTTTGTGCTGCCTAAAAACCCCAATGTGGGGAAACCTTCCTTTTTTACTGCAATACAATATAAACCCTGACACCAGTCTAACCAAAAATAATCCGAACACACTTTCAAGGGACGCCCTCTCACTATACCCCTCCACTTTCTCTTTTGCTTCACCACTCTGGGGCGGCGAGTGGACCCAATTTAATCTACCTTGCAAGGACTTCACCAACCCCCACACAGTGGTATAGCATAGTGTGTGCCACCCCAGGTTTGGCATTCACTAGCTACACATTGTACCTTACTTGTTCCACCCCCCTAGAGAAGAGTGGGCAGGTTCCCCCTTTCTTCAGTTTCCTAATAGGGAGAGATCCTCTCCTACCTTACCCCCAGCCCTACCACCCCCTCCTTCCAGTCTTTGAGAACACTCCACCTCCACCCCCCTCCTATATACTGCTACCCCCTTTGTGAACATGAGCAAATCTATACGCCCCTAATAAGCAACAAGTGCCATTCTTCCATAACACCCTACAGACCCTCATAACATTCCAAGCAGGTATGCTTATTGTAGGGGGAGATTTCAACCTGGCTCTCACCCCCTCTCAAGATACCTCATCGGGCTCCTCAAGTCAACACTAACGTACAGAGCTCTTCGAGCAATCAAGACACAACTGAGGACCTTGACCCTACACGACGCCTGGTGCACACTGCACCCCAACACCAAAGATTTTAGGCTTTTTTCCCCACCACACAATAGTTATACTAGGATCAACTATTTCTTCATCACGCAAGCCAATTTAACTTCCCTCCTAAATGCAAATATAGAACCTATGCTTATCTCAGATCATAAGCCCATCACAATAACCAAAGCCTTGCCGACAGGGCCCAAACGAGTGGCAATCTGAAGACTCGACAACTCCCTCTTGAGTGACCCTGAAGTTGTGCAACTGCTTAACTCACGATTGTCTCAATATTTTCGAGAGAATGAATCCGACTGACTGAGAATCATTCAGAATGAAACCCCAATGTCGCTCTGGGCCGCACACAAATGTGTCATCAGAGGGGAACTCATCTCTCTAGCCGCTAAGCGGAAGAAACTCAGACAAGCACACATTGCACAATTATCGCAACGCATTCACTCTCTCGAAAAACAACATAAACACTCGCTGGAAGCACGCGTACTAACTGAACTACTGCAAGCTAGAGAAACCCTACTTGAGGAATTGTGGAAAAAAATAAGACGCAAATACGCTTTGATGCTACGATTATTCTACAAATTTGGTAACAAATCTGGAAAATTGCTCGCAAGAGCTCTCCAAACTAAAAAAGGTGGGGTCAACAATACATTCTATCACAGATACCTCGGCTAACACAATAGCCACAACAGAAGGCATAGCGGACCAATTCAAAATATTCTACACAAAATTATACGATCTACCAACCCCTGACTCACCTGAAGGGATTATAGACAGAAAAAAGATGATCACTAACTTCCTCAATCAACATAGCCCCAACCCTATCACACCTTTGGAAGCAGAAACACTAGAAAGACCACTTTCTATGGAAGAAACTTCCGAGGCCCTAAAACAGCTAAACACAGGAAAAAGCCCTGGCCCAGATGGCATGATGGTTGGATACTATAAATCCCTCTCAGATGCAACACTCCCACACTTCCTAAAAGCGTTTAACTCGATAGCTTCCGTGTCCCACACTAACAGAGACCTCCTCGAAGCACACATAACCATGATACCGAAACCAGGAAAAGATGCTAATATAGTCTTAAATTACAGGCCCATTTCACTTCTAAACATTGACGTAAAATACTTCCAAACAGAATACTCCCTCTACTCCTCTCACTGGTATCATTGGACCAAGTAGGCTTCATCCCAGGACGTGAGGCAATGGACAATACCCTTAAAGCCATAAGCATACACCACTGGTTATCATCCTCTCCCAAACCAGACTTCTTCCTACCCTTGAAGGCGTTCGACAGAGTGGCCTGGGACTACATGACAAAACTTTAAGAGCATTGGGGTTCGGAGACCGCATGCTCTAGTATGCCCTTGCCCTTTATTCGTCCCCAACAGCAGGAATTAAAGTCAATGGTCACCTGTCGGATGCCTTCTCCATATCTGACGGCACATGTCAGGGATGCCCCCTGTCCCCACTCATATACTAACAATGGAACCTCTACTTCGCAGATTCAGAACTAACCTGGACGTTAAAGGGGTAGACATAGGAGGAAAACAATACAAACTAGCTGCCTACGCGGATGACATCCTATTGTTTCTCACAGACCCCGTTACAATTCCCAATTTACTAAAAGACTTTTCCTTATTCAAATCACTCTCCAATCTCCAAATAAACTTTGGGAAATCCAGGGCACTTAATATATCCCTACCCACGGCTGTGGTGACACAATGCCAAGCTAATTTCCCATTTGGCTGGGATCCCCACACCATCATATATCTAGGAATCCAGCTCCCGGCAAAACCAGCAGACCTATACTTTAGAAATTTCCTCCCTATCCTTAAAACCATCCAGCAAGATCTCCACAAATGGGAGCTAGGAACCTTCTCCTGGTTTGGGAGAGCAGTGATCGTAAAAATGAACATCCCACCCAGCCTCCCGTATCTTCTGCAGACCCTACCGATTAAACTTCCGCCGTCGTTTTTTTCCACTTATAAGCAAATATGCTCAAACTTCATATGGGCATCCAAACACCCTTGCATAAGTTGGAATAGATCTTATAGGTGGTCTTGTCAGTTGATCAGTGTGGTTGACTGGCACCTTCACACCAAGATTAAAGATTGGGTTATACTCGAGGATTAATTTCCCAATGGCCAATCCACCACCTTCCGTGGATCAGACTGACCTTGATCGCTAAGGAAATTGCTACCCATCCTCTAACCCGGACCGCTGACCCCCATAGACAGGAACCCTGATTTCCCACTGGGACTCACAGAGCACACTACACATGACATGCAAGCAGCTCAATACTTAAGGGCGGATACATTCTTCGATAAGGGGAAGGTATTACATCTTCAAGCCTTCACAGCCCACTACCCAGACCAAACAATCCCCTTTTACAAGTACCTACAGATCAGACACTTCCTAAGTAGCTCCAAACCACTCTCCAATTGGTGCAGAGAACGCACTCCATTTGAAGTTATCTGTACTCAATCGGAGCCCCAAAGACGCTTAATATCAGATATATACTCCTTGCTGTTCACAGGTAACAACCCCAAAGGCAACATAGTAATGGGAACGGGAGTTAGCAACAGATATCTCAAAGGAAAACTGGGAGCGAGCATTCTCCCATATTCACAAAGGGTCCACAAATGTCCCCACACAGGAGAATGGATTCAAAATCTATTCAAAATGGTACAGGACACCGGATAAAATCCATTGATGCCTTCCTAAAAATCTCTCCGCTATGTTGGAGACGCAACACAACACTGCTTTATATCTGGTGGGAAATGCCCAGTGATACAACCCTACTGGAAGGAATTGCACTGTTTGATATCTTAGATAACAACCTGCACCCCTAACTTTACACCAGCCCAATACCTACTTCACCATACATCCTTGCCCCAATCAGCCTACAAAAGATCCCTCAACCTACACCTCATCAACGCAGCCTAAATATGTATTCCCTCACACTGGAAAGATAGCCCTCCCCCCACTATCGCAGAATGGATCAAACGTACAGAAAGGATAGCGGAGATGGAAGATTTAATCCAACAGGCTAGAGCTACCCCAACAAAGTTTAGCAAAACTTGGGATTGTTGGACTCACTTCACGAAAACAGCAGAATTCCGCAACCTTTCAAAAATAGCCCTATAGCTTGACCTGGGGGCACTTACAAAGAATATGATGCCTAAGCGCAAATATTAACTGTGTTTTCCCACCCCGCCCCCTGTTCCCCACCCTACCCACCCCCCCAAAATAAAAACTAAGGATACTCAATAATAGGTTGAACCCCATCACATTAAGTAAGCTTCACTTTAATCCATTACACAAGGGGATTCTCCCCAGCAATTCCCCCCAGAAGATTTGTACGATACATACACACATAGAAACGTAGATACTACCCGAGACATAGAGCAACTCAAATTCACTACCCGGAAAGACGGTAAATTTACTTGATTAAACCCGGCTATATTCACCTGGGCACACCTAGTCTGCCCACCAGGAGCAACTGGTCCATAAGGGGCGCAGGGGTGCCGCCCCCCCCCTAGTTTGCATGTGAGGCTGCATGCAGGGGGGCTGGTCTCATAGGTTTCTATGTGTTTTTTTTTCAAGCCACATAATTAGAGCCTGAGGCTCTAAATGGCTTGAAAAAGGTTGTGCTCAGGGCGCAGAGCACTGCGCCCTGAACCCACCCACTTATGACACTAACGAATCAATATTCGCTATTGTCTTCCGGCTTATCCTCCCGGCCAATTAGGACAGGAGGCGGATCAGGTTGGCTGGGAGGAGAAGCTGAGGAAGCCACAGCTCCACGACCATGGAGGGGTGAGTGCGGTCCTGGAGGAGTTTGTTTGCCGCCCCTCCAAAAAGTTTAGCACCAGCCGCCACTGCTGCCCACTGCTTTCTGAAATGGTAACACTGCCTCTGTTGCTGAAAGTCTCCCACTGTCAGCTGCAGTGTCTGGAAGATGGAGCATGTGAAAAATTGAATTTGATACTTCTTTTGACTGATATAAGAGAGCCTTTGTTGTTCTTTAACCACTTCAATATAGATCATTTTACCCCCTTCCTGCCCAGGCCAATTTTCAGCTTTCAGCGCTGTCACACTTTGAATGACAATTGCTCGGTCATGCAATGCTGTACCCAAATTAAATTTTTATCATTTTCTTCCCACAAATAGAGCTTACTTTTGGTGGTTTAATCACCACTTTTTTGCTAAAAAATTTTGAAAAAAAAAGTTTCTTAGTTTGTCAGTAAATAAGTAATTTTTCTTCTTCACTGATGTGTGCTGATGAGGTAGCACTGATAGGCAATGATAAGGCGGCACTTATGGGCACTGATGAGATGGCACTTATGGGCACTGATGAGGAGGCACTGAAGGGCACTGATTAGGTGGCAATGATATGCGGCACTGATGAGCACTGATAGGCGACACTTATGGGCAATAATGGGCGGCACTGATGTACAGCATTGATGGGCGGAACTGATGGGCACTGAAAGGCAGCACTGACTGGCATCACTGATGGGCACTGAATGGTGTCACGTATGGGCACTGCTGGGGCTGCACTGATCATCAGAGCACTGATGTTCAGTGGCCTGATTACCTGTAAAGTCTCCCCTGCGAGGAGATGGCACTGATCAGCCCTCCTCGCCTCACACTCTGTCAGTGTGAGGGGAGGAGAGCCAATAAATGGCACTTCCGTGTTTACATGTGATTGGCTGTGATTGGCTGTGAATGGACACAGCCAATCACATGGTTAAAGGGCTGGACACGGCACGAACACCGAGCTGCACCCCCCCCCCCGCAGTAACACTGGGGCAACTTCATATGACATTGCTATAGAACTAGAGGGGATCCCGCCTGCTGTCATTTTACTATATGGCAGGTGGGAGGTGGTTAAAGAACTAATGTTAGTCATTGTCTGATAATAAGTTCATATTAAGTAATTTTATCCAAGAGAAGACTTTAGATAAATACGCAATAAGCAGAGTGATTAGACAGGGGGTACATGTAGCTTGCAGTTTACTAAGCAGTTGCAAATTTAGAAGCAATAATGCAAAACAGATTTGGGATAGCAAAGAGCATGAAAGCTTCACAAACATGGACTCTTCACAGCAATGTCTTTGTTGCTCAGTATGGGTAATGTGGTGCATAGCATAAAGACTGAGAATCACTGCATCAGTAAAACAGTTCATAACACCAACAACTTCTTGTGATTATCCTCATAGACAGGATTTCTCTTTGAAGTCCAGAGTTGCTCTGGTAAGTTCTGGAGGGATCCAAGGTCAAAGGGGTTACACCTGATCTGAATTACTCTAGTAGCGATTCGGGAGGGCTTACCCACAGCATAACAAGTGAATGGGCACTCCACTACAAAACCAATATACCAGTTTGAATTAGCGGGTTAAATATGAAGTCATAGTTTTTGGTACCAGGGAAATTAGAAGGTACCACGAGGGGGGGGGGGGGGATTCCTTATTATTGCTACTCAAAAAAGAACACAATTAAGGTTTTGGTTAAATTGGGGTTGTCACTTTAATTAGCTGATAATTTATTCCATATTCCTCTGTTAGTTTGTTTATGATAAAGCTGATAGACAATATACATTTTGATACAAACATGAAAAGTTTGAAAATGACATGTTAGAAATCCTGTGTTTTTGTGAAGCAATGAATAAAAGATTTTACAAGTATACAAGAGAATTTAGCTTGAGAAGAGCAGCCTTGCTGTTTAACAAGATAAGTGATTGCCGTTCCCCTGGGATCTGTGGTTCAGGGCTATGAATGTTGTAAATTGCTGCCAGTTTTCAGAAGTTAGCACTCTGCACAATAGATTTTCATTGGAATGTCTTAAAACGAGTGAGATATCGAAGAAGGCAAAGGAGTAAAAGAATTAACTAGTATCACAAAATAGATTTTTTTTTCTAAGCACAGAAGAAAGGCAATAAAAGTACAAAAGCAAGCGACAAGAAGCAGCATCAACATTTTCATTTCAAATGCTTTAATTATAAAACAGCTTCTAATTTCAAGGCTAGAGATGACATCTATAGTAAATGTCACCAGCATTTTGAGTCACTAATAGCACCAGAACTTGGGTCCCATTTCACTGGGATATTTGAAATATTGTTACTGCTTTATTATATTTATTTGTATGTGTTTCTATTTTGTATATTGAGCTCTGTGAAAAAAACATGTAATGGAAGCTTTACAACTTGTGGACTTACTAAGGTCATGGAAGCAAGGGGCCTTTTATTGCATACAGTTTACTAAATATATGTCAAACATGTTTAGATGCAATTGATTTACAAAGGCTTATGCCATGTACACACGATCGGAAACGTCACCAGCAAAACTCCGATGAGAGCTTTTGGTCAGAAAATGCGACCGTGTGTATGCTCCATCGGACTTTTGCTGGCGGAATTCCAGAGAGAGCAGGTTCTCAATTTTTCGGTCGGAAAAAGTTCCTAGCCGAAAATGCATTTGTCTATATACAATTCCGACGTGCCAAAAATGAAGCATTCTCAGAATTAAGTACGAGACAGAAGCGCTCAGTCTGGTAAAACTAGCATTTGTAATGGACCTAGCACATTTGTCACGCTGTAAATTTATGGATCTTTTAATTCAGTGCATTCTTTTGTTCTTTATAATGCTAGAAGAATGAAGCTGTTTTGCTGCTGATATTCACACAGAGTTCTCACAAACATATTTCTTTATTATTTCTCATGATCTCCAGAATAATCTTTTTTGCTTTTAAAGCCAGATCTCCATAATAATGTTTAGAATTATTTTTTATAGTCTTCTATTTTTTATTTATTTTTTTTAATCAAGAACTTGTTTTGGATTATTTTTAAATTATTTTCTAGTGATCTCCATAATTTTTTTTTTTTGGTGTGTCAAGTTTCCACAACAACATTATTATCTTGTATTTTTATAAAGCTCAGGGAGATTGGTGTTGGTGTCCCTTGTTAATTAGACATTGTATTTTCGAAATGTACCTGCCTACTCACAAACAAACTGTCTTATTTGAAGAAAAACACATAGGCAAGTATTTTCATATTAAAAAAAAAATATATATTCTGGCTCAAAATAACACAATAAAGAGGAAGGTGACGCTGGAGAAACTGCTTGAATTTGAGAATCCTTTGGCCCCCAGGGCACACATCAACTCTTTGTAAATTAAAATTGGTAGCCTGAGAAGTCCATATAATGGGGAGCACAATCTGGTCCAAGACTCCCAGAGATCACGAACAGCAGCAGATGACATATATGTCCCCAGGCTGTGGTACTACAACAGGTTGAGTCTTCTGTCGGACCAGACTGAACCCAGGCCATCACTTTCTTGTCTTCCTTGCAGCCTTCCCTCCACGCTTCCTTGCAGACTTCCCTGCAGCCTTCCTTGGAGGCTGTGGCTCTGGAGGTGGACTTGTGGCAGGAAGAGGAGGAGGAGGAGGATGGGTGAGAGCATATACAGTGGGGACGGAAAGTATTCAGACCCCCCTTAAATTTTTCACTCTTTGTTATATTGCAGCCATTTGCTAAAATCATTTAAGTTCATTTTTTTTCTTCATTAATGTACACACAGCACCCCATATTGACAGAAAAACACAAAATTGTTGACATTTTTGCAGATTTATTAAAAAAAGAAAAACTGAAATATCACATGGTCCTAAGTATTCAGACCCTTTGCTCAGTATTTAGTAGAAGCACCCTTTTGATCTAATACAGCCATGAGTCTTTTTGGGAAAGATGCAACAAGTTTTTCACACCTGGATTTGGGGATCCTCTGCCATTCCTCCTTGCAGATCCTCTCCAGTTCTGTCAGGTTGGATGGTAAACGTTGGTTGACAGCTAATTTTAGGTCTCTCCAGAGATGCTCAATTGGGTTTAAGTCAGGGCTCTGGCTGGGCTATTCAAGAACAGTCATGGAGTTATTTTATTTTAGCTGTGTGCTTAGGGTCATTGTCTTGTTGGAAGGTAAACCTTTGGCCCAGTCTGAGGTCCTGAGCACTACTATCCCTGTACTTGGCCGCATTCATCTTTCCCTCAATTGCAACCAGTCGTCCTGCAGCTGAAAAACACCCCCACAGCATGATGTTGCCACCACCATGCTTCACTGCTGGGACTGTATTGGACAGGTGATGAGCAGTGCCTGGTTTTCTCCACACATACCGCTTAGACTTAAGGCCAAAAAGTTCTATATTGGTCTCATCAGACCAGAGAATCTTATTTCTCACCATATTGGAGTCCTTCAGGTGTTTTTTAGCAAACTCCATGTGGGCTTTCATGTGTCTTGCACTGAGGAGAGGCTTCCGTCGGGCCACTCTGCCATAAAGCCCCGACTGGTGGAGGGCTGCAGTCATGGTTGACTTTCTACAACTTTCTCTCATCTCCCGACTGCATCTCTGGAGCTCAGCCACAGTGATCTTTGGGTTCTTCTTTACCTCTCTCACCAAGGCTCTTCTCCCCCGAAAGCTCAGTTTGGCCGGACAGCCAGCTCTAGGAAGGGTTCTGGTCATCCCAAACGTCTTCCATTTAAGGATTATGAAGGCCACTGTGCTCTTAGGAACCTTAAGTGCATCCGAAATTTTTTTGTAACCATGGCCAGATCTGTGCCTTGCCACAATTCTGTCTCTGAGCTCTTCAGGCAGTTCCTTTGACCTCATGATTCTCATTTGCTCTGACATGCACTGTGAGCTGTAAGGTCTTATATATGTAGCACTAACTCTCGGTGGAGCTGCTGGTTTAAAGCGGGCTGTTACCTTCACTCTCGATACCTCTGTTTCACCGCCACCGGGTCTAGGGTCCCGTTGAGTTTACCTCTGGACGATATAAGCACCAAACACTTGAGTATATTTCCCAATGCTTTAATGAACAAGTAATAAAGGAAGTAGCAGGAAAGAGGCAGAAGGAAAGTTGCAGGGAAGCTCAAATACCTTTCCTTAGTATTCTTTAGAACCTTCTTTGGAATTGAACACTTGTAGTTGAATGCACTCCCCTTGTGGGATTCAATCTTTGCCCGCCTGGAAGGCCTCTCTCACTTGCCTAGCAGCCAGTACGTAGCACGAACAAAAGTCTCTGCCACAGACTTGTTTGGAATAAAACCCATACGATCATCTGCCACAGGATGTATTGGTTTGCGATGAATGTCAGACACAGTACTTGAACCTTTAAGCCAACTCGGCAATACTATGCAGTAAGATTACTTCAGGATACGTCCTCCAACCGAGTCACCAGGCCCCTCTCCAGACCAGCACTCTGCATGATCCTTCCATGATGGGTCCTCCCCTGGGATCTCCTCGGTTGTCCAGCTTCTTCACTCAGGATAGACAGCTCAGGACCATTCCTCTGCTGCTGTGGTGGGCCCCAGACAGGCTTCTGGGCCCACCCACACGCCACAGCGACGTGAGCCTCCGGAACGGAAGACCACAAGGTGGTACTCTTAACACATACCTGTCGGCCAGGAGGGCCAGCAGGTGGCTGAAAACGAACCCCTAAACATGGCGTCTGTCCCATAAATACCCTCTCCCAGAATGCAACTCGGAGGACCACCTCCACCGAGTTGTCCCCGGGATAGAGGAGCACTCATACGCTTCAACACATTGCCTTTCCAACACCAGCCCATGGTGACAATGACACCCACCGGCACAGTGTGGAACTACACGCAACTCAGCCAAGCTGGAACAGAGGCAAATCTAACTTCACCTAACAAGTAACCCACAAGATTTACCTATAAGCGGTAGATTAAAAATCTACCAGCGCTACATATAGACAGGTGTATGGCTTTCCTAATCAAGTCCAATTAGTATAATCAAACACAGCTGGACTCAAATGAAGGTGTAGAACCATCTCAAGGATGATCAGAAGAAATGGACAGCACCTGAGTTAAATATATGAGTGTCACAGCAAAGGGTCTGAATACTTAGGACCATGTGATATTTCAGTTTTTCTTTTTTAATAAATCTTGCGAAAATGTCAAAGATTCTGTGTTTTTCTGTCAATACGGGGTGCTGTGTGTATATTAATGAGGAAAAAAAATGAACTTAAATGATTTTAGCAAATGGCTGCAATATAAGAAAGAGTGAAAAATTTAAGGGGGTCTCAATACTTTCCGTCCCCATTGTAAGTGTACTTCATCGGTCATTTGGCCCCTCAACCCCTTGTGAATGGCCTCAAAAAAGTTTTTTCACAGTTGTGGCGTTGGCCCTCCTCCATTTGCAGCAATTTGGAAGCTATATAGTAGCCATAGGCCTCTTCAGCATTGGGGGGGTTTTCAGGGCCGCATTAGCCTCCTTAATGAGGCCCAGTGCTGCCTCCTCCACGTTACTCCCCTTCCTGGCCCTTTTTGTTGGAAGGCAGAGGGGAGGCACCTGGGATTGGGTGAGGCTCCTACTGGGCCTGGCCACCTCCTGGCTGACACTTACCCCCACCACCTCCTGGCTGACACTTACCCCCGCCTCCTCCTGTGTGCCACATTCCAGAGCCTCGTCCTGGCTGAGGTCTTCCTGTGTATGAAAAATGGACATAGTTTTAGTTGACTGTTGCAAATTGAATGTTAACAAATAGAAAAAACTATTATTCTGAGCCCAGCATTTTTCATTCTTGTCCAAATAATTTTTGGCCCTTACTATCTATTGATATGTAAAACACTTTTTGTTCAATCATTCATTTGTTATAAATAATAACATCTAGTTAACAACAATCATTTTCGGACAATAAATAAGTAAAAAAATACTATACCTGGCTACAGCTGGGCTCCTCCATTTCTTCCAGGATGGAAGGCCAAGGTTGGTCCTCGGAAGCCTCAGCTGGGGTCGAGGGAAGGGTTGAGGGAAGGGTGGAGGGAAGGCTGGATGAAAGTGTAGAAAGTGATTCCCTGACTTCCATTTGGTCTTCCAGAAACTGCATCCCGGTGTAGTACCACAGACTGGGTACATACACATTCTCTGCTGCTGCTCCTGATCTCATGGAAGCCTGGATCTTATTAATCTCCTTCCTTTAAGTGCTTCTCAAGCTACCAATTTTCTTCTCCACAAAATCAATGTCTGCGTCGGGGACCTGTGTCTTCACAAATTGCAGCAGTTTCTCCAGCGATGCCTACCTTGCTGGTTTGTTGCAATATAAGGGGTTTTTAACCACAAATTATGCACATCCCTGTATTTGTCAATGAACTGGCCCATGAAATCCGGGTCTTTGAATTGTTTCATCTTTGCTGAAAGACCAAACACAAGACAAAAACATGAAATATCAGGCTAAACTCTCCTAATCGTATCCCAATATAGGCCTGAATCTATAATCAGTATAGGCCACTGATGTCCTAAGTTAAAATGTTACCTTTGTTATAACGTTCATTGCTTCTGGTCCTCCTTCCTCCGCACACAGTACGTACATACGGCACACGCATGTTAACTTTATATACACTGCGCATGCGTGAAACTCTGCCCGCGTCGCCCGCCCCTGACGTTCTTTCTAGAATATTTCCCGCCCCTTCGCTTTCTGTGCAGTGGGAGATGAACATGGCAGAGACACGGTAGGTGCGTGATAAGAGCAGTAACGAGGAGGAAAGCCCGGAGCCCGAAATGTCCCGATCCTGGAGGAGAAGATTTAAGGCCTCAAATATGGCCTTTGTAGAGATTATGGAGATGGTGGACATCTTAAGGAGGAACGACTATGTTGGGAAGCATGGACCGTACCTAAACCCAAATGTGAGAAAGGCCAAGATCATGACTAAAGTTGTGAAGAGTCTGCGGCGGAATTTTGGGGTACAATGATCCAAGGAGCAATTGAGGAAACACTGGTCAGACCTGAAACTGAGGGAGCAGGATCGGTACAGAAGGATCAAGAAAGTGCTACTAAAAAGTAAGTACTTGTCGTGTGTTCCTATTATGACTATTACTTGCATGCTGCGCCATGTACTTTTCTTTACTGTTGTACAGTTTAAAATTGCGACTTTCATGTTCGTGGGCACAGTAATCAGTCGTAGAAAACATTGTTAGTTTGTCAACTAAATACAATGTTTTTGGCAGATTCAGAGTTAATTACATTTGGTCATGCTAATTTGTATAAAAAGAAGTTTAGGACATTGTTGTCTAGATGTGTTTGTAACTAGAATGAAATGCAAACTTGATTCAATGTAATGTAAGGAGAGGACACTCAGCAGCTGTTTACACATCTGGACTCAGGAGCACTAGTGTGGGACACAAGAACAAACTTTTTAGGGTGTCCCACACAGGTACTCCAGTGGATACTTGTGTGAAACTTGTCCAAAAAAGGTAAGTATTCCAGCTTTGTTAAGGGAATAATTTATGTCTTCAACTCTGCCCAAACAGACAATTGTACCCCACTTCGAAGCAATGTTTCATATTCCTATTTCTGGCAACAAATATCTATGCATATGTGCTAAGTATACCTTTTGTTTCATTCTCATAGGGGAGAAAAGACTCGGGACATCTGACAACACCAGGGACCCCCCCCCACCGAAGGTGAACAGAGGACCAAACCAGAGGATGTGGAGAAAGGAGAGGTGGTGGAAATTGTCACCACAACAGGTGAGTGTCTGACACCAAAGATTCAGGTAATAGATGTATGCCTGCATATTTATAATACATGGTGTGTTCTTTTAGGTGATGTGCATGTTGTGGAAGAACAATCTACTCTTTTCACCACTGACAGTGCACAAAGACTAATCCAGGACATCATGTATTGTAGTCAGGATTTAGACATCATCAAGCAAAAGACAAATGAGGTTGAACAAAAACTGAAGAACATGATTGATGTACTAGGGAGAATATAAAGAACTACCAAATGACACCAGTGTATATTTTTGGGGACCACGTTTTTAAATTTTTTTACGCATTTTAAAAGCCAAATTTGGAAGATGCACACAGTGTGTCAACATGTGCTATCTGCCATCAGGGGATATTAATGTACGTGTTTTGTGGGTGCAACCCCTTCCTCGTAACTCAAGTAGGTGAGAGGAAGGGGTTGCACTCACAAAACACGCCCATTGATCCCCCATGATGGGAGATAGCACATATTGACATTAGGAATGGGATCAGAAAGGAAATCCCCAGTTTTAATCCCAATTTGTGCGCATCTTCTAAATTTGGCTTTTACAGGGGTGACATCACCCCATCTGATGAACCTTTTTGACACTATAATGTCTGATATTGCCTTCAGTTTTTCAATGTTGAACTTTGTAAGTTGCAGAGTTGTGTATGTTATGTTTTCAAACATACCTGTTTATGTACTTTTCTAAAATTTGCAAGGTAAAACTTTAAAAAACAAGATGTGTTTTTTTTAACACAAAATGTTTTATAACGCACATGTGAATGTGCATGGAGTAAACGGTTTTATACTCAACAATGTGTGGCTTCTTCTTTCAATGCTCAATACCACTTTTTGTATTAAGTTGGTGTTTACAGTGACAATGGGGGTTAGTTAATAATGAAAAAAACACTTGGCACTACAAGTGCACTAGGAGAACCTAAAACACAAGCAGTAAATCAAAATCAAGATTTTATCAGATCATTTTTTTATTTTATTTAGAAAATATTTAAAAATTTTCTGGCATAGCAATGGCCCCTACTAGTAAAATAGTCAACATACTTTTTCCGCACTTCACGGGCGCTTTGGGGGGCACGCCAGAACGGCCAGCTTCCAGGGCCATCATTGTTGTTGTTTCTTGAAGTCTGGCCTCAGGCCGAACTGAGGCAACATAATTTGGAGCATTTCTTTTAAAAAAGCTGTGCAGTATGCAGCAGGATAATACTATGTGGTTCAGTTTGTACTCCGCCATATTTATAACCGTTAGAAATAGGCAGAACCGGCTGGCCATAATCCCAAAGGTATTCTCCACGACTCTTCGGGCTCTGGCCAGCTGGTAGCTAAAAACCTTCTTCTCCAGGTGAGGGTCCTCTGGGGGAATGGCCTCATCAGGTGATCGCCCAGACCAAATGCTTCATCAGCAATAAAAACAAACGGGGGTCCTTCAACGTTCTCTTCCGCAGGTGGCAATCCCTAGCCACCACTCTGGAGACATCCATAGAACTCTGTCTGGGCAAAGACTCCACCATCCGACATCCAGCCATTCTTCCCCACGTCCACATAGAGGAACTCATGTGTCGCCGACGCCACCACCATCAACACGATACTATGAAACCCCTTATAGTTAAAATAGTATGACCTCGAATGGGGTGTTTCCCATCAATTGCTCCTCCACAGTTGGGAAAGTCTCAACGGTCGGCAAAGTGGGAAGTCACAGTCTGCCATTCCTGTGGCATTGAAGGAAACTGTGGAGTCAAAACAGAAAAAGTAAAATGAGTAATTTTGCACAGTAATTAGACACAAACATTCTTGGCCAAAATCAGTATAACTTTTATTTTTATAAGGAGTATTTAAAGACAAAAGTATAAGGTCCACTTATCAGATTCTCTCCCCCCCCCCTCTGATGGGTGGAGATGTTTTGGACAGGTAATCCTCTCCACTTCATTGAGAGCTGAATGCATAAATAATTTGTGATAGTTTGGCCAGCCCCTCCTTACTTACACTATTGGAAGCCCACTGGACAGGTAAGAAGTGTCATAATACAAAAATATAAATACACACTGTACAAATTGCAGCACATTTTTACATTCTTCAATTACCTATCAAGATAATAGGAGAACAAAACTTTAAACAGTACTATTTGAAAATATTCAGGCAGGCCTTTTCACTAAATGCTTTGGTGAATACATCCATAAATCTGTCCACAAAAGAGGTAGGTATAGTGTGTATGGGTTTGGCAAAGTCAACAGATAGAGGATTGGTATCGTTTGACTTAGCAGTTGGGGGTAGGGAAGGTTACAAATGATTTTGGGACCCCCCAAAAAAGCCTCTGGCACTCTGCCTGAATTTAAGGACACAAATAACATTTGTACACATTTTAGGGGCTGTTTAGGGTAAAGCATTACAATGGAGCTGTCAAAATACATTGTTAAGTGACTAGGCTAGGTGTATATGGGCCCAGGATGGCATGCTGGGGAGGTTAGTGAAGGCAAATATGCATGAAGGACAAAAAAGGAGCATTAAAAAAATCCAGCATGCATGAGGATAAAGAGGACATTCACAGCATATTACAATCATGGCAATTATGGAATGATGAAAGAAATACAATACATTAGCATACATTAAATACATAGAATGTGATGTTAAAGGAGAAAACCCTTATATAGTCCTTCTGCAAGACCTGTATGATGGCAGCACAGGTCTCTGGGATAATGATCCCCAGAGCCTGAGGGGAGATGCCTGTCGAGAACTTGAGGTCCTGCAGACTTCTTCCTGTTGCCAAGTACTGCAAGGTGGCGACTAGCCTCTGCTCCAGAGTGATGGCTTGCCGCATGCAGGTGTCCTGCTTCATAATATAAGGGGTCAGCAAAGCCAACAGATGGTGAAAAATGGGGTCCGTCATCCGGAGATAATTCCTGAAATCATCAGGATTATTCTCCTGGATTTCACGCAGCAAAGGCATGTGAGAGCATTGGTCAAGCTGGAGCAACCAATTCTTGGTCCATTTGGTGTGACCGTGTGTATGCAAGACAAGCTTGAGCGGAATCCTGTCTGAAAAGCTATAATACCTTTTTCCGACCAAAATCCCAATCGTGTGTACGTGGCATAAGGGTTCAGTCATAGTATTTTGGTGAAAGGCAGCATGGGACATGGTTTCGGACGTACCTGGGAGTGTCGGAAAACAGATGTGCCTAGAGCTCTGCAAAAGAGAAAAGAATTCAGTCACTGCCCACTGGACGGGTAAGTGTACAACTTCTGTTACGGGCTGGATTTCATTCTGTTTTTTAAAGCAACCCTGTCAGGTCTTTACAAAACTCCCAGTGCAAACTCCCTGTAAGAGAAGACCACGCTCACCTCTGGTGGCTAACATCTTCTACCTTTCCTCCTTTCCAGTGCTGCTTAAGCCAGCTTTCTGTGATAGAAGAGGTATTATGGTCAAATCCCCTGCAACCTCTGCTCTTTGACTTTCCCCTGTTCCAACATTGCAGCTCAGATAAAATTTGTTGGCATTTATAACTTCTGAGAGTGTCAGATGCCAGCGTCCCCATACATTGTGGCTATTGAGTCCTGATGGGGCATAGGTTTCAAAGGATGGAACCACTGCGGGCAATTGGAAACCATTGCTTGTGGCACTCCTGGAAGTGTGAAACTATTAAGAGTCCTACTAATGCTGCAGTGCTGAAACAGAAGAAAAGTAGGAAAGTGCATGCCGCAGAGAGGGGAGTATAATACCTCTTCTATTACAGGGAGCTGACTCAGTGTGACTGCTAAAGGTGCCAAGATCTGCAGTGCTAAAATGTCCTCTTACTGCATCAGCGAAATCTACCTTTTATCTGTATACTAACATTTTTAATTGTTAAACTGTGAAGAGCACAATAAAACTTACATTTCTTTGAACATTCATTCACTTCATTCACTTTTTAACATGCAGTAGAAAAATATGTGTTGAAAACAAACCAATCAAAAAGTGGTGCATCAGTAGGCAAATTACAAATATTTACACTTCCAAGGGCACCATCCAATAATAATGATAATCAAGAATTGAAACAAAAAAGTGGAATATTGTATATGCCATCAGGAGTGAATGTATGAGAGAACAATAGAATATAATTAAAATCCACCACATTTTATTACAATTACAATATTATTTGTCTAACATTACCAATAGGGTATACAAGAATACAGTGAAAAACAATTGGAAAATCGTGAAATAAAGTGGTTACAATACAGTAAACGCGTTTCGCTGGATTTCCCACTTCATCGGGACCATCTACACCCGTATAATCTGCCATCATTGAGAATGAACTTGTACTTAAAGGAAGAAAAAAAAATGAACAAAAACATATAAAATATACAATAAAAAAATTAGACAAGCCATAATCCAAAATACTGTATATTATTTCACAATAAACATGATATATATGTGTCCAAAACTTGCAGAAAAAATAAGGGGTGTAGATTCAAGACATCTCTCACACTTGCCCCCACTGCAGTATGGGCACATCTCCCAATCTGGGGGGACAATGAAGAGCACCCACCAGCCCAACTCTTCTATTGGCATCAGCAGATTGACAGAAATACTATCTGGACCGGAGCTTCTGCAAACCAGAAGTTGCATTGTCTCAGCTGAGACCACATAACTTCCAATTTACAGAAGCTCCAGTTCAGATAGTATTTCCAGAAATTGGCCAGCACCAATAGGAAAGTGGGTGCACAGTATCGGGTGTATATCTTGACCTGTCCAGGGCATGGGAGGGAGGCCTTTGGGGAACCTGGGGTGCCATATTTAAACTCAGGCACTAAGGCATGAAGCAGGAAATCTTGCAAAACACATTGAACCATTTACTCTATTGTTAACACCTTTTTTCATGCCTTTCCGATTGTTTTTAACCGTATTATTAAATACCTTAGTGGTAATGTTAGATTAGATTATATTCTATTGTTCCCTCATACATTCACTCTTGATAGTCTATATAAAGTCCCACTTTTTTGTTTCCTATGGTTAGCAGTAGAAAAATGTTTTTTCCCATTGTGCACCTTGTTTATTATGTATTTGTCAGTGGGATACTTTTTTCAATTCAAGTTTGGAATCATTGGCCACTGCAGATCTAAGAATTTCGAATTTTTGTTTGGAAGTGACAGAATTGCTGTAGACTCTGGCATCCAACCCCTTAGGTTAAGCCTCAGTGATGTCACAGCCTTACTGCAGTGTGTCACTAGATACAGGAGGAAGCTTTTGAAGGAGATTCTACATCTTGCATTGTGCATGGCTAGTAAAGTTAGGGTAATACCAGGAGTTAAAAACAAACAAAAGATTTCCCAGCACACTTACCAGCTAGCCTGCAAAAAAAAAACAAAAAAGAACAAAAACAAATTGACCCTGTTTAACAATTTACTTTAAAAACAGAGGTTTTAGTTGCTCACATTTGCAAATATATGTGGAAGCCGAAAAAAAAGACTAGGGGGAAAGGACCCCAAAAGGGAAGGAAGATACTAAATGTGACCACAAGATTATATTATATGAAAATATATATACTTTATTGGGACTAGAAAATTTGGAAAAGGTAAGCACAAGTGCAGAGAAGCTGACCCGCCATGTTGCTCAACAATCCAGGCTGTACATCAGGCTGGCTAACTCTGACTCAATAGCGTGGGAGCTACGGTCAACATGTTTTATCTGCTTGCCATAACCACAGGCTTCCTTGGGATCATAGCATTGGGTTATGGTCACTTTTGCTTCTTCACCCATTAGCACTCCCTGATTTAATGGTCATTATTTAAACCATATACAGTATGCTCTCTTGTGAGCTACGGGATGTTGCTGGTGGATAGGAAGCTCGAGTTACCCATTACCTTGGCTGAGTCCAGATTCTATCATTTGTTTTCCCATTGATAACATTATCATTTTTTAGTGGTGGGTGGAGGTGTTTTTGCTTATGCTTACATTTTCCAAATTTTGTAGTCCCAATAAAGTATGTATTTTTTTATCTATATATTCTTGTGATTGCATTTAGTATCCGCTTTCTTTTTTGTCATTTCCTACTTTTGCCCTAGTCTTTTTTTTTGGTGCCTACTTGGGGTGCGCAGACCCACACCGATAGGTTGGTATGATTTAATAATTTATTTAGTTCCCCCCTTTTTTCAGTGCCATTCTATGTGATGACACACATTTAATTTGTGTTCATCTGGAAGCCACACTGCCTCACCAAGGGTATGGTGAGGCAGTGTGCAGTGGAAAACCACTGCACAGAGCAGTATAAGCATAGCATGTTTGTTATTTAAAAAAAAAAAAAAGAAAAAGGAAAGCCTTTAATATCACTTTAAACTTGAGAGTCTGCAAGTTGGAGCATGTTTAGCAGTGGATGTATTAACCACTTCAGCCCCGGAAGGATTTACCCCCTTCCTGACCAGAGCACTTTTTACAATTTGGCACTGCTTTAACTGCTAATTGCATGGTCATGCAATGCTGTACCCAAACAAAATTTGCGTCCTTTTCTTCCCACAAATAGAGCTTTCTTTCTTTCTTGATGGTATTTGATCACCTCTGCGATTTTAATTTTTTGCGCTATAAACGGAAAAAGAACGAAAATTTTAAAAACAAAATGATATTTTCTAATTTTTGTTATTAAAAAAATCCAATAAACTCAATTTTAGTCATACATTTAGGCCAAAATGTATTCGGCCACATGTCTTTGGTAAAAAAATGTCAATAAGCGTATATTTATTGGTTTGCGCAAAAGTTATAGTGTCTACAAACTAGGGTACATTTTCTGGAATTTACACAGCTTTTAGTTTATGACTGTCTATGTCATTTCTTGAGGTGCCAAAATGGCAGGGCAGTACAAGACCCCCCAAATGACCCCATTTTGGAAAGTAGACACCCCAAGGAAATTGCTGAGAGGCATGTTGAGCTTTTTTGTCCCAAGTGATTGAATAATGACAAAAAAAAAAATACATATGTGGAATTGCACCCCAAAATACATTTAGCTACTTCTTCTGAGTATGGGGATACCACATGTGTGGGACTTTTTGGGACCCTAGCCGCGTACGGGGCCCCGAAAACCAAGCACCGCCTTCAGGATTTCTAAGGGCGTAAATTTTTGATTTCACTCCTCACTACCTATCACAGTTTTGAAGGCCATAAAATGCCAAGATGACACAAACCCCCCAAATGACCCCATTTTGGAAAGTAGACACCCCAAGCTATTTGCTGAGAGGCATGTTGAGTCCATGGAATATTTTATATTTTGACACAAGTTGCGGGAAAATTACAAACTTTTTTTTTTTTTTTTTGCACAAAGTTGTCACTAAATGATATATATTGCTCACACAGGCCATGGGCATATGTGGAATTGCACCCCAAAATACATTCTGCTGATTCTCCTGAGTACGGGGATACCACATGTGTGGGACTTTTTGGGAGCCTAGCTGCGTACAGGACCCGAAAACCAAGCACCGCCTTCAGGATTTCTAAGGGCGTAAAGTTTTGATTTCTCTCCTCACTACCTATCACAGTTTTGAAGGCCATAAAATGCCCAGATGGCACAAACCCCCCCAAATGACCCCATTTTGGAAAGTAGACACCCAAAGCTATTTGCTGAGAGGCATGTTGATTCTATGGAATATTTTATATTTTGACACAAGTTACGGGAAAGTGACAATTTTTTTTTTTTTTTGCACAAAGTTGTCACTAAATGATATATTGCTCAAACGTTCCATGGGCATATGTGGAATTACACCCCAAAATACATTCTGCTGCTTCTCCTGAGTACGGGGATACAACATGTGCGGGACTTTTTGGGAGCCTAGCTGCATACGGGGCCCCGAAAACCAATCACCGCCTTCAGGATTTCTTTTTTTTCAATTCAATACTTTTTTTATTAACAAATTGTAATACAATATACGTAAACCAATGCAAACGCATTTACAAAAACATATGGATTGGTAACTACTACATACTGCAATGGGTAAACGTAAGAAGAGTTTTCATTGCCTTTTTGCCCCTTTCTTTCTTTATTCCCCCTCCCATCCCTCCCTTGTGTTGCACCTGCTCATGCCCCACCCGCTCTCGCCCTACCCAAATAAGACCCCCCACCCCCCGCCCCACCCAAGCAGAGAGTTTAACAGGAAATATTATCAGTCTGACTAGTGCCTTATCACGGGTCTCTTTCCACACGACACCTTGCTTTTGTACTCCATGCTCTCGCCTACATAAGATACCTTTTCCTCTATATCTCAAGGGGAAACACCCATCCAGGCTAGCCATGGTCTCCAAATCTTTACAAAATTTATCATAGCTACATCTTCTAATATACGTTGTTTTTTCCATCCACACTAATTTATTCATCACTTCGAACCACTCCTCCGGGGTTGGAGGTGTGGCAGAGAGCCACGCCTGGGCTATCAGTTTTCTTGCCTGGTAGAGGCACCTCCCTACCGCGATCCTAATGTCGTTATTCCCTATATTCTCCCCTGTCAGTCCAAGGATGCATGCCTTAGCCTCCAGTGATAGGCTAATTTTCCACCTAGCTTCTATAGTCTTTACTATCACTCTCCAGTATCTTGTTAGCTTTGGGCACCGCCACATCATGTGTATAAGGTCGCCTGTGTCCAAACACCTGGGGCATTTATCATCTAGTCTATTACCAAATTTATGTAATCTTTTTGGGGTGTAGTAGGCTCTATGCAATAGGAGGAGGTGCGAAGCCTGCTGCGACGGAGAGACAGACACCAGCGGACCAAACTCCAAAATCTTCTTCCACTGGTAATCTGTGATCTCCCCCACATACGCCTCCCACCTCTCTCTAACTCTCATGGTCATCTGCGGAGCAAGTAGTTTTTCCGACAATTGCTCATATATCTTTGCTATCAGGCCTTTGGTACTATTTGTGCTAACAATATTTTCTAGAAAAGGGATCTTACACCATGCAGGCGGGTAGTTCTTAAATTGACTGCCCAAAGCATGCCTTACCTGCAGATAGCAGTAGAATGTTGTTTTTGGGATTCCGTATTCGCTCCTAAGGTCAGTAAAGGATTTTAACATTTTCTTATCATATAACTGAACCAGCCTACTTATTCCGTGATGTTCCCAAGGCTTGTTTTTTCCCAAGGCCATCAGTTCGCGCAAAAATGTATTATGCCATATAGGGGAGAATTCAGTGAACCCTCTATACCCCATGATCCATTTAATCGTTTGCCAAACTTTGTTAACTAATCTGCATGTTGGAGGCCCGTCCTGTAGTGATCCGGCCTCCAATGCCTCTATCAGGGTTTTATCCTGCAGCATAATTTTTCCACTGGGGTTCCTCCAATCCTGGGTTTTACATCCCCCTATATGCTGCAGCTGAGCAGCAAGGAAATAGTTGTATGGTTGGGGCACTGCCAATCCCCCCTCCCTGGTAGGGCGCTGTAGCGTTTGCAGACTAATCCTTGCCTGGCCTTTCCTCCAGATTAATTCTCTAAATAGGGTATTTATTTTCAAGAACCATTTCTTCCCAATCCATACCGGGGAGTTATGGAGTACGTACAAGAGTTGTGGCACCCATACCATTTTAATTAAATTAACTCATAGATAAAGGAAGTTTACCCCAAATGTCGCTTTTCCTTTTAAATTTTTCCAATAAAGGGGCTAGGTTATCTTCAATATATTGATAAGGATCCCTGGACACCACTATACCCAGATACCTCATTTTCTCTATTACCCTTACCCTGGGCATACAGCCAACCGGGGCATTATTATTTGAATCAATTGGTAAAAGTATAGATTTACCCCAGTTGACTACAAGTCCGGATAATTTTCCGAACCTTTCCACAAGTCGGATCACTTTTTCTACTGATGGCCCCGTATCCCCCAAGAACAATAACACGTCATCTGCGTATAGCGCTATTTTGTCTTCCCCATTGCTTCTCCTAAAGCCTTGCACCCCGGCCGATGTTCTAACTGCTTCCGCGAGCGGCTCCATAGCTAGGGCGGACAACAGGGGTGACAATGGGCACCCCTGCCTTGTCCCCCTCTCAAGCAGCATGAATTCGGAAAAATCGTTGTTTAACTTTATTCTGGCAGCTGGATGAGAGTATAATATTTTCACCCATCTTACGAACGTAGGGCCAAACCCAAGTCTCTCCAGTACCCACCAGAGGTAATCCCATTCCAAGCTATCAAATGCCTTGGCGATGTCCAAGGACAGTATCGCCCTAGGGGCTTTTCCCCCTGCTGGGGACTGGAGGGTCAGGTACGTCCGTCTAATATTTACGCTAGCGGACCTATTAGGAATAAATCCCGATTGGTCCGGATGTACAGTAGGTGACCGCGATATTGTGTCAATCTCGCCGCACTTCTCGGCGAGATTTGACACCTACGAGCCCCGTCGCAGGAGCCAGCGCCGAGATGGCTCACTCATCGGGAAAGGAAAACTTTGTTTTTCTTCCGCGATGAGTGACAGGCAGCGCTGACAGCTGTCTAGTATGAATCCTGAGGCGGGAACACCGCGCCAAATTTTAAATGAAAAAAACGGCGTGGGTTCCCCCCTAGGAGCATACCAGGCCCTTAGGTCTGGCATGGATTGTAAGGGGAACCCCCTATGCCGAAAAATCGGCGTGGGGGTCCCCCCCCAATCCATACCAGACCCTTATCCGAGCACGCAGCCCGGCCGGCCAGGAAAGGGGGTGGGGACGAGCGAGCGGCCCCCCCCTCCTGAGCCGTACCAGGCCGCATGCCCTCAACATGGGGGGGTGGGTGCCTTGGGGGAGGGGGGCGCCCTGCGGGCCCCCCCCACCCCAAAGCACCTTGTCCCCATGTTGATGAGGACAAGGGCCTCTTCCCGACAACCCTGGCCGTTGGTTGTCGGGGTCTGCGGGCGGGGGGCTTATCGGAATCCGGGGGCCCCCCTTAATAAGGGGGCCCCCAGATCCCGGCCCCCCACCCTGTGTGAATGAGTTTGGGGTACATGGTACCCCTACCCATTCACCTAGGCAAAAGTGTCAATATAAAAAAAACACATTACACAGGTTTTAAGAATAATTTATTAGTCAGCTCCGGGGTCTTCTTCCGACTTCGGGGGGTCTCCTTCCGACTTCTCCCGGTGTTCGGCCTCTTCTCCCGGGCCCCGCCGCTATCTTCTTCCAGCTCTATTGCCAGCGAGGGGCCCGGTCTGCTGCCGCTGTCTTGTCGCCGCTGTCTTGCCGCCGCTGTCTTGTCGCCGCTGTCTCGCCGCTTCTTCTCTTCTTTTCTTCTTTTCTTCTTCCCCGATGTTGACACGACGCTCTCTCCGGCTCGAATGCTGTGTGCGAGCTGCGGAGCCATTTATATAGGCGGTAACCCCGCCCCCTTACGACGTCATGGTCCCAGCATGCGCAGGGACTCTGGGGCCACGCCCCCTTATGACGCCAGAGTCCCTGCGCATGCTGGGACCATGACGTCGTAAGGGGGCGGGGTTACCGCCTATATAAATGGCTCCGCAGCTCGCACACAGCATTCGAGCCGGAGAGAGCGTCGTGTCAACATCGGGGAAGAAGAAAAGAAGAAAAGAAGAGAAGAAGCGGCGAGACAGCGGCGACAAGACAGCGGCGGCAAGACAGCGGCGACAAGACAGCGGCGACAAGACAGCGGCAGCAGACCGGGCCCCTCGCTGGCAATAGAGCTGGAAGAAGATAGCGGCGGGGCCCGGGAGAAGAGGCCGAACACTGGGAGAAGTCGGAAGGAGACCCCCCGAAGTCGGAAGAAGACCCCGGAGCTGACTAATAAATTATTCTTAAAACCTGTGTAATGTGTTTTTTTTATATTGACACTTTTGCCTAGGTGAATGGGTAGGGGTACCATGTACCCCAAACTCATTCACACAGGGTGGGGGGCCGGGATCTGGGGGCCCCCTTATTAAGGGGGGCCCCCGGATTCCGATAAGCCCCCCGCCCGCAGACCCCGACAACCAACGGCCAGGGTTGTCGGGAAGAGGCCCTTGTCCTCATCAACATGGGGACAAGGTGCTTTGGGGTGGGGGGGCCCGCAGGGCGCCCCCCTCCCCCAAGGCACCCACCCCCCCATGTTGAGGGCATGCGGCCTGGTACGGCTCAGGAGGGGGGGGGCCGCTCGCTCGTCCCCACCCCCTTTCCTGGCCGGCCGGGCTGCGTGCTCTAAGGGTCTGGTATGGATTGGGGGGGACCCCCACGCCGATTTTTTGGCATAGGGGGTTCCCCTTACAATCCATGCCAGACCTAAGGGCCTGGTATGCTCCTAGGGGGGAACCCACGCCGTTTTTTTCATTTAAAATTTGGCGCGGTGTTCCCGCCTCAGGATTCATACTAGACAGCTGTCAGCGCTGCCTGTCACTCATCGCGGAAGGAAAACAAAGTTTTCCTTTCCCGATGAGTGAGCCAGCGCGACATTCACAGTACCCTGTCGCCGAGAACCAGCGCGATGGTATCGCGCTGGAAACACAATCTCGCGGTCAGGTACTGTACCAAACCTGAAATACATTTATTTAGTCTGGATGCCATTATTTTTGCCAAGATCTTAATGTCAGAGCAAAGGAGTGAGATTGGCCTATATGAAGATACGTCAAGATGGTCTTTCCCCTCTTTCGGTATCAATATTATGTTAGCCTCTGACATCGAAGAGGGGAGCCTTCCTTCTGTAAATGCGCAGTTCAGTGTTTTCAGAAGAGCCGGTAGCATCACTGCACCAAAGTGCTTATAAACCTCCACGGGTAAGCCATCCGGTCCTGGGGATTTTTGATTGGGCATGTTTACTACTGCTTGTTTTAGCTCTTCCAGAGTTATAGGGGATTCCAAGTCGGCCCTATCCTTATCCAGAAGTGTCGGCAGATGGACGTTCTCCAGGAATTTTTCCATTTCATTTAATTCTAACCTATACTGTGACTTATATAAATCCCTGTAATAGTCAAAAAATGTTTCTTTGACCTTCAAAGGGTCCGATGATATTTCTCCAGTAGTGGTCCTAATCATAGGCAGAGAGGGAGGGAGAGTTGGTGTTGACCAACAGTGCCAACATACGACCAACTCTCTCCCCCTCTCCAAAACACCTCTGTTTCTGGAATAGTCTCCTGTTCTCAGCATTTCTGATCGTATTAATCTTATACTCTTGCTGCTTTTTTAACCATATCTCCTGATTTTCCGGGCTTGGGTCCCCCACATATTGCCTCTCCAATTTCAATACCTCTTCTCTAATCCGTTCACTTTCTACCTTCGAGTGTTTCTTAACCCGAAACACCTGCTGTATAAGCACCCCCCTAAGGAATGCCTTTAGGGAATCCCAGACCACCCCCTCCGACGCTGTTCCTTGGTTATTTCCAATATACTCTTCTAGTTTTGCAGAGATGTCTACCTGTCCCCCTATAATCTCCAACCATACTGGATTTAAGGTCCAAGCCCTCTGTATATGCCTATTGTGGACTTTTATCTTCAGCGTCAGGGGGGAGTGGTCCGAGATCCCCCTCGGCTGGTATTCTATCTTATCTATGACGGATTGCGCCACACTGTTTCCTATCACTAGGTAAATTCTAGAAAGTGTGTGGTATGACCCCGAGAAACAGGAGTACCGCCGGGACTCTGGGTTCCGAGCTCTCCAGAGATCGCACCATCCAACCTCCTCCAGGAACTGAGCCAACCGCCCTCCAGATACCCCTGACAGCCTGGATCCAGGCGGAAACCTGTCCAGGGAACTGTCCAAGACCATATTAAAATCGCCCATTATTATGATCGGGACGTCAGCTTTGTCCTCAACATACTCCATCAGGCAATACAGAATTTCTAACTTAAAAGGTGGTGGAATGACCCTCTATAAAACAATATAAAAATACATAGCAGCCCATTGGGGCGGTCCTGACATCCCTGCAGGAGAACAACACCTCTTTTTTAACCAGTATACTAACCCCCCTTGAATAAGATGAATACGTTGAGTGGAACTGGGCTTGGAACTTCCTATTCCTGATTAATAATTTAGTTTCGTTAGTCAGATGGGTCTCCTGGAGGCATATCAAACCCGAGCCATGGGACTCCAATTCAGTAAATACAGCGGTTTTCTCAACGGAGTCGCCCATACCCCTGATATTCCATGAACTTACACCTATGATACTAGGCATTTTTTAGTGGTAAAAAAATTATCATTAATAAGAAGAAATAACTTATCACCCCTACAATCAGTTGACCAGACAAAAAGAGAACAGAAAGAAAAAAAAAGAAAAAATATTCTAAGTGACCAAAGGTGCTCCTATCCTTTCTACCATAATTGCCCTGTCTCACGTGTCTATCTTTTCGTGCAAACTCCACCTCTAGCTTCGTTACTACCCTTATTCTGTGTTTCTTAGCTGTACAATAGTGCCTCCATAATCTGTGTTTTCTTTTGAAATTCTCACTCTCCGTTTTTTGATATTGTGCAATGTGACTTTTTTTTTATTTGAAACCCCTGCTTCCCTCTACCCTTCTTCAATCCCCCCCTCCTTCCCCCAAACCTAACTTGGCTCGCCCTAGGGGCACACATTGTGACCATTCTAACCCCAACTCTGTACACATTCCACCACTCCCTCCCCCCCTCTAAACCGCCACCCCTCCCTTTCGCCACCCTCGATCCCCCCGACTCCACCCCTCCCCCCACCCCAATTTCATGCGCTAGTGTTCTAAGAAAAAAAAGAAAAACAACAACCTCAACCTTCCACATTTTTCCAACTCTCATTTAACACTCTCATCAATCCCCCTCCCCCCTCCAGCCCCCGCTGCAAAAAAAAAAAAAAAAAGCATCAATTTTTCACTCAGTGTGGTCCAGCTCTAAAAGCTCCTCCTATTATCTTCTAGCCACTTTGTGGCCTTATCCGCCGTATCAAAAAATTGCGTCCCCCCTAAGGCTTCAATGCGCAGTCGTGCTGGGTACAGTAGCGTGTATGATATGTTGAGAGTTCGCAAGTTGCGCTTAATATCCCTGAATCCAGCCCTCTTCTTCTGTAGCTCAGGGGAATAATCTGGGTACAATGAAACTCAGGCTCCGTTATAGAAAATGTCTTTCTTCTCTCTGGATCTCTGCATTAATGTCACCTTATCCTTATAGTTAAGTAATTTCATAATCATGGGTCTAGGGTGAGTACTTGATGTGGATGCCCTAGTGGGTACTCTATGCGCCCTTTCAATAGAAAAAAAACACGAAAAAGTCTCTGCTCCGAAAATCTCCCTCAGCCATCCTTCCAGAAATTCTTCAGGGCGGGAGCCTTCACTATTTTCTGGGAGGCCCAGAACCCTCACATTCTGTCTCCGTAACCTGTTCTCAGTTTCATCCATTTTAGACTTGTAAGTGTCTAGCTGAGCTTGCATTATTTTAAATTGTTGTTGCATTGGATACAAAACATCCTCAACTTGGCTTAGCCTCTCCTTCAATATGGTGGCCCTTTCTGCAGCTTTTTGTAACTCTTGGCTCATGGAGCGTAGCTCTTCTTTAAGGCCCCCTAGCTGGTCATTCAGGCTAGTCAGTGAGCCCCTGCATAAATTAACTGCGTTTAACACCTCTTTTAACGTGGGCTCAGATTCACTTGGTTCATTGAGGGAAGGAGTAACTTCTGACACATTTCCCAATGAGGTCTTCTCGGGGCTTTTTTTATTTGCCCCTTTACCAGGGATTAATAGCGTGGATGAGGTTTTACCTATACTTTTCCTATCCCCTGTGACTCCCGGTTGGGATGTATGGGTGCCCATGGCTGGGGAGTGTGAGGAAGTGTGCGCATACTTTTCCAGTTTGGCTGCTGCCGCCATTGTGGATGTTGCCTGATTTCCCTTTTCTTTGAGTGATCGGGTAACTTGGGCTACTGAACTTTCCTGAGTGTGCTGGACCTGCTCCTCCCCCTTTTTCCTAGTCATATTACCCCAGTCACAATAGTCAAAGTGTAGCAGCAAAGATATAAAGCTGTTTTTTAGGGGGTACCAGAGGGAGTAAAATAGCAGAAAATAGCAAAAAGTTCCTTTAGCAGAGCAAGGTACTATAGCACATCCGTCACACTTTATCTTTATATTTCATCAAACAGAATCCAGGTCCTCCACTTACTCAGCTTCATACAACATTAAGAGAGACAGAAGCATAATACAGCATAATACAGCTAATAGGTTTACCAGGTACACAGCGGTATCGTGCAGGCAGCCAAATCCAGGTTACTCACGGTATCTTTCACAGGTTTGAAGCCATTTTTAGGAAACCCACCGCATCTGATTCCACTGACGCCGCTATCAGCGCTTCCCCTCTGTGGGGCTCTCTCGCGAGAGTGCAGGGCCGTAGCAGAGCCGTTGCCGAGCAACCCACCGGTGCGTGCAGCCTAAGGCGCCGCCACATGGAGCCAGCCGTCAGTCTTCTCCGGCGCCGGTCCGCCTCTCCCACTCCACCGCACAGCGCCGGCTCGCTCCCTCCAGAGACCCGTCAGATGGTAAGCTGTGCGGGGAGGAATACCGAGCAGGGCAGGGACTATAACAGGCAAGGAAGGGATAAACGCTGGCTAGGCTGGATCAGCTCATTGGCATTAGCAGCAAGGGGCCGTAGCGAGGAGGGAGCACACACACCTCCACTCACCGCCGCATCCGGCCACTATTTTCTGGGAGGCCCAGAACCCTCACATTCTGTCTCCGTAACCTGTTCTCAGTTTCATCCATTTTAGACTTGTAAGTGTCTAGCTGAGCTTGCATTATTTTAAATTGTTGTTGCATTGGATACAAAACATCCTCAACTTGGCTTAGCCTCTCCTTCACACACACCTCCACTCACCGCCGCATCCGGCCACGCCCCCCTTCAGGATTTCTAAGGGCGTAAATTTTTGATTCACTCCTCACTACCTATCACAGTTTCGAAGGCCATAAAATGCCAAGATAGCACAACCCCCCCCCCCAAATGACCCCATTTTGGAAAGTAGACACCCCAAGCTATTTGCTGAGAGGCATGGTGAGTATTTTGCAGCTCTGATTTGTTTTTGAAAATGAAGAAAGACAAGAAAAAATTTTTTTTTTCTTTTTTCAATTTTCAAAACTTTGTGATAAAAAGTGAGGTCTGCAAAATACTCACTATACCTCTCAGCAAATAGCTTGGGGTGTCTACTTTTCGAAATAGGGTCATTTGGGGGGGTTTTGTGCCACCTGGGCATTCCATGGCCTCCGAAACTGTGATAGGCAGTGAAGAGTGAAATCAAAAATTTACGCCCTTAGAAAGACTGAAGGCAGTGCTTGGTTTTCAGGGTCCCGTATGCGGCTAGGCTCCCAAAAAGTCTCACACATGTGGTATCCCCATACTCAGGAGAAGCAACAGAATGTATTTTGGGGTTGAAATTTCACATATTCCCATGGCATGTTTGAGCAATATATCATTTAGTGACTACTTTGTGCAAAAATAAATTGTCTTTTTCCCACAACTTGTGTCACAATATAAAATATTCCATGGACTCGACATGACTCTCAGCAAATAGCTTGGGGTGTCTACTTTCCAAAATGGGGTCATTTGGGGGGGTTTTGAACTGTCCTGGCATTTTATGCACAACATTTAGAAGCTTATGTCACACATAACCCACTCTTCTAACCACTTGAAGACAAAGCCCTTTCTGACACTTTTTGTTTACATGAAAAAAATATTTTTTTTTTTGCAAGAAAATTACTTTGAACCCCCAAATATTATATATTTTTTTTAAAGCAAATGCCCTACAGATTAAAATGGTGGGTGTTTCATTTTTTTTTCACACAGTATTTGAGCAGCGATTTTTCAAATGCATTTTTTTTGGGAAAAAACACACTTTTTTAAATTTTAATGCACTAAAACACACTATATTGCCCAAATGTTTGATGAAATAAAAAAGATGATCTTAGGCCGAGTACATGGATACCAAACATGACATGCTTTAAAATTGCGCACAAACGTGTAGTGGCGAGAAACTAAATACATTTTTAAAAACCTTTAAAGCCTTTACAGGTTACCACTTTAGATTTACAGAGGAGGTCTACTGCTAAAATTACTGCCCTCGATCTGACCTTCGCGGCGATACCTCACATGCATGGTGCAATTGCTGTTTACATTTGACGCCAGACGACGCTTGCGTTTGCCTTTGCGCGAGAACAGGGGGGGGACAGGGGTGCTTTTTTTTTTCTTTATTATTTTTCTGCTTTTTTATCTTATTTTTAAACTGTTCCCTTCCTTTTTTTTTTTTTAAAATCTTTTTTATTGTTATCTCAGGGAATGTAAATATCCCCTATGATAGCAATAGGTAGTGACAGGTACTCTTTTTTGAAAAAATTGGGGTCTTTTAGACCCTAGATCTCTCCTCTGCCCTCAAAGCATCTGACCACACCAAGATCGGTGTGATAAAATGCTTTCCCAATTTCCAAATGGTACTGTTTACATCCGGCGAAATCTAAGTCATGAAATGCTCGTAGCAGAGTGGCTCGTAGCCACTCTGGTCTCTGATCAGCTCTATGGTCAGCTGGCTGAATCACCGGCTGCATTCTCAGGTTCCCTGTTGGGACAGGAGAGCCAGAGAAAAACATGGAAGACGGTAGGGGGGCATTCCCTCCCACTGCTTGTAAAAGCAGTCTAGAGGCTAATTAGCTGCTAGGATTGCTTTTACATAAAAGCTGACTGCTGGCTGAAAAAAATGATACCAAGATGATACCTAAACCTGCAGGCATCATTCTGGTATACCCAACCAAAGTCCAGCAACATACCAGTACGTTGCTGGTCCTTGTTGGGCATATATTGTAAACTTTTTTTTCATGCAGCCTGTGGGCTGAACGAAAAAAAGAGATTGATCGGTGGGTATGCCCACCATTAGAATACCTCCCTTCATCCACCCACTTCTAATGATGGGCATACATGCACCGTATATATATGCCGAAGCATGGGGGCATCCTCCCGCAAAATTTAGGAGCAAATCGCTCCTCCGTCCTCTGCTGCCCCCACGCTTCGGCATATATGCTGAAGTATGTAACTGTGGTGGTGAAGTCACCTCCGACAGCGCTGGAGTCACGGCTTTATGTATCGTGGGAGCAAGCGCTGTTGCTATCAAGATAAATAAATCCGCGCTGCAACTGAATGGCGTACCTGCTAAGCAAATGATGGTTAACAATAAAACAAAGTAACATTACAGTATAACAGTAAGACTTACCACACGTGCAAAGCAAATACAAAAAAACATAGTAAAACATAGAAATAAAACATTTAACGCAACCTGTGCCTAAAATATATATATGCCAAAGCATGGGGGCATCCTCCCGCAAAAGGTAGGAGCAAATTGCTCCTTCACCCACTGCTGCCCCCACGCTTTGGCATATATGCTGAAGTATGTAACTGTGGTGGTGAAATCACCTCCGACAGCGATGGAGTCACGGCTTTATGTATCATGGGAGCAAACGCTGTTGCTGTCAAGATAAATAAATCCGCTCTGCAGCTGAATGGCATACCTGAAAACAAAAAATGGTTAACAATAAAACACAGTAAACAGTAAAGTATAAAAAAATTGCATATCTGAAAAGCAAACATGGTAAAACATAATAACAATAAAACATTGCAGAATAGAATACAGTAAAAAAGAGCAGAACAATAGAGAGAGAATAGAGAGAGAGAGAACAATAAAACGACAACTATTTTTGTTTTTTTTTATTTTTTATTTTTTTGTGTTTTTATTTTTTTTTACTTTTTTTTTTTTTTTTTTTACACTTTTTTTTGTAACTAATAACTTTTGTAACTGGTACCAGGTTCGGGTCTCTCAAAATGCGATGGCATCTTGGGAGACCCTGTGTCAGTGTGCCTAGTCTGTGCAGTGCTGTACCCTACGCTAATACTCAACTAGTGAATGGTAGCATTCAAAACATTCACCAATGCAAAGACCAGGATTGTCAGGACAGGAGGGACAATAATACCGGGTGTCACGCCTATATTCGTGCTTGCTGCAGACACGACATCTTCTTTGGGGGGCTCGTTGGGTAGGGGTACTCGGGAGGACATACGGAAAATGCCTCTCATGCAGCCGGCTTACTGCATTTGGTTGGGGAAAGTGAGGTGGAGCACAGTCTGGAAACAGAAGGGCTCTGACGATCTCTTCCTGGAATTTAAGGAAGGATTCAGTCTGTCCTGAAGCTCTGTATAGCACATGAGCGTTCAGCAAAGCCAATTGAAATAAATAAACAGACACTTTTTTATACCAGCATCTGGCCTTACGGGCAATTAGGTACGGCGCCAACAACTGGTCGTTGAGGTCCACCCCTCCCATATTTTGGTTATATTCGTGGACACAGAGGGGTTTCTCCACAACACCAGTCGCCGTAGTAATTTGGGCCGTCGTGTCTGCATGACGGGAGGTAAGAACGAAAACATTCTTATTGTCCCTCCACTTCATAGCGAGCAAATTATTACACTGCAAGCAGGCTCTCTCCCCCAGCCTAAGACAGGAATCTACAAGCCGCTGAGGAAAGCCCCAGCGATTAGGTCGCACGGTGCCACATGCTCCAATCTCTTGATCAAAAGGGTGACTAAAAAGTGGCACGCTCGTGTAATAATTGTCCACGTACAAGTGGTACCCCTTTCCGAAAAAGGGTGACACCAAGTCCCACACTATCTTGCCAGCGCTTCCTATGTAGTCAGGGCAGTCTATGTAGTCAGGGCACTCTACGTGACTATCTTTGCCCTTGTAAACCATAAAACTACATGTATAGCCTGTGGCCCTGACATCTTGACCCCGTATCTGGCACGCTTTCTGGGAAGGTACTGTTTGAATGACAAGCGGCCAGAAAACTTAATCAGGGACTCATCAACACAGACAACTTGATGGGGAGTAAACAAGTCTGCAAAATGTTGGTTGAAGTGGGTTACGAGGGGCCGAATTTTGTAGAGCCGATCGTAATCAGGGTCTCCACGAGGATGACAGAGTTCATTGTTGTTGAAGTGCATGAACTGCAAAATCTGCTCGTATCGTGCCCTGGTCATGGAGGCAGAGAACAAGGGCATATGGTGAATTGGGTCAGTGGACCAATATGACCACAACTCACTCTTTTTAGTTATGCCCATGTTGAGGGAAAGGCCCAGAAAGATCCTAAATTCGGAGACCGTAATTAGTCTCCAATCTCTGGCAAGGGAGGAATAGTGGCGATGTGTTGACCAGCGTACAAATTGCTTTGGTCCACAATAGATCTATAGAGATCTTCGGTGAAAAACAGCGAATAAAAATCCAGTGACGTAAAATCAACTGTTTCCACCTGAATGCCAGGTTGGCCAGTGAATGGGGGAAGTACAGGTGCTGCAGAAGTGGTGGGTTCCCATTTCGGATTGGCGAATGCAGCAGGAAAGGCACTATGGGCACGACGGGCCTGTGTTCGTCTTCTTGGTGGCAGCGGGAAACTACTTGTGTTTGCCACCTCGCCAACTTGAACTGCACTTATGGGACTCGCTACGTCACCAAGTGTTACTGCAGTGCTGGATGTACGACCAGGGTGTACTAGGCCGCTGGTGCTTGCCAGTTCACCAAAAGGAATAGCGGCGCTAGTACTGCTCTGCTCCATAAGAGGGACCTGCGGTTCTTGCACATCAAGGACAGAAGAAGAAGTTCGAGGTCTGGTACGCCTGACCTTGGCAGAGACCACAACTCCGTCGTCAGAGCTATCTCATGGAGCCACTGTCCTCTACAGGATCATATTCTGAGCCTGAATCTGACAGATGAGTGACTTCCTCTTCACTATCTGTCATGCTCAGAAACGTGTAGGCCTCTTCACTAGCGTACCTTCCATTTGCCATTTTGGGCTCTAAATTTAGTGGTACACTAGTGAGACTCACAGGCAAAAAAGCTCCTGACTGTTAGCGATTCTACCAACAAAAACTGTTAGCGATCGCAGGGATCAGACCTGACTCTGCGAACGCTGCAGTTATGTGTGTTTAGTGTTTTGTAAGTGACAGTGATTGATCGATACTGCACTTGGGTGGGCTGGGCAGGGCTGGACTGAGGGGCAAAACGCAGGTGCTAGCAGGTATCTGGGCTGATCCTGCTAACACTGTGTTTTTGGGAACCCTAAACTGCTGGGGATGCTAGTATAGATCTGATCGGATCAGATATTGATCCGTTCAGATACTATACCACTAAGGGAGGTGTATGGTGCGTGCATGGGTGTTAGCGGTACTGGCGCTAACCTGACGCTGCCTGGGGCGACGCAGACCTTATCTGACCCTAAAACTTAACTTATATCACCGCCGGGCGATTAGGGGATTAAACCTTTATAAGGTAATAAACGGCAGGTGCCATGAAACTATAATAAACAAACTAACCAGCGTCACCCGTAACAGTTATATGGTGATCACTGGTGAAAGGGTTAACTAGGGGGCAATCAGGGGGTTAAAACCTTTATTAGGTAGTATATGGGGTCCCTGTAGCTATAAAACACTGACGGCAAACCTATATACTTACCTCCCTAACTAGCGACACCTGTGTCACTAATACAGTGATCAGAAAAACGATCGCTTAGTGACACTGGCGACGGGGGTGATCAAGGGGTTAACCTTTATTAGGGGGGTTAGGGGGTATCCTAGACCTAAAGGGGGCTACCACTAACTGCCCTACCACTTATAATTGTCACAAACTGACACCAAAAAAAACTGCTATTGATGTCACTGTGACAGGGGGTACAGGGGGGTGATCGGGGGGTGATGGGGGGTGAAATGTGTGACTAGAGTGTTCTACTGTACGTGTAGTGTTTGGTGCACTTACTTGATGTCTTCTCTCCTCAGCGCCGGAACGAAAAGACCAACACGAGGAGATATGACATCACTTCCTCTGCCGCTGTTTACATTACAGCAGCAGAGGAAGAACGTCATTGGCTGGGAGCGATCGTGAGGGGGTGGCCACGAATGGATGGCCTCCCCCTCACCTCTGATCGCTCCCAGACAGAAGCCGACCGCCTCGGGCACCGGGGGGGTCCGATTGGACCCCCCGCCCGCGGGAGGTAAGTAACGTACCCATACGTTACTTTGCCTGCCCATGCCATTCTGCCGCAGTATATCTGCGTGAGGCGGTCGGCAAGTGGTTAAGGGTATGTTTGCCTGGAAGGAGCCCATCCTTCCCTAAAGATGCAGGGACATGTTAGAAGCCCAGCAAGAGCACAATAGCAGCTCAAGGTGTCCAATGTGTCCCCATGGCAAACCCAACGAACAAGCTAGACAAACAATGCAACCACCCCAATTTAAAACTAGCTTTTGAAGTAAGGCGCACATGGAAGGTCACCTTACCTCAAAAGCTAGTTATAAATACCAGGAGTATTCTTTTATTTTTGGAAACATAGATGCAGATGCTGCTACCTGTAGCAACCAGGAAAAGGTGAAATTGTGTGTGGAACCAAAAATACACAGAAAACTGAAGACTTGTTAATGCTGGGAAACACAGTATTGTGAATACAGAAAGAGAAATGAAGCAAACAGCAATTATGCTTGTGAAAGAAATAGTTATAATGGCAAACTTGCATTTTAAACTGTGACTGTCTTTCAATAACACTGCCAGTTGGGGAGGTTTGATAATAATTATTTACTTCTGAGGTTCCTCTGAATTAGAAACTTTGTGTATATCTATTCATAGATCACTCTGTATAAATACTGGAGGAATAAAAGAGGAATAAAAGAAAAAAATGAACGTGATGAGCACAGTAACTAGGTTATTGCTCTTATTGCTGTCTGCCAGTAGTTATTTAACTAGCTTGAGATCAAAGCTAGTAATAAATGTAAATAGTGTCATTGCTTTATTGGATTCAGTCTGCTGTGTTTCTTCAGCAGTGAAAAGGAAAAATCTTTTCTAATCTGGCTTGCGTTCTGTATATTGAACTCTCCAGACAAACACAGCCGATCGAAAAAGCATGGCAATCTCAGACTGGCAGAGCATCTATCATCGCAGGAGTGTATACAGATGGCTTGTTTACTATTGGAGGATAACATGATCAAAACAAATGATGTGTATGGGATTTATTAAGCAATCAATTTGCTTTAGAGATGATTTAAAATTTCTTACATTCTAGCCACAATTTATCTGTTTTATAAAAGTGGATAATCAAAGTAACAACACTGCAATAATAAGAAACAGCAAATTATCTTACATTGTTGCTAGCATTATGTCTGCGGTTGCCACATTAACCAGACATTTGAGTTTAATGGTGGTTTGTGCTAGAGATGTCAGAAGCATGCCAATCCTGTTCTCATCCATCTTAAATTTAGGATACATCCACGCAGATGCTTGCATATATATTTTTCAATCCTTCAGCTCAAAAGCTGCCTGCAAAGCTCAGATATTGTCTCCATGTGTGGAATATAACTGCAACATTACCATATCTTCTAACATAGCACCCCGAGTTAGAGAATTAATCTAAATTGTCTTGAATTACATTATATTGGTGCAGACAATCCTCACTCCCACTTATACACTTGCATTTCAGACACTGTTTACTAATACAATATTTAGACTCCTCAAACCCTCAGGGGGGGAATTTACTAAAACTGGTGCACACAGAATCTGGTGCAGCTCTGCATAGTGACCAATCAACTTCTAGGTTTTATTCTAAAGGGTTAATTGAACAAGCTGAAGTTAGAAGCTGATTGGTTACTATGCACAGCTGCACCAGATTCTGAGTGCTCCAACTTTAGTAAATCTCCCTCTCAGTGTCAAAGTTATTGCACGACAAGGTGACCAGGTGGAGCTTTCACTACAACCCTGTGGTGAAGGGTCCTTCTGTAACCTCAGAAGAATCCCTGGGGGTACGTTTAGTCAGAAACTCACCATGTAGTGTATTGGTTAGATGTGAAAGGTCACCAAGGACCAAAAAAGCTCATTACTCTTCTCCTACCGAATTCTGGTTAGTCACCACATAATGTCAGGTGACTGACTGGCCCGTTGTCCATACTCTGTTTGATTCTCAATACACCATTATACTTTGCTCAAATGCTTTACTATGGCTTCAGAAAGGCATTAAGAAAAAATCCTTATATCTTTCCATTATGACCTGAGGATTAGGCATTAAAGGTACTTTAACAAGTAAATCTAAGCTCCAATATCATTGTCATTCACAGGTTACAAAAGGTTTGTAGGTGCAAATACTGAAATCTCTTTCAGTAATCTCTTTCTCCCCAAATTCCTTCTCTGATCCCCCTATTATACCCCATAGGGCAGTGTTTCTCAACTCCAGTCCTCAAGGTGCCCCAACAGTTCATGTTTTCAGGATTTTCCTCAGATGAAACGGCTGTGGTAATTACTAAGGCAGTGAAACTGATCAAATGGCCTGTGCAAAATAATGGCGAGCCTGAAAACACGACCTGTTGGGGCACTTTGAGGACTGGAGTTGAAAAACACTACTCTAGGGGAATATGTTCCTTGGTTGGTTTTCACCCAGGTAAGGGGAACCCTACAGAGGAATGACATGGTGGGCCTAGTTGTTTCACCCTCAAGAAAACAAGTCTTCTTCTTCCAACTGCATCTGCAAAATTCTTCATTCAACCAATAACAAGTGTGGTGTACTTGCCTGGAGAAAGAGTATATCGAAGGAATAACTAACTCCTTTTCTTATGTCTACTGATAACCATATATAGAAAATGGACAGAGTCCAAAGTGAGTCTTCAAAGAGAGACAGCCGGTAATACAAAATACAACAATTTATTGAAAAAATTCCACATTATTAATTATAAAAAATAAGTGTACCTCCACCACATTCATTTAAAATTTGACAACGTTGTCAAGGCACAGGTAGCTACCACAGTCATCCAATCTACACACTCACTCCCTAAACAGCTGAATCTGAGTGGACATGTGCTAATGAGGTTAATATCAACTGTATTGCAAGAGCGACCGCTCAATAGAAAAAACAGCACAGCGTATTCACTAGTAAAAACAAGCAGTTCCATATTTGTTTTCAGATAGGATGTAAAATTGCGATCCAATGATGGACTTTCACCGATCTAATGTTTCATAAACCTCAGAGAGGAACCCAGTGCTGGGGTGAAGGGGAATCCTAGTTATATAGATGGAGCGCTGAGATAGGCATTGTAATGCAGCCAATTACCCCCACAAAAGGAAAGTCAATGTCCGCAGTATGTTCCACCACAGAAGATTTGTTTGGCAAATTGTGTCTGTTCAGCAGGTGATGCTATATATTAGTCAAGTCCCAAATGATAGTAGAAACATAGAGAAAGCTCACTGCTCTGCAGACCTCCAAGCCGTCATGCTGTGATAGAGGCGATATCCTCACTGGGTAGAGTGGGAGGGCAGGGAAGAACCTGCGCACTTGCAGGCTTACACCGCTGGCATCTTACGCCATAACTACCGCTGTCATTAATGGGTCACTTCTGCACACCAATTAGCATCCAGGGGTGTCGAATAAGAGAATGTCTGTGGCAGAGATCTGTGTCCTCAATTCACAAGGTGTGATGGCGTCATGCTGATGCATTTCACTCAGAACATGAGTTTCTTCAGAGCATGGATAGATGGGTAATGAGAGTCCTTATATATCCTGAATCATTCAGGTTAATTAGTATCCTCTGATGTTACTCACCACTCATCTACTTCCTATTAACAAGTCAATAACACAATGATTTGAACGGGGACACCCCATCTAAAAGCGCAGCACCCCAGGCTATACCCAGCAGATCCATATTGGCATAAACTAAATTGAAATGTCAAACATATAAGGAAATACAAATGAAAGAGCACAGTGGGAGCAAGGCAGACGCAGACCAAACACAATGCTCCTGTCCCTAAATTACACATATTTGCTTATTTGCCTTTAAAGATGTACAGTATCTCTCCCCCAGCATAGTAGCCATGGAATTGATCAGGGAAGTATAATTCTGGAGAAGATGGGGGCTCAATTCGCTAAGAGCTAAACACCACATGAGTATTTGCGTTAAAATAACTTGCAATATTTAACTCAAGAACATACAATTCCCAAAAAAACACATGGCAAATAGAGCATGAGTTTTTTTTCTTTGCAGCATTCAATGTGTGTTTTTGCAACTTGTTTTAATACAGACCAGACCTGCAGTGGGAAGTGAAACATTTAGCAGTGGTTACTAATGCTAAATGTAGCAATTCAGCTCAGGGCAGCTAGTTGTTAAAGAGCCGACACGGCGACACCCGTCGGCATCCTAACAACCTTGACTCATCCCTGCTATAAGCATGTCAGCAGGGATTCTTTCGCTGACAGCAGAATGTAAGCAAAAGAGCTGACAGTAGGAAAAAATAAAAAAACAAAACATTGTGCGGTCCCCCTAATCCATACCAGGCCCCTTGGATCTGTAACACTGCAAAAAAAGCTCTATGAGTATGTCTGGGACTGCATTTAAAATTGTAGATATGTTTTTTACAGCTATCAGAACCAGCTTCAAACTGTTCCTGTTACATCTCTCAAACTGCTCCCTAATCTGTTAGACAAATGTACAACACAGTGTTTGTGGGTATGTGACATTTTTAATTATGAGAACTGAGCACCAGCAACAACTACTTCATAGCTTTTGCAACACACTAAAGTAAGTCTCTTGGGAGCACAAACTTTTATGGGGGCTAAAACATTGCAAAAACCTTAGTACTGACCCTTCTATGCCACCTTGCAAAAGAGTAGTTTTGTTCTGCGTTCCATGCAGCGTAGTGACCAATCTACTCAGATGGTGTTCACAGTGACAACCATGGATGGCCCCACTTAATACCAAGTAAAAAAAAAGAAGCCACCAGCACTTAACTGAAATTGGCACTTCTGCTGTGAAACACCAACGCTTAGCGTTGTTAAAAATCCTCCTTTTGCATATACTTATAGGTTCCACCTAAATTAATGTATTCTTTATGTTGTGATGGGGAGCTCATATGCTTCTGGAGAAATTCACCAGTTTATGCTTTTGTGTCTTCCATGTTGTTTTTTTATATATTGCCTATGATTTTATTGTTATATACTATGATTCAGATGGTGGTTCCTTATCACCCATACATCTGGGCCGCCTATTGGCACTTCCGTGGACACACTCGGGCGCTCAGTCACCAGGGCTCGGCCTCAGTGCGCAATGAGGTTGGAAAGCGACGTGTGGGCGGAGCGGCGCCGCTCCACACCATAGACCCTCATTTGCTTCTTCCTGAAGTGGAATTGAGGCTTGGAGCGCAGAAGCCTGAGCCTGTCATAGGATGTCATGTGACGTGCCTGGCGGCTCGTGATTGGGTGGTGGAACCATCGCCAGCCAATCTTATACATTTGGATTTCTATTGGCTGGGAGGTCCGCTCTGTAGCGGCCTCGCACAGCTGATGAGAATTTCTACAGCTGATGCCGATTTCTAATCAGTTATGTGCCTATAAACATAAGCGTGATGCCAGACAATAGCTAATATGCCCCAGTAGAAGGACCTCTAGTCCGAAACATGTAGGGTTGCGATTAGCTATTTTTTCTGGTACCACGCTATTTTTTACATTTTCTATTTGTGATCACTTTTAATCTTGACTGCTGTCATCCGGATTTTTACCTTGTTTGGTTTGCAATAAACCTATTTATGTGGATTCAAGCACCACGTGGGTTCCCTTATTTCCCTCTTACATGTCCCTACGTTGGCTGATTGAAGGTTGCATTCTTTTATCATACCTCTGCGGGTGAGGCACCCACATCTAGCTTTGGATTATCCACCTCCCTCAGCTTACCAACGATTGCCATGGAGGAACCAGGGGAACCTGCCGTATACGTCCTCCCATCGAGCTTCCATTTGGATCGGTGATCCACAAAGCCCGTATGACACCTAGCCGTATGGCAAACGTGTCCACCCATTCCGGCAAGGGTATTTGCTCCTTCTATTCTTTTTTGTGGATATCGATTATTGGAACACCATCTTTGTGATTTATATGGCATCCAAGATTTTTGGGACACCATCCTTGTGATTTATATGACATCCAAGAGTAACTTCTTGTCTACCTATAAACACACCGTCCCACCTTGTTGGACACTTTCACAATTATAATACTCACTGAGTTGGACACTCATATGGTTATGGACTAATCAGCTATTTCATAAAAACATTTTTTTGTTTTTCCCTCTCTCACATATGGTCATCACACCATTTTTTTGTATGTTTTATAGTCACATATATGTGCACCGTTCATTTTCATTTAGCGCTGCATCTATATTACCCAATAAAAATCCTCTGCCTGCAGATCAGACTGCTTTTGAGTCTATATACCATTTTGCCATTTCACCCAGCCCTAATGAAGGGGAATTGTGTGGCCTCTGAAGCATGTCAGTTGTCTTTTGCCCAGCTTGTTGTAACCAGTTGAATAAAACAATTTGGACTCCAACAGATTTTTCATTTGATTCTCTTTTTGACCTATTACATTTTAAAATACACACTGCATGGATCAGGGAATCTATTGACTTTCTCTCTTTTAGCCTGCGGGTTGAATAAGAGAAAATCAAGCTACCTATGGCGACCTTAAGAAGTCTGCACAGATACAGTATAAAATAGGAAAAGGATTTCCCCAGGTGGGGTTTTTAGGCAGCGGGGTTTGAAATATTAGACCAATGTTGTGTAAAAAGAATAATGTTTATTATACAATCAGTGGCGTAGCGTGGGTTGTGAGCACCCAGGGCAAGGCAAGTAATTTTCGCCCCCTAACCTGTGGACTTTTAGCACCCAAGAACCAAGAATGGGGACCCAGGTTCCTCCACTCACAGCCTGAGCCTCTGATTGGCTGCCTGCAGCCTTTTATTATTGGTTAGATCTGAGATATCTCTTTGATTACAGTAGTCAAAGAGATATCTTCTCAGTATCAACCAATAATAATAGGCTGCAGGCAGCCAATCAGAGGCTTAGGTTGCAAATAACGAGGAACACCTATATACAGCAGAGCAGGCAGCCAAAAATAATCCAGACATAAGGGTTGTGCATATTATTTAGTGATAGATATACTACAGGAGACAGTCAGAAACTGCAGGCATACTATTGAAGATGGTCAGAGACTGCAGAAATTCTACAGCAGACACTCAGTAAGAGACTGCAGACATACCACAGGAGATGGTCAAAGACTGCAGATATACTACAGGAGATGTTCAGAGACTGCAGACATACTACAGGAGACGTTCAGAGACTGCAGACACACTACAGGAAATGGTCAGAGGCTGCAGACATACTATAGGCAGGGTGTTTTTTCTCAGAGAATAAGTCCAGGACCTTAACCACACCACCGCCGCCTAACAGTGGGAGAGTCTTAATGGGGCATTGTTAAATACTAGTGGTGCATTCTGCACAGAGTGCAGCGTTCAGGAGTGCAGTACATACAGGGTTCATAAGTGTACTGCGTACAGAGTGCAAAGATCAGGAGTACCCTAAGTACAGAGTGTAAAGTTTAGGAGAGCGCTAGGTACAGCGTTCAGAGTGCACTTCATACAGAGTGAAGAGCTCAAGAGTGCACTGCAAACAGAGTTCAGGAGTGCACTGCGTACACCGTGCAGACTTCAGAGGTGCGCTACTTACAGAGTGCAACGATTAGGAGTGTGCTATATATAAAGAGAAAAGATTAAGATTCTACTACGTACAGAGTACAAAGTTCAGGAGAGCGCTAGGTACAGAGTGCAGGGTTCAGGAGTGCGCTACGCAGAGTGAGCAAGTTCAGAAGTGCGCTACGCAGAGTGAGCAGAGTTCAGAAGTGCGCTACGCAGAGTGAGCATAGTTCAGAAGTGCACTGCATAGAGTGCACTGCAGAGTTCATGAGTGTGCTAGGTACAGATTGCAGGGCTCAGGAATGCATGTCTCACAGGACAGTTTACAACCCCCTTCCAGTAAGAGCTCTTCTCTCACCCCCAAATCCTCTCTTCCCCACCTACAAAGTATCAGAGAGATGGGCTGCTACAGAAGAGCAGCTATAACTTATAGTAGGAGTGCAATGTTAGGTGGGGATAGGGGGCATTAGTGCAAAGAGAGAGTATAGGCGATGATATTGGTGCCAAGTTAATGGCGCATTGGTGCTAAATGGGGGGGGGGTGGCAATGTGCTAATTTCTAACTTGGGGGAGAGTTGGAACATTGGTGCTAAGTGGGGGGAGGGGGGAATTGGTGCTGAGTGGGGGGTGTTTGGGATAAGTGGTGGGACAGGAGGGACATTGGGGTAAAGTGGGGGGGGAGGAACATTTGGAATAAGTGAGAGTAGAGAAGGGGCATTGGGGATAAGTGGGAGGAGAAGGGGGACATTTGGGATAAGTGGGGGGAGAGGGTGGACATTTTAGGATAAATGGGATAATGGGGATAAGTGGGGGGGGGGGGGCAGGAGGAACATTGGGAGGATGGGAGGGACATTGGAGATAAGTGGGGGGACAGGAGGAACATTGGAGGGACAGGAGGGACATTGGGGATAAGCGAAGGGCAGGAGGAACATTGGGGGCCCAGGCGGGACATTGGGGATAAGTGGGGCAACAGGAGGAACATTGAGAGGACAGGAAGGACATTGAGGATAAGTGGGGGGGGGAGAAGGAACGTTGAGGGACAGAAGGAACATTGGGGGGACAGGAGGGACATTGAGGATAAATGGGTGGACAGGAGGAACATTAGGGGCCAGGAGGGACATTGGGGTTTATTGGGGGGACAAGAGGGACATTGGAGGGACAGGAGGAACATTGGGGATAATTGGGGGGACATGAGGGACATTGGGTATAAGTGGGGGGGACAGGAGGGACATTGTGGATAAATGGGGGGCAGGAGGAACATTGGGGGACAGGAGGAACATTGGGGGGACAGGAGGAACATTAGGGGGCCAGGATGGACATTGGGTATAAGTGGGGGGACAGGAGGGACATTGAGAATAAGAGGGTGACAGGAGGAACATTGGGGGGACAGGAGGGACATTGAGGGACAGGAGGGACATTGGGGGACAGGAGGGACATTGGGGGACAGGAGGAACATTTGGGGTGACAGGAGGGACATTGGGGATAATTGGGGGGCAGGAGGAACAGTGGAGAGACAGGAGGGACATTGGAGATTAGTGGGGGGGATGGTAATGCTCTGTGTATGTGTATAGTAGTGTACACTGTGTGACTGTACTGTACATCTGTGTCACATACCACAGTTCACTTGGTCAGGAAGATCCCCGGAGATGTCATTTCATCACATGTGCTGCTAGAGTACAGCAGGTGCCGCTGCGCCAGTCCCAGACTGGCTACCACAATGGGGAAAAGGGAAAATCCAGTCCGGCGTGGAGGAGGAGACGGTGAGGGCTCACACAGCGAGGCAGAGGCGGGACTTCCAAAGCAACCCAGCCCCTGCCACCGCACATGACACCCGTTCGCCCAATCACCGGGCAGCCGCTGCCCATCTCTGAGCCGCAACATGGCGGCTGGAGCGCAGCAAGTGACACCATCCATAAGACAGAGTGACACTGGCACCGGATGCTGCGCCCCCCTAAATTTTGCGCCCGGTGCCACTGCCCCCTCCGCACCCCCCACGCTACGCCACTGTATACAAAGAATACATTTACACAAGGATTGTTAAAAAAATGAGCTCTGATATAGAGTGTTTACAAAACTAGTAGAGGCAGACACGCATTTATACAGCCATAATTTTCCATAACAACATCATATAGATATTATCAATATTGAAAAAAAGGAACTGACGCGTTTCAACCTATATATTTCAAGGCCTTCTTCAGAGGTCTGTCTTTTGAAAAATATACAATGAGAATATACTTATAACAGCTTGGTTGCATATACCAAAAGAAACATATCATATTCCATATAGCATAGTTACCCAATAGTGCGTGTCCCATAAGCGAAAACTTCCTATAAGAGAGGCCCCTTAAAATCAAAAATGCCTGCTCACTCCCCCCGAGAGGTCCTATAACGCCTCCACCAACGCAGCCACCGGAGCCGGGGCAGAAGCCAGTGATGTGGCTTATGAGAGGTCACACTGAAGATCACCCCCCACCCGGACCACACAGTCGGTCGGGGGGAAGGCAAACACCTGCAGCAGAAGCCCAAAAAGAGCATTTTTGAGAAACATACTTATAATATATATCAAAAACATTGTATTGAGAAGTATATACTTAATTAAATGAGAAGGTAAAAAAGGTAGCGAAGTGAGAATATCAGCCTATACACATACCTCATATACAGACTGTATTTAAATAGTATTGGATATATATATATTTGGAAGTAATTAGATCGTGCATATGGGTGACAGAAATACCAAGGTCAAAATTCAAAACAAGGAAACCAAGTGATGGTGATCAAATTCAAATGAATTGATCAGATGAAATTAGAAGTGAATAAAAAGGCATGGGGGTGTTTGTGTGCTGGGACTTTAAGAGATGATAGGAGACTATGTGTGCAGCATATATAATATATTGTATGTGCTGTGTAACAAGGAGAAATAGATAGAGCGTGTATACCAAGTAGGTAACTCAAATTTAGGTAAGTGAGCAGAGATGTGAAAATAAAAAACTGAAAATAGGTGAGGGTGCCCGCAAAAGGCATGATAAAACATGGTGTAATAAGAAATATATTGATAATGGACAGTGCATTACCTTATATCAATGTGCAAGCAAAATGTGAAAGTGCACTGTGCTGCCCTTTACATTTAGACCCAAATGTGACCCGATCTCTTTTTGACCTATTACATTTTAAAATACACACTGCATGGATCAGGGAATCTATTGACTTTCTCTCTTTTAGCCTGCGGGTTGAATAAGAGAAAATCAAGCTACCTATGGCGACCTTAAGAAGTCTGCACAGATACAGTATATCTCCCATGTTCAAGCATCCTGTATCACTAGAAGTTCTTTCCTACAATACCAAGCACTGTCACATTAGACAGGTCACATGCTCCTACTTACATGGAGATGGAAGGTCCTGAAGGAGAACAGACGGGTGAAAATAAGAATTCACACTGCTGCGCTTATTGTAAGAACAAAAAATCATTCAAACAAGTATTGGGGTTGATTTACTAAAGGCAAATCCACTTGCACTACAAGTGCACTTGGGAGTGCAGTCACTGTAGATCTGAGGGGAAGATGTGAAATGAGGGGAAGCTCTGCTGATTTTATCATCCAATCATGTACAAGCAAAAATGCTGTTTTTTATTTTCCTTGCATGTCCCTCTCAGATCTACAGCGACTGCACTTCCAAGTGCACTTGTAGTGCAAAGTGGATTTGCCTTTAGTAAATAAACCCCATTGTGTCATAATAAATGTGACAAGAAAAATATAAATCTTAGTCCCAATATATCCAAATCCACCAATGTGTTAATAAGAGAAGTCTTGTCTATCTGGATGTTTGCAACACCAAAGTGTACCATCACCATAGATTAAGAGGACTGTTACTGGAATGAGTGTACCCTTTGTATAAAAAGAGTCACATGAGCATGTAGTATAATACATTGTCTGTGGGGGACCTCCATATAAGACCACCCACATTCTATCAGGTCTGCATTCCAGTGAGTAGCAGTTCGGCAGTGCGCATTCAAACTTGTCTCAGCAGTTGGCAGCAGACAATGGCGTCCCTGGGGGGGCCAGAGGGGGCCCTGACCCCCCCCCAGCATTATGCTGTGCCCCACCATGTGCCCCCCCAATTAAAAAAACATTTTTTTATTTTTTGGTTTTTTTTTTACAAAAAATCAATGTCTAAGAGGGAGAATGTCCCCAGTCAGCTCCTGCGGGTGATTCCTCCCCCCTCCCTCTGCTCGCTGACACTGCATAATGCGAGCGCTCACACAACCATGGCCGCCCGATCTGCTCCTTCCCCTGCATCCTCATTGGCAGGGAGAAGAGCGAGTTGCAGGAAGGACTCCACCAGGACTCTCAGTTACTGAAAAAACAGACTGATTTCTTCCATCCTTAGGGCAGGAGAACCAGCCTGTAAATTCCAAGAGATGCCAGACCAGCGCTATCAATAGCAGGGGCAGAACAGCAAGAGGAGGCTGGGAAACCCTGCAGTGGCAGAACACCAGGGCCCGGAAGCAAGACAACCTTTGCAACCCTGATAGTTCTCCCACTGCTTTGGACCCTTATATTTTCTTGGTATGCTGGTGACATATATATCTTGTTTTCTGCCACCCTGGGGGACCCCAATACAGTAGGAAGGGAGCTCACTGCAGAACATGTGAAAGGGCCCCAGTATATATTTATATATCTATATATCTATATCTATATATAGATAGATATCTATCTATATATAGATATAGATATAGATATATATCTATATATATATATATATATATATGCATTTTATAGTTGCCCCACTACTTTTGTCCCTGTCCCCCCCCATGTGCCCTCCCTATATATGAAAGCTGGAGACTCCACTGGCAGCAGTGAGAAGGACAGATCTGCTCTGCCAGATCCTTTACTTCTCCATGCAGCCTTAGCACCCACTTGCCTCCCCTGGTCTCAGCATTTAGCAGATTCTGGCAGCTGTCTCCAGCCCTTCTCTGGTCCAGACCCTGCACTTTCTGCTTCCCAGACCTGTCCCTAGCTACTTCCTGGCAGCAGCATAAGGGAAGAGGGTGCAGTTCTTATATCTGTACACAATGTATCTAATTGTTTTTTCCAGCTGCTAGTATTTGATATGTCAGCACAATTTCTGTTTTGTAGACCTGTGAAAATTAGTTGTTGGGAGGATTAGCTACCAATAAGCAATGTCACTTTGCCTTAAATGGTCAAATGTGACAGTGTCTCTTTAAACAGTGCTTCTAGTATGGAAAGCATGCTCTATTATATGATTCTGCAACTTTTAACTTACTTCCATTTGTGTGTGTGTTACATATGTAGCGGGCACCTACTTTCATGTAGGTGACTTTTTTTTAGCTTAAATGATAAAGTACAATTTCAGGTAAAATTTAGGCAGGCTTGTACTATTATATCAGGCCTGGTTGTTTATTTTAGGAACTGAGAGTGTCATTGTAGTGCAGGGTGTGGCCACCTGTGCTTGGACCCAGAGATGCCTCCTCTTGCTTTCAATAAAATGATTTTGGAAGAGAGGTTGGACTTGGGATTTGAGTGACAGGCAGCTTGTAGGTGAGTTCTGGACAATCATTAATTTGTTTGGAAGGAGGCGAGACTCTCATAAAAGCTGGGGTCACATGACTGCGGGGTTGGAGTTTTGCAGAGAGGGAAAGCCTTGACGACATCGGACAGCATGTAGTCGAGGGTGTCGCTGGACGCCCCTACGGGGAAGGGAGCGTGCCAGACTGGAGAGAAAGTACAGAGAAACACTTATGGAAGAAGTAGCAACTAAGTGAACTACATCTGGGCAGTTGATTGTTTGTGAGTAGAACATGGACTATCGATCAAGTGAGTGAATGCCCAGGGGAAGGGTACTATCAGAGGCTGAGGGATGTTGGTACGCAACTCAGCGAAACAGGTGGTGATGGCCTGTGACTTTGGGTTCAACAATGCCCCGGGATTCCAATCAGTCAGGTGGGAGGAATTATTCAGAGTACTCTCTTCTTTAGCTCAACTTGGAAGTACCATGCAGACACGAAGTAGTGGTAAAAAGGTAGTGGTAAAGCTCCAATTACAAGTAGAGATACAGATTGTTCTAAGAAGTTCTGCAGGTGAAGTAGTTATTCAGAGTGACTCTTTACCATATATTCTCTAGTAAATCTACTTCCGTCTTCCCCACGAAGAAATCATTGAGAGTGATTTCTTATAGTCCGCATTGTTCTAAGTCTTTGCATGGAACAGGCAAAGGAAGAAATTATAAAGCAGTATAAGAGCATCTTAGAAGAACCCTTTTCCTATCCCAGTTCATGTTGTATTAATAAAAGCAAGAGAAAACTACGATATGGACTGTTTTCTATTCCTATGGGCTGCGATGGGCTAGGTGGTAAATATAATTACGAATATAACACACAAATTGTCGCCCCTACGGGGGTAGTGCGATACATATAGTTACATAGTTACTTCCTTCCTGATCCCCAAGAGGTAATTGCATAGTCTGTGGTGTGTGCGTACGTGCGTGTTTGTGTCAGTGTTTACAAGGCTGGAATGGGCTCAGAGTTAGGTAGTGTCGAACCAGGAAACATTACATCAGGCCTTACATCAGGGCAATTAAAAAACATCCTGTATGGCCACTATCTATCATAAGATGAAGAATGTGAATGTTAGGATTAACATGGGATTCAGTCAACATTTATTTGTTTAAAATACAGCATTTTTAAGCCTGAGTAGCCTAATAAGGCCAGAATACTGCCATCAATTTATACATATTGTTTATTAATTACATTTAGTAGTACAATCTTTTTTTAAGCAGCTCTGTTTCCATAAAAATGTTTAGAGCTAAAAATGGCATAAAATAGATGTACCATTAGCTGAACATTAAATATAAAAAATCAATGAAACGTCGTAACACTCTTTACTTGGTAATTTCCTCAAAATTTCAAAAAATATGTTTCATTTGGGCTCACGTTGCAAAAACATTGTTTATTATACTGCGTGTTTTTCATCCTACAAGCCTACAAATGGCTGTAATAAATGTCAACAAACTTTGTAATGTCTGTGATGAAACCATCATTAACTATGCTGTGCCATTACATAGCAAGCAAATCGTACATCATCAGTAAAGTCTGTGATAATTAGTGCTTAACATCTGGCACATTAATATTTCATTGCTTAGTTAGTTACAAGTTATTATCTTTTACGGTTCTTGTAATTTACAGCATAGTCATCTGTAATTGTAAGAAAAGTTATAAGTGGCTGTGGAAACCAGAATCTGGGAAGAGATACATGTATGTGCAAGTGCAGTAAATTATATACCTATCAATTAACTGCACTCTGTTACGTAATGTTCTCTCAGTATTGGCAGATGGACAGCATGAGTGGCTGGCAAAGATTGAATGGCACAGGTCACATGACAAACATTTGATCTTCTTTATGCAAAGACATTATCTTTCTATAGAAAGTACTAAATGTAATATGTTGTTTGGTTCAAATGTGTGAATTGCTTGTACCAAAATGTTTATTTCACTCTTATGCCGCGTACACACAATCGGATTTTCCGACAAAAAAACTGTGGATTTTTGGCTCAAACTTGTCTACACACGGTCACACAAATGTTGGCCAAAAATTCCGAACGTGAGAACGTGGTGACGAACAACACGTACGACGAGCCGAGAAAAAAGGAAATTCAATAGCCAGTGCGGCTCCTTCTGCTTGATTTAGAGCATGCATGAACTTTTGTGAGACGGACTTGTGTACACACGATCGGACTTTCTGACAACAAGTTTTTTTGGCGGAAAATTTGAGAACCTGCTATCAAACATTTGTTGGCGGAAATTTGTGTACATACGGTTGGACTTTCCGACAACGAGCTCACATCGAACATTTCCCGTCAGAAAATGACCTTGTGTAAGCAGTATTAAAGTGGTACTAAACACAAATAAAATCTGTGTGTAAATGCAGTAAAGCCCTTGGTATACTCACTGTGGAAGGGGTTAATTCTCTGCATTGTGTAAAAAGGCTGTTTGATCCCGGGTTATCTGATCTTCCCATTCTTTTACTGTCCCCAATCCATATGCTGATAGAACAGAGTCTTGGAGGCACTCTGCAGATGCTCAGTTTGGTGGGTAGTGCTAGAGCGTTTTTTCTTTTTTTTGGTAACAGGACTGCTATTTACTGCTGATGAGAAAAGATATTTAGCAGTTTATATTTACTAAAATAATTGCAGTTCCATGTTCTGTGTACTGTGGAAGACCAGATATAGTGAATGCAGTGTCCTGGGTTTAGTAACACTTTAAAGTGAGAACCGCTTACGAATGAACATCAACAGTCACCTAACTGTCTTCAACTGTTACAATAGCGCAGCGTTAACTTTTAGGATTAACTAGATTTTTGATTATTTAAAGTGGTTATAAAGCCTAAACTTTTTTTATGTTAATGTAGTCCTTGCATTAGGGCTAAGCAATGTTTAGGTAGTAGTATCCCCCCTCTCTCCCACCCCTTACACTTATCCAAGCCATCATTCAATCCAGCTCTGTGTCCACCAGCAGCAGCTCTCTCACCTTACTTCCTGGGCTCACAGGCTTTGTTGCTGTCAATCAAAGTTAGTGGTGAGGGAGTGGGGGGCAGTGATGAGCCCTCTGTCTGTGTTTTTATAGATGCAAACAGTGAGGCTCGGGTACGAACCTGCACAAGTTTTCCCCATTGGAAGCAGCTTCCTATGTGGGCATTCGCCAGAGAGGAGGAGCCAGAAGCACTGGTGGGAACCCCAGGAGAAGAGGTTCAAAATGGAATTACACAGAGCAGGTAGGTATCTCCCTGTCATAGCAGAAGTGTCAGGCTGTAAGGCCATACTGAAAATTATAGAATTTCTTAATGTATATTGTTGCCCTCCTAATGTAGGCTATATATAAATGTGGTTGTACCATCAAACCATAAAAATGAGTAAGTCGAATAGACTCAAAGATGGAGCTCGCCTCTCACCACATCCCAGAGACAATTAACAAGAAAATATATATATCTATGGACCCCGAAAGGGTGGCGACCCCAGGGATTTTGTGGGTGGGAGGGAGGCAAAGAGTAAAGAAAAGTATAAAAGTGGAGGATAACAAAGTGTATAAAAATTGTATTACAAAATTGCACATAATGTAGAGAGTTAAAAACAATAAAGTGTACAGACACTGCAAATGATCTTAGACATACAGGTTCTACTCATAAAGAACTCATACGTGTATGATACATATGGAACAATTCAACATGTTTCGGAATATATGAAATGTGAATTCCTTCTTCAGGGGATTTCCTGTGCAGTTATACAATTTAATCTGCAAATCTATAGAAGATAAAAATATACTGAGAAACAAAGTACAAAGATACTAGGCATCTATAGTTTGGTGGGCATACAGGAGTTGGTTGGGGAGCTTGGAAATAAATGTAGCTAGTAAAATGGTATAACAACAGAAAATAGACTTACTTTACACCATTTACAGTTGTTTTATGAGAATCAAGGAGGATGCAATGTTCACGGTGTGGTGCTAGCAGTCTCGATCTCCCAGATTTTTGAGGTAGTGCAGGAGAAAGGGTTGGAGTAGATTGAAAACTCAAAACAACGCTTTTAATCGTGTTGCCCCATATCAATATTCATGGGCAACAACATATGAAGCAGGCAGAGTCATAGAGTGCATTCGACCCGTGCGGTCCACAAGGAACGGCTAAATGGATACGTATGCCAAAACCTATGGTATAGGGAGAATGTATAGTCAAAATATGCTATACTATTTATAAATTCTGGTAGTTTGATCTATATATGAAAAGAAAACATGACCTACATGGAAATTTGGTGGAAGCTGAATAGACTCAAAAAAACATGCTACTACAATAAAGGGGGGGGGGGGGGGGGGAGTGACACTCGAGACCTTATAGACAGAATAGATTTGGAATCTTTTTTGAATCCATCTATTAGTTCCAACATTAAGGATCAGACATCTTCTAAACTGAAGAAAAAATCTGACCTATATCCCTCTCCAGGCACCAAACAGGGCATATCTACATTCCTCAAATTATCAACTCAGGAAATCAGAGAATTAAATGCAAATAGAAGTCTCCCTGAGAATCTAACAAACAAAGAGAAACAGGCCTTGAATGCACTAGCTAATAACCCCAACCTAGTCATTAAACCCTCAGATAAGGGCGGAAATATCGTACTAATGAACAACGATAAGTACATATCGATGTGCATGCAGATACTCAACAACACCGAATGGTATAGACCGATTAAGCCTGAAATAATCACTTCATTCAACGAATATATATATATATATATTTTCTCCTAATGTAGGCTGGACAGAATACAAGATATCAGCACTGAGCTCAAGTGAGAAACAGATCAGCCTCCATTGGATCCTTATGGCCTGATACTGGTCTGACATTTCTGCTTTGACAAGGAGAGAATACATCTAAAAAAACAGCACACACACCATTCCTGAGATGTAAGACATTCATTTTAACAACTTAAAAGTGAAGAATTAAAATCCTATAAATGCTCATTCCAGACTGGTTATTTTTAAAGATGACCTAGGATCCGATGAATGTATTATTGTCAAGTGCATACAGTATATACAAAGTGCAGTATAAATGTAAAACTTAAAAGTATTTATTGTTTCTCAAGCAGGTGATACAGGGTATTAATTGTTTCCTAGCAATCACATAGAGACATTCAGATCTATACATTAATTCACCTATCCAAATGCATTTGTCAAATGTTACCTGTGTCGATCACAGTGAAATCTACCAAATTTGTTGTCGGTTGTTTTTTATTTTTATAAATATGCCCTTATCCCACACAGCTCAGCCCCTATGGGACCTTGTGACCTATCAGTGTAAGTCACAGTCTACCTTCCTGCTGCCCCATATGTTGAGATTTTCCAGAACACTAAACATAACAGAGTGATTCCTGAGGGTAAAAGGAAATGCTTCCTACTTCCTGAACACTAAGGAAATGCTTATTGTATGAATTTATTCATGTATGCTGGTAAAGATAAAGCCGCTGGGCTAATTTTTTTTTCTCAAAAATGTTCCACAGGTGGGCAAAAAAGTCAGCTTATGCTATAATACTGTCAATCTGGAGGTGTTCCTTGCAGTGCTTCTTCTTTGTCATAAGATACCCACCGTCTTGCCATCACAAAAGCGCCCTTCATTTACGGTATACTTGTGCAGAGATCGGTGCTGATATCATCATGTCAGAGTGCCATGCATCAGAAAGGACCCCCCCCAACCAGAAAAACAGGCTAACACCCTGTGTTGTGACGTGCCTGGCCTAAAGACTAAAAAGGAAAGTATGAAAAAAAGGTATGAAATACATGCTGGAGGACCTTTAGGAAAATTAGGGTATGGCTGTGCGGGGAAGGGGAGCATAAAGATATGCCTGCTTTAAAGAAAACATTCCATAACAGAATTGACATTGTTATCCTCCTTCTTAAAATACTAGTGGCCTGATTGTCAGGCTTCTCCACAAGATTCAGTATTTCTCAGTATTTGTCACTGGCCCAGATAAAGTTTGTAGAGCAAAAGGTCTGACTTCACTATGGCAGTACTTCCTTCTTCTCTGCTCCATAAGCATAAATATGAAGGGCCAGAACCTGAATGTGCAATTGATTATGCCCAAAGATGCAAAAAAAAAAATTAAACAATTTTTTTATCATGGTATGCTTTTGTTGCAGGGTGTATTGCCCAAGACTGAGGCATGTGAAAACAAACCACAAATGGTAGAAAATAATACATAAACATATTTGAATTATTCCAAAATGTCAACGATATTTTCAAATTGTCAACACTAGCAGATCAAATACAACGAAAACTTCAGTGATGCATTAAAGATCTCATAATATACTAAAGCAATATACTAAATGCATATTAATGAAGAAGTGTGAGTATTAAAAGACTATACAAGGAAGTTCATTAATATTAGCGTGTGTAAATCTCACTTTATAAGTATTCTTCAAAACTAAGCAAAAAGCAGCACAAGTCATCATATCATAAGTTATTTGAGTCTGTGACTGATTTATCAGAGTAGATTATTTCCTCTGTCACCTTACTTGCAATTTGCAAGTAATGATCACAGATTCTTTTCACATAAATCCAGATAAGTGCATTCTGAAATGTTTAATATGTCAATCAAAAATACAGGTAAATAGTAATTATTTCTCAATCATATTTCATGCTGGCTACACAACACAAATTTGTTCAACCCATTCTGTTCTCTGAGCTTTGTCACTATACACACGTATACTGATCTTTATTTAGAAGAAACAAATGCTGATAAAATATGAAAAATGTCATGATTTTGTGGTAAACGTACAACAAGTCTAAAGCTGAAAAGGATGAATTCTATGTTTCCTGTTCCTCATTACTTATTTTGTAAAGCCTGTCTCCAAAACCAAGGTGCACCTTAACTATATGAATCTTACCATGGAATTGTTGCAGTTTGCAGTGAAGCATGAAGACACTCTTTGTGATAACGGCGTTTCCTGGTTTGGGCCTTTCAACAATTGCAGAAAAAGCACTGACATGAAAGCAAATATAATGCATTGATTAGAAAATAATTTACATAAAATAATGTAATAAAAGTAATTAATGTACAGAAATCAAAGGGTGCTTAAGATTGAGTGACACACACCAAACGCATGTTTAGTAACCACCATCTTTGTATAAACGGCATATACTTAACGTAAGCAAGCACTGGTCTTAAATTATTTAACATCTTAATGTGACAAATATAACCAGTAACACAAAACAATTCTCCTGCGCTTGGGTGCTGGGTCTAGAGGTGTGTGGTGCAGTCAGCCCTTTTGTATGGCATGTCAATGGCCTTGCTGCCCTCCTCAGAACAATAGGTGTCCTTGGAACTGAAACATATAAAAAGAAGGGAGGGCGCACCGATGTTGTGCATTACCAAAAATAATTTTATTATAGGTAAAACAGCAATGATCATACTCACATTGTAACATGGTATACAAGCATATCAACGCAACAGCAATAACGAGCAGTAACTTTTGGGTCTATAGCAGGAACTGAAGGTGTTGGAGGACCAAATGGTATTGCAGGGTGGCTAACGCTTTTCAAGGGAGCACCCTCTTCCTCAGAGCCAAAGCGATGAATGACTGGCCTTTTCTAACTATCTCTATATATATACACACACACATATGCACCTATATGTACAAGTCCATATGATGGCAGATCTTGCCACACCCATCCACATAGGCCCCAATTTCCCTGTATACCTATACCCTTATATCCGTACACAGAAACTGTCAATGTGGAAAAGGTGGGCCTGAGATACCCGACAGTGTTACACACTTTCCCTTTGTCTACAAGGGAGGTGGGGCCTATGTGGATGGTTGTGGCAAGATCTGCCATCATATGGGCGTGTACATAGGTGCATATATGTGTGTGTATATATATATATATATAGAGAGAGAGAGAGCTAGTTAGAAGAGGCCAGTCATTCATCGCTTTGGCTTTGAGGAAGAGGGTCCTCCCTCAAAACACGTTAGCCACCCTGCAATACCATCTGGTCCTCCAACACCTTTGGTTCCTGCTATAGACCCAAGAGTCACCGCTCGTTATTGCTGTTGCGTTGATATGCTTGTATACCACGTTTCTATATGAGTATGATCATTGCTGTTTTACCTATATTAAAATTATTTTTGGTAATGCACAAGGTCGGTGCGCCCTCCCTTCTTTTTATGTTATAGTTGCAGACTCTGGGCATACTAGACACACCCAAAAAATGTCATCATTGTACACAGGATGTGTTTAGTAGGTCTAGTCCTTCTGCCCTGCTGCAAGGATCCCCCCTGTCCCAGTACACAGCAATTCAGCTCTAATTAATCACAGCTGCATTGCCGAGTACATAGAGAAGGTCAGCAGCAGGAGCTGTCAAAAAAAAAAAAAAAAATGGCAATGTTTATCAAGAACCTTGCTCAGCCACGAATACAGAAAACTACAATGAAATATTATGTATAAAAAGAAAATGCTGCGCTATCCTAATAATGGCATACCATATGTATATATGTATAAAGTGACCCAGTGAACTATGTGTTATGTGCAAAAATGTATACAATAGAAGAAAATCTTGTGAATCAAAGATAACAAAATTAGATAATGAAGTCCATTCCAACAATAGTCAAATCTTGTAATGGTGATTCAAACGTGTTCTCGCGTCCACACAGGTGCACCCCCTTATGTGTATACGCTCACCTCAGAGCGTATGACCTCACAATTAAGTTCAGTCAGTGCACGCATATGAACCACCCCTGGGTTCAGTGTTAGTAATGGGATCCTGGGCTCCACATCCATATAAAACATACAAAGGACTTGAAAGTGTGATACAGTTTTAAAAAAAACATATATTTATTGATGAACAATAGCCCTCTCAAGTGTACTCACATTTGCCAGGTGCTTCAGTGCACCACTCTACAGAAAGCCAAATCATTGAAATAGTGGGTCCCTCCATCTTGACAGACCAGCTGTGTCTTGCACCGACCTGTCCCCTCCGCAACATGTGTCGATACAGGGAAATAACATATCCTCCTGAGGGGGATTGTTTCATTTTGTAATATTCTGTGTTTTCATCTACAGATCCGAGGGATGAAGTCAGTTAAAGCAACCTGACAATGTTTTTTTTTTTTTTATTAAATGTTCCTCTGTTGAACCCCTATTAACCCCTTAGTTTACTCTAATCAGCCCAAATTCACTCCTTTTTTTCTCTCCTCCATTCAATTATAAAAGTTTCCTGGTGATGTTTTTTTCTTCTATTTTTTTAACCAATATTTAAACTTTTTTTCTGATTTTGTTTGCTTTGTTCATTAATATTTTTACACCTTTTACATATATTTACACGTATCACAACGAAAAAATAGCAAAATTTAAATAACTTACTTTACTTCATTTGTAAATAACTTTAAAATTATGATTTTGGTACGAAGCTTGCATTGTTGTTTTAAAGGAGTTGTAAAGGCAGAAGGTTTTTTTTTTATCTTAATGCATTCTATACATTAAGATAAAAAACCTTCTGTGTGTAGTAGCCCCCCCCAGCACCCCTCTAATTACCTACCTGAGCCCCTTCTCTCTCCAGCGATGTCTACGGTTCCCTCAGCCATCCAGAACACTCCTCCTGATTGGCTGAGACAGAGCAGCTGCGCCATTGGCTCCCGCGGCTGTCAATCAAAGTCAGTCAGCCAATCAGTTGAGAGAGGGACGGGGACAGGTCGGGGCTCTGTGTCTGAATGGAGCTCTGACTCAGCTTGGGTGCCCCCTGTAGCAAGCTGCTGGCTGAAGGGCACTCAAAGGAGGGAGGGGCTAGGAGCAGCAAAGAGGGACCCGAGAAGAGGAGGATCCAGGCAAAACCAACTGCACAGAGGAGGTAAGTGTAACATGTTTGTTTTTTTTAAACAAGCCTTTACAATCACTTTAAACAGGACAAATTACACAATACAATGCACACTTTTTATGTGCAGTAACACTATTTACTTTTAAACTAGCACAGCTCAATAAAAGAATACATGCCTTTTGTTTAGTTTTAAATATGTTTAATTGTTTAATTGTTGCAGGACAATAGTCACAAAAAGAAAATCTTGCTTGTCCTTAGAAAAACAATATATGTATTACGTTGCTAAGTAATGACAAAATTATCGCCAAATAAACAAGCTCATAGCAGAAATTTAAAAATTGCTCTGGTCCATAAGCGGTATACAGGTGTGAGAGCCAATGTGGATACTGCACCCACAAAGCAACCACAACCAGATTTCTACAATATCTATACTTTGCTCCCTTCCGCTGGTGCTTTAGGGGAAAGCCTAGCAATGTCCATGGTTGCAGTATGGCCAACACTGCAAATACAAAGACAAGCAGCTGTGATACTAACACTCCACAAGCACGTATACTTATTTATCCAAAATCCCAAAAGGTCTGATGATCATTAGAAATGATTAATTAAAGAACCCAATGCCTGGCATTGACAAATTATTTCCCTATACCTATCACTGAATTTATTATAGAATAAGATCTTATTAGAAACAGTATTGTTAACAAAATAAATTAGAATAATCCGAGATGATTAGATTTCTGTTATTTTTAAGGACTAAATTGGTGGCGTTGATGTGGTTTAACATATCATCAGATAATATTTTACTAAATAAATAAGAACATGGGGACTTGGCTATAGCACATAAGCTCCAGATTCACTCTAGTTAATGGAAAGCTGCATAAAAAAACATAACAATAAAAAAAAGTTGGTCTGTTAAATAAACTATTTAAAGTAATTTATTATATATGTTCAAAAGTAAACAACATGTTGATCATGCCACAAATGTAATGAGCTCATAACTCTTGCAGTGGCATTGCTACTACTGGGAACCCAGTGCACTTGCCCTGCAACTCCTGGCACATCCCCTAGGTCTCGTCACCACCACAGCCCACCACTGCAGCAACAAAAATTTCTCCCTGCCATGCCACCTTTTAGAATTCCATAGGCCCCTCCCCAGCTCTGATAAATATGCATTCCCCCTCATCATCATATGCATATGCACCCCTGCATTTTGTCATTACACACCCCTGAACTCTGTGTATTACATATCTTTGTCTCACATACTCTTGTCCACAGCACTCTGAAGTATATACCCTTGACCCCTGCACCGTGTGAATTATGTACTCCTTACCCCTGCATACTGTGCATTACACACCTCTGATCTCTGCACTCTCTCATACAACCTGACACCATCATTTTGTGCATTATATAATCCTGCGCCCTGCACTCCATGCATTACAGTCTCCTGACCCCTACATTCTGTGCGTTACACACCTGGACCCCTGCACTCTGTACATTGCATACTCCCGCCTCTGTACACCTTGCATTACACCCCTCCTGACATTTGCAATCTGTGCTTTATGTATTCCAGTTCCCTGTAATTCTTGAATTACACACCACTGATCTCTGCACCCTGTGTGTTACAGACTCCTGCACTATTTACACTATACAGTAATACCTTGGATTGCGAGCAACACGGTTAATGAGCAATTTGCAATACAAGCTATTATTTTTGAAAAATCCTGACTCAGTTTGTGAGCATTGTATCGCAAAACGAGCAGGATTCAAGCCTCTGCGGTGTGCAGTACCGAATTTAGGAAGAGGTGCGGGGGCACCGGTGACACTCGGAGCTGCTCGGATGCACTCGGAAACACTCCATTTCCGAGTGTTTCTGAGCCTCTCCAGTGTTTCCAAATGCATCCAAGCAGCTCCGAGTGTCTCCAGTGCACCCCCCCCCACCTCTGGCCACATGCATACTGCATACAATAGAAGTCACTGTGGAAAAAATTATCTGAGTTTCTATTGACTTCTATGAGGAAACCGCTTTGATATACAAGTGCTTTGGATTACAAGCATTCTTCTGGAACGAATTATGGTCGTAATCCAAGGTACCACTGTATTTTACATTGCATACTTCTGACCAAAGTTCTGACCATTGCTGGTTGCTAAGCATTCCCTGAAGTTCTTCTTCAAGATAAACCTTAGACAAAATGTTAGCTCTCTGTCTATTTTCAGTGTGCACAAAAGCATATGTAATGGAAGCATTTCATTTTTTAAATTAATGTCTGGAGGCTTATACATGCATATGAGACTCTTGCTTGTGACACAGCAATTAAAGCATACCATTGAGGGTATGACATGTGCGCTGTGCATACAGTGAGTATGCTCAGGTTTTTTATAACCATATCCTCCACTGTTCACTGCGTTGTGAATGACACACAACATAAATACTCTCCTTATGGTGCCCAAAGATGTCCCAAGTCTTAAAATCCTAGCAGTGTCCCTGCTGTTGACAATGGGTTAGCAATGCTTTACTGAAATCTCAAACAATGTCAGATTATTTTTGTGAACTACAAAGTGCTTCCAACTAGCTAGGAAAATGAGGAAAGGGGAGGTGTTTTGTAGTACTGACACAGTTCCTATCTTAGGTTTTCAACATTGCTTCTCCATACATACAGGTTTTTCCATCCCACCAATGTGTTGTATTTTATTTATAGTTCATATTAAAAGCAGGCCATTGTTCTGGTTTTTGATAATTACCTGGTGATTTTTCCAGTTCCCTTCGGTTGCTCTTTCAAACGGAGCACACTAGGCAAGGAAGCAGATCCGTTCTAACGTGGTCAGTTTGCATCATGTCTCCTGAGTTTGGAACTACAGGATACCATGCCATGTGGTGCCATGTGTAGCCCCATAGTCAGATTCAGCTGCCACACCTCCATCCAGCTCTCAACAGTTTGAGAGTGGCAGTAGCCGCGCTCCTTGCAGAGCAGCTGAGGGTTTCCATAGATCTCCTTGCACGGTGTCAGCAAAAGATGCCAAGCATCTTCTGAAGGCCCTACCAAGCCCTCCAAGTTGTGAGAGAGGAGGGGGAAGAGCAACCATATTATCACACTAAAATACACCCTATAAAGATATATACTGGATATTTGTGTGGTTTTTACATCTTTTGCCTTTACATACACTTTAAGCATTGTCATCCTAGGACAGAAAGTGTGTTACTTAAAGGACCATGCACCAGGTGAAAATAAATAATTTTTTATGAGTGCACATTGCAATCTATATTCCAGATTGGCCCTAGTTGCTAGACTCACTTGCACCTTTCCTCATTTGAACTCCATCTGCCCTGACTCCAATTAATTTACTGACCACATACAGTATTTGATTTTGGCATTTAGCTCTGTTTACCCCGACAACGACCTGTGGCTATACTTCCCAGCTGTACTTCTGTCTTACTCTCCTTCAAACTCCCTGTCCAGATGTATACAACCTTTGGCTTGACACTGAACATGGACTTACCTAATGATTGGTACCTCACCTTAGCCTGATTACCTGACCATTACTACTAGAAAGCAACACTCACCACACAAGTTCCAAACCTACCTCCATTGTTAGGATTTCTAAAGTTGTCATCTTGAAAAGAGCATATTCTCATCCTACTTGTGCGTCTGAGGATTGTTGGCTATTCTAACTGGATTTCATAGATCACAACCCCCTTCTGAAATCCTTACAGTTATTCATGGCCCAACTAGTGACGTATGGGCTAAACAGGCCCACTCACCTGAACCTTGTCTATTAAGGGTGCCCATAGTAGCCACTGAAGGGCTCGGATTTGACAGGGACATTGTAACATTAGCAGGTAACATTGTAAAATTAATGCAGACATGTACTTGGAGGTGAGATTTATGCAGTCTACATTTCCATCTGTTAGGAAGTTCTATATTAAATATAACCAGCTTGAATTTTGTTACCAATAATAGATTGCAGCTAATTAGATTCAAGTGAGAACACTAATGCCCCGTACACACGGTCGGATTTTCCGATGGAAAATGTCCGATTGGAGCGTGTTGTCGGAAATTCCGACCGTGTGTGGGCGCCATCGGACATTTTCCATCGGATTTTCCGACACACAAAGTTGGACAGCAGGAGATAAAATTTTCCGACAACAAAATCCGATCGCGTCAATTCCGACCGTGTGTGGCCTGTTCCGACGCACAAAGTGCCACGCATGCTCAGAAGAAATTCCGACACGGGACAGCTCGTTCTGATAAACTTAGCGTTCGCAATGGATACAGCACTTTCGTCACGCTGCAATGTAAAAAATGGTTTAATACAGCGCACTCTCTTCTTTATAATGTGACAAGAATTAAGTCGTTTTGATGCTCATATTCACACACACTTCTCACAAACTTCTTTCGTTACTATTTATCGGGATTCCCTCAATATATTTTGATTTCTCACATCTGACAACATATTTGTTTTTTTTTTTGTTTTTTTTTACTTTAATGTAGAATCTTTTTTTGTGTTTCTCTTTTTTTTTTTTTTTTTGGTGATTTTGATTTGTACTCCCGAAAATGTTTGTGTGTTTTTTGTGACAAGTTCCCACAACACCATTGATATGTTGTTCTATTTAATCTGTAGGAGATTGTTGGGTGTTGTTGTCCCTTGTTAATTTAACATTGTACTTTAGAAATGTACCTGAATCGTCACCAACAAACTGTCCTTTTTGGATGAAAACACACACAGGAGAGTAGAATTTACCTAAAAATATTTTATTAAGGGGTCACAACTATAAACAAAGAGGGAGGCAACGCTGGAGAAACTGCAGAAGTGGGCGAAGCCTTGGACCCCCAGGGCAGACATCAATTATTTAAAAGCAAAATTGGTGGCCTGAGGAGTCCATATCTAAGGGAGTGCAGTCTGGTCCAGAAGTCCCAGAGATCCGGAAAGCAGCAGATGACATCTGTGTCCCCAGGCTGTGGTCATACGAGAGACTGCATTTTCTGTCAGACCAGACTGAACCCAGGGTCATCACTCTGTGGTCTTCTTTCCACGCTTCCTTCCACGCTGTGGCTGTGGTGGTGGAGTTGTGGCAGCAGGAGGAGGAGGAGGAGGAGGATCGTCCCTCTCCATGACATCCGTCTTGTGTGTCAGTTCCCCACTCTCCCCCTTCCGAAGGACTTTATAAATCAGGTCCTCAGAGATCTTGCGTTGGCCCTCCTGCATGCCCAGCAATTTGGTGGCAGCCATGCAGGCAAAGGCCTCTTCAGGACTGGGGAAGGCTCTGAGGGACGCCGAAGCCTCCTGGATCAGCCTGTATGCTGAATCCTGCACGGGACTCGGAGTGGCCTTCCTGGCCCTTTTATATGGCAGGCGGAGGGGAGGGACCTGAGACTCAGTCATGCTGCGACTTGTCCCAGGCTTCTCTTGGCTGCCACTTAGCCCCGCCTCCTCCTGGCTGCCACTAATCCCCGCCTCCTCCTGGCTGCCACTAATCCCCGCCTCCTCCTGACTGCCACATTCCACAACCTCCTCCTGGCTGAGGTCTTCCTGTGTATGAAAAAGGGACATAGTTTTAGTATTGTTTTCATCAATCACACACAATTTTCACCTCCTGACTGCTGCAAATTCAATGTTAACAAATATAACAGACTATCCTTCTGAGCCCAGCATTTTTCATTCTTGTCCCAATTATTTTTGCCCACTACTGTCTATTGATATGTAAAACACTTTTTTTAATCAGCAATTAGTGATCAATAATAACATCTAGGAAACATCATTTATTTATTGCCCAGAAATCAGTAGAAGAATGCTATACCTGACTCCAGCTGGGCTCCTCCACTTCTTCCTGGCTGGAAGGCCCAGGTTGGACATCGGAAGCCTCGGCTGGGGTGGAAGGAAGAGTGGAAGGAAGAGTGGAGAGGGATTCCCTGACTTCAGTGTGGTCTGACAGAAATCGAAGTCTCTCATAGTACCACAGCCTGGGGACATAAACGTCATCTGCTGCAGCTCCGGACCTCTGGGAATCTGTGACCTTCTTGTGCTCCCTAAGATATGTGCTCCTCAGGCCACCAATTTTAGCTTTTAAATAAGGGATGGTTGCTGTGGGGACCACCGGCTTCACCAACTCCAGCAGTTTCTCCAGCGCTGCCTGCCTCTTCTGTTTGTGGTTATAGTGGGGGTGTCTCACTTGCCACAGACAGGGCAGCTCCCTGTACTTGTCTATGAACAGGGGCAGGAAATTTTGGTCATTGAACCCATCCATTTTCTCTGCAAGACACAACACATGACAAACCCTAAGGTCAGGCCAAACTCCCCTAATCTTGTTACAATATAGGCTTCAATTTCGAAGCAGTATAGGCCCAAGTTTAGATCCTACCTTCGTTAGCACGATCGGCGTCTCCGATGCTCCTTCCTCCGCTCACAGATCGTACGTAAGACGCGCGCGTTACGATTTATACACACTGCGCATGCGTATAACTCCGCCCGCCCCTGACGTTCTTTCTATTCTATTCCCCGCCCCTTTTCGTTCGGCGCAGTGGAGGAAGAGCACATGGCGGAGAGACAGCAGGATAGTGCTAAGTACAGCAACGAGGAGGAGGAGGAAAGGCTGGAGCCTGAAACGTCACGGTCCAGAAGGAGATTGAAGGACTCAAATATGTCCTTTGGGGAGATGTTGGAAATGGTGGACATCCTGAAGAAGGCCGACTATGATGGAAAGTATGGGCCTTACCCCAACCCCAATGTCCGAAAGGCCAAGATCATGGCGAAAGTGGTCAGGAGTCTGCACCGGAAATTCGGGGTACGACGATCGAAAGATCAGCTCAGGAAGCGGTGGTCGGACCTGAAATTACGAGAACATGAGCAGTACAGAAAGATCCGGAGAGTGCTGCAAAAAAGTAAGTAGTTGTGCTGTGTTCCTATTCTTTATGTTTATTACGTTCGTGCTGCTCCATGTGCTTTTAGGAACTGTTGTACAGTTTAAAATGGCAACTTTCATGTTCATGGGCACATTATTCGTTCGGATCACACATTTTTTTTTTTCGGACTATAAAATACCATTGTTTAGCCCATATGCATTTGGCCACCATTTTGAGGCCCTATACTTGTCTTCAAAGAATTGGGTTGTGTAGATGGCTTTGTTACTAGAATGAAATGCAAACTAGATTGTGTGTAAGGAGAGGACACTCAGCAGCTGTTTTCACATCTGGACACTGGAGCACTAGTGTGGGACCCCAGAACACCATTTTTATTAGGGGGGCCACACAGGTGCTCCAGTGTATACTATAGGGGGGGCTACATCTGTGAAGTTTGTACCAAACAGGTAAAGTATTGCAGCTTGACAAAGGACACTAAAAAAGCGACATCTTGGAACTCTGCTAAAATAGATCATTGTACCCCACTTCCAAGCAATGTTTCATCTTTATAGTTCTGCCATCAAATATCTGTGTGCTAATTATACCATTTTTGTTTTACATAGGGGAGAAAAGACTCGGAGGACACCCCTCATCCAAGGAGACCAGAGCCCCCCCCCTCTAGAAGAAGGGGAAATACCAACACAAGATGAGCAGGAGGAAGAAGACGTGGTGGAACTAGTCACCACAACAGGTGAGTGTCTGCAACCACAGGCTCAGATAAGAGATGGATGGCGGCATTTTTTTAGACCTAATTTATTTTGGGTTTCCTTTCTTTTTAGGTGATCGTGAGGTTGTGGATGAAGATCCTTTCACATCAGAAAGTGCCCAGATCCTGATCGGGGAGATCATGGGGTGTAATTTACAATTGGAAAACATCAAGCAAAACATCAATGATGTTATTCCAAAATATAAAAACATCATTGATGTTTTGGGGCGAGTTTAAAGCCCCTCCAAATCACTTTCTTCTTTTGTCTGCTACAATGTGCGAAATGTTTTTGTGATTTTTCCCAAAGCCAAATTTGGAGGATGCACACAGTGTGCCAACATGTGCTATCTGCCATCACGGGAGATCAATGGACGCGTTTTGGGGGTGCAACCCCTTCCTCAATTATAAAGTAACGGTGAGGTAGGGCTTTCTCCCCCAAAACACGTCCCTTCATCCCCCGTGATGGCAGGTAGCACATGTTGACATTGTGAAATTGGTGTGCATCTTCCAAATTTGGCTTTTCCAGGGGTGATTTCCCCCCATCTGAACACAATATCAAACCCAGTTCCTAAATTCTCATGTCTGATATTGCCTTCCAGTTCTACCAAATGTGAACTTTGTAAGATCAAGATTTGTGTCTTTCTTGTTGGTTTTACACAGGCCTGTTTTCTATAAAATGCACATTTTGATTTTGGATAATGACACCACAAAATATGTTATACAACAAACATGTCGGTTTGTCAGAAAAACCTTTGGTAAATGCACATGTGATTGTGCTGGTAGTAAAAAGATTGTTCATCAAGAATGTGTGGATTATTGTCTCAATGCTACAACACTTTTGGGGTGATGTAATTGTTGTTTTATGAGAAAATGGGGGTAATTTCCTAAGGGCAAATCCTCTTTGCACTACAAGTGCAGTTTCAGTGCAGTTGCAAGTGCACTTGTAGTGAAAAGTGTCTTTGCATTTAGTAAATAACAGCCAACAGTGCTTTGTATAAGGTTACACAATCACGATATTTTCTGCACTCCACACATTTCTGTCAGGGTCAGCTAAAACAAACACAAGCAGTAAATGTCCACAAAGAAGAGCCTGGGGGGAGATGCCTGTCGAGAACTTGAGGTCCTGCAGGCTTCTCCCTGTGGTCAAATACCGCAAGGTAGCGACCAACCTCTGCTCCGGAGTGATGGCTTGCCTCATGCAGGTATCCTGCCTGCTGATATAGGGGGTCAGCGAAGCCAACAAACGGTGAAATACGGGGTCCGTCATCCTGAGAAAGTTCCTGAAATCATCAGGATTATTCTCACGGATCTCACGGAGCAAAGGCATATGACAGAACTGGTCACGCTGAAGCAACCAATTCTTGGTCCATGAACTCCTCCTCACCCTGTTCATGGACTGGACTTGTGTCAAGGTCAGGACCCCAACACCAAGCCCCCGCACAGCACGAACTGTACGAGGAGTACGCATACGAAACATGGCTAGAAAACGGTCGGCTGCTCAGAACGAAGTAACAGAACGCACTGAAGAACAGCAAGGCCTGTGAAGAGCGACCTGAAAAACAGCAACGAGCGGACAAGATCGCACAGAAAACTCCGATACGAACTGACGCCACGCACTGAAGAGCAGATACAAACCCACAAGCAGAAACTGAACGTCAGAAAACGATCTGAAAGCCACGAGTCTGAAAAAGCGTGAATCGTCTCTCACCAAACTTTTACTAACACGAGATTAGCAAAAGGAGCCCAAAGGGTGCCGCGCTTGGTTCTGAACCGGCCTTTTCTAGTCTCGTCGTACGTGCTTGACGTCACAGCGTGGTTGTCGATCGGAAATTCCGACAACTTTGTGCGACCGTGTGTAGGCAAAACAAGTTTGAGCCAACATCCGTAGGAAAAAATCCGAGGATTTTGTTGTCGGAATGTCCGATCAATGTCCGACCGTGTGTACGGGGCATAAGAGGGGTTATGACCAAACAGATTATAAAGCACTGGTTTACAGTCTCTACTGAACTGGCAAAGCGTAATGTCATGAAAGATTTAGAGAAGCCCACAGAGAGGCTCATATATGAACATTATTCACAAGATTATTAACTAGAACATTGATTATTGCCTATACCAATCAATAAGCATCCAAATGTAATTTCTGCAATGAAAATGTATTAAAGATTCTGATTATTTGTTACAGACAACAAGATTTTTTCTACTACTACTGTATCCTGGATAAGTTAAACAAGCTATTCATCTCCTTCCCAAGGTCATCACAACACCATCACATATCTTATCACCCTGCTCTACAGGTTATCCAGTAAACATACGGTATATATCTTAATAGCAATACAGAACAATGACAAAGAGGTGATGGTTTTGTCCCCCACCCCTATATTCCTATATGGCCCATTTCAATTCAGCCAAGGAAATCATTTTGCTTTCTCACTATGTTTCAAAACCATTTTATTAACAATTCACAAATGCTTTATATGTTTTTCTAGCCAAACTCTCACAGCATTTATCAAGTGTTGTACATTTTTTAAATGTAGTGATTCTGCTGCTGGCAAGGTGTTGCTTGTGTGACATCAGCCTCTTCTGTCCAATCCCCCCACCCCTACTATCAGCACTGGAGGCCTCCCAGTGTGTCATTTATGTTTTTTTTTTGGTTTTTTTTTAAACAAAAATTTTTTTTTATTATTTTACTAAGGCTGGGTTCACACTGATGCTGGATGCCGCTCACAACAGGGGTCCAGTGCTTCCCTGTTCTCTGTTTCAGGGACGAATCAGGCCCAAATGTTTACCTGAATTCAGACCCGAAACAGAGCCAAAGACACATAGAACCCCCGTGCAATTTGCTCCGCATATGCCACGGAGATGTGTGAACTGGCACCATTGAGAGCCAGTCACAATCTCTTGTCATGCAAATTGGATGCGGGGCAATCTGCATTCAATTCCCACTAGTGTGAACCAAGCCTAAATCTTCAGCCTATGTTATGTCACATGACATGCAGTATCCTTTTTACCTTTTCTCTGCTAATGGGTGGTGCCTAATGTGATGGACTAAAGTGATACTCATGATTACACTGGGAGAGCAGGGTCTGTGGTAACTTCTCCTCAGGGAATTGTTCTGTGATGCCCAGTGTTTACAGAATGTCTTAATTCTTTCAGATTCAATGGCACTGGACTTCATTCAACATAAAAAAACTGAATACATCTAGTGGAGGAAAGAAATTACTGCAGGGTACATCGCCAGGGAGGTGATGAGTTTTGCGTCCAACTGATAATATTTCACTTTACACTTGCTGGGCAACCATTCACACACAAACAAAAAAAGATCAAATGAGCAAATGAGTTGGCCTTTAAAACCACTTCCATCCTGCAGAACATCATATAATGTCCTGGGCTTTCATTCGGGATATCTGAATGATGCCTGCAGTTATAGGCATTAATCAGATATAATTTTTCTCAGCCGGAGATTCCCTGCACCATAAGAACAATCATAGTGGCTGTTCAGCTGCTTGATTGTTCTTACAGGCGGCGGGAGGGAACATTACCCCTCCCGCTGCTCTCCGGTGCTTCTACCGGCTCACCAATCACATGGGAAAAGGAACCCGCTGGAAGTTAGCCATAGAGAAAACCGAGGGCCAGATGGTCCCCAGCAGTCTCTATGACTCTCGGAGGACCAGGCGTGACGTTATGACATCACATCCAGGCCGGCGGAAGTATACATTGCCGGGGACTTGGTTGAAAAGCCTGAGATCGTTCATTTCTTTTTTTTGATCTCAGGCTTTCCAGCCTGGAGTAGAGATGTGGGGACCTATAGACCCTACATCTCTTCATAAAGAGGACCTGTCACGCACCATTCCTATTACAAGGGATGTTTACATTCCTTGTAATAGGAATAAAAGTGATCAAAAAAAGTATTTTTTTAAGCGAAAGTGTAAAAATTAAAAAAATAAAGTAAAGTAAACAATAATAAATTAAAGCTCCCCCATCCCTACGTGCTCGCACGCAGAAGCGAACGCATATGTAGGTTGCGTCCACATATGTAAACAACGTTCAAACCACACATGTGAGGTATCACCTCGAATATTAGAGCGAGAGCAATAATTCTAGACCAAGACCTTCTCTATAACTCTAAACAGGTAACCTGTAAAAATTTTTAAAGTGACGCCTACGGAGATTTTTAAGTACCGAAGTTTGGCACCATTTTACGAGTGTGCGAAATTTTAAAACATGACATGTGAGGTATTTATTTACTCAGAGTAATATCATCAGTCACATTATAGAAAAAAAATTGGGCTAATTTTACTGTTTTTTTTTTTATATTCGTGAAAGTGTTTTTTTTTTCCCCCAAAAAAAATCGCATTTGAAAAATTGCTGTACAAATACCGTGTGACATAAAAAGTTGCAATGACTGCCATTTTGGGTCTCTGCTAAAAAAATATATATATAATGTTTGGGGATTCTGAGTAATTTTCTAGCAAAAAAATGATTATTTTCACATGTAGGAGAGGAATGCTGGAATTTGCATGGTATGGAAGTGGTTAAGCCCTAATTTGTTAGGCCTCCATGCCTGATGTGGAGCAAATATAGGAGAATTAGTGACCATACCCATGTTATATGGTCACAAGTTCTCTCAACTATTCACCAAATACTTTGTTGTTCTTTCATCACCATTTTTGACCTGTTTTTAGCACCAGTATCCCATCAGTAGCATTTAAATAAAATATTCAGCATTCTATCCACTTATTTCTGTGTTTTGAATGTAGAAGCCACTTACAAAGGTGTTATATCTTTATTCTTAGGCTAGCCACTGGGTGGCACTATTATCACTGTTGTAGCACTTTTTGGCCGGGTTCACACTGGTACAACAAATGCTCCGACATTGGGAGCTCATGTCACATGACCTGTGAAAATCAGTGTTTCCCTATGGGAGCCATCTTAACAGGTCCGACACAAGTCGGTCTGACTTTGAAAATGCTCCCTGCACTACTTTGGTCCGACTTTGATCCTACTTCAGCCCATTGAATATCACTGAAGCTGGATCAAAGTCGGATACCGGTCTTGACGGATCCGACGTTGGCATGCGACTTGGGCTCTGATGATCTTGAAGGGGAACTCCACGCCAAATAAAAAAAAAAAAGCGGCATGGGTTCCCAAGAGCATACCAGGCCCTTCGGTCTGGTATAGATTTTAAAGGGAACCTCCATGCCGAAAAAATGGTGTGGGGGTCCCCCCAAAATCCATAACAGACCCTTATCTGAGCACACAGCCTGGCAGGTCAGGAAAGGGGGTGGGGATGAGCGAGCACCCCACCAACTCCTGAACCATACAAGACCACATGTCCTCAACATGGGGGGGAGCTTTAGAGCAGGGGGGTCCCTGCGCCCCCCCACCCCAAAGCACCTTGTCCCCATGTTGATAAGAACAAGGGCCTCTTCCCGACAACCCTGGCCGTTGGTTGTCGGGGTCTGCGAGTGGGGGGCTTATTGGAATCTGGAAGCCAGCATGCCCAGGGACTGTGACGGCATAAGGGGGCGGGGTCACCGCCTATATAAGTCAGAGCGGAGCGCCCAGAGTGCATTCCAGCCAGAGAGAGCGTCGTGTCAACATCAGAAGAAGAGAAGAGGGCAGAAGGCCGAAGACCGGGCTCCTCCGCTATAGCAAAAGAGCGGCAAAAGAGCAGAAGATAGCGGAGGAGCCCGGCAGAAGACCCGAAGAAGAACCGGAGAGACCCCCGAAGAGAAGAAGGCCCCCGGAGCTGTCTAATAAATTACTTTAAAAAGCTGTGTAGTGTTTTTTTTTTAATTGACACTTTTTTCTTCCAGGTGAATGGGTAGGGGTACGATGTACCCCATACTCATTCACATAGGGTGGGGGGCCGGGATCTGGGGCCCCCCTTATTAAAGCCCCCCACCCGCAGACCCCGACAACTAACGGCCAGGGTTGTCGGGAAGAGGCCCTTGTCCTCATCAACATGGGGACAAGGTGCTTTGGGGTGGGGGGGCCGCAGCCCGCCCCCCTCCCCCAAGGCACCAACCCCCCCATGTTGAGGGCATGCGGCCTGGTACGGTTCAGGAGGGGGGGCGCTCGCTCGTCCCCACCCCCATTCCTGACCGGCCGGGCTGCGTGCTCGGATAAGGGTCTGGTATGGATTGGGGGACCCCCACGCCATTTTTTCGGCTAGGGGGTTCCCCTCAAGGTCCATACCAGACCTAAGGGCCTGGTATGCTCTTGGGGGGGTGGACCCATGCCGGTTTTTTATTTAAAATTTGGCGCGGAGTTCCCCCTCAAGATCATCTGAGCACAAGTCACGTGCCGAAGTCGGATCATGCGAGACGGCGATCCGACTTTGATCCGACTTCAATGATAGTCAATAGGCTGAAGTAGGATCAAAGTCGGACCAAAGTAGTACAGGGAGCATTTCTAAAGTCGGAATGACTTGTGTCGGACCAGTTAGGACGGCTCCCATAGGGAAACATTGGATTTCACATGTCATGCGACATGAGCTCCCAGTGTCGGAGCGTTTGTCGGACCAGTGTGAACCCAGCCAGAGCAAAATCTTATCTTGTTCATTCAAGTCAGATGGAAGTAGGACCAAAGTAGGACCGATGTAGGACAGATGTAGCAGGACAAAGTAGGATGATAGTTGTACAACAGTCGTGTGGTATCAGTGTGAACCCAGCCTAAAGATTCATACCAGACACAGTGCCTGGTATTGTCGGGGATCAAAGTCGAATCCTTGTTCGTTGAAGTTGGACGCATGTCGGACTTCAAGTCGCAGGATCCAAGGTGGTACGATTGTCGTGTTGTACCAGTGTGAACCCGGCCTTAATGTAATTTACTTTGGAGGAGGTAGCAGAAATAAAACCGCATTGAACGATTGGTTAAAATATCAGATAAGGTGTTTGGACAGCTCTCCTCCTCACTACACATCCAGAGTAACAAGACACCGGAAGTGTCGTCACCGGCTCCAACCGACGTGTTACGTCACAGGTCATGTGACTTTCTCAATGCAGTTTTTCTTCTGCTCAAATAAACTGTAATGTGGAGAAAGAAGTTGTCTATGGGAAGGTCCTGGTATTCATGGAGCCATCACCTGAAAACCCGTGTACGATCGAGATGTCCAGTCTGTGGATCATTAAAAGTGCCAATAGACCCAAGAGGGTCTTTGATTGAGGTTAGCAGGCATTGCACACGAAGATAGTGATGATTATCTATCAGCACTTATTTCTGCAGAGCATGGATTGAGTTTATTCACGTTTCTTCAGCAATCAAGATTTATTTTATTTATTTATTTATTTATTTCATTATGCATGTGGACTTTTTTTTGCATATATATATCTATATCTATATATAGCTATATATATATCTATATAGATCTATATATATAGATATCTATATCTATATATATTTAAGATCACGGTTTGTCACATATTCACTGGATGTTTATTATTAAGTTTATATTCGAAATTTAGCGCACTATTATTATCTTTATCATTCATTTTATGTGGACCCAGAACATATTCTAAATAGCTGCAGCTGTTTTTTATGAATATAATTAGTCACATTATTTGTAGTTTGTAGATTGTTTGTTATTCATATCAGCGCTTTAGTAATATATTTCACAATAAGGGAAAGGGAAGTTCTATCCCAGAGAACCATAAACCAATGGCTAGATAGCCAGGTGAAAAAACAAAGAGTAAGGAAAGAGACTTATTGTAAAAGTGTATATCCTCACTATAGCCTCCAGCTACTGACATTATCAAACTCTTTTGACCTATATACTAATCTACGGTAAGAGTTGTTGGGATCTTTTTTGTTCCCCCTCTTCCCACCCGAGTTTTATTTTATTAATTCATTTTATTTTGTATTATTGATTCATCTAATTAGCATTTTCTCCTGATGAGTAAACAACCAGGAAACGAGTAGACCTTTCTTACAACGCTACATCACAGCAACTATATAGTTATTATATCAGAATTTTTACACTATAATGAATCGTTCCCTTTACATTATCATGTTTTTATGTTATTATGCTTATTGCTTTCTGAGTATGCATACTAAATAACCATTATATGATGTATCATGTTGGATTACTTGTATATATTCATGAAATGTTTAGACAATATTTAATGAGACTTACTATTTTCTACTGTTATCAAGATGCTTGTATACTCCATTGCAATATTAAAAATCCATTATTTACCTATGGGTTTGTTCATTCAGTTTTGTACTTCATATAAAGTCCCATTATCCCCCCCCCCCCCTTTTTCTTTCACAACAGGTTTCCTGCTTTTATGTTTGTTGGGCAGAAATCACCCAGAAACTACCCTGGAACTAAGCCTGCCCACCCATAAAACTCCTATACACTGTGACTGTCTCTATTGACCACAGCGACTCTGCTTTTCATTGGACAGGGACTAGCAGGGTGGGCAAGACTTTTTCTCCAATTTTCCATGTGTGATTGGATATTTGAAGAGGACACAGGTTCTCTTCCCCTATTCAGCATGCAGTCAGGGCCATCTTTAATATTGATTGGACCCTGGTCCACAGGTCTCAGGCCACAGGTTGCAGGAAAGAAAATATCTAGATTCCCCCATCAACACAGTGTTGACAGGGGACTCCCTCCTGTGAAACCATTGTGTTCTCCCGGCAGGGGAAGCCGTCCCCACCGGCAGTACACATGATTATTGCTAGCAGCTAGCAATAATCACATGTAAAATCTGACAGGCTGGTTGTACCCAAGTTGATAGATGGTACATTCAGCCTGCCCATACATGGTTCAAATCTTGGCCAGTTCCTGCTGAACTGGCTGAGATGCGAACTGTCTATGGCTGGCTTTATCTAAAAAAAATGTTACTAATGTACACATAAAGAACTGGTCCACACTCACTGGTTGCTAGAGATTACTGTAAATCTCTATCACTCACCGATTGGTTGGTAGAGGTTACTACACATTATTGCCACTCACTGATTGGTTGCTAGGGGTTACTGCACATCATTACTGCTCACCCATTGGTTGCCAAAGGTTACTGCACATCATTACTATTCACTAATTGTTTGCTAGTGAGGTTACTGCACTCTAATACCATTCACTATTTGGTTGCTAGAGGTTACTGCACATTAATACCATTTACTGATTGGTTGCTAGAGAGGTTACTGCACGTTATTACCATTACCTGATTGGTTGCTAGAGGCTACTGCACATTAATACCATTCCCTGGTTGGTTGCTAGAAGTTACTGCACATTAATACCCTATACTGATTGGTTGCTGGAGAGGTTACTGCATGTTATTACCATTCCCTGATTGGTTGCTAGAGAGGTTACTGGATGTTATTACCATTCCCTGTTTGGTTGCTAGAGAGGTTACTGTGCATTATTACCATTCCCTGATTGGTTGCTAGAGGTTACTGCACTTTAATATCATTCCCTGATTGGTTGCTAGAGGTTACTGCACATTATTACCATTCACTATTTGGTTGCTAGAGAGGTTACTGCGCATGATTACCATTCATTATTTGGTTGCTAGAGGTTACTGCACATTAATACCATATACTGATTGGTAGCAAGAGAGGTCTGCACGTTATTACCATTCCCTGATTGGTTGCTAGAGAGGTTAGTGCACAGTCATACCATTCCCTGATTGGTTGCTAGAGAGGTTACTGCACATTAACACCATTCACTAATTGCCAGCAACTTACCCTGTGTCCTCTTCTGCAAGTTTCTCCGGTCCGGTCCTGCCCCCGCTATTAATCTCTTTCCTGCTGATAAGAGAAGGGAGAGAAGAATCCACACACAGCCCGGTCTGTGTGTTTGATCTCTGCGCTGCTGACCGAAGAAGGGGGTGCAAGTGTGGGAACACAGAGCCGCTCTGTCTCACTTCCTGTCACTGTAGCTCCAGTTCTATCAGAGGGAGAAGCATGACTTGCAGCATGTACAGCCCTCTCACAGCATAGCCGCTTGAATTAATGGGCTCGGAGAACAAGCGTGGGATCAGCTGCACCCGCCACATGTAGAAAAATGTTTGCAGGCAGCGCGGGCTTCAGAGGGCAGCTGCGATGGGCCCCACAACAATGATAAGTCCCAGGGCAGCTGCCCCGTTTGCCCTGTGTTAAAGACGGCCCTGCATGCAGTAACAGACAAAGTTAGATAATATCCTGCAAAATCATAGTGAAAATAGATGATAAACACTATTTAAAAGTTGATTATCATTCTGCCTTGCTTTACAAAATAAATGTTATCAAAAAGAAAGAGCTATGTTTTTTTTAAAGCTCTCTTGTGGCATAAAAATGGGTTTATAGTAAAATGATTTAAAAGCTCTACATTATAAATTATTCATCTAGGCCTGGACTCCGGACACAACATTTTTAAAACTTTGTAAGTCAGCAGTTCTCTGACATAAAGATATTTACATGGCAGTAGCTGAGAAGCAGATGTATTAAACAACAGAGCTGTTCACCTCTAGGAAGAAAAGAGTTCCATATTACTTTGGTGATATTTATGTCTACAGCTCCAACGTATTTTATCCAACACTTGACAGACTAAACCTATCAGAGGGAGGGCTATCAGTACTAGTAGGAGCGAGCTACTTTTACTACTTTGGTAGCTATTCTTATATTTCAGGTATAATTTTTTAATGCAGCGCATAAAGTGGAGAGCTGGCAGCTTCTAGCCTGGAGGATGATCAAAGCCGTGTGACCCGCAGCACAGTGCCACCGCTATATGATACCAGGGCATTATAACAAGGGATTTGCTGATTTATTCTCCTGCAAGATAGTCATGTAAGCACTCAAAAATGTTTTTTGGAAATTAATGAAACAGTTGTTTATATTGTCAGTGAGATCATCTAAAGTGGAAAATATGTGTTATCTGGGTCAGATATCCATTACTGAAGCACAGAACATTTTCTTGTTTTACTTGTCTGTACCCCGCTCAGAATATTGGAACATTGTGTAAGCAAGCTTGTATCAGAAGGCTTTTTTTTTGCTAATGATGAGGAAAAAAATGCATGTTCAATACCTGACTCTTTACCTCTGCTGGCAACAGGCACAAGCCTATTGTGCAAACAGAAAAATCAGTGCTACTACCCATACAACATTTAGATGACAGAGCTCCCGGGTGCTCGATCCACATGTTGGCTGAGTAGAATAATGTAGGAAAGATGATCCGCACACCGGTTGTTGCTCTTAAGAAATCTTCATTTTATTGGAAAGCCACAGTGTACAAACGCAGATAAACGCAGATAGAATGCAGACAAACGCAGATAAAATCAGTTGATGCGTTTCAGCCTATAAGGCCTTAGTCATATAAGAATAAATCTGGTCCTAGGCGCTGTATAGAATCATCATGCAATGTTCCCTGCACTAGAATCACTTATAGAAAGGTTTTCCTCTTGTAAATGCCAACCCTCATTCATAAAATATTAACAGTGGCCCAGGGAGCATTTGTTTCTTCTTAAATTCTGGCCAGCCCTTCCCTGAACACATCAAAATGCCCCATCAGCTTTTGGTCCCTCTGTGTACAAACACAATAGGGCCTAACCCTTTTCTTTAGTTTCTGCATTTTAATAGAATCATGGAAATGAAATGCTATATTTCTTTTGCAGCACCACTTGCTGGTGAAATTGACTATTACAACTCCTGGAGTCATAAAAGATGTTTGCGAACATATGACTTCTGACAATAATGCCGCGTACACATGGCCGGACTTGCGAACGGTCTAAACTCTATCTGCATTTCCGACAGAGAGATTTAGAACATGTTCTTTATCTGAGTCCATCGGAAATGCAGACAGAAAAAGTCCGATGGGGCATACACACGGTCGGAATGTCCGACCGAAAGCTCCCATCTGACTTTTTCTATCGGGAAGTCCGGCCGTGTGTATGCGACATAACAGCGTTTATACCTATCAAGTTAATTCACATTTCTGTGGAAAAGTGTACCCTTAACCCCCAAAAAAAGACTCACACGCACATAAATACCTAGAGGAGGTTTAACATCTGATAAAGTATTTCTATTGAAATTGAAAATCCCTTTCAACTATATTACAGCTAATAACTGGATGCAAGACATTTTAATGCTGAAAAAGAGATCAAACTAAATAAACTAACAATTGTTTATTTATTTAATTATTTATATGCATCAGTTATAACATTTACATAGCATATGTTTAGCTGAACACAGAGAAGTATTTAGCATTCACTAAAGCTGGCCATGCACTGATTTTTTTCTTTCTTTTGTTTAGCTTGAGATTCCTCAATCCATTCTATACAGCGCAGAAGAAGGAATCTCCTACTGTGACTACTATATTTTGACAGCTATCCCTGCTAGCTGTTAAAGCATTATCAATCCCAAAAGCACACATTGACTATATTGCAACTTGCCAATTCTTAGATGTGTTGGCTGCATTTGTTTGCATTTTTAGGCTTTCTTTCCTTTATTTTCACCAGGTGATCTGGCCAGTAAGTCTGCTATTTGTCAAAAGAACAAGCTCAGATGTAGCAGTTACAGGGATGAGACAAACCATTTAACACAGACAAGGGTGCTTATAATGATACATTTTATTTATTTATGTAAAACCTTTATCCCAAAAGACAAAAAAAACGCTGCAACTGCTTATAAAGCATTAGCTGGAATTTGGCTTCAATTTGTTAGTGTATCTAAATCTACTAGTCATTCTAATGCCCCGTACACACAGTCGGACATTGATCGGACATTCCGACAACAAAATCCTAGGATTTTTTCCGACGGATTTTGGCTCAAACTTGTCTTGCATACACACGGTCACACAAAGTTGTCGGAAAATCCGATCAATCTGAACGCGGTGACGTAAAACACGTACGTCAGGACTCTAAACGGGGCAGTAGCCAATAGCTTTCATCTCTTTATTTATTCTGAGCATGCGTGGCACTTTGTGCGTCGGATTTGTGTACACACGATCGGAAATTCCGACAATGGATTTTGTTGTCGGAAACTTTTATATCCTGCTCTCAAACTTTGTTTGTTGGAAAATCCGATGGAAAATGTGTGATGGAGCCCACACACGGTCGGAATTTCCGACAACAAGGTCCTATCACACATTTTCTGTCGGAAAATCCGACCGTGTGTACGGGGCATAACAGTCCTCTTCCCTCAGATTAAAATGCTTCTATCTAAAGGTGCTCCTTCATCCAAAGTGGGGGCACTCTAATACAGAAAGTGTGTTACTGGCCAGATCCCCAGGTGAAAGAAGAGGGAAAAAAGCCTAAGAAGATAAAACAAATGCAGCCACCACATCTAAGGATTGGTAAGCTGCAATAAATTACATTTTTGGGTTTATTACTGCTTTAAAATACCCAAGCAGTGGCTGCATTTGATTGGATGCAGCTGCTTTTTGGCCAACAGTTTTCCACCTGGCTCCTTCAATTTCTCAATAGAGGGATATCATGCAGGGCCACCCACTGAGCGAATCTTGTCTAGTTTCTCAGGACCTGGCTGAAATTCATAATGTTAAAGCGTTTGTTACCTCAACACTTCAAATTCTTGATATGTGCCTGCTGTACCATGTACTTATATGAGAAAGTATCCCGTTCTCTTTGTGTTGCTTCCTTTGTGTGAAATCCCTGGTGTTCCTGCCAGTCCCTCTGCTTTCCTATTAAAAACTGACCACACTAAGCAGGAGAGCACACTGTGGTCAGTTCTCTAGCTATGCTGGGAACTATGTGTACTCTTCTCCAATGATCAGACTTGTCCTGACACGCCCCCACTACACAGCCATTCACTGGGAAGCTCAGTGTGCTGCTGCTTCTCCTCCCCCCAGTTCTTATGCAGCTGAGAACAGAGGGAATGCGGTAGGGAATGTGGTATTATAATGTTTATTTTTATATCTATACAAAAATGTTTTGCCCTTTATTTTTATTTTAAACTAAATGGGTTGTTTTACAAGGTGATCGTTTACAATCATTTTGAGCTTCTGGAGTGTCTCCAAATTTGGAAGGTACACAGTGTAATCAAAGACCGAAGATTCAATGTATTGAGCACCAAAAAAAGTCAGAACTGTACTGAGTGGACTTGCAGATGGATCTGTAGGGGTAAATCCTGACCATTAAAATCAACAACCTGCAGCATAAAATCCTTTTAGTAGTACTGGATAATTGGTAAGTGTTAATTTTTCGACATTTTTAATTGTATTGCTGTGTGTTAATATTCACTAGCACCTAAATTGAATCTGTGTGGATTATTTGTCAAGTGCATTACATAACAACGTAGTCAAGCTATTTTTATAACCAAGATTACAATACAAGAATGAACGTTAGCTCAGAACACTGTAAAGTTACAAGGTAAAAACAGAGATGTATTTTCATTTAATAAAACAGACAATCCTTACTTTGTATAAAAGCACATACATTGTATCTGCAAATCAATTTTATAGATTGTGTTTCTTTATAAATGTAACAGGGCATTTACCCATAAAAGAAACGGAAAATGTGTCAGGAAGGCCTGTATACAATTTATAGTGAGTGCTTTTCGTTTTAGTTTTTATGCTCCTCAGAAAACACAATGAAATGCTTCCTCATTATATCTTCACAAGAATCAATATGGAGGAAAAATGAGGTAAGAGTCCTCCAGATCATCCATAGGATGTGGCCCCTGGTTCAATGTTTCACTTGGCTAGGCTATTCCATGGAGATGCATAGGAATAAATATTAAACACTTTCTACTGCAATGTTCCATCACTGTTGCCATCATCAATATTCATCCTTCCCCTATGCATGTAAAATATTGGAATGTCAATATCGCCTTGTTGTATGAAATATATAAACAACCTTAATATGGTGCTCTGTCTGATAAAACTTCAGTTTAGCTGATAAATAGTCTGTTAACACACACAATGTGACTTTTTATAAAGCCTTGTCCTTTGGATTATATAACTAATCTATAGGCATGTGTAAGAAAAACGAGCAGCATAATTGCTTAATGATACGCCCCGTCCTTGTTCTAGAGTTATGATTCTAGGATATTCTATGTAGTACTTAAATATTTACCAAGTACCCCTGGTGTGTGTCGTTTTAATTCAGGTAACGCGTAAAGTGTGTGCATTCATTGCCGCAAGTGCTTTCTAAGCAATCCTTAATTATTATAAAACAATTAGTTCCAGTTTGTTTTGTGTCATGTTTAGAACTAATTAATTTTCCAGACTGGTTTACAGAATTTAAAGTATTACTAAACCCAGGACCCTGCATTTACAAATAATACTTACTTTTCTCATCAACAGTATATAGTAGTCTTGTGACTTCAATCAGTGTCTGCCTAAAGCTTGTAGGAGTTTTCATTCCCCCTGACCTTCTGTCTGGACAGTGCTAATTGGCCCTGTGCTGATCACATACACTCTCCCAAGAAAAAAAACCTCTCTAGCAATACACACCAAACTGAGCATGTGCAGCCTGACAACTAATGCTCTATTCTGTCACAAGATTGATTGGGGGCAGTGGAAGAAGGCAGAGACGGTGCGTCCATAAAGGGCGCAGGAGCGCCACCCCCTCTCTCCTTACACCACTCTATCACCATAGATAGATTCATGCATTGCATGAATCTATCTATGGTCACCGCTGACACCCCCTATTCAGGTGTCTGGCCCCTTTTCGGGCTCCATGTCCCTGAATTACAGCGGCAGGGGTGTTTTCTGGAAGCACCTAAATAGGAAGGAATTCGCTTTGCTAACACTCAACCGCCTCTCAGCCAATCAGGTGCTTGGGTCTGTTACCTATCACCTGACTGGCTGAAACGTCAGGCGCTGTGATTGGACGCCTGATAGAGAGGACGGAAGAATACATCGAGGAGTGTGCAGGACACCGCCGCTGACCCGCTGCGAGACAGGTAAGTGTCGGGCGATGCACACTGGCAGCATTTGATGGGGCACAGTAGCGGCAATTGACGGGCACACTAGCAGAAATTGATGGGTACAGTAGCTGCATTTGATGGCACAGTGGCTGCGTTTGATGGGAACACTGGCAGCATTTGATGGGGCACAGTAGTGGCAATTGATGGGCACACTGGCAGCATTTGATGGGGCACAGTAGCGGCAATTGACAGGCATACTGGCAGCAATTGATGGGTACAGTAGCTGCGTTTGATGGCACAGTGGCTGCGTTTGATGGCACAGTGGCTGCGTTTGATGGGCACAGTGGCTGCGTTTGCTGGGCACAGTGGCTGCGTTTGATGGCACAGTGGCAGCGTTTGATGGGCACAGTGGCTGCATTTGATGGGCACAGTGGCAGCATTTGATGGGCACAGTGGCTGCTTTTGAAAGCACAGTGGCTGCGTTTGATGGCACAGTGGCAGCATTTGATGGGCACAGTGGCTGCGTTTCATGGGCACAGTGGCTGCGTTTGATGGCACAGTGGCAGCATTTGATGGGCACAGTGGCTGCGTTTCATGGGCACAGTGGCTGCGTTTGATGGCACAGTGGCAGCATTTGATGGGCACAGTGGCTGCGTTTGCTGGGCACAGTGGCTGCGTTTGATGGCACAGTGGCTGCGCTTGATGGCACAGTGGCAGCATTTGATGGCACAGTGGCTGCGTTTGATGGGCACAGTGGCTGCGTTTGATGGGCACAGTGGCTGCATTTAATGGGCACAGTGGCTGCGTTTGATGGCATAGTGGCTGCAATTGATGTTTTTTTTTTTCAGTTTGTTTGCGCCCCCCAAAAATTTTGAGCACCAGCCGCCACTGGAAGAAGGAGAGGATCAGAGAGTCAGGATCATACAGCCTTTATACACAATGCAGAGGATTAACCCCTTTGGTTCCACAGTGAGTATAACAAGCATGCTTTACTGCATATAAAGATTGATTTTACTGTTGTGGGTTTAGTAACACTATAATATGGTGAGCAGAGTTACCCCCCAAACCTGTCAAAGTACCTGTGGCTAAAGGGGTTGTCCATATACATATATAATTGAACGGATTTCTCCATCCACTCCATGAAGTGAAGATGGATAAATATGCTGGTGCAGCCATTGTATTTTCACAGCTATCAAAAAAAATTGATTGCAAATTTCAATCTGTTCCTGATGAGTTTGAACAGCTTATGGCCAGCTTAACCACTTGCCGACCGCTGCACACCGATATACATCGGCACAATGGTAGCGGTGGGCAAATGGGCGTACCTATACATCCCCATTAAGTGGTGGAGCTAGTGGGCGCGCGCCCATCGCCTACAGCGTGACTGTGCCCACGGGACTCACAGACTCGATGTCCGCCGGTGTCCCAGCAATTGTGGGAATGGGGAGATGCCATGTCATGTCAGTGGTAGGCCACCCCCCCCACAGATATAATCACTCCCTAGGATGCATTTAACCCCTTTATCGCCCCCTAGTGTTTAACCCCTTCCCTGCCAGTGTCATTTACACAGTAATCAGTGCATTTTTATAGCACTGATCGCGATATAAATGACAATGGTCCCACAATAGTGTCAAAAGTGTCAGATGTGTCCGCCATAATGTCGCAGTCATGATAAAAATTGCAGGTTGCCGCTATGACTAATAAAAAAAATTAATAACAAAAATGCCATAAAACTATCCCCTATTTTGTAGACGCTATAACTTTTTATAATGTAATATAATATAACCAATTAATATACGCTTATTGCAATTTTTTTTACCAAAAATATGTAGAAGAATACATATCGGCTAAAACTGAGGAAAAAATTTGTTTTTTTAGATATTTTTGGGGGATATTTATTATAGTAAAAAGTAAAAAATATTGCTTTTTTTTCAAAATTGTTGCTCTTTTTTTGTTTATAGCGCAAAAAATAAAAACCGCAGAGGTGATCAAATACCACCAAAAGAAAGCTCTATTTGTGGGAAAAAAAGGATGTCAATTTTGTTTGGGTGTAAGGTCACACAGCTGCTCAATTGTCAGTTAAACCGACGCAGTGCCGAATCGCAAAAAGTGCTCTGGTCAGGAAGGGGGTAAAGTCTTCTGGGGCTGAAGCGGTTAAAGTAAAACTATAGGCAAAACTTTTTTTTTTTCATTCTGGATAGAGCAAGGAAGGGTTATAACCCCTGTCAGATTTTCTTCACCATCTATGTCCCATTGGGATGATTTCTTTCACTTCCTGTCCCATAGCAAAACAGGAAGTGGGATGAAATCCCTGCAAATTAAAGAAATTCCTTGGGGATCCGCAGGTCACCAAAACTAGTGTCTCAATTGAAAGATTTCCTCTCTATTACTTTTCTGGGGACAACAGAAAACTTGGGATTTTCTTTGAATTTCACTTTCAATGATAATGGTAAACAGGACTAATAGAGAGGGTGAATCTCCTTAACGAGGACACAGACAGCAATAAAAACTGACAGGTGTTCTAATCCATCTCCACTCTATCCAAAGCTAAAAAACAAGTTTTTCCTTTAGTTATACTTTAAGATGGGTAAACAGAACTACTTACATATAAAAGGACTGAAGCAAACAGATCAGGAAGACTGCAGCTTTAGGTAGGCACAGGGCCGGCCCTACCATGGGACCCGATGGTACCATTGTCCCAGGTGGCACTTTTAGGGGGGCTGCAAATTGCCACCCACCAGCCAGCCCGTTCCGCCCGCTCTGCTGCAGTACCCACTGTGAGGAGCCCGTGTTGTGCGGAGAAAGGTCCCCATCGCATAATGCCCGCCCTGTACTGCGCAGGCGCAGCGCTTGCTCAGTATGGAGCTCAACGGAGCCACCGAAAATCTCCGAACATGAACAGCTGCTAATCAGCTGTACACAGCGCCTGCGCAATCAAGGCAATCAAGATGACATTGTGCCACACGCTGCCGCACGCTCCCGATGCTCGTGCAACTCTGCAAGGGGCGGATGCATACAAATTGCTTGTGTTAGGTAGTTAAATGCAAACCTGCCCATCAACATTGCAAAACCCACACTTCAGTTGTGCGACGGGGGACCTTTCTCATCAGAATACCGGCGCCGAGGTGAAAGGAGCGTGCGGACAGAACGAGGGAACAGTCAGCGTGCGGGACACTCGGCAGGTTAGCAGGCTTGCTGGCCAATCAGCGGGCCGGCAGGCGGGGGGAGCAGAGAGATGACATCATCTTTCACTGCCCGCCCTGCATCACTGCAGTTCCGCCCTCACTGTGCAGCCGCAGGCAGCAGAGAGATTACATCATCTCTCTGCTGCCTGCCTTTACTCTGGGACACAGCAAGTGCCAATCTGCTACGTGTGGCAGGTGACGTGGCAAGTGCCAATCCGCTACATGTGGCAGGTGACGTCGTGGCAAGTGACAATCTGTAACATGTGGCAAGTGGCGTTGTGGCAAGTGACAATCTGCAATGTGTGGCAGGTGACGTGGCAAGTGACAATCCGCTATGTGTGGCAGGTGACGTGGTGGCAAGTGACGTTGTGGTAAGTGACAATCTGCAATGTGTGGCAGGTGGCGTCATGGCAAGTGACAATCCGCAACGTGTGGCAAATGGCGTTGTGGCAAGTGTCAATCCGCAATGTGTGTCAGGTGGCATCATGGCAGGTGACAATCTGCAATGTGTGATGTCGTGGCAAGTGACAATCCGCAATGTGTGGCAGGTGACGTCATGGCAAGTGACAATCCGCAACATGTGGCAGGTGGTGTCGTGGCAAGTGACAGTCCGCAATGTGTGGCAGGTGACATTGTGGCAAGTGACAATCCGCAACATGTGGCAAGTGACAATCCGCATGTCAGGAAATGTTCCATCCGCTGGTAATACCTGTTATTTGGCATGCAGTACTGAGGTCCACCAGCAGGTGTCTCCTGGCAGTTTGGAACTGTCAGGAGAGCTTTTCCCTGTTAATAGTATATCATCTTTGGGCCGCAGTACTGGCATCCACCAGCGGATGGATCCTGGCAGTGTGGAGCAGACAGTACCTCCTACAATCAGGTGTCACTTGAGGCCAATCACAGGCCTATAAATACCCGGCAAACATTCACATGTTTGCCTTGATTTCTTCATTGCCTCCTGACCTGCTAGCGATCTGATCCTGTGACCTGAACCTGAACCTGACCCTGACCCTGACCCTGACCCTGACCCTGACCCTGTCTCCCTGTCTCGGACCCTATCCTGTCCCACCTGTTACCTTGCATCCCTGCCTGCAGTCTGACCCATCCATCCTCTCCCTGTCCTGTGTTCCATACCCCATCTGCTGACCTCCCTGTGTATGACCTTGGCCTGGCTTACGTTTATGTCTCTGGAACATCCCCTGTCCATCTGCTGATCTGCTGTGTATGACCCTGGCCTGGATATTGTTTATGATCCTGGTATTTCCAATTTATTGTACTTATCTGTCTGTTGTTATTTGTGGGTCTCTGTCTGTGGTTGGTTATTGCACTGTGTCATATTGGAGTTGGTTGTATTATATTACTCACTTTCCTTAATAAATTTATTATATTTTCACTTATATATGTTTGGTGTCCTCTGTCGCAGATCACACGGTTCTGGTCACACCTGCTCATGACACCGCATCTTAAGGCAGGTGACGTTGGCAAGTGACACGCTCAGGGCTCGCACTGATTCTGCATTATCGTGAGTTGAACTATTTTATTTTATATAACAATGTAATAATAGAAATAATGCACTTCAATCATTTTTTTTTTTGCGATAAGGCACTGCGTCAATTTAACTGACAATTTCGCAGTCGTGTGACGTTGTACCTAAACAAAATTTACATCTTTTTTTTCCCACAAATAGAGCTTTCTTTTGGTAGTATTTGATCACCTCTGCGTTTTTTATTTTTTGTGGTATAAACAAAAAAAGAGCGACAATTTTTTTACTTTTTGCTATGAAATCATCCAAAAAAATAAAAATTTCTTCATCAGTTTAGGCCAATGTGTATTCTTCTACATATGTTTGGTAAAAAAAAACGCAATAAGTGTATATTGATTAGTTTGCGCAAAAGTTATAGCGTCTACAAAATAGGGGATAGATTTATGGCATTTTTATTATTATTAATATTTTTAACTAATAATGGAGGCGATCAGCGATTTTTAGCGAGACTGCAACATTGCAGCGGACAGATCGGACACTTTTGACACATTTTTGGGACCAGTGACATTTAAACAGCGATCTGTGCTATAAAAATGCACTGATTACTGTGTAACTGTCACTGTCAGGGAAGGGGTTAAATGTGTTCCCTGGGAGGTGTTTCTAACTGGGGGGGATGGGACTGACTGGAGGAGGAGAGAGATCTCTGTTCCTAATCACTAGTAACAGCAGAACTGTCTCCCCTCCCCTGTCAGAATGGGGACCTGTCTATTTACATTGACAGATCACCATTCTGGCTCTCTGTGGAGCGATCGAGGGTGGCCGGCTGACATCGTGGCCGCCAGCCACACACAGGTCCTTTTATACTCCTAAATACATGTATAGAGCCATGACAGGTCCTCTTTATTCTCCTATATACATGTATAGAGCCATGACAGGTCCTCTTTATTCTCCTATATACATGTATAGAGCCATGACAGGTCCTCTTTATACTCCTACATACATGTATAGAGCTCCGACAGGTCCTCTTTATATTCCTACATACATGTATTGAGCCATGACACGTCCTTTTACACTCCTATACACATGTATAGAGCCCTGGCAGGTCTTTTTATACTCCTATATACATGTATAGAGCCATGACAGGTTCTCTTTATTCTCCTATATACATGTATAGAGCCATGACAGGTCCTCTTTATACTCCTATACATGTATACAACGACAGGTCCTCTTTATAATCCTACATACATGTATAGAGCCATGACATGTCCTTTTTATACTCCTACATGTAGGAGTATAAGCCATAATTCTTGAAAAAAGATGTTCCTTTCTTCTGAAGAGAAAGTAAGATGAAGGGAGTACCGTGACATCTTTGAGGAAGACATCACTTCCTCAACGTCATCCTGTCCAAATCAAGCTCATAATATTTCTTCCCCCATGTGCCTCTTCCTCTGACTTCTCTGTCAAGATTGATGGCACAACCATTAAGTTATCCCCGCATGCCAGGGTGCTAGGTGTTATCTTGAAATCTGAACTCTCCTTTCGGCCCCACATCCAATCACTTTCCAAAGCTTGCTGCCTCAACCTCTGCAACATCCCCAAGATACGTCCCTTCCTAACCAATGAGACCACAAATCTCCTAATTCACTCCCTGGTTATCTCTCCCCTCGACAACTGCAACTCCCTCCTCGTTGGCTTACTTTTAAATAGGCTATCCCCCTTATGCCGCGTACACACGAGCGGACTTTCTATCCTACTTGGTCCGGCACACTTTCTGACGGACTTTGTCCGCCAGGTGCGCCGGACTTTAAAACGGACGGACTTGCCCACACACGCCGGGACTTTCCGGCGGGCTAAGTCCGCCCGTCTTTCCGACGGACTTTCGCCGGAGTTCCGGCGGACTTTCAGAATGAACGGACTTGCCCACACACGGACAAGTCCGTTCATTTTGACCGTGACTCAGGTGCGACGGGACTAGAAAAGGATGTCAATCTTGCCGCTTTTATCGGCGAGATTGACACCTTACTAGCCCCGTCGCGGGGCATACCAGGCCCTTAGGTCTGGTATGGATTATAAAGGGGAACCCCGCTACGCCGAAAAAACGGCGTGGGGTCCCCCTAAAATCCATACCAGACCCCGATCCGAGCACGCAGCCTGGCCGGTCAGGAAAGGGGGTGGGGACGAGCGAGCGCCCCCCCCCCTCCTGAACCGTACCAGGCCGCATGCCCTCAACATGGGGGTGGGTGCTTTGGGGGAGGGGGGCGCCCTGCGCCCCCCCCCCCAAAGCACCTTGTCCCCATGTTGATGAGGACAAGGGCCTCTTCCCGACAACCCTGGCCGTTGGTTGTCGAGGTCTGCGGGCGGGGGCTTATCGGAATCTGGGAGCCCCCTTTAATAAGGGGGCCCCCAGATCCCGGCCCCCCACCCTATGTAAATGAGTATGGGGTACATGGTACCCCTACCCATTTACCTAGGAAAAAAGTGTAAGTAATAAAACACACTACACAGGTTTTTAAAATATTTTATTAAACAGCTCCGGGGGGGGGGATCTTCCTCCGGCTTCGGGGGTCTTCTTCCGGCTTCGGGGGTCCCTCCGCTTCATCTTCTCCCGGCGTCCGGTTGGTTCTTCTCCGCTCTCTTCTCCCGGTGTTCCTGTTCTTCGGCCGGCTCCTCTGCTGTCTTCAAGTAGCTCTCTTGCCAGCAGAGGTCCGGACTTCTGGGCTTCTGGGCTTCTGGGCTTCTGGGCTTCTCTTCCCCAGATGTTGACACGACGCTCTCTCCTGCTGGACTGCTCTCCGAGGGCTGCGTTGTGACTTATATAGGTGGAGACCCCGCCCCCTTTTGATGTCACAGTCCCTGGGCATGCTGGGACTGTGACGTTTTAGGGGGCGTGGTCACTGGGTGATGTTGACCACGCCCCCTAAAACGTCACAGTCCCAGCATGCCCAGGGACTGTGACATCAAAAGGGGGCGGGGTCTCCGCCTATATAAGTCACAACGCAGCCCTCGGAGAGCAGTCCAGCCGGAGAGAGCGTCGTGTCAACATCTGGAGAAGAGAAGAGAAGAAGCCCAGAAGCCCAGAAGCCCAGAAGTCCGGACCTCTGCTGGCAAGAGAGCTACCTGAAGACAGCAGAGGAGCCGGCCGAAGAACTGGAACACCGGGAGAAGAACCAACCGGACGCCGGGAGAAGATGAAGCGGAGGGACCCCCGAAGCCGGAAGAAGACCCCCGAAGCCGGAGGAAGATCCCCCCCCCGGAGCTGTTTAATAAAATATTTTAAAAACCTGTGTAGTGTGTTTTATTACTTACACTTTTTTCCTAGGTAAATGGGTAGGGGTACCATGTACCCCATACTCATTTACATAGGGTGGGGGGCCGGGATCTGGGGCCCCCTTATTAAAGGGGGCTCCCAGATTCCGATAAGCCCCCGCCCGCAGACCCCGACAACCAACGGCCAGGGTTGTCGGGAAGAGGCCCTTGTCCTCATCAACATGGGGACAAGGTGCTTTGGGGGGGGGGCGCAGGGCGCCCCCCTCCCCCAAAGCACCCACCCCCATGTTGAGGGCATGCGGCCTGGTACGGTTCAGGAGGGGGGGGGGGCGCTCGCTCGTCCCCACCCCCTTTCCTGACCGGCCAGGCTGCGTGCTCGGATCGGGGTCTGGTATGGATTTTAGGGGGGACCCCACGCCGTTTTTTTCGGCGTAGGGGCTTCCCTTTATAATCCATACCAGACCTAAGGGCCTGGTATGCCCCGCGCTCGCCGCAATAGGAAAATGTGTTTTTCCTATTGCAGCGAGCGTGAGATGCAATACCCTGCCCTCGTGTTGTATCTGGTCCGTCGGACCAGCATACACACGAGCGGGCTTTCCGTCGGACCAGCACACACACGAGCGGACTTTCCGCCCGAAACTGAGTCCGGCGGAAAGATTTAGAACTTTCTTCAAATCTAGGTCCGGCGGGCTTTTGGGAAAAAGTCCGCCGGAAAAGTCCGCCGGTGCCTACACACGGGCGGATTGTCCGGCACACTCTGGTCCGCCGGACCAAGTATGCCGGAAAGTCCGACCGTGTGTACGCGGCATTACAGTCCATCATGAATGCTGCTGCCAGACTCATCCACCTTACAAACTGCTCAAGGTCTGCTACCCCTCTCTGCTAATCCCTCCATTGGCTGCCACTCTCCCAGGGAATTCAATTCAAAATACTAACAATAACTTACAAAGCCATTCTCAGCTCTGCCCCCAGCTACATCACTAGCCTAGTTTCAAAATACCAACCAAATTATCCTCTTCGTTCCTCCCAAGACCTCCTGCTCTTTAGCTCCCTAGCTCCCTCATCACTTCCCCCATACTTGTCTCCAGGACTTCTCTCAAGCCACTCCCATCCTTTGGAATTCCCTACCCCAATCTGTCCAACTTTCTCCACCTCTAACCACTTTTAAGCAATCCCTGAAAATGTTTCTCTTCAGAGAAGCCTATCCTGCCTCCGCCTAACAACTCTACTTTCATTTTCTTCATCAGCTCATACCTTACAGTTATTACCTTTTCTATCACTTGACCCTCCCTCCTAGATTGTAATCTCTAATGAGCAGGGCCCTCTAATTCCTCTTGTATTGTATTGTAACTGTACTGATTGCCCTAATGTTGTAAAGCGCTGCGAAAACTGTTGGCGCTATATAAATTCTGTATAATAATAATAAATACTATTGTTACTAGTGTTACACTTGCACATTTTTTAGAACATTTGCAGGTAATTATTTTTTGCATAGTTACATTAGGCCAGCTTAGACCAATGTAAGTATGCATATCTGTGGGATAGCCATGGACATGGAAATTCACCTTGATAGTCTCTATTTAAGTCTTTACTATGGTCTCTACTATAGAGATCACCATTGTCTTCCAGGTCCTGTTCTGAGCAGCTACCAGGCTGCATGCTGAGCACATTCAGAGAATGCCTTGTGTCCATTGAGAAAAAATGTAAGGGCTTCTGTGAATGGTGCTTCTTTAACATGCAAATATACATATAAACAGTATCTCACAAAAGTGAATACACCCCTCACATTTTTGTAAATATTTTATTATATCTTTTCATGTGATAACACTGAAGAAATGACACTTTGCTACAATGTAATGTAGTGAGTGTACAGCTTATATAACTATGTAAATTTGCTGTCCCCTCAAAATAACTCAACACACAGCCATAAGCCTAGGTTCACACTGTAGCGATGCGGAAACCAGCGCGACTACAGCAGCGGTTCCCACGTCGCATCTCTCCCATAGGCAGTTCACACTGCCCTCTGCGAACCGCTGCAGGTGTCAATACAATGTTAATGACACCACCAAATCGGTTCATAGATCGCAGTGCGAACTGTGGATTCAGAAAGGTATAACAGTGTAAATTTGCTGTCCCCTCAAAATAACTCAACACACAGCCATTAATGTCTAAACCGCTTGCAACAAAATTGAGTACACCCCTAAGTGAAACTGTCCAAATAGTGCCCAAAGTGTCAATATTTTGTGTGGCCACCATTATTTTTCAGCACTGCCTTAACCTTCTTGGGCATGGAGTTCATCAGAGCTTCACAGGTTGCCACTGGAGTACTCTTCCATTCCTCCATGGCTATATCACAGAGCTGGTGGATGTTAGAGACTAGGGATGAGCCGAACACCCCCCAGTTCTGTTCACAGCAGAACATGCGAACAGACAAAAGATTTGTTCAAACACGCGAACACCGTTAAAGTCTATGGGACACGAACATGAATAATTAAAAGTGCTAATTTTAAAGGCTTATATGCAAGTTATTGTCATAAAAAGTGTTTGGGGACCTGGGTCCTGCCCCAGGGGACATGGATCAATGCAAAAAAAAGTTTTAAAAACAGCCGTTTTTTCGGGAGCAGTGATTTTTATAATGCTTAAAGTGAAACAATAAAAGTGAAATATTCCTTTAAATTTCGTACCTGGGGGGTGTCTATAGTATGCCTGTAAAGTAGCACATGTTTCCCATGTTTAGAACAGTCTCTGCACAAAATGACATTTCTAAAGGAAAAAAGTAATTTAAAACTACTCGCAGCTATAATGAATTGTCGGATCTCGGCAATACAGATAAAAGTCATTGAAAAAAAGGGCATGGGATTCCCCCACAGTCCATTACCAGGCCCTTTGGGTCTGGTATGAATATTAATGGGAACCCTGAACCGAAATTTTAAAAATAGCCCCCCAAAGCATCTTGTCCCCATGTTGATGGGGACAAGGGCCTCATCCTCACAACCCTTGCCCGGTGGTTGTGGGGGTCTGTGGGCAGGGGCTTATCAGAATCTGGAAGCCCCAGATTCCGCCCTCCCCCCTGTGTGAAATGGTAGCGGGGTACAAATGTACCCCTACCATTTCACAAAAAAAGTGTCAAAATAGTAAAAATGACAAGTTCTTTATTAAAAAATAAAAAGGTCCCACGTAGTCCATTCTTCTTCTTCTCTTGCTCCGCCGACAGACCGAAAAAAAAAAAAAAAAGCCACACCGACCCGCCTCCATGGGAGGCACCCGCCATATGACACATTCTTGCAGGTGACAGTTCTTTTATAACTGAGGGCAGGGCCACATGGTGACATCCCCGGATGACCCCACCCCCCTCTGATGCACGGGGACATCCCTATGGCTTCCCCGTAGAGTCAGAGGGGCGGGGCCATCCGCCGGCGTAATTGGGTGACCCCGCCCCCCTCTGATGCACAGGGACTTCCCTATGGCTTCCCCGTAGTGTCAGAGGGGGTGGGGCCACCCACTGACATAACCGGGTGACCCCGCCCCCTCCGATGCTACAGGAAAGCCATAGGGATGTCCCCGTGCATCAGAGGGGGGTGGGGTCACCAGGGGACGTCACCATGTGGCCCCACCCTTGTTTGTTACTGGTGTAAAATATGGTTCGGGGACACACTGTACACCTTTGCTGCCACTGTGCTCTTGCTGGGTGTCCAGTGTGCTCTTGTTCCTTTAAGGGGGATTGGGCTGCCTCCAGGCCCACCTGCCCCTCATCTATACATTTAATGCATGTGCTTCCATTGTGGAGACGCTTATAAATTCAGTAGTGTTAGAACTGCAAGCATACACAGGGTGCCGTGAAGAGGCCTTGCAGCTTATGCATGCATTTGCAAATTTGTGCTAACTAAACCCCTGTTTTCAACGCAGACTGTTGGACAGGTTAATTTGGTCAGTTGGCAGACTGGTTGGTGAGTTGAGCTATGGAATGTTCTGTTTTTGTCTTTCATGTGTTTGCCCTTCCATGTGCTCCTTGCTGTGAAGGCCAGTTATAGGTGGGGCAGGGGCCATTTGTTTGTTACTGGTATAAAATATGGTCCGGGAACACACTGTACACCTTTGCTGCCACTGTGCTCTTGCTGGGTGTCCAGTGTGCTCCTGTTCCTTTAAGGAAGATTGGGCTGCCTCCAGGCCCACCTGCCCCTCATCTATACATTTAATGCATGTGCTTCGATTGTGGAGTCGCTTATAAATTCAGTAGCGTTAGGACTGCAAGCATACACAAGGTGCCGTGAAGAGGCCTTGCAGCTTATGCATGTGTTTGCAAATGCGTGCTAACTAAACCCCTGTTTTTAACGCAGACTATTGGACAGGTTAATTTGGTCAGTTGGCAGACTGGTTGGTGAGTTGAGCTATGGAATGTTCTGTTTTTGTCTTTCAGAAGAAGAAGAATGGACTACGTGGGACATTTTTATTTCTTTATTTTTTAATAAAGGACTTGTCCCAAGCCATTTTTACCATTTTGACACTTTTTTGTGAAATGGTAGGGGTACATTTGTACCCTGTTACCATTTCACACAGGGGGGAGGCCGGGATCTGGGGGTCCCCTTGTTAAAGGGGGCTTCCAGGTTCCGATAAGCCCCCCACCCGCAGACTCCCACAACAACCGGGCCAGGGTTGTGGGGATGAGGCTCCTGTCCCCATCAGCAAGGGGACAAGGTGCTTTGGGGGCTACCCCAAAGCACCCTCCCCATGTTGTGGGCATGTGGCCTGGTACGGTTCAGGAGGGGGGGGGGCGCTCTCATGTCCCCCCTCTTTTCCTGCAGCGTGCCAGGTTGCGTGCTTGGATAAGGGTCTGGTATGGATTTTGAGGGGGACCCCACACCATTTTATTTTTAATTTTGGTTCGGGGATCCCCTTAATATTCATACCAGACCCAAAGGGCCTGGTAATGGACTGTGGGGGAATCCCATACTGTTTTTTTTAATGACTTTTGTTTGTATTGCCGAGACCCGACAATTCATTATAGCCGCGAGTAGTTTTAAATGACTTTTTTTTTCTTTTAGAAATGTCATTTTGTGCAGGGACTGTTCTAAACACGGGAAACATGCGTCACTTTACAGGCATACTATAGACACCCCCCAGGTACGAAATTTAAAGGAATATTTCACTTTCATTGTTTCACTTTAAGCATTATTAAAATCACTGCTCCTGAAAAAACAGCCATTTTTAAAACTTTTTATTTGCATTGATACATGTCCCCTGGGGCAGGACTTAGGTCCCCAAACACTTTTTATGACAATAACTTACATATTAAATGTTAAAATTAGCACTTTTGATTTCTCTCATAGACTTTTAAAGGGGGTCCTGCGGCTTTCAAATTGGCCGCGAACACCCCGAATTATTTGCTATTCAGCGAACGGGCGAACAGCCAATGTTCGAGTCGAACTCATATTCGACCTGAACATAAAGCTCATCCCTATTAGAGACCTTGCGCTCCTCCACCTTCCATTTGAGGATGCTCCCACAGATGCTCAGTAGGGTTTAGGTCTGGAGACATGATTGGTCAGTCCATTAACTTTACCCTCAGCTTCTTTAGCAAGGCATTGGTCGTCTTGGAGGTGTGTTTAGGGTCATTATTATGTTGGAATACTGCCCTACGGTCCAGTCTCCAAAGGGAGGGGATCATGCTCTGCTTCAGTATGTCATCCTACATGTTGGCATTCATGGTTCTCTCAATGAGCTCCCCAGTGGCGGCAGCACTCATGCAGGCCTAGACCATGACACTCCCCCCACCATGCTTGACTTTAGGCAAGACACCCTTGTTTATGTACTTCTCACCTGGTTGCCGCCACACACGCTTGACACAACTTGACACCATCTGAACCAAATAATTTATCTTGGTCTCATCAGACCACAGGACATGGTTCTAGTAATCCATGTCCTTAGACTGCTTGTCTTCAGCAAACTGTTTGCGGGCTTTCTTGTGCATTATCTTTAGAAGAGGCTACCTTCTGGGACTACAGCCATGCAAACCAATTTGATGCAGTGTGTGGCATATGGTCTGAGCACTGACTGGCTGAACCCCCACCCATTCAACCTTTGCAACAATGCTGGCAGCACTCATACGTCTATTTCCCAAAGGCAACCTCTGGATATGACGCTGAGCACGTGCACTCAGCTACTTTGGTTGACCATGACGAGGCCTGTTCTGAGTGGAACCTGTCCTGTTAAACCAATGTATGGTCTTATCCACCGTGCTGCAGCTCAGTTTGAGGGTCTTGGCAATCTTCTTATAGCCTAGGCCATTTTTATGTAGAGCAACAATTCTTTCCTCAGAGTTCTTTGCCAGGAGGTGCCATGTTGAACTTCCAGTGACCAGTATGAGAGCATGAGAGCGATAACACCAAATTTAACACACCTGCTACCCATTCACACCTGAGACCGTGTAACACTAATGAGTCACATGACACCTTGGTGGGAAAATGGGTAATTGAGCCCAATTTGGACATTTTCACTTAGGGGTGTTCTCACTTTTGTTGCCAGCCGTTTAGACATTAATGGCTGTGTGTTGAGTTATTTTGAGGGGACAGCAAATTTACACTGTTATACAATCTGTACACTCACTACTTTACATTGTAGCAAAGTATCATTTCTTCAGTTTTGTCACATGAAAAGATATAATTAAATATTTACAAAAATGTGAGGGGTGTACTCACTTTTGTAATATACTGTATATATGTGTTTATGTGTGTGTGTATGTGTGCATGTGTGTGTTGCCATGTCCACTTTGCTCAATACCTCTCTGCAATACATGCATACTTCCCAATATTTTGCCTCTTATAATGCTACAATTACAAAATAAGACCAGCACTTCTTGCCAGTGAACTCTCAATATGTGCTGACAACACTGCCTCTGTTTCCCTAAAATGCCAAGCAACATTGTCAACCCTTATAAAGTTCAGCAGAGGATAGCTCAGTCAAGCCTTATAAAACTGTTCAAGATTTTAGATACTTTCTTGTACATTAGCCCTAAAAGGTATGAGTTTTTTTCCCAAAAAAACATGTTGGCTGTATTTGATGCTCTTAACCATTAAGTGTTTCAAAAAGTCCTTCAAGTGAGATGAAGTTTTGTACCAGGCACCGTTCAATACACATCCAATAAGTTACTGTCTGGCGAGTGCTTCCTTTGACACTATCAAAAGGTCCACCTATGCTATATTTCAACCAGGGATATGCTTCTTTGAAGGGAAATGGCTTTATGTTCTATTGGTCCAGGGCTTTTGCACACACATCAAAGGTACATCAGGTACCTTTGGAAATTGTATGTAGACCTGACCAAAAGTTTTCATGTTATTAAGTGATTGTCTTATGCTTACGAGTGCCTTAATTCAGAGTCAGGGTTTTATGCGGGTGAGAGCTATTTGTTGGAGGTTGATTTCATCTTTAGTAAGAGTTAAGTAAAATTACAGATAGGCAGTGGGATGTGAGAACTATATTTCATGCCCATCCATATGTTCTCCAAAATACACTTGCTGAATGCTAAGAAAAAACTGTTTATGCTGGCTCTTATTCCGATTGCTTTGCTCATTGTTCCAGCTATTAGTCACAAACTCTCCATAGCTGGATGATTCAGTAATATATTTTAGAGTCTGGTGGAGTTTAATTAAATTTAGTAATGAGTCAATGTGTGTGATTGGTGAAGTGAAGACAGGAAGAAAAATGCTCTCTAGCAATTTTACAGTATACCAGTGTGAAGTAAATGTTTCACATGGTCCTGTAAGGTTTGTCTTTTATTCTTTGTAACCTTTTCTTGATGATAAATTAGTTTTCTTCAGCTTTTGCTACCGTCTACCGTATGTAATTATTTTCACATATAGAACAGGAGTCAGATTGCCTCTACAAACAAGAAACTTGTTGACATATTAAATCAGAAAACTTTGCTTTCGCTGATATGAAAATTGATTTCCTAAAACTTACAAGAGGTGTTTTTTTTTTTTTTTTTTTTTTTTTTTTTTAATAGGGCCAAGCAATCTTCTCTATGTATGACTTTGACTTTTGGGCGGCACAGTGGTGTAGTGGGTAGCACTCTCACCTAGCAGTAAAAAGGGTCGCTGGTTTGAATCCCAACCACGACACTACCTGCCTGGAGTTTGCATGTTCTCCCTGTGCCTGTGTGGGTTTCCTCTGGGTATTCCGGTTTCCTCCCACACTCCAAAGACATGCTGGTAGGTTAAGTGGCTTCTGTCCAAAACTGGCCCTAGTATAAGGGACCTTGGATTAAGGGTAGGGACTGATGTGAGTGTGCGAGGGACAATTGTAGACACGCACCCACACTCACTCTGGATGGACTGGTGTCTTTATACAACCTTACTAACTATGTCTTTTTAGCATCTATTTATTTATCAATACATTATATGAAATACTTATTGGATTCTAGTCCTCGCTACTGGGGTCATACACACCAAATTGGGTGCCTCTTAATTAGGGATGAGCTTGATGCTCAGGTCGAACATAAGTTCGACTCGAACATCGGGTGTTCGCCCGTTTGTCGAACATTGAACATTATGGGGCGTTTGCGGGAAATTTGAGCACCACGGAATGCCCCATAATGCACTGCGAGATCGCAGTGCATTGCTGTATGATGATTGGCCAAAGCATGCACCTGACCTGCATGCTTTGGTCAATCACAGCGTGGTCTCCTGAGAGAGCCATAATTGGCCAAAGGCAGGGTGCATTTGCCAATAATGGCTCAGGGGGACTAAGTCCACATCCCACACTATATAAGGCTGCTTACATAGCAGCCCTGTGTAGTGTTGTTGGCATGGACAGAGAGATAGTTATTCAGTTAGTGGCAATGTAATATATATATATATATATATATATATATATATATATATATATATATATATATATATATATATATATATATATATATATGTAGCGGGCACCTACTTTCATGTAGGTGACCTTTTCTGTGTTTAAATTACAAAGTACAGCTTTAGGTAAAATTTAGGCAGGCTTGTACTATTATAACAGGCCTGGTTGTTTATTTTGGGAGCTGGTAGTGTCAGTGTAGTGCAGTGTGGGGCCACCTGTGCTTGGACCCAGAGATGCCTCCTCTTGCTTTCAGTGAAATGGTTCTGGAAGAGAGGTTGGACTTGGGATCTGAGTGACAGGCAGCTTGTGTGTGAGTTCTGGCCAATCATTAATTTGTTTGGCAGGAGGCGGGACTCTCATAAAAGCTGGGGTCACATGGTCAGGAGGAGTCGTAGTCCAGTCTGGTGCCCAGAGAGGGGAGAGGTTCCCCTGCGGGGAGCCAAACGGAGCCCCCCCCCCATGGGGAGGGGGGGGCCGGGACCTGCAGGAGAGTTAATGACACCGGACAGCATGTAGTCGCTGGTGTTGGTGGACACCCCTGTAGGGAAGGGAGCATGCCAGACTGCAGAGAAGGGATGGAGAAGCCATTTCAGAAGAAGTAGCAACTAAGCGGAAGACAAATGGGCGATCGATCGTTTATGAGTGGCACATGGACTGTTGATCAAGTGAGTGAAAGCCCAGGGGAACGGTACTACCAGAGGCTGAGGGATGTTGGTACGCAAGTCAGTGAGACAGGTGGTGATGGCCTGTGACTTTGGGTTCAACAATACCCCGGGATTCCAATCAGTCAGGCGGGAGAAATTATTCAGAGTAATCTCTTCCTTGGCTCAACTTGGAAGTACCATACAGATGGAAAGTAGTGGTAAAAAGGCAGCAATAAAGCTCCCAGCACAAGTAGAGATACAGACTGTTCTTAAAAAGTTCTGCAGGTAAAGAAGTTATTCAGAGTGACTCTTTACCATATATTCTCTAGTAAATCTATTTTCGTCTTCCCCACTGAAGAAGTCATTCAAAGTGATTTTTTATAGTCCGCATTGTCCTAAGTCTTTGCATAAGAAGGCAAAGAAAAGATTATGAAGCAACAAAAGAGCATCTCAGAAAATCCTTCTCCTAGCCCAGTTTATATTATATTAATAAAGCAAGAGAAAAGTACCAAATGGACTGTTTCTATTTCTATGGGCTGCGATGGGCTAGGTGGAAAACGGGACTTACGGATACAATATATAATCAGCAGCTCCTTCGGGGGTAAGTGCTATATATATATATATATATATTATACTCTGCACTTAGCATACTCTATATTCAGTCCGTGCAGGCAGTGTATTAATATATATATATTATATATAAATATATTCTGCATTCAATGTAGCCTATATCTACAGTGCATTCGGTGGTGTACTGTTTCTAATTAGGGATGAGCTTAATGTACGAGTCGAACATCGAACATAGGTTCGACTCGAACATCGGGTGTTTGCCTGTTCGCAGAACAGCTAACATTATGGGGTGTTCGCGGCAAATTCGAGTGCCGCGGAATGCTCCATAATGCACCAAGAGATCGCAGTGCATTGCTGTATGATGATTGGCCAAAGCATGCACCTGACAGTGTCCTGTGCTAAGAGAGCCATAATTGGCCAAAGGCAGGGTGCCTTTGGCCAATCATGGCTCAGGGGGTCCACACCCCACATTATAAAAGGCCGCTTACACGGCGGCCCCAATGCTGTATCCTGGCCTAGTCCGACAAGGCCCAGGCCTAGGACAGCACTTTGCAGGGGTGGCAGCACAGAAAGAGTCCCCGCCGGCTTGTGCTACACTGTTATGCCCCGTACACACGGTCGGATTTTCCGATGGAAAATGTCCGATCGGAGCGTGTTGTCGGAAATTCCGACCATGTGTGGGCTCCATCGGACATTTTCCATCGGATTTTCTGACACACAAAGTTGGAGAGCAGGAGATAAAATTTTCCGACAACAAAATCCGTTGTCGGAAATTCCGATCGTGTGTACACAAATCCGACGGACAAAGTGCCACGCATGCTCAGAATAAATAAAGAGATGAAAGCTATTGGCCACTGCCCCGTTTATAGTCCCGACGTACGTGTTTTACGTCACCGCGTTTAGAACGATCGGATTTTCCGACAACTTTGTGTGACCGTGTGTATGCAAGACAAGTTTGAGCCAACATCCGTCGGAAAAAATCCTAGGATTTTGTTGTCGGAATGTCCGAACAAAGTCCAACCGTGTGTACGGGGCATTAGTGTAGCGCCAGTCTTATGGAGTGAACTGGGCTGAGAGGCAAATTAGTCTAGCGCCCCCATAAAGCGGCCACACTGCTTCCGGTATGCAGGCGGCCGGCATTCCACGACTGCGGGGGGGAGCTGCTTCTAATTTTGACTGTTTTATCATCCTGGACCACAAATCTTCCTCACTGTGCTATATGTTTTATGATGCACCATTGGCATGGTTATATCTTCTTAGTACTCTCCATAAAATTATCAGAAATTTGTGCTTAAAGTAGAACTATAGGCAACACTTTTTTTTTTCATTTTGGATAGAATAAGGGAGGGTTATAGCCCCTGTCAGTTCATTTGTTACCATCCCTGTCTCATTGCAGAGATTTCCCTGCACTTCCTGCCCCATAGCCAAAACAGGGAGTGAGAGGAAATCTATGCAAATTAAGGGAATCTATTGCCCCCCTAGGCTCTCAGAACTAGTGTCCCCACTCGAAAATTTCAGGGCGGGTCTTAAACATCAAGGGGTGTGTCCTTGACAAGAAGGGGTGGGTCATATTTAAATTAGGGGGGTGCACAAGTTTAGTCCGGCCTAGGGCAGCACAAAACCTAAATACACTACTGGGCGGCCCTGTGTAGTGTTATTGGCGTGGACAGACAGATAGCTTGAGTTACATTAAGCAGGCAGGTTATTCAGTTAGTGGCAGTGTATTTGATATTTCTATACAGCCAGTCTAGTATATATATCTCTACATTTAGCATAGCCTATAAATTCAGTGTTTACTCTATATTCAGTCAGTGCAGGCAGTGTATTAATATTATATATATACAGTTTCGTATACATATAAATATTCTGCATCCAGTGTAGTGTCTTAATATAAATATATATATATATATATATATATATATATATACACACACACATATATATATATATATATATATATATATATATATATATATATATATATATATATATATATATATACACAGTCTCGCATGTGTGTGTGTGTGTTTATATATATATATACTGCATCCAGTGTAGTCTATATCTACAGTGCATTTTGTGGGATATATAAACACTGAATATATAGTATATTAGACTGACTGTATATATATATATCAAATACACTGCCACTAACTGAATAACTAACTCTCTGTACACGCCAACAACACTACACAGGGCCGCTATGTAAGCAGCCTTATACAGTGTGGGGCGTGGACTTAGCCGCAGCTCCAGCATCTTCCTCTGGGGCCACCTCTTCCCAGGCGCAGACCAGCTCTACTGTGGTAATGGCCCTTCCTGAACCTAGGGTTCCCACACCAGAGCGATTTTCTGGTGACCGAAAGAAATTTAGGGCATTCAAGAATGCCTGTTCTCTGTACCTGGCCCTCCAACCCAGAACTTTCTCCTCAGAAATTGTGAAGGTGGGATTAATTATTTCTTTATTGTCCGAAGAGCCGCAAGCCTGGGCTCATAGTCTTATGGAGCAGAGGATCCCTATATTAAATTCAGTGGACACCTTCTTTGAATCTATGGCCCAATTGTACGATGACCCTCGGCACACTGCCACAGCCGAAGCCATCCTACACACCCTTTCCCAAGGTAAAAGTCCAGTGGAAGACTACACAGTCGAGTTGCGTAAATGGTCAGCTAATACAGGATGGAACGAAGCAGCCCTCAAGTACCAGTACCGTCAGGGTCTTTCCGAGATGCTTAAGGATGAGCTGGCTCGGGTCGAGACTCCAACCACTTTGGAAGACTTAATTCAATTGGCCATTAAGCTGGACAGGCTCATGAGCTAAAGGCGCTCCGAGTGCTTTCAGTCCTCCTGACCCACCTGGTTGCTACCTAAGCCTTCTCCAGTTCACCCTCCATTCCCAGCTCCTTCTGTTGTCTCCGCTCCGGAGAGTGAACCTATGTAATTAGGACTGGTCTGGTCTCCACTCACCCCTGATGAAAGACAATGAAAACGGCAAGCCAACTTGTGCCTGTGTTGTGGGGGATCAGAACACTATTTACGAAACTGCCCCATGAGGCCCAGTAAGTCACGCTCTCAATATGCTATGAACTATCAGGTCACTGGTCCTGCTCAAACTCATGTCATCCTCCTTGTCTCCCTACGGGTAGCAGAAGAGGAAATCCGGCTATTGGCCATAATTGATTCGGGGGCTTGCAGTTGCTTCTTAGATGCATCTTTGGCTCAAAGACTACACATTCCTCTCCAAGACAAGAAACAATGCCTTCGGGTCCATTTGGCTGATGGGTCCCTACTCTGCTCAGGACCCATTACACAAGAGACTAGACCCATCCTTACCATCATGGACTCCGGCCACCAGGAGTTCTTATGCTTTGAAATTATCTGCTCCCCTATGTTCCCCATTATCTTGGGACTTCCTTGGCTGCAAGCTCATGATCCCCAAATTAAAGTAGTAAGAAAGAAATTTCCTTCTCCTCGGCTTACTGCTCCCAGTACTGTTTTATCCCAATTCCAGCCTCCTGCTTGACCGTACAACCAGTACCTGATAATCTTCAGCATGTTCCTCCAGTGTATCTCGAATTCAGAGACATTTTTGATAAGAAAAAAGCTGATTGTCTGCCACCACATCGGTCTTACAACTGCCCCACTGAACTCTTACCCAGCTCCGAAATCCCCATTGGTCGTATATTCCCGTTACCTGAGACCGAGTTGGAAGCCCTCCGTGTATACATTGATGAGAATTTGGAGAAGGGCTTCATGCGTAGATTACAGAGAGCTCAATAAAATAACCATTAAAAACCAGTACCCGCTCCCGCTTATTCCAGAGTTGTTCCAGTGTTTCTGAACCGCCCGAATCTTTTCCAAATTGGACCTTCGAGGCGCTTACAATCTCATCCAGATTCGTGCTGGTGACAAGTGGAAAACCACCTTCAGGTCCAGATTCGGACACTCGAATACTTGGTAATGCCGTTTGGGCTGTGCAACGCCCCGGCCACCTTTCAACATCTGGTAAATGTCATTTTCAGAGAATACCTTGATAACTTTGTAATCGTCTACCAGGACAATATCCTCATCTTTTCCGCTACCATTGAACTGCACCAAGCTCATGTAAAGAAAGTTCTCACAATCGTCAGAAAACATAGACTTTACCTTAAGGCGGAAAAATGTGAGTTTGAAAAGACTGTTGTCCAGTTTCTAGGGTTCATCATTTCCATCGAAGGGGTCGCAATGGACCCACAAAAAGTCAGAGCAATTCAGGAATGGCCGGCCCCTGTGGATAAAAAAGGAGTTCAGCCATTCATAGGCTTCACCAACTTCTATTGAATATTTATTAAAGGATTCTCGTCTATTATCTCACCCATCACCCAGCTGACCTACCAAAAGAGCCGTTTTTAGTGGTCTCAGGAGGCCCAAGAAGCCTTCAATGAATTAAAGGTCCTGTTCATCTCTGCACCAATTCTGCAGCATCCGGACCCGGCTCTGCATTTCGTATTAGAAGTTGACGCCTCAGAGACAGCTACAGGAGCTATTCTGTCCCAAAGATGGGGTCCCAAAGCCCTCCTTCATCCAGTAGCCTCTGCATCTCGGAAGCTAAGTCCCCCTGAAAAAACTATAATGTAGGTGGTCAATTTCGCCTTGGAGGAATGGAGATATCTGCTGGAGGGTGCGTCCCATTCTATCATGATTTTCACGGACCACAAGAACCTGGAGTACCTCAGGACGGCCAAACGCCTAAATCCCCAACAAGCCCAGTGGGCACTTTTTTCTCCAGGTTCAACTTTCACATCTCATATAGACCTGGTTCCAAGAATGGGAAAGCGGACACACTCTCCCAGATGTTCCCGGAGTCTCCTCAAATAACGGAACCTAGCACCATCCTTTCCCCACAAAATTTTTGTCACCTTACCCAGTCTGATCTAAGAGCTGCTATCAAAAGGGCTTCCAGCCACAGTACTGAGCTGGAGGTATCTTTTTTGAAGCAGTTAAACGACTTGCTTTGGGCCCGGAATAAAGTTTTTGTCCCGCTGGAAGTAAGACCTCTGATCTTAGAGACTTTCCATGACCATAAACTGGCAGGTCACTTCGGAGTACAAAAAACCTCTGAATTAATATCTCATTCTTTTTGGTGGCCTGTTTGGAAACGGGACTGTAAAGACTATGTTTCTTCTTGTATCTCCTGCCAGCGCAACAAGGGTTCGAATGTTAAATCTTGGGGTCTGTTGAGACCTCTGCCCATCCCGGAACGACCATGGAAAGAAGTCTCTATGGACTTTATCGTTGACATGCCACCCTCTGAAGGGTTCACCAATTTTGGTCATTGTCGATCGCCTCTCAAAAATGGCACACTTTTTACCCATGGTGGGCACTCCCTCTCCCCTGGATACAGCCAATACATTTATTAAAGAAGTAGTGAGGCTTCACGGGGTGCCCGATAGTATTGTCTCTGATAGAGGCGTCCAATTCACCTCCAAGTTTTGGAAGGAGCTCTGCAAATCACTGGAAATCAAAGTTTGTCTCCCTTCTGCATACCATCCCCAAAGTAACGGCCAAACGGAGAGGACAAATCAAACTTTAGACCAATATCTTCGCTGTTTCTGTTCCTGCTCCGAGGATGATTGGTCTTCTCTTCTACCTTATGCGGAATTTGCCTATAACAACTCCATACACACAGCTACCAACCAAACATCTTTCTGATCTAATTTCGGGTTTCACCCCTCTTTTCTCCCCAATTCCATCCCTGAAATGTCAGTCCCTGCTGTACAAGACCAGATAACCTCCATCCAGTCAAACTTTCAAAGGATCCAGGAAACCATGCAGAAGGCTCAGGACAGCTATTAAAAGCATTATGACAGGGGAAGAATGGGAAACCCAGCCTTCAAGGTAGGTGCCCTTCATGGAAATTGGGCCCGAGATTCTTCGATCCTTTCAAGATTAAAAGAATTGTGAATCCTGTGGCTTTTGAATTAGACCCGACAATACATTATAACCGCGAGTAGTTTTAAATGTAATTTTTTCTTTTAGAAATGTCATTTTGCTGTGGTATTGTTCTGAACACGGGAAAACTGTGCCACTTTACAGGCATAATATAGACACCCCGAGGCAGGATATTTAATTCTATTGTTTCACTTCAAACATTATTAAAATCACTGCTCACGAAAAAACGGCCATTTTTAAAACTTTTTTTTCATTGATACATGTCCCCTGGGGCAGGACCTGGGTCTTGCCCCAGGGGACATGGCAATAACATGTATATAAGCCTTTAAAATTAGCACTTTTGATTTTTCATGTTCGTGTCCCATAGACTTTAACCACTTCAGCCCCCGATGATTTGGCTGCTCAATGACCAGAGCATTTTTTGCGATACAGCACTGCGTCTCTTTAACTGACAATTGCGTGCTTGTGCGATGTTGTACCCAAACAAAATTGATGTCCTTTTTTTCCCACAAATAGAGTTTTCCTTTGGTGGTATTTGATCGCCTCTGCGTTTTTTATTTTTAGCGCTACAAACAAAAAAGAGCGACAATTTTGCAAAAAACACAATATTTTGTACTTTTTGCTGTAATAAATAGCCCCAATTTTTAAAAAAAAAAAAAGCAAAGTTTTTCCTCAGTTTAGGCCGATATGTATTCTTCTACATATTTTTGGTAATAAAAATCGCAAAAAGCGTATATTGATTGGTTTGCGCAAAAGTTATAGCATCTACCAAATAGGATAGATTTATGGCATTTTTATTATTATTATTTTTCTTTACTAGTAATGGTGGCAATCTGCGATTTTTATCATGACTGCGACATTATGGCAGACACATCGAACACTTTTGACACATTTTTGGGACAATTATACAGCGATCAGTGCTAAAAATGCACTGCATACTCTATAAATGTACATAAAAAAGTGACATAGTATGCAAATACCAAATACCACAATCATGATTATTCAGAATTTGTCCATGTATATCGATCAGTGAAAAAAATGAATGAATAAAAAATTAATGGTAGGTATATAATAAAAATGAATAAATGTGAACAGCTCGGTGAAGTAACGCTTTAAAAAGGAAGCCTTTAATGCTTTTAAAAAACAAGCGGTGTTAGCCGCAGTGTAATATCATACAAAAAACTGCACAAATGTAAATATAAAAAGCCGGCAATGTTAAAAACAAATAAACACCCGTGTAAAGGGGTCACATGTAGCGTGATGGCGTCAGCACATAACCGCCCTACATGTTTCGTAATGCCTTATGTCTTCCTGGGGCGTAAGGTATTTTTTTGTATGATATTACACTGCGGCTAACACCGCTTGTTTTTTAAAAGCATTAAAGGCTTCCTTTTTAAAGCGTTACTTCATGATTGGAACTCGTTTTTCCTCTTACACTCGCGGCTTCGAGTCCGAGTCTTCCACTTAAAGGGACTCTACTCTTGTGGCTCTAAGAAAGGAATTTACCGTTTACTACTATTACTACTACTAGTACTACTACCTTAAAGCCAAAGTCTACTGTTTGCCACAAGCACAGACTTTATTATAGCTTGTTCTGAAGTATACCTAAGTCCTCAAGTGTACATAATTCTTTTTTGTGGGGTATCACACCTACTTCCCTCAGCCATATCCAAGTTCTCTAAAAATAAAAACAACAAAAATAACACCCCTAGACTGGACATTGAAGAAACGTGTGAATGAGCCTATGTGCCTGGCTGTGAACCAAAGTCTATAAGGAAGACCTGGACAGTAATCCTGTGTCTCTTACAGGAACCTACTTACTATCAGTAGCATATCACTGTGTCCAGTAAAAGGTTACAGACTGTCACCCTTTCTACAAGTGAACAATCTGTCTGTGTCCTCATTGCTGCTGTCCCTGCACAGTTTGTTTTGGCAGAACAGGGTCCCATTAACATGTTTACTCATTCTAACTCCATACATCTAGAACTGAACTGACAGCAGGGTTGAATAGTTTGATCTATTCATGTAATAATTGGTTGTAGTTGTAGAGGTGACAGATGGGGCATTCTTACTCTTGTGGCCTCTCTGGGTGCCTTTTGTGACTATGGCAATCAGTCTTGGTATTAATACTAAGTCTACCTAGTAGACTAGGGTAATGCAAAGCAGCACCTACTAAAGAAGCAGAAAGTCACCAACCTTGTTTATTGGTAAAAACAACCTAATAGCTTCCAAAGATTTTTTCCCAATGCTTGTTTTAAAATGATAGGTAGTTGTTAGAAAAGATAGCATATTAAAAGGTGCTCTGGGCAGCAAAACATTAAAGTGGATGTAAACCCAAATTTTTTTTTTTTTTTTTTTATGTCATGATGTAGAGTATAAGATTTCCTATCATTTGAGCCCAGTCTTGCCATAAAGAGTTAATCCAGCTCTGAGCAATCCTCTTTTATTGTTCAGTGAGATAAATCTTGACAATCTGAGACAAACTTTGTCAAATCCTCCCCCTTGCTGTGAGTGACAGGTGATTTACATCTCGTGCACTAGCCTAAGACATGCATTATTTTTTAATTCCCACCCCCACTCCTTTCTTCAGCAGCTCTGCAAGGATTGGCTGTTCCACACCTCAGTATGATTTGGCATGCTGAAGTCATGTGGTTACTTTCCTGTCTTTTCACTGGATGTTAGAGATCACAGCAGAAGTTCAGTGTAAGAAATACACAGGAGAAAATGCATATTGACAAGGGGAGTGTAGAGGTGGGCGGGGAGTCTACTGACATCACGACTCCACCCACCGAGCTCCAGACAACAGACCCACCCACAGAATCTGCAGTTCAGAGGGGAGACTTTTGACAGGTAAAGATACATGAAGGAGGCATGTATAACCCCTATGGCAGTAGTTTAGAAAGGATGACATTGGGTTTAGATCCACTTTAATTCTATTCTAAAGTCTTCCATTAGCAGCCTACTACACTACAGTGAGACCATTATACTATATCTTTATTAGTTTGTTCAACCGCATACAAACAAATCAGATAGTTTGTTGAGAGAAACTTATCACTGATACATTTTGCATTGGACTTTCTGTATTTAAAAGGTATTACCGAGGGTGTTCTAGCATCATGAGCAGGTAGCACAGGACAAATTCTTATTCTTCTTACTTGTCCCGTGCACGCTCGCTAACCTCCACTGATGCAACTCACAGCTAGTAGTGTAAAGCAAGCAGTACCGTTATGTCTGGTCACATGCTCCACTCTATGGGGGAGATTCACCAAAACTGGAGCACTCCGAATCTGGTGCAGCTGTGCATGGTAGCTTTTAACCTCAGCTTGTTCATTTAAGTTTTGACAATAAAACCTGGCAGCTGATTGGTTACTAGGTAGAGCTTCACAAGGTTTTGTACTCTCCAATTTTAGTAAATCTCCCCCTATGTGTACTACAATTCCCTTGGAGCTGAATGTGTCTGCACATAGATGTGTAGTCCATCTCAGGGGTGAGCAGGAGAGGGTGGCTACATTCACATAGACAAGGGGGGCATGGTGGGACCTTCTTTTGGGGGGGCAAACAATCCCCCCACGGTGGCGCGGCAATGAAACAGAACCCGCCCCGCGCACGGGCAGTTTGGCACTTACCTGCTTATGTAGCGGGGCTCTGGTTCCTCTCCTCCCCTCCTGGAGTGCGGGCAGCAGCCGCGGCAGCTCCGGTGTCTGTTCTTCCTCCGTCGTGTGTGTCTCCTCTTCTGCCAAAGCGCTAGGCATCCAATAGGACTGCCTGATGCTTTGGCCAATCAGGAAACAGGTCTCACAGACCTGCCTCCTGATTGGCGGGGAGGAACTTTAGTGTGATAATAGCAAAAATTCATTCACTTATCATCAGATAACTGGGTGGGCTCGGAGTGCAATGCTCTGCGCTCCGAGCTGACCCTTTTTTGAAGCCTATTAGAGCCTCTGCATCTAATCAGGGGCTTCAAAAAAGAACCCCGCCGCACTGGAATCCAGGGTCCGGTACCACTGATATGTAGATCAGGGGGCCAGATGCATAGATAGGGGAGGTGGCACTCGTGCGCCCTCTATGGATGAGCCGCCACTGGTAGCCACCCTAGAACACGAAGTCTGAGAACAGCAGAAAGATGGCTCGCACAAACAAAAGAAAAGAGAGATAAAGGCTTGGTTCACATCAGTGCGCTGTGTGACATCGCATGTGATTCGCACCGTACTGCAGTGCAGATCACATGCGATGTCTGTCTAATGCGAATTCAGCCATACAGACTGCATGGCTGAATTCACATTTTATTCGGACCAAAGACATGCAGGACCCTTTATTTGGTCCACACCAGAATCGGATCAAATGGATGTTCACACACACACACAATCTGATTCATGTCCGATTTAACAGTTCGCACTGCTATATGCAAACTGATCTGGGGGTGTCATTAACTTTCTATTGACACTCCCAGCGGTTTACATAGGGCAGTGTGAACTGCCTTGTGACTCGGGTGTGATGTGGGAACCCACAGTGGGTTTGCAGCGTTCCCGCAGTGGATTTGCTGCATTCCCGCATCGCACCTAGGTAAATTCTACCTATATTTATACATATTTTTTTTTTTTAATAGTTTAGTTTCACTTTAAAGCTAGCTCATTTATATTGAATGGGTTGGCACTGGCAGCGTGCCTTAATGCACAATAATTGACTCTTTTCTCTTTTTTTTAACACAGTGCAAGTGCTCCTATTGGAAGATTTTCCTTATATTCATATTGACAACTTAAAATTGTGAATTTTCCCTTTTAGTCAAGGTGACAATGGTCATTATGAAAATAAAGGGTAAATCTCCCCAGCGGAAACACAGACAGGAAAAAAAAAAACTAAACAGGGACATAGCCATTCCCTACCCTGTGCAAAACTAAATGTAACATGTTGGTTTAGATGCACTTTTTGGGATTGTAACCACCTCCCATCCGCGCTATAGCTGAAAGACGGCTACAGTGCGGACCTAATTTGCCGGGAGGGGTGTCCATAGACATCCACCTGTGCTCGAGCGGCCTGCGCGCCCCCTGCAGGGCGCATGCGGCGCGCTCTGTGATCGGAGAGTCTATGAGACTCGGCTGATCACAGATCGGAGTAAGGGGTCGATCCCGACCCCTTACCACATGATCAGCTGTCAGCCAATGACAGCTGATCATGTGATGTAAACAGAGCCGTTAATCGGCTATTTCTTCTCCTCATGCTGATAGCGTGAGGAGAAAAGAAAAAGCCGATCACCAGCGGCTGTGAGAGGGACATCAGTCCCGATTGTGGAGAGCCCCTGCAGAGGCTTCTGTGCCCACCTGTGTCACCTACCAGTGCTCACCCATCAGTGCCACTCATCAGTGCCACCCATCAGGGCCATCTTATCAGTGCCCATCAGTGTCGCCTTATTTGTGCCTATCAGTGCAGCCCATCAGTGCCTATCAGTGCAGCCCATCAGTGCCCATCAGTGCAGCCTCATCAGCGAATATCAATGAAGGAGAAAAATTACCCGTTTGCAACATTTTATAACAAGCTATGAAACGTTGTTTTTTTTCAAAAATTTCTGTCTTTTTTTGGTTGTTTGGCAAAAAATAAAAATCCAAGTGGTGATTAAATACCACCAAAAGAAAGCTCTATTTGTGTAAAAAAAAATGATAAAAATTTAATTTGAGTACAGTGTAGCATGACCGCGCAATTGTCATTCAAAGTGTGATAGTGTTGAAAGCTAAAAATTAGTCTGGGCAGGAGGGGGGTTTAAGTGCCCAGTAAGCAATAATAGCCATAATCCATATTTACCTTAAAACATTTCTTGCACTGAAGCCAAAGATGCCATAGCATTGTTTTTTTTTTTTTTTTTATTAGTCCTGTAGAGGGAAATGCCTTTATTACTCTCTTTGATATCATCATCAAACTTTTAAAATTGTTGCAGGAGAAGTTGCTGGGACGTGAGTTCATAATGACATAAGCACCTTTGCATAGCTCTTGTGGGTAAAGGCAGCAACATTGTTTTTCGGGGAAAAAAGCAATAGGGGTATATGGGCAGGGACAGAGAGGCATGGGGCATAGGCAAAGTATTATAGTCCAGCAGAAGGGTTAACAAAATACTGGTAGGAATTTCAGTGCATGAAAGGCAAAAGCATATCAGCCCAATCAACAGTTATTTTTGTTTGTGCAGTATTTTTAAAGGGATAACTCATGGGGAAAAGTGCATGTATTTTAAATGTACAGAATATACAGTATATACACAATTCACAATGACCTTTGAAGTCCCCAGTCTTGCACATTTGTGGTTTAATAACACATATATACAAACATTGAACTAATTTGGCTTGTAGAAGCAGAAAAATGTTTAAAAACTCCAGAATAGTATGAACATCTCCAAAATTAACACTTTTTAAAAAGTAAACAGTCCAAGGTGATCTCATTTTGTGCCACAGTTTTTGGAAATGAAGAAACCTGCTTGTGATGAGGGAGTTAAACCATGATCATGATACACTGGATACAGTGCAGGTCATACGCAGAGGGAATATCAAATGAGTGGATTACAGTGATTGTTAACCACTTCAGCCCTGGAAGATTTTACCCCCTTCCTGACCAGAGCACTTTTTACAATTTGGCACTGTGACACTTTAACTGACAATTGCGCACAATTTGCGTCCTTTTTTTCCCACAAATTGAACTTTTTTTTGGTGGTATTTGATCACATCTGCGTTTTTTTTTTTTCCACTATAAACAAAAAAGAGCAACAATTTTGAAAAAAAAAACAATATTTTTTACTTTTTGCTATAATAAATATCCCCCAAAATGTTTTTAAAAAACAAATTTCTTCATCAGTTTAGGCCAATATATATTCTTCTACATATTTTTGGTAAAAAAAAAAAAAAATCGCAATAAGTGTATATTGATTGGTTTGCGCAAAAGTTATAGCGTCTTCAAACTATGGGAAAGATTTATGGCATTTTATGGCATTTTTATAATTATTTTTTTTACACTAGTAATGGCAGTGATCTGTGATTTTTAGCAGTACTGAGACATTGCGACAGACAGATCGGACACTTTTAACACATTTTTGGGAACATTGACATCTATACAGCGATCAGTGCTGTTGCCTTATGAGTTTATGTGAAATCTCCATTAATCAGTGTAAAATATTGCAATTATGAATATATTTCATTTAGCTTGTATCTATGGAGGGCATGTAACATAGCTTCACAGAAGTGTCTGCTATACAGACAATTCAGTGCCTAAGCTTGTGTATACAAACAATGGGACCCAAACATCATTGTTCTACACATACGTCAAAGGATCCGTGTTTGAAAATGCAATGAGAGGTCATAGTCAGTCCATCATGTATACTTCATTTCCATGAAAATGTAATCTACTTACAAGATTAAGTTTCCTGCTCAAAATAGTCTGGGACAAAGATTTACATTAAAGGGGGCTGACTTATGTAAAGTATAGGGATTGGAGATGTAGCCAGTCCTTACCCAGAATTAGAGAGGCCCACCAATCAGAGCCACGCTATGCCAACCAATCAGCCTGTAATGATATACATAGACTAGATAGGAGGGAAACACACTCTCTGGTGGAGCGGTCACCCGAATGGAACCTTTGTTGGTCATAATCTGGTAACTGTTGGAACTAAATATGTTTATCTTATGTCTTTTCTGTGATACTGTTTGTAGATTAAGGTTTTAAGGAATATACTCTGTATTCCTTCATGTAATCCATGATTTTTACTATTTCCTGTGCAATTAGATAGATTGTTGTGTATTAGTCTGGGCCTACTTTACTATATACCAGTACATTTTTGTTATTGTGTTAAAGCTTTCACTCATGGTCAAAGAACTCTCATTTAACCCAAATCATATCTGAGAGATATTAAATCTCAAATATAGTAAACGGGTAACATAATTGGCGATGCACGAAGCTGAGGACCAGGACTGAAAGTATTTAATATAATACCGAGATATGTGTAATGCAGATTTAGGTTATTGGGCTGGAATTTAAACTGAGTCTGTTTTTCCGGTAGTTTGGAGGTCACAGCATGTGTATCTAGGGAAAAATATAGGTAAAGGTTTTTGTTTTATTAGTGGGTATTACATTAACTCTAAAAAAGGAGGGAGGATACACCACATATTTTGTTTTGTTTAATATCCCGAAATTATAGTGAAAAAATATAATGAATGAACCATTAAACTGTCACTTTAATGGAGAGGATATATTATTGAGCAGGAAAAATTTGTTTTCATTTGTTTGTGTTTCCTAAGCATGGTTTCTCTGTAATCATTGTGTGAGTTTGCTTTATGGTGAGTACATATATGTTTTTTTGGAAAGACACTGAATGAGTGTGGTCTTTGGTGGTCTGTCGAAAAAGGTTCAACAGGTTTTTGGTTTTTAGTTAGATTTTGTGTCCACCGAAGGCATTGTATGTTGGCCTTTTTTTGTTTTGTTTTTTTGCTGCGGGAATTTACAAGCAGTAATATTCTCATTGTCAGTTAAAGTACCAAACTGTGGAAGTCCGGTTACTGAATCTAATATCTGATAGCAATTATAGAGTGAAAAATAAGGTGCATTTAGCATACTGTATTATACCCTAAAAAATTGTTTGAGGATAAACCCTACCAATAATTGATAAGCTTAGTTTGTGGTAGATTTTTTTTTGTTTTAAACTGAATTGGGTGTAACAGGGGTCTAAACATGGCTGTGTTTACCTTTCTATTTTCTACCTAGAGGGTTACCCTATTGTTCTGTGTGTTCTGATCTCAGCACTGTTGTTCAGCACGTCTCCTCTATCTTTTGTTTCTTGGGTGTAGACTCTATTCTCTGAAGATACTAGTGTTATTTTAATGTTTGTTTCTCCACTCTTGTGCATATTCTAAGTGGTAGACTACTGTGTCAGAAGTCTGTGGTGTATTGTTGTATTATCACTGAACTTGTACATCATGGAGAAATTGATGGCCAGGATTGCTAAAGTTAAAAATAGCTCTGAAAAAATAAGAGCAATGGAGGAATCTAAAAGAATATGTAAATATAATGCTTACAGAGAAAAAATACAGCAAACGTGAGGGTAAGACTGCACTAATTTTTGCGGCTTGCTGGTTGGCTAATAATTACAAATTACAGTTATTGTTGCAAAACATCTCTCAAGGAGGATCTAGAAATAGCCCAAAGTAATATCAGTACTCGAATGCCTCCTACACACGATCGGTCTTTCCGACAAAAAAAAAACGTGGAATTTTGTCCGAAGGGCGTTGGCTCATACTTGTCTTGCATACACACAGTAACACAAATATTGGCCAACAATTATGATTATAGTGACGTACTAGACGTACTATGTGAATTTTCAGCTCTTTAGCGCCACCCTTTGGGCTCCTTCTGCTAATTTAGTGTTAGCAGAAGTTTGGTGAGTGTTGATTCACGCTTTTCTTTTCGCTTTTTTTCATTTAGCGATTTTCAGTTTGCGCTTTTCCTTTCATGCTTTTCAGTTCGCTTCTGAGCGGCCGTTCATCAACCGGACATGTTGCGGAATCGGAGGAGTAATGTGTTATTTATTATTGGCCTTGGAGTTATCGCTTTGACATTTTTTGGTTGAATAATGATTTGATTTGTTATATTTTCTATATTTTTCGATGCATAGAATGAACTTTTTGGTTAAGTTCTATTGGCAGATACCATGTCTAACTTTATTTGTTTTCTTTTTTTAATGCACAATAAAAAAATTGTGTAGAATAATACTTGGCCATGTGATCTGCTTCAAATGACAGTTTGGGAGTAGGCAGTTACATTTAAAAAAATACAATGTAAAATTGACAAGTGACACCAACATAGTTGTACCTTTGATCTTAAAAACTATGGGACAATTGTGTTGTGGTAACTTGCCCAAATAAAAAAAAACAAAGCGGGAAGTGCGCATGCGCGCGGGCACGGGAGCAGACATGTTCTGACCTGCTCCGCACGCCGCCGGCCTTTCCAAGCCACAAAAAGCCAGAGGGAAGCCGCACACACCGCCATCCTTAGAGCGATCCGCACTATGAACCGGAGAGGAGGGGGGACAGCCAAAAAGAAACCCCCGACTGCTAACTACTCGTTCCGTTCGGGGAACGCTGCAGCAAAGACTCCCCCATCCAAAATGGCGTCGGGACGGAGGACAGAGGCTGATACAGCAAAGCAGGTGAGCGGGACCCAGGGACACCAAAGCCTCCCTGCACAAAGATTCTCTCCCCACAACACTGGGACTGCAGGCACAGACAGAGAACGAGACCCCTTCTCCTCCCAGTCACAGGAGGATATTACAGGACTGCAGAAAGATGAGTCCCCAAGATTCTCTCTCTCCCCCTCCCAAACTTATCAGGAGGGGGCACTAGATTCCCCTGCTTCCTCCATGGAGAGGAACATGGCTGAAATAGCAGAACTTGCACTAAGCCAAAACAGCATAGGAAGTGAACAACGGCCTCCACCTCCAGCAGCATATTCTGGGGATTCTGTCCTCCTTGCTCGCTTCTCAGCATTACTACAGCAAGAGCTTACAAAAGCCTGCCAACTGATTACAGCAGAAATGAAGCATGACTTTAATGATATAGGGGACAGATTGGATACCATTGAATCCAAAATGGATGGCACAGTGTGGAAGGTAAATCAAAACTCAAGTATGATAGCCTCACTGCAAGATCAATTAGACCAAGCTAACGCCAAAATTGAAGATCAGGAAAATAGATCCAGACGCTATCATTTTCGAATCCGCGGTCTACCAGAGGCAGTTACTGATCTAGAAGACGCAGTACATACTCTCATGCAAGATCTGATTCCAGATATTTCCCCACAGCACATGGAAATTGACAGGGTACATCGGGCTCTGACGGCACCAAGACAAGACGGCCCTCCGAGAGATGTCATAGTCAATCCGCATTTCTATAGAATCAAGGAACAAATAATGTCTGCAGCCCGGGCAAAGGGCGAAATAAACCTCTTGGGTCACCAGATACAAATTTTTGCGGACATATCGCAGATGACTATCCAAAAAAGACGGGCCCTGAAACCATTATTGGCACAGCTCACTAATCACCAAATCAAATATCGGTGGTCGTTTCCGTTCCGACTATCTTTTTCCTTCAAGGGGAAAACATACTCCTTTGCAAATTTTCCGGATGGAAAAGATATCCTTTTGGGTCTTGGTCTGATATCCAGGGACTCATCGGCCCCCAAAGCACAACAACAGGAAATGGATCGCCCAATCTCGCCCCTTTGGGAACAACAACGCCAGCGATATTCCTCTAGAAGGCGACACCTAGCAACCGGACGGATGAAGTTGAAGAGGAAACCCGCTTGTCTACTCTTCTAACTTTTATCTTATTAGGAGAAGTATCCACTACACCCTAATATAGGGTACCACAGTAAACCCGTGCGGGTCCCCCCTATTAGCAGTTTAACAGTTTAGATTTTGCCCTGTTGGCTAACATTAGCTTTCTTTATTTGTCTTCAGGACACTAAAGAGGCTGCCTACACCCTGAGGGGGTAAAACCCCCCTCTCGGTATTGAGAGATTAGATTAGAGCTGTTTCACTCATGTTTATTTGCTCTCTTCTAGAATGTTTCCCTAGATATAACACATCCTGAACCCCCCCCAATCTAAAGCTAAAAATTTGGATTAATATTGCTTAGCTTGGTTAGAATAGAGGAAATGTAATAGTTTAAATCTTACAGTTCCAACTGACTCCCCTCTATACCAATACAATGCCTTATACGGAAAGTGCCGAGGCGAAACCGCATGCCACTCCCAGACGAGCTTGTCTTCATCGCTTAGATGAAAACAACCTCGCCATACTTAGTAGAGACTATAGTCTCAAGGACCATTAAGAATATGATTACGATGCTGGTTCAGTTTTTTATGTACCTTATCTCTGAGGTGAAAGGTGGACATTGGTCCAGTCCATCTTATCCTAACACTAATTCCTTTTTTCACTTTTCTTCTGTTTTCCCCTTATACTTGAGTGCACCCCTGGGCCAGAAAACTGGAGAGGCCTGCCGAAACTCTTCCTTCTCGAAAATCAGGATGACCATCTGCAACAGGCAAGTACGGTCTGCCAGAACACGATGATAAAGTCACAGGTGTCTCTTTCACACACTAAAGTTTTAACACATAATGTGCAAGGTCTGAATTCCCCTACTAAACGCGCTAAAGCCTTCCTCGACTACCATAAACTAGATGTAGATTTTCTGCTCCTCCAGGAAACGCACTTCTCACGCACTTCAGCTCCCAAATATCTAAATGCTAGGTTCCCCTTGATTTACTTATCTAATGGGGTGGATAAAAAAAGAGGGGTAGCGATATGCATTGCAAAAAGGGTACCATTTACCCCCTCAACAGTCATTAGAGATAAGGAGGGGAGGTATGTCATGGTAGCAGGGAAAGTAAATGATAGTGCTGTCACTCTCATTTCATATTACGCCCCCAACACGGGTCAGGTGACTTTTTTCGACACTATGTTGCGAACACTGATGCCACATGTACAAGGCCAAGTGATAATGGGAGGGGATAGTAATGTCTCCTTAGATCAAGCCGCAGACAGAACCAATATATATAAACCTGTCCTGAAACATATTCCCAAACAGGGTGTCAAACTGGCCCGAATCCTACACTCCTATGATCTCATAGATACGTGGCGGGATTCCCACCCCACCACCAGAGACTATACTCATTATTCTCAGGTCCATAAAACGTATTCGCGCATAGACCATTTGTTAACACAATCCTCACTTTTACCCTCAATTGAATCAGTCAAAATAGTACCTAGCTCATGGTCAGATCACTCATCAGTGCTGATGGCACTGACTGACCTATGGAAAAAACCAAAACCCTCCATATGGCGACTTAACGCATCGTTACTTAACGACCCTATCATATACACTGAAATTGAGAAGGCCATACAACAATTCTTTACAATTAATCGAGCTAACGACACGTCCCCAAGTATTAATTGGGCGGCACATAAAGCCACCATTCGTGGCACACTGATTCAAGTGGCCTCCAGGAAAAAAAGGGATGATGCACAAAAAATCCAACAACAAGAAGACGAATTACATAAAATAATTCAGGAACAAAAATCTAACCCTCATCTTGACCTGCGACATAAAATAGACACAGCTAGAATGGCACTAAATCTTAGTTTAACAATCAAAGCTGAGAAATTTCTACGCTGGTCTAGACATCGCTATTATACCAAGGGAGACAAACCTACCACACTTTTAGCTAGAAAACTCACACCGCGACCATTTAACCCAGCCATGCCTAGACTGCGTACTCGAGATGGGAAAATCACTCAAAACCCCCAAGAGATACTTCTAGAATTTTCAAAATTCTTTACTGATCTGTATAATAAGCCCACCCCATTTTCCAAGGACCGAGCAGAGGAATTTTTCAAAGACATTCCCTTGCCAACATTAGAACAGGAACACACAGAATTAATGGAAGCAGACTTCACGGAAGGAGAAATTCTGGCAGCCATTAAGAGCTTGAACCCCTCAAAGGCACCTGGCCCAGATGGCTTTACGGGCCACTATTACAGAAAATTTGCAGCCATACTGACTCCCCACTTGTGTTCCTTTTTTAATGCGATACGGAAAGGCAACCCCTTATCTTTACATGAAAATGAGGCCCTCATTCAAGTAATCCCAAAACCAGGAAAGGATCATGGGGATCCCGCAAATTATCGCCCGATATCACTTATTAATGTGGACCTTAAACTAATGACCAAAGTCTTGGCAACCAGAATGAACTCTTTTCTGGCCAAATATATCCACCCTGATCAAGTGGGATTTGTTCCAAACAGACAGGCCCCGGATCAAACCCGACGAGCGATAGACATCATTGCAGCACTTAATTCAAACTGGGATAATTTGGGGCCGCGGAGGGGTATGATTTTGTCATTAGACCTTTGTAAGGCTTTCGACTCGGTAACGTGGGAGTACATATACTACGCATTGAGAAGATATGGATTTGGGCCCCATTTCCTGAATATATTACAAGTACTATACAAAACACCCACGGCCAAAATCCAGATAAAAGGCTTCAAATCCCACACAATTAACATACACAGGGGAATGAGACAAGGGTGCCCCCTCTCTCCTATTCTATTTATCTTAGCATTAGAACCCCTAGCGATATAGCTTAGGAACCACCAAGACATAAAAGGCATATGCTGCGGCGACGGGGAGCAGAAATGCTCTCTGTTCGCCGATGATATCCTTATGTTCCTTTCCTCCCCGATTACGTCCCTTCCTAACTTATACCGAGTCCTGAGGCGCTTCACCGCACTCTCGGGTCTCACGATAAACCACTCCAAATCTGAAGCCCTAAATCTGACCCTAGAACCACAGACTGTACAACTTCTCCAAAAATCATTTCAGTTTAGATGGCAACAAAATAAACTCCCATATATGGGAATCTTTTTAACCAACAATCTGCAGACTCTGTATCAGGCCAATTACCCCCCTCTCTATAAGAAGCTATCAGCAGACTTATTGTCATGGGCTAAAAGCCCTCCATCGTGGTTTGGCAGACTGTATTCCATTAAGATGAATATCTTACCAAGACTGTTGTATTTGTTCAGAACCCTTCCAATAGCAATCAATAGACACGATCTTAAGGTTTTTCAGAAAAAGATTATGCAGTTCATTTGGGGAGACACAAGACCCAGGGTGAATCAACGAACCCTATACGCCCCCAGAATTAAAGGGGGGTTGGGAGTACCAAATTTGGTCAGGTATTTTGAGGCAGCCCAATTGGCCCAATTAATTCGCACTCACTCTGGACTGCCTCAACCATCTTGGATGAAGCTGGAATCATCCCCATACCCCACAAAACCGATAAGCCATTTGATGTGGCTTCATATGAAAGACAGACCGACCATTTTATGCCCCACATTATCATTCTCATTAGGTTTATGGGATAGATTACAAAAACCTTTTACCTTCCGCTCACCTCATGCTCCCCTAGCCCCTATTAACGGGCAACCCAGATTTCCCCCCGGGTCTTAACCCTCAAAGATTATTATGGTGGACCAATAAGGGCTTGATTCGTATAGCCGACTTATGTGACCATAGAGGTATACTATCGAAGCAATTCCTTATAGAAAAATATCAATTACCTAACACAGAACTCTATCATTACCTCCAAATAGTACATTTCCTGAAAACTCTACAGCGCAAAGCTGACATTATGACGTTCACTCCAATGGAATATTTATGCAGGTCCTTCGATAAACATAAAGGTCACATATCTAACATTTATGGTATTTTTTCCTCCAAATCAGAAAAATTGTTTTACATGCAAAAGTGGGAACAAGATATAGAGGAAACGATGGAAATGGACACGTGGTTTAATACAGCCCAATTGGCCTCAAAAGGTTATATAAATACCTCCCTAATAGAGGCGAACTATAAAGTCTTATTACAGTGGTATATGGTCCCGGCGAGAATCGCTACATACATTCCCGGCGCATCCCCATTGTGCTTTAGGGGGTGTGGAGGGGAGGGCACGATATATCATACTTGGTGGTCCTGCCCTAAGGTTAGAAGGTATTGGATACGCATCTACAATTTTATTTACTCATTGACCCAAGTTAACCTAACCAAATCCCCACAACAGGCTCTACTGGGATGTCCAGTAGAAGGCGTGCCTCGATACACGAAAAAACTCATATCCTTTGTCTTCACAGCAGCTAGAATTGCGATTGCTAGATCCTGGAGAAAACCTCTGATCCCATTTGAACTGGTAAAAGCTAAACTGACATGGATCATGATTAATGAACGCCTGTCGGCGATTCTATTGGATAAACAACGGGTTTTCGACAGGATTTGGGAACCATGGTTAACATACTTATCTGTGGGCTTCGATAGTTGATGGATCTAAGAAAAGTTTCCTAGGGGTGCACTCAACCCCAACCCCAACCCTTCCCCCTATTTCTTCTTTTCTTCTCTTTCTGCTCCCTTGCTCCTTAACTTTCCCTCTCTCCACATTTATTAGTTTACGTAGGTTCTCCTGTCTGGCGTTGTTGCCCTCGCAACATTAGCAAAGAATCAAGAAGCGACAGTAGCATTGCTGCTTGTAAGTGGGGGGGGTTGGGGGGTCGGGAGCCTCTCGTCCGCAGAATTGATCCCATGCGGGGTGGACGGGCGAGCTCCTGGCGTCACAGCCTCTCTACAAAGAATACATAAGTGATAAGGTAACGATGCTAAGGCACTAAAATATAAGGACAGACAGATGTAGAACTGATATACTCACCAGTAAAAATGTTACATTTTGCTATATGTACTGTGTGTAGGCCATGTTGGCCGAGCTTTGTTCTTCTAATCTTTTCTACATTGTTGTTTATATTTGAGAAATATGTATTGTATATTTTTCATACACTATATTCAATAAAAATATTGGAAAGAAAAAAAACAAAGCATAAAAATATTTTATTGATATCACTAGAAAAAAAAGCCTTTGAAAATTCATTTGCAATAACTCCATCAGTATCACCAGCAAAGCAGCTTCATTATTATCCCATTAAAGAAGAAGAGAATTGTGCGCTGCATTTGGAGATGTCATAATTTGCCACGTCACGAATGTTAATTTTCCATTACGGACACTAGTTTACAAGACCGACTGCTTCTGGCTTGTCCTTGCTTCCAAGCATGCATGTTTGTACTTTGGACTTTTGTCCGACGGACTTGTGTACACACGATCGGAAAATCCGACAACACACATTTGTTGGTGGAAAATTTGAAGACATGCTAGCCAACATTTGTTGGAGGAAAGTCTGACAACAATTGTCCTATGGAGCATACACACGGTCAGATTTTCCGCCAACAGCCTGACATCCAACATTTCCCATCGGAAAGTCAGATCGTCTGTACGGGGCTTAAGAGTTTCTATGACAAATTTGAATGCTAGCCACCAGCAACAATAGACAACCAAAATGAGCAGGGAGAGGTTGATCAGCTGGCACGTGGGCTGAAGTCTGCAGAGAGTAAATGTAAACAATTGCTTACATCTTCCAGCCGAGGGCAGCTTGTGCAAACTCCACATACCATAGATTGTAATGCAACCGGTTTGAGTATTTCTAGATGCAACAGGAAATTATCTCTATCTGGAGTATGTGCTAGTTTCAACAACTCATTGAAAGTGGGGAGCTCTTGTGAAAGTGCCCCTATATCTCATATGCAGAGAGGAAAAGTTGTGAATCAGGTTTTAGCCATTGAATATTCCCAGCCTAAAACCACACCGGTTGTTAAGAGACACTTTAATAATTTACAAAAGATAAAATGCTACGCCTGTGGGTTTTTCGGTCACATTGCTCAGTTTTGTTTGTCTTCTGGTGAAAAGATATTAAAACAAAATCAATATACAACAAAGAGGCGTGAGATGGAAGTGTACTCCCCGCTCTGGGGTGAAGGGCCTAAGAGTAATAAATATGAACATACAAAATCATACATCCCTTCCTCAACTATTAAGGCTGAGAATTAGGCTTTACAGTATGAGATTAGGCAAATGAAACAGGAACGGGATGAGATTGTGAAAGAATTCCAATTCTTTAAAAGAAACGTTATTGAATTCTTGAATTGGAAAATCGGCGGGAGTAACTTGTCCATCAGGAACCAAACCAGTACACTAAAACCGGAGATGAAATACAAGATATAAGTTATGTTTTAGAGGTCTATGGCATTTTAGTTTCACTAGATCAAAGTGGGAATGTCACTGACCTTTTACCAATGTAATGTAATGTAAGAACGTTGTATTGTTTGCTTTAAATAGGTTAAAGAAAAAAAGGGAATAGAGTAATAACTGTTGTCTACAAGTTATCTTTTTCAGGTTAAGTGAGTTCCTGAAAGTATATTTACATATTAAACAGCTGTATGTAGATAGCTGTACATATGCATAAATACACACACCTAACAAAAGGTAAAGTATAATGTTACATTATTTTTTTTCTTTCTTTTGTATTGTCCCAGTGGCCAGAAACGCCTAGCAATTCATTTGCAATTACCAAAGCCCTCTCTACCCAGAATGTATGAGATTCAATCTAAATGAATGTGTGTGTCTGAATGATGTAATGGATGTGTATGAACTGTCTATGTGTAAACAAATATTTTTTTAGGGGTGTGTGCACACCATTGTTGGATGGCCATCAATAAGAAATGTGATCACATTAACCTTGCATGCTTTTATTTTGTTTCCATTTGTAATGAGCTCAGTACTGGTACCAGTTTACATTTATACTTTTTTTTTTTACAAGTTTAAATTTATTCTCAAATAAATAACCTGTGCACAGATATGAGATCTCAATCCCTAGAACTCTGAGAAATTGTAGGGATTTTGTTTTGTTTCATTTTCCTTTCCTGGGGCTTGGAGTGAAGTTTCATTCACTCTGACACTGGGAAAGTAAATGATAATACATTATTTTGCAACTTATGGCACCTTATGGATTCAGTACGTCTTGTGTCTTGTTTTTCTTTCCAAATTGACTCATATCCTGTTAATATGTGTGAAGGTTATATGTCTACATGTCGTCTTCTTAAACTTTAAGTACTTACAAACCCACCAAGTTTTCCTATAACTTTTTTTATCTGTCAGAGTATAGATATGTGGGTGTGTTTGTACATTTGTGACTGTATTTACTGTTGATGGACTCATTATCTCTGCTGAAAGGTGGTTCCAAGCACCCACAACTAGTGTAGTCATTGAAAACCTCTCAGAGAGGTAGCGTGAGGTGTTATTAATGGTTTTGGAGTTTTGTATTTTAGGACAAATACACAAACATTGATGGATAATCCAGAGACGACCCAGACTTGGCAAATTACTGTGAAATACAGAGGACCTTAAAGCATAGTTTTATGTTTGTTTTGAAGAGAAGCCTTGAATGGAATTAATTGCAGTTGGGCTTAATTAAATTCTAAAATATATATTTTTTTGGTGGCCTGTTTCATTAAACAGAGTTTCTGTCCTCTCTCTAATACAACTTCTTGTGGTCTGCTTGACTTGCAAATTGATCTTCACTGAGAATCAATTAATATGTTAATCACTACCGAGAGAGGGCGTTGCCTTTTGTATAGCTGCAATGCTTGAAGGCCTTATTCAATTGTTTTTTTTGTTTAACAAAATACAGATTCAATGCTCCTCAACAATTTAAAGAGAAAGGGGTATCACAAATATCAGGTTGAGGCACTATTAAATCTGTATCTTTTTTTTTTTTTAACTTTTGTTTAAATTTTTTTTTCTTTCTTTTAATGTTAACTATTTTTCTTTTTTTCAGATATCACCTTTATTTCTTTGAGTTTGGTTTCACTATGGTGAAATAAAAAAAAAAAAAAGAGCGGAGTATGAAGAACATTATATAGAGGACATTTAAAACAGTTAAAAATGTTGATATAGAATATTAAAGCTACCCTATAGCATTTTGGGGATTGGGCCAAGTTCTAACAGTTCTGTTTCTTTTTTTTCTCTCTTTCAACATTGGATAATTGTTTATATACATTTATGTAATTGTAGCTATTACCAACTATGACAATAGTAACAGTAACACCAGGGTTTAGCAACACTCACATTACTATTTTCTTTGTATATGTGACACACAGTCCTCTCTACAGTCCTAATATGTGGCAGTCATCATATGTGGTCATTGGTCAATTATTTTTTTGTTGGTCAGCTTTCTTTTTTGTGCCATAACTAAGTTCAAAGAGCATTGCTTGAATATCATATAGATATACTGGGACTTGTGAGACTCATGGTGATTTGCAAATAGCAGGGTGTATAGTACAATTGTACTTAAGAGTATTAAGTTTGATTGTTCCTGAAGTCACAAGTAACTGTAAGTAAACCTCTTAAAGTGATGACCTCTTCCATAGCCTGCAAAAGTCAGGACTTGTACAGCTTCACACGGTAGCCAAGGATGGAGCTATATGCACAAAGGTTTGGCACCAGCCAAGGTTTTAGCCCATCGGGGTTGGTATAACTGAAAACAGTTTCAGTAAAAGGAGTTAGTGGTGAGTTGCGATGGCAACAAGATCCCCCTGCACACTTGAAGGGTCATACACACACACAGTGGTATTTAGCAGAAGGCGTGGCAGAGTTACTTCAGACAACCTGGCTGAAGGGCGTAACCATTCAAATTGTTACACGTGTCACTGGGAAAGGGTCTCCTTATTATGTTGCAGTATATCTATAACAATTCTAATCAAAGGTCCTTAATACTCGCAATGACAAGATAAGCATTCATTTGAAGGCATATGTCTTAAAAGTACTTGTGTTTTTCTTTCTCTACCTTTGTCCATCTTAATAAAATATAATCCCAGAAAGCCAAAAAAGCTGGTCCAGAGTCCATTACTGTATGCTGTATCCAATTGGAATCACCATGGAAGGCTGTCCCAGAAGCAAGCGTAACATAACCAGATTGGCATTATGGACTTTCGTACTATAATTATTGGACTGTTGAGAAAAAGGATCCACATGTTTTTTTTTCTTCTTGTTTTTTTTGGTGTTTTGTCTCTTATGATTTTTATTAAGTACTTATTACATCCAGAACAAGTGATGACTACCGATACTGGGATCCAGAAATGTGGACTGTAGAGATGGAGAGTTTAAAAGTTTTTTTTTCTCAAAGAGTTTTTTTTTATTTCAGAAGGAAAAGCCAAAAGTTCCAAATATTAAAGGAGAATACACATAAACCATTATTTTAGGTGTGACCGAATCTCATATTCTCAACTGGCCACAAGGGGCCATCTGTTGCCTTATGAGTTTATGTGAAATCTCCATTAATAGCTGTAAAAGATTGTAATTATAGATATATATTTAATTTAGCTTGTATCTATGGAGGGCATGTAACATAGCTTCACAGAAGTGTCTGTTATACAGACAATTCAGTGCCTAAGCTTGTGTATACAAACAAGGGGACCTAAACCTCATTGTTCTATACATACTCACTTCAAAGGATCCCCTGTTTGAATATGCAATGAGGAGCCGTGGCCAGTCCATCATGTATACTTAATTTCTCTGAAAATGTAATCTACTTACAAGGTTAAGTTTCCTGCTCAAAATAGTTTGGGACAAGGATTTGCATTAAAGGGGGTTGACTTATGTAAAGTATAGGGATTGGAGATGTAGCCAGTCCTTACCCAGGATTAGAGAGGCCCACCAATCAGAGCCATGCCATGCCAACCAATGAGGCATCAACCTGTAATAATATACACAAACTAGATAGGAAGGAAACACACACTTTCTGGTGGAGCGGTCACCCAAATGGAACCTTTGTGGGTCATAGCCTGGTAACTGTTGGAACTAAATATGTTCATCTTATGTCTTTTCTGCCCTACTGTTTGTAGATTAAGGTTTTAAGGAATATACTCTGTATTCCTTCATGTAATCCATGATTTTAACCCTTTTCCTGTGCAATTAGAAAGGTTGTTGTGTATTAGTCTAGGCCTACTTTACTATATACCAGTGCATTTTTGTTGTTGTGTTAAAGCTTTCACTCATGGTCAAAGAACTCTCATTTAACCCAAATTATATCTGAGAGATATTAAATCTCAAATATAGTAAACGGGTAACAGTGCTATAAATATGCAATGATTACTGTGTAAATGTAACTGGCAGGGAAGGGGTTAACACTAGGAACACACAATCTGTCTCTTCTCCTCTGAGGACAGGGATGTGTGTGTGTGTATACACAGACAGATCCTTGTGCTGGCACTCGTGCATGCAATCGCTTGTGGCCGGCGGCGATTGCAACCACCGACCACGCGCATTGGGTCCCCCACTGTGCTGTGTGCGTGCCTCCGGCAGCGCACTCGCTCTCTCTGGTGGCTCTTAAAGGGAATCCCATATATATATATATATATATATATATATATATATATATATATATATATATATATATATGGGATTTTGCCCAGGAGAGCCATTGTGTCGCAGTAAATCTGTGTGAGCTGGTTGGGGTTTTTTATGTTAATGCATTCTATGCATTAACATAAAAAACGTTCTGTGTGCAGCAGCCCCCCTAACACTTACCTGAGCCCCATCTAGATCCAATGATGTAGCAGGAGAGAATCAGCTGTCCGGGACTCTCCCTCCTGATTGGTGACATTGGCTTCAGTTGCTGTCAAAGTCAATGAGCCAATAAGGAGAGAGAGAGGGGCGTTGAAACGTGGCTCTGTGTCTGAATGGACACGCTGCTTGCTGTGGAGGCACTTGGCTGGAGGGAGGGGCTAGGACCGTCAGCGTGGGCCTGAGAAAAAAAATTTCTGTGGCGCTCTGTGCAAAACCACTGCACAGAGCAGGTAAGTATGACATGTTTGTTATTTTTAACCAAACAAAAGAGACTTTAGTATCACTTTAAAAACGTATGGGTCACATACAGTTAAGGATGGAGATGAAGGGGTAATATGCAAATCTGCAGGGTAAGGGAAGTGAACCTTAGGGAGGCAAACTGGAGATTATATGAAAGGAAGGAAGAAGAGTGAAAGGGTTAGAAAACTATATTTACAGTGCCTTGAAAAAGCATTCACACCCCTTAATTTCCACATTTTGTCATGTTACAATCAAAAACGTAAATGTATTTTATTGGGCTTTTATGTAATAGACCAACACAAAGTGGCACATAATTGTGAAGTGGAAGGAAAATGATAAATGGTTTTCAAATTTTTTTATAAATAAATATGTGAAAAGTGTGGCATGCATTTGTATTCAGCCACCCCTGAGTCTATACTTTGTAGAACCCCCTTCCGCTCCAATTTCAGCTGCAAGTCTTTTGGGGTATTTCTCTTCCAGCTTTGCACATCTAGAGAGAAATTTTTGCCCATTCTTCTTTGCAAAATAGCTCAAGCTCTGTCAGATTGGATGGAGAGCATCTGTGAACAGCAATTTTTTCTGTGGCAGTCTTGCCACAGATTCTCAATTGGATTTATGTCTGGACTTTGACTTGGCCATTCTAACACATGAATATGCTTTAATCTAAACCATTCCATTGTAGCTCTTGCTGTATGTTTAGGGTGATTGTCCTGCTGGAAGGTGAACCTCTGCCCCAGTCTAAAGTCTTTTGCAGACTCTAATGCCCCGTACACACGATCGGACATTGATCGGACATTCCGACAACAAAATCCATGCATTTTTTCCGACGGATGTTGGCTCAAACTTGTTTTGCATACACACGGTTGTCGGAATTTCCAATCGCCAAGAACGCGGTGACGTACACCACGTACGACGAGACTAGAAAAGGCCAGTTCAGAACCAAGCGCGGCACCCTTTGGGCTCCTTTTGCTAATCTTGTGTTAGTAAAAGTTTGGTGAGAGACGATTCACGCTTTTTCAGACTCATGGTTTTCAGATCGTTTTCTGCTGTTCAGTTTGTGCCTTTGGGTTTGTATCTGCTCTTCAGTGCGTGCAGCCATTGACTCTTGTCATTGTGTTCTTGTTCGTTCGTTACTGTTTTTCAGGTCGCTCTTCACAGGCCTTGCTGTTCTTCAGTGCGTTCTGTTACTTCGTTCTGAGCAGCCAACTGTTTTCTAGCCATGTTGCGTATACGTACTCCTCGTAGAGTTCATGCTGTGCGGGGGCTTGATGTTGGGGTCCTGACCTTGACACAAGTCCAGTCCATGAACAGGGTGGGGAGGAGTTCATGGACCAAGAATTGTTTGCTTCGGCGTGACCAGTTCTGTTATATGCCTTTGCTCCGTGAGATCCGTGAGAATAATCCTGATGCTTTCAGGAACTTTCTCCGGATGACGGACCCCGTATGTCACCATTTGTTGGCTTTGCTGACCCCTTATATTAGCAGGCAGGATACCTGCATGAGGCAAGCCATCACACCAGAGCAGAGGCTAGTCGCCACCCTGAGGTACTTGGCGACGGGGAGAAGCCTGCAGGACTTGAAGTTCTCGACAGGCATCTCCCCCCAGGCTCTGGGAATCCTTATCCCAGAGACCTGTTCTGCCATCATCCAGGTCCTGCAGAAGGAGTATATTAAGGTAAGATTTTTATACTTTAATATCACATTTTATTGTATTTAATGTTTGCTAATATATTGTATTTCTTTCCTCATTCCCTAATTACCATGATTGTAATATGCTGTGAATGTCCCCTTTGCTCTCATGCATGCTGGATTGTTATGTAATTTTTTTGTCCTTCATACATATTTGCCTTCACTTACCTCCCCAGCATGGTCTCCTGGCCCTATATTCACCTCATGTAGTCACTTAACAATGTATTTTATCAGCTCCATAGTAGTGCTTTACCCCAAACACCCCCTAAAATGTGTAAAAATGTGATTTGTGCTTTAAATTCAGGCAGAGTGCCAGAGGCTTTTTTTGGGGGGTCCTCAAATCATTTGGAACCCTCCCTCCCCCCAACTGCTAAGTCAGCTGTTAACAATTCTCTATCTATCCTCAATCATCTATCTGCTGACTTTGCCAAACCCATACACACTATAGCCATCTCTTTTGTGGTCAGATTTATGGATGAATTCCCCAAAGCATATAGTGCAAGGGCCTGCCTGTATACTTTCAAATGGTACTGTTTAAAGTTTTTGTATCCTATTATTATCTTGATAGGTAATAGCAGAATGTCTAAATGTGCTTAAATGTGTACAGTGTGTATTTATATCTTTGTATTATGACACTTCTTACCTGTCCAGTGGGCTGCCTATAGTGTAACTAAGGAGGGGCTGGCCAAAGTAATACCCATTATTTAGGCATTCATCTCTCAATGAAGTGGAGAGGGTTACCTGTCCAAGAGCCCCCCCCTAAAATGTTAGAAATGGCCCATAAAAGGGGGGGGGGGATCTGATAGGTGTACCTTATACTTTGGTCTTTAAAAACTCCCTCAAATAAATGTTATCTTGATTTTGGCCAAGAATGTTTGTGTCTAATCTGCTTTTCCTGTTTAAGTGCAAAATGACTAATTTGTTTTTCTTGTTTGACTCCACAGTTTCCTTCCACACCACAGAAATGGCAGACTGTGGCCTCCCACTTTGCCCAGCGGTGGGACTTTCCTAACTGCGGAGGGGCAATTGATGGGAAACACGTCCACATCATCCCACCACCCAACTCGGGATCATACTATTTCAACTATAAGGGGTTCAATAGTATTGTGATGTTGGCGGTGGTGTCGGCTACTTACGAGTTCCTGTATGTGGACGTGGGGAAGAATGGCCGGATGTCCGATAGTGGAGTCATCGCCCAGACAGAGTTCTACAGGCGTCTCCAGAATGGCAGCTTGGACTTGCCACCTCCAGAAGACAATGTGGAAGAACTTCCATTCGTCTTCGTTGCAGATAAAGCGTTTGCGCTGGGGCACCATCCTATGGGGCCATTCCCGATGAGGACCCTCACCCCGGACCAGAGGGTTTTTAATTACCAGCTGGCCAGAGCCAGAATAGTGGTGGAGAACATGTTTGGAATCATGGCCAGCCGGTTCCGCCTATTTCTTACACCCATACACATGGCAGAGTACAACCTGAATCATATCATCCTGGCGTGCTGTGTTCTACACAACTTTTTACGGCAACATTCTGCCAACTATGCTGGCTCAGTTGGGCCTGAGGCCGGAATTCAAAATGAACCAACCTTGACGGTGCTTGAAAGTGGCCGTCCTGGCTTGCCCCCCCTGAGTGCCCCTGATGTCCGTCTAAGATACCTTGAATACTTTGCGGGTAGGGGGGCTATCAATATGCCAGACAATGTCTGAAACCTTTTGCAAATAAAAAAAAGAATTTAACTACTAAAATCTTTGGTGACATTTACTGCTTGTGTTTCTTTTAGCTGACCCTGACAGAAATGTGGTGAGTCCTGAAAATGGCGTGATTGTGTAACATTACAAAGCATTGTTGGGTGTTATTTACTAAAGGCAAAGACACTTTGCACTACAAGGGCACTTGAAACTGCACTTGTAGTGCAAAGTGGATTTGCTCTTAGGAAATAACCCCCATTGTCACTGAAAACACCAACTAGAGCACAACAAAAGTTTTGGAGCGTTGAAACAATAATCCACACATTCTTGATTAACAATCTTTTTAATACCAGCACAATCACATGTGCATTTAGAAAAGGTTTTTTAAAACAAACCAACATGTTTGTTGTATAACAATTTTTGGGGTCACATTAGAAAAAGTAGAAATGTCCATTTAAGATAAAACAGGCATGTTTAAAACCAACAAGAAAGACACAAATCTTGAACTTACAAAGTTCACATTTGGTAGAACTTGAAGGCAATATCAGACATGAGTATTTACAAACTGTAATTGATATTGCGTTCAGATGGGGTAAAGTCACCCCTAGAAAAGCCAAATTTTGAAGATGCACACCAATTGCCGAATGTCAACATGTGCTACCTGCCATCACGGGGGATCAAGGGACGTTTTTTGTGGGTGCAACCCCTTCCTCACAGCTACTTTATTATTGAGGAAGGGGTTGCCCCCCCAAAACGCATCCATTGATCTCCCGTGATGGCAGATAGCACATGTTGACACACTGTGTGCCTCTTCAAAATTTGGCTTTTCGCAAATATGTAAAAAATGCTAAACATTTTTAGCTCACAAAAAGCACAAAAAACATAGGGATTTTGAGGGGGTTTAAACTCCCTAAAACATCAATGATGTTCTTCATTTTTTTTGAACATCATTGATGCTTTTCTGGATGTTTTCCAAGTCCCTATGATCTCCCCAATTAGGATCTGTGCACTTTCTGAGGTGAAATGCCCTGGATCCACAACATCACGATCACCTAAAAAGATAGAAACAAAAACACACCATGTATTATAAATATGCCAGCATCCATCTCTTACCTGAGCCTGTGGTCGCAGACACTCACCTGTTGTGGTGACAATTTCCACCACGTCTTCCTCCTCCTGCTCTGCTTGGCTTGGGTGGATTTCCCCTTCTTCCAGAGGTGGGGGGTCTGTGGTCTCCTTGGATGAGGGGTGTCCTCCGAGTCTTTTATCCCCTATGTAAAAAAAAATAGGTATACTTAGCACACAGATATTTGATGGCAGAAATAGGAATATGAAACATTGCTTGGAAGTGGGGTACAATTGTCTGTTTTGGCAGAGTTCCAAGATGTAGAATTTTTAGTGTCCTTTGTCAAGCTCCAATACTTTACCTGTTTTGTACAAGCTTCACAGATGGAGACACCCTTATAGTATACACTGGAGCACCTGTGTGGGGCCCCCTAGTAAAAAGGGTGTTCTTGTGTCCCACACTAGTGCTCCAGCGTCCAGATGTGTAAACAGCTACTGAGTGTCCTCTCCTTACACAGAATCTAGTTTGCATTTCATTCTAGTTACAAACCCATCTACACAACCAAATTATTTGCAGACAAGTAGGCCATAAAAATCCCCTTTTCCAGATGCAGGGAAAAATGGGAGATGGAGATTCCTGATATTCAGGGAGAAGATTGGGATGATATGTGGGACCGCCCTTTTAAACATTTAGTGTCAGCCAGGGATCGGTTAATCCAATTTAAATTTTTACATCGAATCTATCTCACCCCAGCCAGGCTTTCGCGCATATATCCATCAATAGACAGCAAATGTTGGAGATGTGTGCACTCTCCGGCAGATGCTGAGCACATATTCTGGGGATGTCCAACAATTCAAAACTTTTGGTCAGAGGTCACGGGTTGTCTGTCTGAGGTACTTAGTATCCCAGTTCCATTATCGCCCAGGGTATGTCTCATTGGTTTAGTGGAAGAAGTGGTACCTTCTTTGGCCCATCGCACATTTCTGAACATAGGGCTATTCTATGCCAGAAAAGCCATACTGTTGCGATGGAAAAGCTCAGCTGCACCCACAATATCTTTTTGGAAAGGTTTGGTAAACTCAGCAATCCCTTTATATAAAGCTACATATAGAGCCAGAGGTTGTCCTAAAAAATTTACGAAAGTATGGCAAGCATGGTTGGACTCATCGGAAATGGTGGGCTAAACTTACTGAATATATATTGATAGAGGTGTCTTAATTGAGTTAAAGGGATAATAGTCAGGTAATCTGTTACTCTGTTATGCCTCAGAGGTCGTTGCTTTCTGACATAATTCTATAGGCAGGGAAAAATGAGCAAACCAGTAAAGGTTGAGGACAGTGCATGTTTACTTGGTGAATATGTCTAGATTTGCAGTATAAACAAATTTATAAGGTCGTGGCAGTGGTCGGGTTGGGAGGGAGGGGGGGATGGGGAGATAGTTGAACTATGTTAGTTCAAAAAGGTTTTGGGCCCTGCGTGGCCGTATCGAGGACGGGTATGTTGCCCGTCTGGTTTGAGTTAATGTTAATGTATAGTTTTCTGTGCAAAAACTCAATAAAAAGATTGTTTAAAAAAAAAAAAAGTAGGCCATAAAAAATGTGGGCAAATGCATATGGCCAAAACGAATAATGTGCCCATGAACATGAAAGTTGCCATTTTAAACTGGATAACAGTTAGGAAAAGCACATGGAGCAGCACGAACGTAATAAACATAAAGAATAGGAACACAGGACAACTACTTACTTTTTTGCAGCACTCTCCGGATCTTTCTGTACTGCTCGTGCTCCCTTAATTTGAGGTCCGACCACCATTTCCTGAGCTGATCTTTCGATCGTCGTACCCTGAAATTCCGGTGCAGACTCTTGACCACTTTCGCCATGATCTTGGCCTTTCGGACATTGGGGTTGGGGTAAGGTCCATACTTCCCATCATAGTCGGCCTTCTTCAGGATGTCGACCATCTCCAACATCTCCCCAAAGGACATATTTGAGGCCTTAAAGTGTTTCCTTCTGGATCGGGACGTTTCTGGCTCCGGGCTTTCCTCCTCCTCCTTCTCCTCGTTGGTGTAATTATCAGACACCTGCTCTGACTCCGCCATGTGCTCTTCCCCCACTGCACCGAACGAGAAGGGGAGGGGAATAGACTAGAAAGAACGTCAGGGGCGGAGTTTCACGCATGCGTAGTGTCTATAGAGCTTAACACGCGTGCGTAGTACGTACGATCTGTGAGCAGAGGAAGGAGTGACGGAGGCGCCGATCGTGAATGCGAAGGTAAGATTTAACATTGGGCCTATACTGCTTCTAGATTGAGGCCTGTATTTGTACACGTTTAGAAGACTTTAGGCTGACATTAGGGTTTGCCTTGTGTTGTGTCTTGCAGTGAAAATGGATATCTTGAAAGATAAGGACTTTATGCCAATCTTCATTGATATGTTCAGGGAGCTGTCCTGTCTATGGCAGATAAACCACCCGGAATATAAGAACCAAACAAAGAGGAAGGCAGTGCTGGATAATTTGTTGGAATTGGTGAAGACGGTGATACCCACGGCAGACATCACCTATTTGAAGATCCTAACTGGTAGCCTGAGGAGCACTTATCTAAGGGAGCACAAGAAGGTCCAGGATTCCCAGAGATCAGGAGCTGCAGATGACATTTATGTCCCCAGGCTGTGGTACTATGACAGGCTGCATTTTCTATCAGGTCAGACTGAACCCAGGCCAGCACTCTCCACTCTTCCTTCCACGCTTCCTTCCACCCCAGCTGAGGCTTCTGACGCCCAACCTGGGCCTTCCAGGCAGCAACATGTGGAGGAGCCCAGCTTGAGCCAGGTATAGCATTCTTCTAAATATTTCTGGTTGTCCAATCAATGATGTTAAATAGATGTTAGTTTGGATTGCTAATTTATGATTGTGATTGATGATGCAAAAACTAAAACCATGTCCCTTTTTCATACACAGGGAAGTCTCAGCCAGGAGGTGGCCGGGCCAAGCAGCCTGCCCGATATCCAGGTCCCTCCCCTCCACTTTCAAAGACAAAGTGGCAGGAAGAGGAGTAACCTGGAGGAGGCTGCCATAGGCCTCTTTCGGAAGGCTGCAGAGGCCCTGAGAACCCCCCACAGTGTGGAGGAGGACTTTGCTGGCATAACTGCCTGCAAAATGATGCATATGGAGGAGGGCCAACGACTCCTGTGTGAGTTCTTAATTTTGGAAGCTCTCAATAAGGGGTTGAGGGGCCAAATAACATGTGCAACCCACATTTGTCACCTCACACATAGTCCTCCTCCTCCAGGTCCTACTCCTTCTCCTCTTCCTCCTCCTGGTCCTACTCCTCCTCCTGCCACATCTCCAACACCAGAGCCACAGCCGGGAAGGAAGCGTGGAAGGAAGACCAGAGAGTGATGACCTGGCTTCAGTCTGGTCTGGCAAAAGATGCAGCCTCTTGTATGACCACAGCCTGGGGACACAGATGTCATCTGCTGCTTTCTGGATCCTTGGGACTTCTGGACCAGACTGCACTCCCCTAGATAAGGACTCCTCAGGCCACCAATTTTTCTGGAAAATTATTGATGTGTGCCCTGGGGTCAAGGGCTTCACCAATTTCTGCTGTTTCTCCAGCGTTGCCTCCCTCTTTGTTTGTGAGCCCTTAATAAAGGTTTTTTGGTTTCAATTATACTCGCCTATGTGTATTTTCCTTCAAAAAGGACAGTTTGTTTGTGAGGAGGCAGGTACATTTCTAATATACAATGTGAAATTAACAAGAGACACCAACACCAAGCAACCTCCTTGAGATTAAATAATACAATATAATAATGGTGTTGTGGTAACTTGACACACAAAACACACCCAAAAATATTCAGGATGTTAAATAACTAAAAACAAAAAAAAAAAAAAAAAACACAACAAGATCAGCCTTGAAAAAAATACAAACCAAAAAAAAAACCACAACAGGCTTGGAAAAAAAAAAAACACAAACAAAAATGATATATCTTTTTGGTCAGATGTGACAAATAATAATATATTGAGGGAATCACAATAAATAATAAAGAAAGAATTTTGAGAGAAGTCTGTGTGAATATCAGCAGCAAAACTACTTTGTTCTTCCTGCATTATAAAGAAGAGAGTGCGCTGCATTAAACCATTTTTTACATTGCAGCGTGACGAAAGTGCTCTATCCATTCTGAACGCTAATTTTACCAGATCGAGCTGTGCCGTCTCGGAATTTCTTCTGAGCATGCGTGGCACTTTGTGCGTCGGAATTGTCCACACACGGTCGGAATTGACGCGATCGGATTTTGTTGTCGGAAAATTTTATAGCCTGCTCCCAAACTTTGTATGTTGGAAAATCCGATGGAAAATGTCCGATGGAGCCCACACACGGTCGGAATTTCCGACAACACGCTCCGATTGCACATTTTTCATCGGAAAATCTGCCCGTGTGTATGGGGCATAACAGGTTTTCTTCTAAGATTGCCCTGTATTCTCTCCATCAATCTTCCCATCAACTCGGACCAGCCTCCCTGTCCCTGCTGAAGAAGAGCATTCCCACAACATGATGCTGCCATGATGCTGCCACCACCATGTTTCACAGTGGGGATGGTGTGTTCAGGGTGATGTGCAGTGTTAGTTTTCCGCCAAACATAGCATTTTGCTTTTAGGCCAAAAAGTTCAATTTTGATCTCATCTGACCAGAGCACCTTCTTCCACATGTTTGCTGTGTCCCCCACATGGCTCCTCGCAAACTGCAGGACTTATTATGGCTTTCTTTCAACAATGGCTTTCTTCTTGCCACTCTTCCATAAAGGCCAGATTTGTGGAGTGCACGATTAATAGTTGTCCTATGGACAGATTCTCCCACCTGAGCTATGGATCTCTGCAGCAACTCTAGAGATAACATGGGCCTCTTGGCTGCTTCTCTGATTAATGCTCTCCTTGCCCAGCCTGTCAGTTTAGGTGGATGGCCATGTCTTGGTAGGTTTGCAGTTGTGCCATACGCTTTCCATTTTCAGATGATGGATTGGCCTTCATGATGCTGTTTGTTCACCAAGGTTCTCTAACAAAGCTCTGAGGGCTTCACAGAACAGCCATATTTATACTGAGATTAAATTACGCACAGGTGGACTCTATTTACTAATTAGGTGACTTCTGAAGGTAATAGGTTCCACTAGATTTTAGTTAGGTGTATCATAGTAAAGTGGGCTGAATACAAATGCACGCCCCACTTTTCACAAATTTCTTTGTAAAAAGTTTGGAAAACCATTTATCATTTTCCTTCCACTTCACAATTGTGTGCCACTTTGTGTTGGTCTATCACATAAAATCCTAATAAAATACATTTACGTTTTTCGCTGTAACATGACAAAATGTGGAAAATTTCAAAGGGTGTGAATACTTTTTCAAGGCACTGTACCTGCTCCTGTTATCTGTGTTTTGCTTTGAAACTAATTCATGAGTTCCTTTTTCCTCCCCTTCCTCTGTTGTAAAAGGAAGAGGCTGGCTCTTAGATGTGACTCTATGACCAATCACAGTGATCACAACATACAGTGCCATCAAGATCATCTCTGTACAGTGGGGTTGATTTACTAAAAGTTGGGAGTGCAAGATAGCATAGCTCAGCATAGAAACCAATCAGCTTCCAGTTTTTTTGTCAAAACATAGTTGAACAAGCTGAAGGTAAAAGCTGATTGGCTACCATGCACAGCTGCCCCACTGTGTCTGTAATTGGAGCCAATCCGATAGCTCCGTTAACAGACATTACCAGGCACATTGGCCATATAATGGTGCTTTATCCCGTGCCGTTTATAAATGGCACTGGGTAAAAGAACATCCACCACTTCGCTACTGATAAATGTACGGAGGTAGGTAAGTGGTTAAATGGTTAAATTGTAAAAAAAATACTGTAGCTGCTGACTTTTAATATAAGGACACTTACCTGTCCAGAGATCCAGCAATGTCATCACCCAAGCCAATTCTTAAATCAGTTTCAGGTGCAGGTACCGGCATCTCAAGTACGGGAAACAGGAAGTGAAGCCCTGCGGCTTCACAGCCAGTTTCCTACTGCGCATGCGTAAGCCACGCTGCAACTTGTAAATGGTTCCATAGTCTTCTGGGACCAGTGATGTGTCCCAGAAGACTGCTGGGAAAGGAGGGGGGCCGCAGCAATCTGAGCCGGAAATGGGAGCTGGTACCTGTCAAAACCAGGTACCCGCCCCCAAAAAGTGCCAAAAGTTGCGGGGGGAGGGTGCAAACAAGCGGGACTTACCCTTTGGGTGGAGCTTTGCTTTAAGAAAAGTTTGGCTACTTAAAGACCACAAGCAATACTGGGGACTAGTCCTTTGTTCTTGGCCTGTCTTTTTCTGGGGAGTGGGGCACAGCTTCTAAAAAATTTTAAAGCTGCCACCAAATCCAGTGGTATGCACTTTCTACATCAGTGGCATTGCTGCCTTTTCACCATACATCATGATAACTGTAACTTTCTAGAAATAAAGTCTACCTAAACAAAAGCAAAATGTGCCAAAAAAAAGATTTAAAACAGAAACAAGAGTGCACATATATTACAAGAGCTCAGGAGGATTTTTTCGATAGTGCATTTGTAAATGTTGTAAGTGTAATAGGAAAAAGAAATAAAAAGTTTTTATTATTATATTAATATAATAGTTTAAATAGAGGAAGAGATTAAGAATCACTGCTGTTTTTGGCAAGGGATTGTCTTGGTGATTCTGTCTACTCTCAAAGGACACATTTAGCCACATGGAGAGAGAAAGCTGCACTAAGTCCTGTGAACTTATAACAGTCAGTAGGTTCTAGTAAGAATCTCCAGAGTGCCATTAGCTGTACACACATTTATGAATGAAGCACTGGCTGCCTTATAAATCCTGGAACAATTCCCTTTACACAGAAAAGTCATTGTCATTTACATTTCATTTTTATGGGAATCAGGAGGACTACATATCCCGAGCCAACAATTCACGCTGCAAATTACTGCTTATATTATATTCAGAGGAAAAAGACCCTTAATATTTTAGATGGCTGTGAGCTTTAATTATGATCAGAAGTTCAATACAGTGCTTAATGTCTTTTATTTTTTTAAGTTTTTTACGGTACCTTTTTTGTTGTTGTCTTCGACATGGCACTTTCTGTCCTGGCTGCCGATTATATCATTAGGTGAGTCCCATTGACTCCTGGGATATCGATGTCATCTATACCAGGAGTCCTCGGGAAGCCTAATAATCAAATCTCGAGGTATTTGTTGCCAGGAAATTACACAATCGGGGTGAGCTTGGTGCCATTTGATTGAGAGGTTGCCATAACAATGGGGGCACTTCCACCGACACTGCCAGTGCTATGGCAGCCTGCCATGAACAAACTGCACACAAACAGTGTCATTACTGTGCAGGCATGAGATTAGGAGGTGCATGCTGAGTAGCCAGCTGTATTTAATCCCTGAAATAAACATGAGCGGGCTTCAGATGTCCACAACCTCTATGACCCCTGCCTGCTTTCGAGATATGGTAAACTATTATTGAATTAAAAGAAAGAAGCATGGAGACAGTCCTAACACAGTATGCCAATTTTAAAGTAGAAGTTATAACAATCACAGGGGGAGCTTTTTAAAAAAAATTGATTTTGGGGACTGTAACTCTGCTTTAAATTGGGTCATGCAGTCCTAAATGGGAGTGGTCATCTGGGTTTTGGTGGAAACAAAGAAATTGTGTTTAGTCAGAGCTGCTGACTGAACACCTCTGACTGAATGTCTCCTGTCAGCACAGACCATAATATATCATTGGTCACATTATGAACCTCTCAGTGTTGAAATGAAAACATACACCAAAAAGAGAGACTCTTCAAGGTGCAAATATACTATATTTGTAAGTAAGTACGTAATTTAATAGGGGGAGTTGCCAGAGCAAAAGACAAAATAGACACCTCAAAAAAATAACTCCTGGCTGTGACTATAACCACTGTCAACTAATAATCAATCTTGACTGTATGTAACACACCAAAATGGGTACAAATATAACTATAAAAATTTACACTTTATTATTCAATAATCCATAAAAAATCTTGGCCAGGATGAAATAGCATACTGCTAACACTGATGTATTCTATAACCCTTCAAACTCAAACTTAGTAAGAATAAATGATGTATAGAAGAAAATTCACAGAAAGTCCATAAAAAAGGGTATCTTATAGGTTATACAAAATATTCTCAGTATCTGGACTCTAATGCCCCGTACACACGATCGGACTTTCCGACAACAAAACCATGGATTTTTGTTGTTGTTGGCTCAAACTTGTCTTGCATACAATATGGTCATACAAATGTTGGCCAACAATTCCAAACGTGAGAACGTGGTGATGTACAACACATACGACGAGCCGAAAAGAAAGGAAGTTCAATAGCCAGTGCGCCATCCTTTGGGCTCCTTCTGCTAATCTCGAGTTTATCTCATGTTAGTAGAAATTTGGTGAGAGATGATTTGCGCTTTTCAGCCTCGTGCTTTTCAGTTTGTTCTTGTCTTTCAGTGCATTCTATTTATAGTTCGCTTCTGTTTTTCAGTGCGTTCTTGTCTGCTCGTTTCTGATTTTCAGCTCATTCTTCTCAGGTCCTTTCTGATTTTCAGTGTGTTCTGTCAGTTCGTTCTGAGCAGCCGACCGTTTTCTAGCCATGTTGTGGTTAGGTACTCGTCGTAGAGTTTGTGCTGTTGTTGGGCTGGTGTTGGAGTTCTTGCTTTGACTCAAGTCCAGTCCATGAACAGGGGGAGGAGGAGTTCATGGACAAAGAATTGGTTACTTAATCATGACCAATTCTCTCATATGCCTTTGCTGCGGGAGCTCCAGAAGAATAATTCTGACGATTTCAGGAACTTTCTCCAGAAGACGGACCCCGTTTTTCGCTGTCTGTTGGCTTTGCTGTCTCCCTATATTACCAAGAAGGACACCTGCATGCAGCAAGCCATCACTCCCGAGCAGAGGCTCGTCGCCACTTTGCGGTACTTGGCGACGGGGAGCAGTCTCCAGGATATTAAGTTTACGACTGGGATCTCCCCCCAGGTTCTGGGAATCATTATTCCAGAGACCTGTTCTGCCATCAGAAGTCCTGTAGAAGGACTATATTAAGGTAAGTTTTATCCTTTAACATCTCATCTTATGTATTTAATGTTTGCTAATGTATTGTATTAATTTCTTCATTCCATAATTACCATGATTGTAATATGCTGTGAATGTCCTCTTTGTGCTCATGCATGCTGTAAGCTTTTAATGCACTTTTTTTGTGCATTAATGCATATTTGCCTTCACTAACCTCCCCAGCATGCTATCCTGGGCCCATAAATACCTAGCCTAGTCACTTAACAATGTAGTTTGTCAGCTCCATTGTAGTGCTTACCCTAAACAACTTAAAATGTGGCCAAATGTTATTGTTGTCCTTAAATTCAGGCAGAGTGCAAGAGGCTTTTTTTTGAGGGCCAAAACTCATTTGGAACCCCCCCAACCACTAAGTCAACCAATACTCTGTTTGCGGACTTAGCCAAACCCATACACACTATATCTACCTCTTTTGAGGTCAGATTTATGGATGACTTCACCAAAGCATGCAGTGCAAGGGCCTGCCTGAATACTTTCAAATGGTACTATTTAAAAAGTTTTGTTCTCCTATTATCTTGATAGGTAATTGCAGAATGTAAAAATGTGCTTCAATTTGGACAGTGTGTATTCATATTTTTGGATTATGACACTTCTTACCTGTCCAGTGGGCTGCCAATAGTATAAGTAAGGAGGGGCTGGCCAAAGTAACACACATTATTTATGCATTCAGCTCTCAATGAAGTGGAGACGGTTACCTGTCCAAAACATCTCCCCCCCACCATAAAAGTTTTCCAATGGGCCATCAGAGGGAGGGAGGAATCTGATAAGTGGACCTTATACTTTTGTCTTTAAACACTCATTTCAATAAATATTTTACTTATGTTGGCCAAGAATGTTTGTGTCTAATCTGCTTGCAATGTTATGTGCAAAAGTGCTAATTTTTATTTTCTTGTTTGACAGCTTCCTTCCAACCCACAGGAATGGCAGACTGTGGCCTCCAAATTCGATCAGCAGTGGAACTTTCCCAACTGCGGTGGTGTGATAGATGGCAAGCTTTTCCGGATCGTCCCACCCCCCAACTCGGGGTCATAGTACTACAACTACAAGGGGTACAGTAGTATTGTGTGGCAGTGGTGTCGGGGACTTATGAGTTTCTGTATCTAGACGTGGGGAAGAATGGCCATATATCGAATGGAGAACCCTGACCCTGGACCAGAGGGTTTTCAATTACCGGCTGGCCCGTGCCAGAAGAGTGGTGGAGAATGCCTTTGGCATAATGGCCAGCCGGTTTCGGCTATTCCAAACGGTCATAAACACGGCCGAATACAAACTGAACCACATCATTTTAAGCTGCTGCATTCTTCATTATTTTCTGCGTAAGAATGCAGCCAACTATCTGGCCTCAGTTGTGACTGAGGCCGACTCACCGGCAGAAACAATGATGGCGCTTGAACCTGGCCGTCCTGGCTTGCGTCTGCGAAGTACGGCAAAGCTATGTGGAGTACTTTGTGGGTAGGGGAGCAATTGATATGCCAGAGAATCTTTAAGCTGTTTCAAATACATTTTTTGAGAGAAAAAATGTTATTTACTGCTTGTGTTTTTTATCTGTCTCCAAGGTTCTCCAACGGCCTTTTATTTTTGGCCATTTTCTTCAATAGTGCAAACTTAACTTATTTGATATATGAGGTGACAATCTCTTTTTCAGCTAACTATCATGTTGTGTTGTGGGTCTGCTACACACACACAATGGGGGTTATTTACTAAAGGCAAATCCACTTTGCACTACAAGTGCAAACTACAAGTGCAAAGTGCACTTGAAATTGCACTGAAAGTGCATTTGGAAGTGCAGTCGCTGTAGTTCTAAGGGGGACATGCAAGGAAAATAAAAAACAGCATTTTAGCTTGCACATGATTGGATGATAAAATCAGCAGTGCTTCCCCTCTTTTCAGATGTACCCCTCAGATTTACAGCGACTGCACTTCCAAGTGCACTTTGCACTTGTAGTTTGCACTTGTAGTGCAAAGTGGATTTGCCTTTCGTAAATAACCCCAATGTTTTTGTTGTTAATGTATGTAATTCATTAATGATTTTATCATTAGTTTTAATGATAAAACTATTCCTCCTGTGTGTTAACATGTGCTAGCTCCCATCATGGGGGATCATCATGGACTTTGCGAGGAAGGAGTTGCATCCACAAAACGCGTACATTAATATCCCATGATGGCAGATAGCACATGTTGACACACTGGGGGTTATTTACTAAAGGAAAATCCACATTGCACTGCAAGTGCACTTGGAAGTGCATTCGCTGTAGATCCGAGGGGGCCATGCAAGGAAAATAAAAAACAGCATTTTAGCTTGCACATGATTGGATGATAAATCCAATCAGATCTACCCCTTAGATTTAGAGCGACTGCACTTCCAAGTGCACTTGCAGTGCAAAGTGGATTTTCCTTTCGTAAATAACTCCCACTGTGTGCATCTTCAAAATTTGGCTTTGCAATTACTTTAAAACTTTTTAAAAGCTTAAAACAATAATGACAATATTTACATTTTTGGGTGGTTTTAGATTTTGGCTAAAACATCAATGATGTTGGTCAGTCTTTTTTGAACATCATTGGTGTTTTGCTTGACCTTCTCTAAATCCTGATTGCACACCATTATCTCACTGATGAGGACTTGTGCACTTGCACTATTGAAGTGAGTTTCTTCTTCCACAACATCCACATCACCTAAAAAGAAAAAAACACACCAAGTTTTATAAATATGCAGGCACACATCTATTACCTGAAGCTGTGGTTTCAGACATTGACCTGTTGTGGTCACCATTTCGACCACTTCCTGAACCTCAGCATTCACATCCTCAGGTTGTGTGCTGAGTTCCCCTTCTTCAGGTGATGCGGGGTTCCTGGTGTCCTCAGATGTCCCAATTCTTTTCTCCCCTATGTGAATACAAAAAAGCAGACAGATACGTTAGGCTAGAAATAGTATTATGAAACATTGCTTGGATGTGTCGTCCAATTGTCTGTTTTGGCAGAGTTCCAAGCTGAAGACATGATTTTTTCCCTTTCAAAAGCTGGAATACTTACCTTGTGCAAGTTTCATGCATGTAGAGACCCCCTAGTATCCACTGGAGCACCTGCGTGGGACACCATAAAAAGTTTGTTCTGGTGTCCCACACTAGTGCTCCTGCGTCCAGATGTGTAAACAGCTGCTGAGTGTCCTCTTCTTACATTGAATCAAGTTTGCATTTCATTATAGTTACAAACACATCTAGACAACAATGTAATAAACTTCTTTTAATACAAATAGGCATGAACAAATGTAGTTAACCTGCATATGCCAAAAACGTCGTATTAGTGGGCGAACGAACGATGTTTAATATGAACGATTTCTATGCCCACAAACCTCAAACTTGGCATTTTAAACTGTACAACAGTAAAGAAAAGCACATGGACCAGCAGGAAATTAATAATAATAATAATAATAATAATAATAATAATAATAATAATAATAGGAACACACGACAAATACTTACTTTTTTGAAGCACTTTCCTGATCCTTCTATACTGATCGTGCTCCCTCAATTTCAGGTCTGACCAGTATTTCCTCAATTGCTCCTTGGATCGTCGTACCCCAAAATTCCTGTGCAGACTTCTCACAACTTTAGTCATGATCTTGGCCTTTCTCACATTTGGGGTTCTGTACGGTCCATGATTCCCATCATAGTCTGTCCTCTTCAAGATGTCCACCATCTCCACCATCTCTACAAAGGACATATTTGAGGCCTTATATTTCCTCCTGGATGTGGAACTGCCTTGCTCCAGGCTTTCCTCATCCTCGTTGTTGCTGCTCTCTGCAGGCACCTGCTGTGTCTCCGCCATGTGCTCTCCCACTGCCCCGAAAGAGAAGAGGCAGGGAATACACTAGAAAGAAGGACAGGGGCGGAGTTTCATGCATGCACAGTGTATATAAAGCATAACACGCGTGCGTCGTACGTACGATCTGTGAGTGGAATATGGAGGATCATAAGCATCGATCGATTCAAGCTAAGGTACAATTGTAACTTGGGGCATCAGTGGTTAGTGGCCTATACTGCTTATAGATTAAGGCCTATATTGGGACAAGATTAGGAGAGTTTAGCCTGACATTAGGGTTTGTCTTGTGTTGTGTTGTGTCTTGCAGCTAAAATGGTGGATAAATTCACTGACCCGGACTTCCTGCCCAAATTCCTAGACATGTACAGGGAGCTGCCATGCCTCTGGCAAGTCCAAAACAGGGACTACTCCAACAAGCTAAAGAGGAAGGCAGCACTGGAGAAACTGATGGAATTGGTGAAGCCTGTGTATCCCACAGAAGACATCACCTATTTGAAGGCCAAAATTGGTAGCCTGAGTAGCACATATAATAGGGAGCGCAAGAAAGTCCAGGATTCTATGAGATCAGGAGCAGATGACGTATATGTCCCCAGGCTGTGGTACTACGACAGACTGCATTTTTTGTCAGACCAGACGGAACCCAGGCCATCACTATCTACACTTCCTTCAACACTTCCTTCCACATCAGTTGAGGCTCCTGAAGTCCAACCTGGGCCTTCCACTCAGAAAGAAGATGTGGAGAAGCCCAGCTTGAGCCAGGTATAGCATTGTTGAACATATTTTTTGTCAAAAATTGAATGATGTTAACTAGATGTTATTGATCACTAATTTAAGATATAACAAAGTGGTTTACCTATCAATAGACAGCAGTAGCCAAAAATTATTGGGACAAGAATGAAAAATGCTCGGGTCAGAATGATAGTTGGTGGCCACGAGGCATTTGGCTGTGTGACAGCAAGCAAACTGGAACACACGGAGGAGGGCCAATGCACAATCTCTGAGGAAATCATTTTCAAGGCCCTAAACAAGGTGACGACAAGCCAACTCACAAATAAAACCCATCTGTGTGAGTTGGACCATACTTCTCCACCACCTCCAGCAACACCACCAACATCACAGCCACCCACCAGAGCAGCATGGAAGGAAGTGTGGAAGGAATTGTTGATAGTGATGGCCTGGGTTTGGTGTGGTCTGGCAAAATATGCAGGCTGTTGTAAGACCACAGCCTCGGGACATATATGTCATCTGCTGCTGCTCTCAATCTCTCGGAGTCCTGGACCGTATTGTGCTCCCTATTAAATGGCCTCCTCAGGTTACAAATTTTGACAGTCAAATAATTGATGTCTGCCCTGGGGCAAAAATGTTTCACCAATTCCAGCTGATTCTCCAGCATTGCCTTCCTCTTTATTTTGTTATGATCCCTATTAAATTTCTAATTTTTGTTTTGACAAATACTTGGCTATGTGTTTTACTTCAAAAAGGACAGTTTGTTTGTGAGTAGGCAGGTACATTTCAAAAATACAATGTCAAATTAACAAGAGACACCAACATAGTTGTATCTTTGAGGTTAAAAAATACAAGATAATAATGGTGTTGTGGTAACTTGACACACAAAACGACCAAAAAAATTATGGAGATCACGAGAAAAAAAAAAATAAAATATGGAGATTGTGACAGACAGTGCTCTTTGTGAGCTGTATGCCTGGGGACTCTTGAGGTGGTATTACTGTGGATTCGGGTCCTGGTCCCCCAGGACACACAGACTCTGGGGACCCTGGATTTGTCATATTAGAATAGTGACTGATTCATACCGTTGGGACTCCTACTGTTAAATGCTAATGTCATCAGTTCCAGCTACCTGTCTGTTGTCTGCTAAAATGTGTATTGTAAATAAGTCTCTAGTATGGGATCTAAGAGTCATTAGATCCCCATTGTTGTTTGTGTTTAATTAACTCTGCTATTGTGATAATGTTGATTGGATTTTCTGAACTACAAGATGACCAGTCTGGCCTAAAGATCATGTCTGAGTCATCTAGGCTGTCTAAAGGGATTAGTTAATTAGCTCATGTTAATTAGGTTACAGCTGTATTGTTAGAGTAATATGAGCAGGAGGTCTGCACCTCCTCTTTTATTGTATAAAAGAGACTGTATTCCTGTCAATAAAGAGAGATTCCTGGTTGAACTTACATACAGCCTGCCCGGTGTTTGTTCTGAGCTATCACAACTGGGTTAGAATGGCACATAGCTGTAGTTCTAATCCCGGAGCATTGGATGACCGAACAATCAGATGTTGCGATCTGCAATCTGATTCTATAGCTGCAGAGGAGTGTTGGGAGAGTGGAACCGAGCCAGGAAGGGGCTCGTTACAGAGATTACTAGATTAAAAAAAATAAAATAAAAAAAGATTATTCAGAAGATCACGAGAAATAATAAAAAAAAAATGTTTGTCAGAGCTCTGAATATCAGCAGCAAAGCAACTTCATTATTATAGCATTATAAAGAAGAAGAGAATGCGCTGCATTGAGAGATTTAAAAATTTACTGCGTGATGAATGTGCTATCTCCATTATGAACGCTAGTTTTACAAGACTGAGCGCTTCCTGCTCGTACTTGATTCCGAGCATGCATAAACTTTTGTGCGCGGACTTGTGTACACACGATCAGACTTTCCGACAACAAGGTTTTGTTGGAAGAAAATTTGAGGACCTGCTAGCAAACATTTGTTGGCGGAAAGTCCGACAGCAAATCTTTGATGGAGCATACACATGGTCGGACTTTCCGACAAGCTTACATCCAACATTTCCCGTCGGAAAATCCGACCGTGTGCACGTGGCATTAGAGCATATCATCAACCGCCATAGCTCTTCCAGAAATCCATAAAAATATAATGATGACTATGCAAAATATATCCAAAGGCTCAAAAGTGATGTAAAGGTTGTCTTCATGTGCAAGGTTTCCAGATGTTTACTAGACTGGGAGATCTTGCTGGCCAGAACACCACTATATTGTGGAAACTGTCTAGGCACTAGTATCAATAGGTACTTTAATGTTAATTGATCTTCATAGAAATCCAGTCTGGTTGCAGAAAAATGATAGATAATTAGTGTCTGTGTCCAACTAGCATAAAGTACAACACATATTTGTAAGGGATAGCCATGGGTGTTTATAATGTTTTAATATGCTGTTGATATATTTCTCAATACTTGGTGAAAAAGATGTTTTTTATAGCAGTGCTGACACCGTTATCCCATCATGAAAAGCAGAGGTTTATCTCTGCCTTTTGTTGCATGCTTTTCTGGCATTCCGTCTTGGATAGATGTTTTTTGTGCAGATTGCAAATGCATGAGCAGTTGGGCATAGCCGTTTCCTAGGTTACACTTGCTCTATATTTAGTCATTGGGTGATGCCGTGGCTCCACCCCGCTGATGAAGTCCCGTAGGACGTAACGCATACAGGAGGAGGGGCCACGTTCATTGACGTCACCTGCTGCGAGGAGGGGCCACGTTCATAGACGTCACCCGCTGCTATCCGAATATGTTGTGTGTTATGCCAGCCCTTTGGCGGATGTTTTTACATGCTGTACACAAGACGTAGGAGTCTGCAAGTTACATTTTAAATAAAGCGCTGTGTATTACGATATTTCCAATATTTGTCATCTGGATGATGGGGATTGTTTGATCTGCTGAGACCAGTTCCCATCTGCTTACACCCTTTACCCCGGGATAGAGGGAAAATGCAATATTTGACCTGACTGTGGACACAGGGGTCAATATTTTGAGGTGAGTGAAGCAACCCCTTTTTGTTGGTGGTTGGCTTTTTTTACACTTCTAATCGGTGTCCCCGCATCTCTGGATTTCCTCACACAGGGATCTGAACACTGTTGTGTATGTTTCTTGAATGTGGAGTTTTACTCATTTTGATATAGAACATTTTGCACTGCACTTTTTTTATCTTTATAAAGTACAACACGTCTGTGTCTTCAATAGCATAGCAGTAGATGCTAGGGGTCATAGTCACAGCCAGGATTTCTTTTATTGAGGTGTCTGAAAAGAAAATACGATTTTGTACAGAGCGTAAAATGTTTTTCCTGGCGCATCGTGGCAGCATATACTGGGTTGTGGCTCTGCCTCCACAATCTGATATTTTTAATCAAGCCTAACACTCGCAGCGGTCTCCTGTTTCTTTCCTTTTTCCACTTTCTGTTTTCGTGAGCCTTGTTGTCCTTCTCCTGCCTCTGCTCATTTCTAAGATTGTGGCCTCATCCTGGGGGCTCCTAGAACCTGCGACCAGAAGTGGAGTCAGTGGTCCCTCTTGTTTGCCAGTCTCCGAAATGGTGTCGGGGATCGCACATCACATCTGGGCATGATATCACTTCCACAGCTCTGGCTACATTTTTAAAAGCACCTTTCTGTCTCCCTACTCTTGCTGCACTGGAGGTTTCTGCACAGAGAGGCAGGGATCCTTCATTTCTCTGCCACCTCTCCACGGTGACTCTTTTGGATATCTTGCTTGTAAGTGTTGCTTCCATACACTCTGTATGTGGTTTCCTGTGTTTGTGTCTTCCCCTCCTTAACCTGGCATGTGGTACTATCTTGCAAACTGTATTGCAGGTGTATGGTGCTACTATCCTATTCCTCTGATGGAGTCCACTGCCCAAGTAGACAATCTACAGCCTACAAGATAAGTGGTTGGGTAAGTAGTGAAGATAGATCAAAAGAGAGCCATATTATTAATGCTATTGTAACTTGACAGCCCTCCCAGGTCATTAAGATCCTCCGCTTCAAAACAAAAAGTATGTTCTGGCAATGCTTCCCCCTCAGGGAACAGACGGTCTAGAAGAAGTCGTTCCAGATCCTCCACCCGTCACCATCGCTCCCGCCAAGCAAGGTCACCTTCTCCGCATTAACGTCTGTCTTCTCATGGCCATCACTCCCGCCCAGGGGAAAACCCATGTTGGGTTTGTGAGACACCAGCTCTACCAGATAAACTGGCTTGTTGTTCCTGCCTTAAAGAGGCAAAAAAGCAAATGTCAGAGAGGTAACAGATTTAACCAGAGAATCCGCTAGGGAGTCGATCTTGGAGGCATCTGACTTAGAGGCTACAGCCCAAAGCACCGCTACTTCAGCCCCTCGAGTTTCGCAAAAGTCAGATAGCTCATCAGAAAATGAAGAAACAGAGGGCGTGATTGAGTTTGACTATTGCTTGATGGAACTAATCGCCAGATCAGTCAAAGAAGCGATTGGTTGGGAGGAGGCGGAGGAAACTACTTGCAAAGTCAGAAGATATTTTCCTAGCCTTAAAAAAAGAGCCTTCTCTTTCATTGACTAACTGGATGAACTTATCAAGGACGAATGGCAAAAGCCTAACAAGAAGACAGGTATCAATATCCACTGCGGGAGAAGTGGACTGTATCCACTGAAGGAACCCAAGTCAAACCCTCTAATCACAGTGCTAGCGGTTGTTGCATCTTTGATGCATTTAGCCAGGCACAGCACTCTTCCCACAGAGGATGTGGCAACATTTCAGGACATTCTAGTACGCACAAGAGATTCTGAAACACGCATATACAGCGGCAGGTGGTGCCTGCAGACTGGCCATTGCATTGACAGCGGTTAGGAAGGCAGTATCAAGCTGGAAATCTAATGTGGAGAAGTCTTTAGTCAAAGTAGCAGGTCAAGAAAAGATAATATTAGCCCTACAAGAACTCAAACTAGCAGGCGATTTTGTTGAAGAGGCATCCGTGGATATAATTATATTATAGCAATGCTATCTTCTGTTGTAGCCAGAAGAGATCTTTGACTAAAGCCCTGGTTGGTGGACACCACATCAAAGACTAACTTGTATAAAATCCCCAACGATGGCGTTAACTTGTTGGGCCCAAGCTGGACTCTGCTATTTCCAAGGTAACTGCTGGTAAGTGGGGTCTGATTCCGTCAGATAAAAATTCCATACCTAGAGGGGTCCCTCTTACAGGTGCAACCTCCCAGACAAATAAAGAGAAGCAAGATCCTACAGACCAGATAGGGAGTTTAGAAGGAACTGGAAGAAGTGCCAATCTTCTGTCCTGGGCCTTTAGAAGCCTAAGTTTTCTATGGTAGGAGACCAGTTAAAGTCCTTTTGAGGACACGCACAACCAGCCTGTGATGGATGGCACCAAGCTCAGGCGTTACACAAAGGTATTGGCGGAGCATGTCACAAATCATTGAGTGGTATCCACCATTTTGTTCGTCCACCGGTGGCAATTTAAAGGGAAGTTTCCAAGAGATCATTTCTGGATAAACAGGCTTCCCTCAGACCGGGAAAAAAGAAAGATAATGGCCAAATAGTTCCTGGATCTCCTTCAAAAATGTGCAAATATGAAAGTACCTGTCTCTCAGCAAGGCAGGGGATTATACTTACCCTTATTTCTAGTAAGAAAAAAAACAGAGGATCTTCATCCAGTATTAGATCTAAAAGTTCTCAATAGGAGAATTCATTTTGAATCCTTCAAGATGGAGAATCTTCAATCAATACTGCTTGCAATAAATCTTGGAGACTAGATGCTGTCCATAGATTTATCAGATTCAAATATCCATGTGCCTTTTCATCCTGCCTTCCAGAAGTACCTGCACTTTGCCATCAATCACCAACATTTTCAATTTCAGAGTTTACCTTTTGGAATATCCATGGCCCCCAGAACCTTTACAAAAGTTCTGCCCCTAGTAATCGTGCTCCTGAGAGAGAGGGGAGATTCAACCTGGGTTACATATTTCCTCCAATACCTCTAATCGCAAGGTCCTGGTCAAGCAGGTCCTCAAACACATTGATAGTGGCAATTTCGCTCTTGCCAAGGAGGCCATGGTTCATGACACTTCTGCAGCTCAGCAAGAAAGATCCAATACCTCTTGTAGTAACCCCAGACCTTTTGACCCAGGGTCAGTTTCTGCACCCAGCTCCGGAGAGGCTACACCTTATGACCTGGAAGAGGCAAAAGTTCCTAAAGCATGGTTGCTCTCGCCAGGTGTTGGCAACTCTACTTCAAGCCACACAAACAGCACATATCAGAAATTATGGTAGAGCTCCCTCTCGGTCGCCCAGCAACAATCCTGGAATCTGGTGTCTTCAGAGGTGGCTAAAGTTCTCCAGTTTTTACAAATGGGGCTCGATAAGGACCTGAGTTCAAGTACCTTAATGGTCCAAGTTTCAGCCCTGTCAGTCATGACAGGAATAAAATGGGTCATGAATTAGGTGACCCAGAAAGCCTACATTCCCTTCTTGGGATTTGTCAATAGTCCTGGAAACATTCTCATGCCCTCCTTTTCTTCTGCCACAGTTGGCTTCATTATGGGACTTAAGTCTAAGGGTATGTTTTCTCATTGCTGTAACCTCAGCAAAGAGGGCATCTGAAATGCAAGCACTTATCGTTAAAGAACCTCATCTAATATTCTATCCAAAGTAATTCTGAGACCATCCACCCAATTTATCCCAAAGGTAGCCACTGCTTTCTGCTTGAATCAGGAGATTATTCTGCCATCTTTTCTTAACAATCAAGGAGCACCACATCCACTAGACATTGGATTAAATATAGAGGCATACCTGATGGTCACTGAATCATTCAGAAAGGCTGATAAAGTTCTAGTAATTCTAGTAATTCCTTACGGGGTCAGAAGGAGGCAAACAACATCCTCTCGCACCATATTATCTTGGCCTATCAAGACCATAAGGAAAGCCTACTCAATTCTACAACATCTAAATACGGAGGGCTTGAGGGCACATTCCATAAGTGCAGTGGCAACCTCCTAGGTAGCATACGCAGGGCTGCTGATAGAAATCATGGGGCCCCGTACAGCCTACCTAACGGGGCCCCCTTTAGCCCCCCCCTCGACCCCCCCTGGCTCCGCCCTAAACCCCGCTTGCGCATGCGCAATAGGAAACGGCTAGTTACAATGGTGGTGCCTGCACCTGATCCGATGGATTGGCCTCGGGGTGCCGACATCGCAGGCTCCCTGGACAGGGAAATGACCTTATTAAGTCAGCAGCTACAGTGTACATATCTTACTTTGTAAACGTACACTGTTTATTCATATGCATTATATTAGAGCATGCAGCATAGTCAATATAACTGCCAGAAGATACAGATACAGTATGTAGGCTCACACAAGTGTTTTGCTACATGACAGGGTCTCTCAAAAAAATCATAATTTACTTAGGACCCCTCCTCCATGCCACAATGCTGCAGTACAGTTAAAAAAAAAACTCACATAAACCTGTGGGCAAAACAAATTAGTTTGCTTAAAAAAAATGTATTAAACCTGGAGCTTATATGTGCTCTTCCACCCCTGATAAATCCGGTTCCTTCTGCTCCCTATCAGCTGCTTCTCCCTGCCACTGCCGCCGCTGCTGCTGCCTCTCTCGTTCTTGGCTGATGAGTGTGGAGCTGAACAAAGGAATTTCATACCGCCAGGGAAGGTAATAGGCAGCCGGGACTTCACCTGTCAGCAGGCAGAAAACATGCAGATCGGGCGCCGGCCGCGGAATAAACATGCGCCCGCAATTAAAAAAATGTCTCTCGACTACTCCTCCTCCACCATCAGTGGGTGGACCCTGGAAATCATATTAACACAACACCCCTACGCTAGTAGCAGCGGCTTAGTGGGGGTGTAAATTAGAACATTTTTTTTCTACACTGAACAGTCTGTGAAGCTGCACGGGCCCCCCCTGCTGGCCGGGCCCGGTACAACAGGGACAGTTGTACTGGCTTATCAGTGGCCCTGAGCATACGTTTCTCTGGAAACGATCTGTAAAATAGTCATTGAGAAATACATTAATTTTGCACTAGCACAGCTTACGATAGTAGAGTTTGGCAGATCCATTATCCAAACTGGTCGCGCTGGTTCCAGTTAATAAATTCAACCTTTTTTCTTGCACCCACCTAAGTGGCGAGTTAGTTCCCAGTGTATGCTGCCATGATGTGCCAGGAAAATGGAAAATTGTATACTCACCTTTCCGTAATTTTAATTTCCTGGTGCATCTTCACACAAGCATACAGATTCAAATCTTTGAAGTGATAGTTACAGAGAATGCTGTGGTGGGGCCTAGCTTAAAACTTATGGTTAACTAGTCCTATTAGGTTGCGGGGGTGGAGCCCCAATCCAGTGTATGCTGCAATGAATATGCACCAGGAAAGGAAAATTACGGAAAGGTGAGTATACAGTTTTCCATTTTCCATTGAGTGATGTAGGAATTTTTAAACAGCCATATTATACTGATGCCTACAGGAGGTTTGGGCAAAAAAAAAAGTCAAAGGCCAACCCCCAAAACCCTGCCTCTAACTGCTATGCCTCAGTTTTGGGCTGTGGAAGGGAGGTAGGTGCCGGCTCAGTCTCTCAGCGGCACAGATGAGAGGCTGAGCTAGCTTCCTGTGAAGGCATATGGGTGGACCCTGACTGCAAAGTTGGGATCATTCCCCAGCCTGGACTGGCTGAGTGAAAAAGGGTCACAGGAGTACAGAACAGACTGCACTCCTGTGATCCATGGGAGAAGTATAGCCTTCTCCTTTAAATAAAGCCCTTTTAACATTTACTACACTAATGGAGATTGTTTGTGTTTGAACACATAATATATATATAAACTGTGATCTAACCAAATGGGGAATGGGAGAGAGGAGAGGGATCTTTAACTGGAGGGGGAATGGGAAAGACCTGCCTGAATTGATTGCATCTTGACTTTAATGACCTACTTAGGAATAAGTGGTAACATATATTTGATGAGCATTTAGTGTATATGTACATTGTGCATAGAGGTGGAACATAAAGGGAAGAAGGTGATTCAGTATGGCATGTGGTGGATACATTGAGAGACTTTACTGAACTGATTTTTTTGGTAACTCATAGTGTGCATGAGCTGAAATAACACTTATTGCTGGGGTGTGGGGTATCATCATATTGTTTCGCTACTGTGATTAACACTGATTAATATTATTATTATTGTCATTCGTTTATTTGTGTATTACCATTTGACTGGATTATGTGTGTGTTGTAGCACTAGAGTAATTTATGATTTCAATGATATTTATGTATCTTGATCACATATACAATGCCTTGAAAAAGTATTCATACCCCTTGAAATCTTCCACATTTTGTCATGTTACAACCAAAAATGTAAATGTATTTTATTGGGATTTTATGTGATAGACCAACACAAAGTGGCACATAATTGTAAAGTGGAAGGAAAATGATAAATGGTTTTCCAATTTTTTTTACAAATAACTATCTATCTGAAAAGTGTGGCGTGCATTTGTATTCAGCACCCTTTACTCTGATACCCCTAACAAAAATCTAGTGGAACCAATTGCCTTCAGAAGTCACCTAATTATTAGAGTTCACCTGTGTGTAATTTAATCTCAGTATAAATACAGCTGTTCTGTGAAACCCTTGGAGGCTTGTTAGAAACCTTAGTGAACAAACAACATCATGAAGGCCAAGGAACAAACCAGACAAGTCAGGGATAAAGTTGTGGAGAAGTTTAAAGCAGGGTTCGATTTCCAAAGGCCCTGGCTGGGTTTCAAGCCACTCGCCTATTTTGGCTTACTTCCTGTAAGCGCTTTATCTTCTAGATGTGTTCACCTGATTATTCACCCACAAGATTTGAATTTTGAGGAATTTCATGTCACTCATCCATGATCTATGATTGTTGGACTTTTTTTCTGCATAGGACTATACACTTTGATAACTTTGTAGCGCGGTTTTTACTTTCTATATTCCAAGCTTTGAGCATCTCACGGAACACTGTTCAATCCATCATCCGAAAATGGAAAGAGTATGGCACAACTGCAAACCTACCAAGACATGGTTATCCACCTAAACTGACAGGCCGTGCAAGGAGAGCATTAATCAGAGAAGCAGCCAAGAGGCCCATTGTAATTGTGGAGGAGCTGCAGAGATCCACAGCTCAGGTGGGAGAATCTGTCCACAGGACAACTATTAGTCGTGCACTCCACAAATCTGGCCTTTATGGAAGAGTGGCAAAAAGAAAGCCATAAAAAGTCCCATTTGTAGTTTGCAAGAAGCCATGTGGGGGACACAGCAAATACGTGGAAGCAGGTGCTCTGGTCAGATGAGACCAAAATTTTACTTTTTGGCCTAAAATCAAAACGCTACGTGTGGTAGAAAAGTAACACTGGTCAGAGTTGATGGATGGAGCCAATTACAGGACAATCATAGAAGAAAACCTGTTAGAGTTTGCAAAACACTTGGGACTGAGGCAGAGGTTCACCTTCCAGCAGGACAACAACCCTAAACATACAGCCAGAGCTACAATGGAATGGTTTAGATCAAAGCATATTCATGTGTTAGAATGGCCCAGTCAAAGTCCAGACCTAAATCCAATTGAGAACCTGTAGCAAGAGTTGAAAATTGCTCTCCATCCAATCTGACAGAGCTTGAGCTATTTTGCAAAGCAGAATGGGCAAAAATTGCTTTCTCCTAGATGTGCAAAGCTGGTAAAGACATCCCCAAAAAGACTTGCAGCTGTAATTGCAGCGAAAGGTGGTTCTACAAAGTATTGACTCAGGGGGACTGAATACAAATGCACGCCACACTTTTCACATATTTATTTGTAAAAAAATTGAAATCCATTTATCATTTTCCTTCCACTTAACAATTATGTGCCACTGTGTGTTGGTCTATCACATAAAATCCCAATAAAATATATTTACATTTTTGGTTGTCGCATGACAAAATGTTGAAAATGGTAAAGGGTATGAATACTTTTTCAAGGCACTGTAGATATTTTATAGTTTAATTTATTTTTGAAAGTACTGATTTTGGTGTAGCGCTGTTAGATTGAAATAAATGATTCTATTCTGGAGGATAAGAATTTTCCAACTGCTCTTTGGGGGATTTGTAAATGATTTATTGGCTGTTTATAATCCTTACAGAAAAAAATAGTAGCTGGACACAAACAGCTAGGAAGTCCCTAATAGACATAGAAATACCTGTTAACATGCGGGGAGTCATCGACCCTGATCAACAAAGCTGAAACAGACTATGTAGCTGAAGACCCTATAACAATAGAGGCTCCAGGTTTCAGATTACAGGCGCTGGTTCCAATCAGGAATACCAGGTAAATGTAACAGAGTCACTGCAGGTCAGGGGTAGGCAACCTTAAAGAGACAGAGATGTACCTGAACAACATGGGAGAAGTCAAAGATCATCAGGCACATTGTTGCCTTCTCACATCTGATTTAATCCTCATGAGTTTAAATCAGGTTGTGAGGAGACAACATATCACCTGTCAAATACACTAGAATCGCTTTTCAGGGGAGAAGCAGTGCCTGCTGCACTTATGAATGAGCCCTTAGTTGCATTCAGCAGGGGCACCCTAGTGTTCATTCACATGTAAAGTTGGGGGGTTGGTAAAACCCTGTGATTGAGTCACGGTTTCACCACCCCCAATCCCTACCCCCTTTGGCTGCTGAGGCAGCAGCCAAAGATGTACATATGCTGCAGCAAGAATTAAACCCCCCGTTGCTTTTGGAGGGTGCTATTGCCTGCAAGTCATGATCCATTCTTGTAAATGGGGCCACTGCAAGTGCCCTGCAACTGCATGCTTCTGCAGGGTCCAAGAGGTTAAAGTAGGTGGTGAGAAAGCAACACAATGCTACCTGTTTTAACCCCTTGTTTACTATACTGCACAAGGTTGCAGGGCAGTTACAGAGTGGCCTTATTCATTTGAATGGGTCATGCTTGGTAGGTACTACACCCACCAACCATAACAGGGCGTATAAATCCTGCTGTGGTTGTGATATGTGTACACCCCTGACCACTGCAGCTAAAGAGGGTGTAGTTGGGGCAGAGGTCATAAAAACACAACTTAACTATGGGGTTTTACCACCCCCCAAACTGCAATTCTAAATTAACCCTTACTGTTCTGAGCCCCCCTATAAGGCTGCTTTCACACTGATGTGCTACAGTTTACCTTAATCGCAATGCATCTGCAACTTTCCTGGGTTAGCTGCGCTTTGCCATAGACTTCTAATATAGCCTGCAGGTGTGGTGCACTTTCTGAAAGCACACCAAAACTCCTGCATTCAGAAAGTGCACAAAACCTGCAGGATAAAATAGAAGTGTATGGCAAAGCGCAGCAAACCCACAGGAAAGCTGCAGATACACTGTACTATACCCACAGTGTGGGTAAACCGCAGCACATCAGTGTAAAAGCAGCCCTATACTATTATGCCCAGTGTATTGCTTCACACTGAACTGAAGATCTCTTCTTACCTGCTGCTGGCATCACTCTTAAGACTGCTAGCCGGCATAGGAGGTAGAGTGCAGTTGGTTTCACTCCGCATGGGAGAGGACTAATCGACTCATATGGCTCTTGCTCCCTACTCCAGTTCCAACTTTAATCCCTCTGCATTGCACTCTGTTTGATATTCTGGGATGTTGGGTTAGCAAGCCCAGACCATGATCTACCAGTCACCTGTCCATGAACTACTGGTAGATCGCGATCTACTGGTTGCTGACCCCCCACTGTAGGTGGACAGTGAAATGGAACTGGAAAAAAGGGATGCACTTGGTACTTTAGGACCAGCAGCTGAATTGTGCTTCCCCTAGGCTGAATGGTGAGAAAGAGAGTGCACTTGTGCAGCACTTAACGTAGTGGATGGCACCAGCACTCAATCCCTCAGCCTTTACGCTTACTGCAGTGAAAACAGTGGGGAATTTAAAATGGCTCCCAATGGCCACAGGCATGCTGAACTTAAAGGGAATAAAAGGCATGCAATAGTGTACTGTAATCATATGCAATGGGGTTACTTGGGTATCTGTTTAGTTCTGAAACCTGTATGTTTGCACGAACCTAATAAAGGTTTTCTGACAAAAAAAAAGAAAAAGCTGAAGTTATAATTGATTGGCTACCATGCACAGCTGCACCAGATTCTGAGTGCTCCAGTTTTAGTAAATCTCCTGCAATGTCTATATGCATGATGTTATAAATAAAGAATTTTAAAAGTGAAAAAATAGGTATGCAATTATAAAATATGCGGGTGTACAAATTAAAAGGCATATACACAAATAAACACACGTCTGGTTATTAGAATGGAGGAACTAGAAATTCTGAAACATGAGGAGGATTTTGACTTTGTGGGACTATCAGAAACCTGGTTCAACAGCTCACATGACTGGCTTGCAACTGTCCAGGCGTACTTCCTGTATTGAAGGGACAGGTTAAGGTAACAGTGATCACAGAGTAATTACATTTGCCATACTTTATTGGAAAAGGACACATGAGGGTAGGACAAAAACACAAAATTTAAAATAAGCTGCACTCCATACTACGACACTAAATTGGATCAAATTCTTGCAAAAAAAAAAACACTGAAGAGAAGTGGAAGTGCTTATTAAACAGCAACATAAATAAAAGAACAAAAGGTAAACTTAGGTGGCTAAACACTAAAGGTGCATATTAATGAGAAAAATAAAACAGTCCTTTAACCACTTCAATACCAGGTACTTATACACCTTCTTGCCCAGGCCAATTTTCAGCTTTCAGTGCTGTTGCAATTTGAATGACAATTGCGCGGTCATGCTATACTGTACCCAAACAATTTTTTTATAATTTTGTTCCCACAAATAGAGCTTTTTTTGGTGGTATTTGATCACCTCTGCGATTTTTATTTTTTGCGCAACAAATAAAAAAGACTGAAAATTTTGAAAAAAATTAAGTTTTTCTTTGTTTCTGTTAAAATAATTTGTAAATAAGTAAGTTTTCTCCTTAAATGACGGGCACTGATATGGCTGCACTGACAGGCACTGATAAGGCGGCACCAATGGGCACTGATGAGGTGGCACTGGTGAGGTGACACTGATAAGCGGGACTGATGGGCACTGATAGGCGGCACTGATGGGCACTGGTATGCGGCACTGATGGGCACTCATAGGCAGCACTGATGGGTACTTACGGGTGGCACTGATGGGTACTTATGAGTGGCACTGATGGGTGGCACGGATGTGCACTGATGGTCACTGATAGGTGGACACTGATGGGCATGGATGGGCACTGAGAGGTGGCACTGATGGGGCTGAAGGGTCATCAGCAGCATTCCAAAATTACAAAGACTGCAATAAGGAATGCAAGAGTGTGATCAGGACAGCTAAAATAACTTACAAAAGACACACTGCTGAAGATAATAAAAAATCCCAATTTTTTTAGGTTCAATAAGTTTTTATTATTTTGTTAAGGTAACATAGATATATAGAAAACAAAAGCTGGTCCAGACACCATACAGAGGTGTGCCTGTCCAGTTGGATAAAATCTGTTAACATATACATAATGCATTCCAATATTCCAATATATAAACATAATGATTAGAAAAGGCATGAGTTTAGTGGGGATGACCTATAATGTGCCACCACATGGAAAATCGCCTGCCCTATCGGCCCGGGCGCCCCTTTGGGAACCTGCTGCGTCCATGGGCCTCGAGAGCAGGCATCCTCGGGTTACTAGTTAACAAATCAGGATATAGGTCTAATATGCCTGTAGATGTCTCAACCCTCCGTGACAATCACAGAGGCATCAGAACATATGAAATCAAATGGAACGTCAAACTTCTTTTGAGTTAAGAGATAATGTAAGGTAGAAGTAATAGAGGGAAAAGAAAAGAAGGGAAGAAGAGATAGAATTGGGGAGTAGGGGAGAGAGGAAAGATAGAAAAAGAGAGATAGGAGGATGGGGAATCAGACAGCGGGTCCCGCCCACTAAGCATTGAAACCATCTCATGAGGGTCTATGTAGAATTGAGAGACATCTATGGCCCCGGTGTATTTGTTGATGTGAGTCTATTTTTCAATTTGTCTGAAGTAGAGTAATGCCTCCAGATACTCCAGATGAAAGAGAACTTAGCTTCTTTTTCTGTGGATTTCGCCTGCATCTCCTCCAGCAACATGAGGTCGTTGATCTCTGCTACCCATTCCGTAAGGGATGGGGGTGAGGTATTTTTCCAGTGTCTAGGAATTAAGAGTCTCCCTGCACTAAGGAAAAATTTAAGAAGGCTATGTTTCTGGGATTTGATGGAGCCAGGTAGAATAGATAGAAGTGCTAGGGTGGGGGAAGGTGTGAGTGGTTTGTCATATATTTCAGAATATATTTCAAAAATTTGTGTCCAGAATGGGCGAATCCCCACACATTCCCACCAGATGTGTTTATATGTACCCTTCTCTGTGTTGCATCTCCAACACATGTCAGAAGCTGCTGGGTACATGATCTTGAGGTTAGTTGGAGCCCGATACCACCTTGACACCAGTTTGTAATTTTTTTCTTGGATATAACTTGAAATGGATGATTTATGTGTAAAGACAAAAGCCTTACTCCACTCCGCCTCCGTTATTTCTCTTCCGAGCTCCTCTGACCATATAACGGTGTACTTAGGGAGAGCATCAGTAGTATAATCTGTGATCATCTTGTATATCAAGGAGAGGGTATGACGGGGGGTTTCGGTGTTAGTGCATAATTGTTCATATCCAGTCAGTGGTCTGTGTATTTGATTAGTTTCGTGGAGTTTCTTACAGTATGAATTTAAGTGTAAACGAGTAAGCCAGGTGACTCTAGTAGTGTCTATGTTAGGGTGTGCTACATATGTGCCGTTATCATGATGGACAAATAGTTGAGCCGTAGGCCATGAATCTCTATTGTAAATGTCTAGAGTGGCTGTAGATTTACTTTCTGGGAGGGCTGGGTTATCGAATAAGGGTGTCAGGGGACTCGGTTCTGTGGATAAAGCGTATTTCTCTATCTTACGGTACCATACCGCCAGTGCGTCTTTGGTAAGGGGGGATAAAGAATTAAGAGATTTATAAGTCTTGTTGAAGCCCCAAAGAAGAGCTCTGAGATCAACTGGGGAGAGGTCTTGTTCCACCAGTGTTGAGGCCTTGGATAAAGGATGGGGGAACCACTCCAAAATGCGAGAAAAAATTGCCGAGTTATGATACAATTCAAAATCTGGTAAGCTCAGGCCTCCCTTAGCGATGGGAGAGCATAACAGTTTATGTTTCAATCTGGGGTGGCTCCCCCTCCAAACAAAGTTGATTGCCATGGATTGGAGGGCACGAAAAAATGCGGATGGAAGAGCTATCGGGAGTGTTTGGAACAAATATAATAATTTGGGGAGTATATCCATTTTTAACGCGCTCATGCGTCCGAACCACGACATCTGCAAGTCCTTCCTCTGTTCGGAAAGACGTTTCAGTTTAGTTAGAAGTGGGCTATAATTGAGGGTGTAGATTTCTGATGTATATTTTGGTATGGCAGTTCCTAGATAGGAGATGGATTTTGTCTGCCATTGAAAAGAGAAGTTAGCTTTGAGGGAGGCCAAGGTGCGCTGTGTTAGTGAGAGATCTAGTGCTTCAGTTTTAGATATATTTAATTTGTAGTTACTAAAATGGCCGAACCTGTCGATCTCAGCAAGAATTGACGGGATACTAATGTGGGGTTGGGTCACGTATAGGAGAAGATCGTCGGCATATAGAGAGAGTTTATATTGGGAGGAGGTGGTCCGAATACCATGTATATTTGGGTTTGCTCTTATGGCTTGGGCAAGGTGTTCAATTACTAGAGCGAACAAGAGAGGGGATAGTGGGCAGCCCTGTCTGGTACCATTGGAAATCGTTAGTTTATCGGATTGTGTACCGTTGACCAGAATAGTGGCTGAAGGGCAGGAGTAAAGGGACATGATGCGTGCTAGCATTCTGGGGCCTAGACCAATTTGTGTAAGGGTGGATTGTAAAAAGGACCAACTAACCCTATCAAAGGCCTTCTCTGCGTCACAGGAGAGGAGGCAAGTTGGGGTGTTGCTACGATGGGCATGTGTTATTAAGTGTATGGTTTTGGTAGTATTGTCCCTAGCTTCACGGCCAGGGACAAACCCCACTTGGTCTCTATGTATAATATTGGGTAGAAAGGGCGAGAGGCGATTTGCAAGAATTTTGGTGAACAGTTTGAGGTCTACGTTTAAAAGAGAGATCGGTCTGTAATTCTGGCACAAAGAGGGATCTTTACCTATTTTGGGGATCACTACAATTTGGGCTTGAAGGAGAGATGAGGAGGGGGATATCTTCTCGTCTAGACTTGAAAAGGCTTTCGCCAGAAGGGGTGAGAGCAGCGAGGGGAACGTTTTATAAAAGCGGGGGGAAAATCCGTCTGGACCTGGGCTCTTGCCATTTTTAAGAAGCTTTATAGCCTGTATGAAATCATTTTCTGACAGGGCGGACTCCAGTTCCTCTGAATCGGAGGATGGGATGGTGGGGAGGGCGGTCTCTTCAATGTATGAAGAGAGGTCCTGCGAGAGGGTACTGGCAGGGGATTTAAATAGTGGTGACTGTGGATATAAATTGTATAGTTTCGAGTAGTATTGACGGAATTCTTCAGCTATGGCTGTATTATTCATTATTTTCCCTTTAGTGGAAGAGTTAATAAATGGGATGGAACTCCGTATCTGACGAGGATGCAGCGAATTAGCTAGATGTCTCCCGCATTTGTTGGCTTGAGAGTAATGGACGAATTTCCCTTTGCTTCTAGCCACCAGTGACCTTTCCGCAAAAATTTGCAAGAGGTCTTTCCTGGCATTAATCAGTTCTAACTGTGTGGATGAGTCGAGATTGTGTTTATGTGTATCTTCCAAAGCAGCTATGGTGGCTAGAAGGCGTGTTATGTCCGCTGTACGTTCCCGTTTCAGTCTAGAACCATGTTGAATAAATTTGCCTCTAAGGACGCATTTGAGCGCTTCCCATTTCGTAAGGGGATTTGTGTCATCCTGTGCGTGGTCAGTTACGAAATGTTTAATGGTCTGTATGATGTCTTGGGTACAGACTGAGTCAAATAACAAATTATCGTTCAGTCTCCAAGAGGTTCTTGTTTTGTACGTCGGGATCTTTCCTAGGCTTAGGTGGATCGGCGCGTGGTCTGACCACAACGTAAGGCCTATGGAGGTGTCTGGTTTGTAGTCAAGTAAGGATTGGGAGACGAAGATATAGTCTAGTCTGCTATAAGATGCATGTGCAGGGGAATAGTAAGTATAGTCTTTGGTGGTAGGATGAAGAGCTCTCCATACATCCACCAAAGAGAGGTCAGAGAGAAGTTTCCGCATCCTGGTCAGAGTAGCTGGGGAGAGTGAGGACTTACCGGTGGAGGTATCGAGAAGAGGTATCAGGGCTGCATTGAGGTCCCCACCCAGGATCATGTTGGTTGTGCAGAAATGTTTCAGGCGTGACATCACCGTGGATAGAAATTGTTGTTGGTCCTGGTTTGGAGAATAAATATTAATAATAGTATAGATCATGTTCATATATGACAGTTTAAGAAAGATATATCTCCCATGGGGATCAACACAGGAGTCTAACACATCTGGTGTAAATGTAATGTGGAATGCGATGGAAACCCCTTTGGACTTGGCAGATGGGTTGGTACTGTGAAACCAGGTAGGGTACTGCCTATGAAGTAATTGTGGGACGGCGTCAGTTCTAAAATGGGTTTCCTGGAGGAGGAGGATTTGCGTACGGATTTTATGAAAATGATACAGTATTTGTCTCCTTTTCTCGGGGGTATTAAAGCCCCTACAGTTTAAAGAGGCGACCTTGAGGGTTGGTTGCATTGTCATAAGAGGGGCGGAAAGGGAGAGACATTATACTGAGGGTGGGCGAGGTCCGCTGTCCCGGAAGAGGAGAGAGAGAAGAAGAGGGGATTATTGGGAGATATGGACGCCCTCTGGTGGAGAGCATTCGAAAGTAGAGTAAAAAAGGGGTAGAGAAATGAAAGTAAAGAGAAAGAAGAAAAGAGCAGAGGCCTTAAGGGCCAAACTAAGGTGTTGTAATCAACCAGTCAGCTAATACCAGAATATAAGCTGAAAATCCTACGGGGGGGTATGAGGTTCACGCACGGAGTGGACCGCACCCACCGGGCAATAACATCAGTGTCATTATAATAACAGTTCGGCTCAAGGCCCGTCTCAATATATCAAGCGTTATCTAACTCTGTTGAGTGGGCACCGTAGGATAAACGCCACAGGTGCCCCCGCCTATTAATAAGAGGGAACCTTTATCCGGCTTCAACCTGAGATCAGATTCAATCTTATTTTGTGTGAGGTGCGATGGGGGGAGGGGAGGAGGGGTGGGGGGATATGATAAGGGGTAGTACAATCGAGCACCAACATATATAGTTTCCTTATTTGACAGTAACACACATCCAATAAGATTATCAAAACCTGCAAATAAAACTGAAAAGTGTTATAACGATATAAATGCTCTGAGTCCCAGCATATCTGGGCGTCGGGGCAACTCCAAGGATCCAAGTCCTATGGAAGAGGGAAGAAAACAAGGGGCAATGGTAGGCAGTCCAAAAAGAGGACTTGACAAAGTCATCCTGCCGGTGATTTGGTGGGATCGGATTTGGGACGTTTGTTCTTCCTGGACTGTTTGCGCCATCCGGCGGGAGGTTGAAATCCAGGGGTTGCTGCGTGGAGTGGCCAATCTGGCAGTGCGATTTAAGGAAGTTCAAAAGTTCCAAGGAACTTTGGTAGGTCACCCAAAGTGCGGAAAATTGCCGATTTCCCTTCATGAGATGCGGATAGACTGAACGGGAAACCCCAACGGTACTTGATATGTTTGGCTTGCAATGCACCGGTAAGGGGTTTCAGAGCCCGACGCATGTCGAGAGTCAGTTTGGAGATGTCGGGAAGTAAGAATATTTGGGTGCCGTTGAAGTAGATGGCGTCTTGCGTGCGTGCGGCTTGCATTATAGCATCTTTGATCGCGAAAAAATGAACTCTGCAAATAACGTCTCTGGGATGTTCTATGTTGGGGTTCTTGGGCCCCAAGGCTCTGTGTACCCGATCCAACTCCAGAGGGGCGTCTTTGTCTTTCTGTATTAAGTCGTTGAAAATGGCGATGACTGCAGGCGCCAGATCTTTGGTATCGATCGATTCCGGAAGGCCTCGTATGCGTATATTGTTACGTCTGGCCCTGTTCTCTTGGTCGTCTTGATGGTAAATTAATTGCTGTATTTGTAGGGTATGTTCATGAAGGATGTTTCCATGAGCCTGCAAGGTGGTGACAGTTTCTTCTACAGAGTGCTCCACATCTTCCAGTCTGTTAGTGACATCCCTGCGCAGCTCTGCAATCTCCTGTTTATAAGAGCGCTCCATCCTCTGCACGCAGGCCTCAAAGTCATGCTTGTTTGGGAGGGCTTTAATATAGGCCTCCATGTCCCAGCTATTAAATGATCTGTGTGACTCTGGGGAATGGCAGGCTGATCTGCTTGATTCATTCTCCGAATCCGCTGGGGATCTGTTGCGCTGCCTGGTTCTCACACTTGGTGTGGATCTTTGTGAGGCAGCCCCCTGCGAGGCTGCCTGTGAGCCTGAAGCGCGGGTCGGCGCCATCTTGGGTGAGGGGGGGCCCCGGTGATTCGGCTCTAAACGGGGGAAGTAGCGATCTATTTCCCCCTCTGTATGCGGTTCCTGGGGATGTTGAGAGTCTCCTCTACCCCTCCTCCCCATCACAGACCTCCGATCCGGCTTACCGAAGCTCTACGAGCCGTGAAATGTCCGGCGGGTACGGGAGCTCCAGGAAGATGCGGCCGCTCACTCCATGCGCCAAGCCACGCCCCCAAAAATCCCAATTTTTTTAACCACTTCAGCCCTGGAAGGATTTGCCCCCTTCCTGACCAGGCCATTTTTTGCAATACAGCGCTGCATCTCTTTAACTGACAATTGCGCGGTCATGCAACTTTGTACCGAAACAAAATTTATGTCCTTTTTTCCCTACAAATAGAGCATTTTGATGGTATTTGATCACCTTTGCGGTTTTTAATTTTTGCGCTATAAACAAAAAAAGAGCGACAATTTTGAAAAAACACAATATTTTGTAGTTTTTGCTATAATAAATATCCCATTTTTTTTTTAAATAATTTTTTCCTCAGTTTAGGCCGATCTTTATTCTTCTACATATTTTTGGGAAAAAAATCACAATAAGCATATATTGATTGATTTGCGCAAAAGTTATAGCGTCTACAAAATAGGGGACAGATTAATGTCATTTTTATTATTATTTTATTTTTACTAATAATGGTGGGGAGCTGTGATTTTTATCAGGACTGCAACATTGCAGCGGACAGAACAGACACTTTTGACACTATTTTGAGACCATTGACATTTATACAGCGACCAGAGCTAAAAATAGCCATTGATTACTGTATAAATGTCACTGGCAGGGAAGGGGTTAACACTAGGGGGTGATCAAAGGGTTAACTGTGTTCCCTAGCTGTGTTCTAACTGTAGGGGGGGCGGGACTGACTAGGGGATTAGAGAGATCAGTGTTCATACTTAGTATGAACACTGATCTCTCCCCTGTCCCCTGACAGAACTGGGATTTGTGTGTTTACACACACACAGATCCCGGTTCTCGCTCTGTCACGAGCCGGGCACGCGCATCGCCTCCGGGGACAAGTCATAAAGAAGCGATGTACAGCTACAGCGATTTGCGCAGCCGTGCTAACCTGCCGCAGTATAACTGCAGCGACTGGTCGGCTAGCGGTTACATAAAAGGTGAGGACAGAACATACACAGGTGACAGGGTGAAAGCAACTGTATTAAATCCATTCTTTATATATGAATTTATATGATTGAAAATGAGGGGTATATTAAACAAGACAGTAATGTTATTAACATTATATTGAATGTACCCTTGTGACCGACAGAGACCAGTGTTTAAAAAAGACTAGAAAAACTTATTGTGAACAAATCCCCAGGACCAGATGGCTTACACCTGAGAGTTCTCAAAGAACTTAGCCATGTTATAGCCTGACCACCAAAAATAATGTTTAAGGACAGCCTACTGACCAAAATGGTACCAGCAGATTGGCGAAGAACAAATGTGCCAATATGACATGAAAGGGCCAAGATATATACCTGGAAGCTACAGACCAGTCAGCCTAACATCAATAGCATGTAAACTATTGGAAGAAAAGATAAGGGACCATTAAATATGGACAAACACATTGGAGTGGAGAGGCTGCACACCCCAATAGTAACAAAGAAAAAACATAGTTCGCCCAGGGAACTCCGCCATGATCAGTACACATTTTTCTATACAACCTTTTATTCATTTATGTTTCTTGGGACTTGCATCACAGCTGGCTCTCTGTCCCACCTTTGGGAGACTAAAAGTGTGGTTTCTTGTAAGCCAGTCCCTTTATTGGATCCTGCTTTGGGAGCGACGAGGACAGCCCATAAAATTAATTGGATCAACTTTTTAACAAGTCTCTGGTTACAAGACTGCTTTCCATCCACTAGCGGTAAATATGATGTGTCCACACCGACAATTATATATTGTGATATGTTAGAATTCTAAGTTTTGATGTATCTTTTAGACAAAAACATCTCCCTGAAGAAGATCATGACTACATTGGGTCAAAACGTGTCAGTGTTTAAGTACGTGGCTGGATTACTGTGTTGTTTGAGCATATCCACCCTACCTTTTCACTGTTGCTCTGTTTGATGTATTATCTCTTACAAATTCGCAGCCAGGGCTCATATTTTAAAACCTTCTGCATTTTAATTATTTGTAAAATAAAGACTTATATATAACTCATCACAATTGACAAATTATTTTGCTGAAAAAAAATTCCTGAAGGAACTACCTTTTTCTTTGATAAGGGTCCAAATCCAAGAATTTGCTGATGAAAATAGTATCATTAGTAGTAACCAACATGGATTTTTGAAGAACCATTTTTGTCAGGCCCACATTTTAACATTTTATGAAGAGGTGAGCTGTAAGCTGACAATGCTTTTCATCACCTGCTTTTCTCCCCAGAAAGATGGCACCATTGTTCAAGCATAATCAATGGTCAGCATCTACTTCCTGCACTGTGATGTTGACCCTGTTGGATGTTTGACACAAATCAGTTCCAGTGCTGCAGTCTCATCACTGAGGAATCGGAGGCCGATAAATACTTTTTTCTACCTGAAGCAGAGTAATGACATCATCCCAGCCTAGGTGAAGTCCCTTGACTCATGCCAAAGGACTGCTTTTTAATTATAAAGGTAAAGCTTTTTTGAAAAAAAAATATATTGATGCTATATATTGTGAATGTCAGGAATTTATTCATGCAGACGTGCAATTTTATTTTTGTTAATTGATGAGAAAATGTCTAAACTTGTTTTATGATCATGGTTCTTAAGGACAAAGTTGGAAGGCACTGGGCTAGACAATGCAAACTAATATATCTCAATCAATAAAAGGAAACTTCTAAATTAGGATAAATTAAATATAAAGATAAAAAAAAAATCCTATATGAAAAAGTCTAATGCTGACTTGTTATCCACCTACTTGACACAAAATAAATAAATTCACACAGGTCTGTTTTCTTGTCAAAAGATTTTATTGTACATACAATGCGGTATTTGACATTACAGTGAGTACAAGTTATGCAATAAAGGAAATGAAGCTCAGAAATACATATTTAAACAATGTAGGTTATATATTGAATTATAAGTTCTTATGGTATTAATGATACATACAAATGGTGCTGGTTGTAAGAGGAATTGTGTTCTATGGTTAGTATGAGCTTCCAAATAAAACAAAAAAAAAAGAATAAGTAGAGAAGAAAGGAGAGATAGAAAGAGGAAGTACAAGAAAGAATAGAGGGAAGAGTCCGTATGGTTGAGTCGAGGCGAGGTCCATCATAGTCACTAAAGACTATATAATGCATTGGTTCACTGGGTCAGTTACCATGGTAGTAAAACTTCTTTGTTGAAAGTTGAAGGCAAGTAGTTGCTAATCCATGGTTGCCATATTTTATCAAATTTGACAAACGAGTCATTTTCAATGGCCACCATTTTAGCTTGAGTCATGGTGACGTTCATTCGATTTACTACCTCTTCCACTATCAATGAAGGAGATCTCCAGGCTCTTGCCAATGTTTGTTTCGCCGCTGTAAATAGTTGGATGAGTAATTTAAATTGGTTATGTGTTAAAAATTCTGGTTTTCGATTAATGAGAGCCATTGCAGGATCAGGGGTGATGGATATTCCTAACATTTTAGATGCAATAGTAAAGATAGCCTTCCAAAAGATTTGTGCTTTGGGGCATGACCACCAAATATGAAAGTGAGTACCTGGGTCAGAGCATCCACGATAACACTCTGTCGAGTAGTTATGCACATATTTCGCTATTCTAACCGGTACAAGGTACCATCGTATTACAACTTTATAATTAGCCTCTATTGCTAGTATGTTTGGGGAAGCCGATTTGGTTGTTAACCAAATTTGATTCCATTCTGTTGTTTCCAGTGTTTGTTCTAAATCCCCCTCCCATTTCTGTACATACGATGGTTTCTCCGTTTCGGGTTGGTTTACTAATTGAGCATAAAGGATCGAAATCATGCCTTTAGCATGAGGATTATTTTTACAAAATTTTTCAAATTCAGTGAATTGAGTCAGTGGAGATTTTGTGGTTAAGAGAGGCATAAAGAAATTTTTAATCTGAAGATATCTAAATAACACCGATTGAGGTAATCCATATTTGTCGCAGAGGGTTGGGAAGGGAATAAAGGATGAGGAATTTACAAATTTGTGCATGTTTAGCACATCATAAATAATCCACGCTTTGAAAGATCTAGGTGAGACCCATGCTGGGTAGAATGCAGGGTTTTTATAGAAAGATAATAGAGGGTTATGTAAAGATTGTATTTGATTTCTGAGTTTGTATTTGTCCCACATGGAGACAAAATGTTTGGTAATTGGGTTACCTAACCCTCTACGATCTCTTGGCGAAAGCCAGAGCAGATTTGCGATTGATAAGGGATCGCAGTCAGCTGCTTCAATTGACACCCAAAGAGGGGATTCGTGTTGTGTATGGTATTTAGTTAAAGTTGCTATATGAGCCGCTCTATAGTAAGAGGCAAAATTGGGACATCCTAGACCACCATTCAACTTAGGGAGATATAATGTATGCAGTTTCGTACGAGGTTTAGAGGAGCCCCAAATAAATGTATTTGCTTTTCTTTGTATAATTCTTAAGTAATAGGCAGGAATTGGGATAGGTAAAACTCTGAATGAATATAATAATTTGGGTAAGATTGTCATTTTTATTGTGTTAATTTTTCCAAACCATGATAGAGGGAGGTGATTCCAGGATTTCAGCATATTTGTTATATTTTTAACCATTGGAGGGTAGTTAGCTGAAAAAAGATCCAAATAGGATGCAGTGAGATGTATTCCTAGATAAGGGATAGATTTATCCGCCCAAGTAAATGGGAGACCGTTTTTAGCTGAATTTAATTCCAATGTTGAGAGGGATATGTTTAATGCTATACATTTTTTAGAATTAATGAAAAGACCCGAAAAGGCAGCAAAGTCATCAAGTATTGGCATCAAATTGGGGCCAAATTTGCGGTGATGAAAGAAACAAGAGGATGTCATCCGCAAATAGACATAGTTTGTGATGAAATCCTCCTATCTCAATTCCAGTTATGGTTGGTTCTGATCTAATTCATTGGGCAAGAGGATCTATGAGCAGGGCAAACAACAGGGGTGAAAGCGGGCACCCCTGTCTAGTGCCCCTCTCAATGTTAAAGGCCTCAGATTTATACCCTGCATATTTAACGTATGCTTTGGGTTTATTATATAAAGCTTTGATCCAGTTTATAAAATTCGGGCCAAAACCCCCTCTCAATGTTAAAGGCCTCAGATTTATACCCTGCATATTTAACGTATGCTTTGGGTTTATTATATAAAGCTTTGATCCAGTTTATAAAATTCGGGCCAAAACCCCATTTTTGTAACATATAATGCAAGTATGGCCAAGATATGGAATCAAAGGCTTTTTGAATATCAAGTGAAAGAAAACAGGAGGGAATGCGTCGGGTCTTGGCAATTTGTGCTAAAAGAACCGCTCGTCGTACATTATCGCCTGCTTGGCGAGTTGGCATAAAGCCAACCTGATCACGATTTATAAGAGTGCCAATGAAACCACCAAGACGGGACGCTAACATTTTTGCCAGAATTTTGACGTCTATATTAAGCATCGAGATAGGACGGTAGTTAGTACAGGATGTGTCATCTGCATGAGGCTTAGGAATCATGCATATGATCGCCGTTAGGGATTCCTGTCTAAATGAATTGTTTTCAAGTAGTGCATTAAATGTTTCTGTTAATATGGGGGAAATAGAGTCTGAAAAGGTACGATAATATAATGCTGAATAACCATCAGGTCCTGGTCTTTTATTAATTTTTAATTCTTTGATGATTTTTGCTACATCTTCTACCTTGATGGGTTCCTCTAATTGCGCTTTTTGTGAATCAGAAAATTCAGGTAAATTAATTTTTGAGAAAAAGGAATCTGCTTCGTTTAAATTAAACAAATTTGATTCCGTGTATAGTGTTTTTAGGTGGGAACGAAATTTATGGACAATTTTAAGGGGATTACTAGTGTATATATTTTTAGATATCTTCAGCTTAATTGGTTTAAAAGATTTATTAGTTGTTTTGAGTGCACGTGCCAAGTATGTGCCTGGTTTATTCGATTTCATATAAAAGGCATGCCTGGAACGACGTAATATTTTATCAGTTGATTCTGTTAGAAAAAGATCATATTCCAGGCGTGTCTTCTCTAATTCACTTTTAGTAATTGGGTTAGGATTGTTTTGGAAGGCTAAGAAGTGGGAATTAAATTGTGTTTCTAATTTTCGTGCAAGATTTCTACGTTCTCTTTTGAGTATACCAATCTGTTGTTGAAATATCCCTCTCAACACTGGTTTATGAGCTTCCCAAAGTGTTATTGGAGAAGTTTCTGGGCTTTTGTTGAGTATGAAATACTCTTTCAATGCATGTTCAATTTTGTTTCTATATATAGGTTGTTTGAGTAATATTTCTGGTAGATACCATGTTTTATCTTGAGTTTTAGGTATAGTGGATGTAATGGTGGTTAGGACTGCATTGTGATCAGACCATGGGATGGGGATTATGTTTGATGATAGAATTTCTGGTATCATCCCTGTGGTAAGAAAAATATGATCTATACGGCTGAATGTTTGATGGGGGTGTGAAAAATATGTGTAGTTTCTTTTTGTTGGGTTACTCTCCCTCCATGAATCAACTAGATTGTGTTTCGAAAGAAGTTGAGAGAGGGATACTTTAGATTGGTTTCGAGGTGGCATATATGGAGTTTTGTCCAGAAATGGGAGGAGAACCTGGTTGGAATCACCACATGCTATAATTGTTCCCATTTTATGTGCATTAACTACTTGCAAGAGATGTGTTAAAAATGGAATTGGTTGTTTGTTTGGAGCATAATAGGAGACCACAGTTACTTCTGTATCTAAAATGTTTCCGGTCAGGATTAAATAACGTCCTTCCGGGTCTTTAATTTCCGAGTGGACTGTGATTGGGGTGGAGCGGTGGAATGCCACTAGAGTTCTGCGTTTTTTGGTATTGGCCGAGGCAGTAAATACTTGTGGATAGGATGAACTAAAAAATTTAGGTGTTGAGTTTATTGTAAAATGCGTCTCCTGAATACACACAATGTGTGCCTTTTGTGTTTGGAATGATCTAAACGCTTTAGTACGTTTCTGTGGCACATTGAGTCCCTGTACATTGAGGGATAAGATGTTTAAAGGAGCCATGGTAACTGAGTCAGTAGGCAGCACTTACCATTTATTCTGGTTTGGAGAACGCTCGACTCAACCCATACGGACTTGAAAAGGGGAAAGAGAAAAAAGAATCTTATGTGATCTGGTTTAGGGAAGAAGAAGAAAACAGGTAAGATTTCCTTACATAAGCTTAAGAATAAAATACTAAGGTGTTCAGAATTTGCCCGTGGTGAGGGGTGAAACCACTCAACAGGGGGTCGAAGGCCTTCGTCAGGTCTCCCCATATTAAGCGGGGGGATCCGAGGAAGACTAGGTGAGGCGCACGGAACTTCCGTGAGCAGTAGAACCACTTTGTGAAAATGTAAAAAGGAAAAATAACATCACTAGGATGTAAACTTGTAGCCCTTAAGGCTTGGAACGAAACATATCTATATTATCTAATGTTTTGAAGAAAAACTTAACACTTATGAAATAAAGATTGTTTAAATTCTCTGTTATTTAAGTAGAATAAACTATCCAGTCTGGAAAAAGAGGAGAAAAAAAATAATATATATGTATAAAAAAAATATGTTTTGTGGTTAGTGTTTAGGTTTACTACTAAACTTTGTTTCAGTAATTTACCTAAAAGTATCACTTATAGAGGTAAATTTGTATCATTTCAGTTATGACTAGGTCTTCTTTTGATAATATTAGTGTTTGACTCAAAGTTGCAACTGATAAATAGGAAAGGTATTTTAACCAATCTGGTTAGGAAAAAAGAAAAAGCTACTTAGTTTCAAAATATGAAGTAAGTATGGAACTTATAGGAATGGTGTTCTCGTATGATAATATTCAACAAACTCAGATGACATCTGAGTAAAGAATTAATCTAACCCATCTTATATTTCATTTTTAGAATAATAGTATGGGCTATAGCTTCTGGATAAAAAAACTTAGTTTTTTTTTTACAAAAAAAAAAAAAAAATGTGTATATAATCTATATAACAATATATCTAAGAAATAAAATTATATTTCTCATAACATGACTGAGCTTCCTTATTTATTTGATTATAATAGTGTGGAACTCAATGCTGCATACAATAAATAAGGAGAGCTACTTTAAACCATTCCATTTAGGAAAAAAGAAAAGAGAAGAAAAAAAAAACCTGGTTTCATGTTTTGAGAATAAATATAGAACTAAAAAGATCTATGTTCTCAGATGATTATGTTAAGCAATAATTGTTACTTGAATCTGGGATTTACCCTTATCCATATTGTATTCTATTTATTAGAATACAAGTATGGGATGTAAATTCATGTAAGAATTGCATTGTGAATGCGTCCAATATGCTGTGTATTCATTGAGAGCATATCTTCTTAGCTAATTTTATTTTTATGTTTAAATTCATGTTCCTGGAAAAATAGTCTTTCAGTCCATTGGATCTACTTCTTGGTCTTGTGGAGGGGATACATAGCGGCCTCTCTTGTGAACATGCTGGTTGCCGTTTTTTTCTATAGCATGGGATGAAGTTGGTAGTGAAGAAGCAGATGCTGTTCGTCTTCGTGAGGTATTGATTGCAGATGTTCCATCGATCAAATTAAGATCTTGTAGAGCTTGTTGTAGTTCGTTCGGAGATCTACAAATATGCCTGTTTCCTTGGTAGGTAAAACGTATGGAGAATGGAAAACCCCATTGGTATGTGATATTGTTTCTTTGCAGTTCCAGCAGATGTATTTTCATAGCACGTCTTTTAGAGATAGTAACTTGAGAGAGATCTGCGAAAATCTGAAAATTGTGGCCTTGAAAGGTTAATTTTTTTTTCTCTCTGGCCGCAAATAAAAGTTGTTCTTTCATTCGATAAAAATGGAACTTTGCTATGATGTCTCGAGGGGGTCCATCTGTTTTTTTAGGCATGAGGGCTCTGTGTACCCTATCCATTTCCAACCTTTCGATCGGTATTCCTGGTTGTAATTCTTGGCATAAAGCTGTTATTGTAGAAGATAGGTCAACGATCGATTCAGGAATGCCTCTGAAACGCAAATTTGACCTTCTTGCGCGATTTTCATAATCTTCCAATTTGTTTTGTAAGATCATATTTTCTTCTTTAAGAAGATCTATTTCAGTCATGAATTCCTGTGTTGTGTTTTCTAGTTCTTCAGTTTTAATTTCCAGCGCTGCTGTACGGTTCCCCAATTCTCTGATTTCTTTAGTAAGATTATTGGTTATTTGTTCTGAGGTAATCTTTAATGCTTTGTGTAGCATTTTCTCAAATTGTTTAATAAGGTTTGGAGTTGCTGCTGGTTCTTGTGAAGATTTTTGTGACAGAAATAATTCTGTGTCAGATTCATCTGAGGAGATTTGCTGTGACAGCTTTGTCTTTCTCCTGCACTCTGAGGTGATTATGCCTGAGGCTGAGGAGACTGAGGGGACTGGCGCCAATTTCACTGCAGTCTTAGCCTGTGTGCCTCCGTTGGGGGCATTTTTATACTTATTCCGGGTTCCCCCTAGTACCATTTTGCTTTCAAAATTTTCTCTCACCTCTCAGGAGTATACTGTCTCGTTTTTTAAATGAAAAACGTCGGCGGGCTGCCTTTATACAGCGGTTCTCCCTTTTCACGGAGCGGAGCTCTAGCAGGACATGTCCGCTGCGCTAGACTCCACGCATGCACTCCTCCCACACAGGTCTGTTTTCATGAAAAAAACCTTTGTATATTTTGTAAAAAGTAGCTATTGGAAGTATCTGAATTTGACTTGGTATCAGTATTAGTATAGCTGTACTAGTGCTAGTTGATTAAGATTTTACAGTCACTGGCAGGCAGCGACGCACAAGAATAAGTGACTAATTTTATATTAGATGCAGTTAATTTACAAAGAATTTCTTGTAGATTATAGAGACAGCATGTAACAAGAGTATAACATGGGGCACCCTCAGAGAGCAGTTAAATGCTAGAGGCACAGCATACCACGTCTCTTCAGTTTTCAGAAGTCTGAGATCTGTCCCCTGAACAGTTGGCTCTCCTCTCTACACAGGCCACTGGGGGGAGCTCTGACCCCAGTGTCTGACAGTAGCTTTGTGGTAATTTCTGCTGGGACTCCCCAAGTTTCTATCACAGGGACTGAAAAACCCTACTCAACTGGGGCAGCACCAGTAGGTGTAAGAATTCTCACCTACACTATAATTACCCCCTCATGAACATTGGGCAGAATTCAGCCTAGCAGAGCCAGATTAACCAGCACCAATACAGAGCTCTACACTGTTCTCTGGTGTCTGTCCTCTTCCCACCACACATGTTCTAGAGAATATCCCCAGTAAATAAACAGATGTCCGGACAGGGTTTTCAGTCTTTAGGATGAACTCTTTATTTCAATGAAGTAAACTTGACATAATCCAACAGCAAATAAAAGTAGTTTATTCAGTCTCACACACTGTACTTTCTTAAAACAATACGATTCCAAAGTATGTAAGCAAATGTTCGCACGGCTTCTGGCAAGTCTCTCTCAACATCCTTCACCCTATGATGGAAGAACAATCCTCCTGACTATGAACAGCCCCAACACCCCCCTTACCAAAGGGGTGCACACAGTCCAGCACTTTAAACACAAACATAGCGGCTATAGGCTGTGGGAAGGGTTCCTCCTTAGCTTATTCTGCCTTCCCAACTGAGCAAAGACTCCCATTACACCATCCACCAGTGCAAGGAGCGCTGCCAAGAAAGGATCTGGGAGGACTATTGTTAAAATGTTTATACACTAAACAAACAAGAATGTATAGGGGCACCTAAAAGAATTATATTTCACTATGTGAATGCAATAGGGCTCTGTTATACTGATTCTGGACCGAGCATCAGGATATTGGAGAAGCCACAGAAGCAGTATCAGCACTATCCAGACAGAAGGTCAGGGGTCCTGCAGCCTCATAGGACAGTCAGAGAAGAATGAAAACTCCTCTCACAAGCTTTAACCAGGCACTGATTGAAGTCATAAGACTGCTATATACTGTACTGCTGATGAAAAATAGGTACCGTATTTAGCAGTTTATATTTACTAAAATAATTGCATTTCCATGTTCTGTGTACTGTGGTAGACCCGATTTAGTGAATGCAGGGCCTGGGTTTGGTAACAATTTAACATGGTAAATTCTGGGGCAGTAACTGTGCAGATCTGTCTAGCAGTAGAAGTACAGCATTTTTTTTCTTTTAAAAAGTTGCATATGCTTGCATTCACATCACTGTGCATCTGCATTGTAGTTTAGATAAATCTCTTGTTGTGCCTTTGTTGTATTGATCCTAAATGTTTGCCTTATATTTACAGCCTGTATGGTGGAGGTGGTGGAGGTGGGCAACTGCAGCCCTCTTGCTGTTGTAGAAATACATGACCCATGAGGCATTGAAAAACTGACAGTTAAAAACATGACTCAATCAATAGATAATGCCAGCAACACTGTAATCCTTAAAGGAGTTGTAAAGGCAAAAGTTTTTTTATCTTAATGCATTCTATGCGTTAAGATAAAAAGCCTTCTGTTTGCAGAAGCCCCCCTCAGCCCCCCTAATACTTACCTGAGCCCCATCTCTGTCCAACGATGTCCACGAGTGTCTCTGCTGTCCGAGACTCTCCCTCCTGATTGGCTGCGACACAGCAGCGGTGCCATTGGCTCCCATTGTTGTCACAGTCAGTCAGGCAATCAGGAGAGAGAGGGGGTGGGGCCAGGCCGCAGCTCCTTGTCTGAATGGACACAGGGAGCTGTGACTCGGCTCGGGTGCCTCCATAGAAAGCTGCTTGCTGTGGGGGCACTCAACAGGAGAGAGGGGCCAGAAGCAGCGAAGTGGGACCTGAGAAAAGCAGGATCCGGGCTGCTCTGTGCAAATCCACTACACAGAGCAGATAAGTATAACATGTTTGTTATTTTTATTGAAAAAAAAAGAAACTTTACAATCACTTTAAAGTGTAATTTATTGGTTGCATTGGAGTGACAATAAAACCATAGCACTGACGCTTTTCTTCAGAAGCCTTAGTAGTAGCTAATTTAGAACAAAAATGGCAAGATATTTGTACCTATACAAGCCCTCAAAATTTCCACTCACCTGCTGGCATTTGGCGAGTTAAAAAATAAGGAGGGCGAGTATGGACAGGGCTGTGCTGTTTCAGCAATGTATAGCCAGTGCCCCCCCTGTGCACAGACTCGCAGCGCAGCCGTTTTAATATGAACAGTCAACCGCCTTGGACCTCCCCTCACCACCTCCTGCCGCATATCCCTGCCCAGGCTCGCAGAGTGTGCACTCCAATAGGCGTTAAAGAGCCCCCTTGGTCCATCCCTCTCCTACTGCACATCCCCGCACTGAATGCCACCAATTCCACCCCCCAATCTCTTATACCTATGCCTCCAATTCCACCCCCCCCCCAAATCTATCATATCGTATGATAGATTGGGGGAGTGGTGATGGAATAGAAGGCATAGGTATGATAGATTGGGGGGGTGCAATAAGAGGCATAGGTAGGATGGATTGGGTGGAATATTGAAAGCATAGATGCGCTGGATTGGGCGGGGGAATTGGAGGCATGGGTGTTCTGGAGAGGGGAGGTCTGAAGGTGAGGTGTGCTGGGAGGTCGTTAAAAGCACAGGTTGGGGGGGCATTGGAGACAGAGATATGCTGGGAGGAGGAATTAGAGGTAGAGGTATGCTGGGGGGGGATTAGGGACATAAGTGTGCTTGAGAGAGGAGGCATTGGTGGTCTGGAGGAGGTGTTGGAGGTAGAGGTGTACTGGGGGAGGTAGAGGTGTACTGGGGGAGATGTTGATCGTAGAGGTGTACTGGGACAGGTGTTGGAGGTAGAGGTTTACTGGGGGAGGTGTTTGAAGTAGAGGTGTACTGGGGGAGGCGTTGGAGGTAGAGGTGTACTGGGGGAGCCGTTGGAGGTAGAGGTGTACAGGGTCAGGCATTGGAGGTAGACGTGTACTGGAGGGGGTGTTGAGGTGTACTGGGGGAGGCATTGGAGGTAGAGGTGTACTGGAGGAGACGTTGGAGGTAGACATGTACTGGAGGAGGCATTGGAGGTAGAGGTGTACTGGGGGAGGCATTGGGGGTACAGGTGTACTGGAGGAGACGTTGGAGGTAGATGTGTACTGGAGGAGGTGTTGGAGGTAGAGGTGTACTGGAGGAGATATTGGAGGTAGAGGTGTACTGGGGGATGCGTCGAGGTAAAGGTGCACTGGGGGGGGGGGGTGTTGGTGGTAGAGGTGTACTGGAGGAGGTGAAGGCGGTAGAGGTGTACTGGAGGAGGCGTAGAAGGTAGAGGTATACTGGAGGAGGTGTAGGAGGTGTAAAGCATATAGATTAACTAGGGATAAAACCAGGAAGGCCACCATCGGTGGTCACAGGGGGTGAATATGATATTTGTCAGTTCTTCACTTGTGACACAAGATATGTCACCTATCTTTTGCTGTGCCCCTGCAATTTTCAATATGTTGGCAGAACTGCCAGGACCATGGCTATAAGGGTGGGGGAGCATATAGAAAATATCAAAAAAGGGTTCAAGCACCACAGTGTGTCCAACCACTTTAGGTTGGTGCACAATAAAGACCCCTCCCTACTCAGGTTTTGGGGTATCGTTAGGGTCCGCCAGCATTGGAGGGGCACAGATATGGCCAAGAAGGTGTCCCAGATGGAGACGCAATGGATATTTAGACTCCAATCTTTACAGCCTAGGATGTTGAATATAGACAATGATTTTACGTGTTTTTTGACTGACTATTAAGGATTGTTTAAAATGGACCATACACCACCTTTTGGTGGATGGAGCGTAGTTCTTTTCATAAAATCTACTACTGGTATGGGGTGTTTTTTCCTAATTTTTTCTTAATATTTTCCTATTTGCTGGTGTATTCAACTTGTATACATAAAATGTTTAATAATTTATATCATTCAATTTTTGTATATTTTATTCAATCTGATTTGTCTAACTAATATTAGGTTTGGCCATGTACTTATATTGTTTCAGGCCTTTTTGCTATTGACCACTAGATGGTGCTGTTCTGATATGTTTTCATTATAAGCGCTGTGATGTTTTCATCATAGGCTCTATCGCACACATCCAGTTTCTTTATCATGTTTGGCCACTAGATGGTGCTATTTCATATAGCTTCCTGATATTAGTTTAGTACAATTTTATGTGATCATGTTTTTTATTAGATTTAGCAATGATGGAATATTATTTCAATATGTTTGCTCAGTTTTATATATGTTTTATAAGGTTGGTTTATGCTGTAAGGTGGAAACAGAGTGTGCAATTCAGCACCCACTAGAGGGAGATTTTGCAGTACATTTTTGTCTCCTACTCCATTTTGGAGGAGTTCCACTAATAGCAGCCTTCCCATTCGCTTTTAAGCAAGCCAGGAGCGGCGTGACGTCACTTACTGAAGACGCAAATACGGCAAAATATATGTCGGAGCAGTCATTACAGGTCCTCAACCCACATCCAATCTAGGCTCTGCCCTTAGGAGAGACGCAGACTCCACGCTATCCCTCTAGGACTAGCCAGCTTGCATATGCTGATTACCCCATGGTGCCCGATATGGCACTGTAACATGTGAGTGTCGCAATTTGTTGTTGTCATATATTTTTATCCATTAAATTTACTACACTATGAGATCTTTCTTTAGGTCTCTTGTGGAGTCATTTTTCCTATCCTAGTTTCATCTCGAGAGGCCAGTGGAGCGGAACTGTGCTGTTAGTGGAATCTGTTGTTATTCCAGAAGCGCTGCCTGACCTTCCTGTAAAAAGGGGTAAAAATTTTCTGGTGAGTGGCCATCCATCTATTGAGCACTCGTGGTGAAGAACTAGAAAACTAATTTGAGCATCACTACTTGGTGTTGGGATTCATCATTATAGACTTTTAGCTTGCTATTTATTTTGTATTTGTATTAACCATTTGCCGACCGGCTCATGCCGATATACGTCGGCAGAATGGCACGTACAGGCATATTAACGTACCTGTACGTTGCCCTTTAAGCCGCGAGCTCCGTGAGTGTGATCACGGGTCCCACGGACTCTATGTCTGCGGGGATACCCGCGATCGTCTCATGGAGAGGAAGAACGGAGAAATGCTGATGTAAACAAGCATTTCACGATTCTTCATAGTGACAGGACACTGATCATAGCTCCCTGTGATCGGGAGCGGTGATCAGTGTTGTGACACACATAGCCCATCCCCCCACAGTTAGAACACATCCCTAGGACACAATTAACCCCTGCAGCGCTCCCTACTGGTTAACCCCTTCACTGCCAGTCACATTTACACAGTAATCAGTGCATTTTTAAATCGCACTGATCGCTGTATAAATGTGAATGGTCCCAAAATAGCACCAAAAGTGTCCGATCTGTCCACCATAATGTCACAGTCATGATAAAAATCGCAGATCACCGCCATTACTAGTAAAAAAAATTATTAATAAAAATGCCATAAAACTATCCCCTATTTTGTAGACGCTATAACTTTTGTGCAAACCAATCAATAAACGCTTATTGCAATTTTTTTTACCAAAAATATGTAGAAGAATAGTTATCGGCTTAAACTGAGGAAAAAAATGTTTTTTTATAAGTTTTTTGGGGATATTTATTATAGCAAAAAGTAAAAAATATTGAGTTTTTTTCAAAATTGTCGCTCTTTTTTTGTTTATAGCGCAAAAAATAAAAAACGCAGAGGTGATCAAATACCACCAAAAGAAAGCTCTATTTGAGGGGAAAAACGGATGCCAATTTTGTTTGGGAGCAACGTCGCACAACTGCAATTGTCAGTTGAATCGACGCAGTGCCAAATCGCAAAAAGTGCTCTGGTCTTTGGCCAGCCAAATGGTCCGGGGCTGAAGTGGTTAATTTGATTCACTGGACATTACTAGCGCCTCATCCTTTAATATATTTGAGAAAAAGATGTCTAATGTATTGAAGCACTTTAGATTAGAGCATGATGGCAATATAAACTCTTTTTCTTTCTCTGCAGTACAAAAAATCAGACCGGCGGTAAGTGGAGGTGACATACACAGAAAACTCCTTGAACAGGAAGTAACGTGGATCTTTTCCCTGGAGACACTGATCCCTGAAGGCATGAACCACAGATGGAATGTAGATTTCTTCCTGAAATAACTCCATCTACAATATATGGTGTCTAGTTCTTATGGATGTTTTTCTGTGTCGGTTCCCTCCCATCTTTCATTCCCATTTTTATTTGAGATTTTTAGAGACTGTTTTCCTATTTATTTTGTTTTATATATATTTATACATATGCAACTGCACTACTATTACAATAGTTCTGTTAACAACTATACACAATTATTCTATTCTTGGATTGACATGCCTTAGTATTTTGTGTATAAATACATGTATAACCTTTTTACATATTATTTTTGCTTTGTTATCTTTATTTTCATGTTTAGCCATGGTGCTCTACTATATCTGTGAATCTTAACATTGCCTGTTTTTTTTATCTAGGTTCTGATTTTCTGGCACTAGCTCAACTACCACCAAATTGGCTAATTGTACCAAATGAATATGCTATTTTTTTCCGAAGGTGGGGTTTGCATAGGTATAAATATCTTGCCAATTTTGTTCTAAATTAGCTACAACTAAGGCTTTTGCCGAAACACGCCAGCGATATCGATTTATTGTCACTCCAATGTAACCAATAAATGACACTTTAAGGATTACAGTGTTGCTGTTTCTTTCTATAGATTCATGTCATTTGCATGTGTAAGGACACACTGAGCTCCAACATCAGTTAGCAGGACTTGCGTTTGGATTAGGTTGCCCCCGTTGTGAGCGTTGCTACTACTTAACCTTTCATAAAAACATGACTCCCAGAGGCAGAGGCATGGTGCGATGGAGCAGCTAGAGAGCCACAGTTGCCCACACCTAAGTATGGCAACATTAGTTTCCTGACTGAGGGTTTTTGCCACAGCCACAGCAGTTTTCACAGATTGTAATATCCTTTAAATCATGTTCCAAGAGCCGTCTTTCTTTATGCAGGCTGAGTTTGTTTGCTCTACTAATTGGTATCTTATTGATTCATCTGTAAGAGCAACAAACTCATAGGTAACAACAAATACTCTCAATGCTGCTATAAATTGTACTGTGGATTTAACATCATGCTGTTCATTTTGCCATTATTTATAACATTCTGTCAACATTACTACATTGAGAGCTGAATTATGTGTCATTTGGTGCTGGTAGAGCAGGGCTCAGCAACCCCCAGCATGCGTGCCACAGGTGGCATGTGACAGCATTTATGATGGCACGCAAGGGGAATCCTAGGAGACCCACCTCCCGCGCATTATAACTAGCCGGCAGCGGCCGCGGCTGCATATGGAGGATGCAGCGCCGCTGGGTTAAGAGCGGCTTGTGCCCACCCATCTCTATTGCCACCCACCTCTTTTCCCCCAAGTGCAGGTTCCTGCCTTCTCTCCACACCAAAGAATGGACTAGACTGGATCGGTGAGATTTCCCAGGCTGCTTGTTCTCACTTCAGAGGCCTAATTATATACAGTGTTTTTCCTCCTCGTTTAGCCTGGCTCCTGGCCAGGCTTTTACTATCAGTGTGCCCGCCCTCCCTCTGAACATTTCTGTCCCTCAGCAGCCATGTGCCTGGCACAACTTGGAGAGGATGCCATTATAGCCAGAGAAGTTTCTCTGCAAATGAAGGCCTCTTGAGCCCCTCGGGAAAGAGTGCCCTGACTGATGGGGGCATGACCAGGGAGGAGTTAAAGCGACTATTGGATCACTTGTGATTGGTACAGGAAGGGACAGGGGCTGGGCCTGAGCTCAGGAGTTTGGCACCCCAGGGGATTCTGAGCCTTTTTGAATGGAAGCATGGAAGAGCTGGCTTTTCAAACGGAAGCATGGAAGAGCTTGGACCTGACCCTGCGGCTCCAGCCATGGACACGGATCGCCTCCTGGCTAAGGTCCGTGAGCTGGCTCTCAGGGGTCAGGCTGACTGGCTCTTTGCCCTCCTGTCCCCTGGGGTGCCTTCCTCTGCCCCTTCCCCTGCTCCCCCTCCTGAGGTGAGTGGACACAGGGCCCGCAGACGTGCTCGCCCGCCTTCCCGCCTCAGCCCCAGTCCCTCCTCGGCCTCCTACTGCCCCCCTCCTTCTCCCCCTCTCCATTCCACCCCTGTTAGTGTAGCTCCCAGGGCTTCCCCAGCAGGTAAGCGAGGTTCAGACGCCTGCTCTTGGCGTGCTCCTCCTCGGCGCTCCCCTTCCCCACGGTGTCCGCGGTCACGCAGTCCCCATTTGGTGGCCCCCCCTCCGCCATCTTCCCCTGCCCAAAGTGTGTCACGAAGCCGGGCGGGAGCCGGAGCGCTCCACCACCTGGCTTTGTGCAGAGTAGTACCTGCGGCCGGCGGGGGGGCAGCGGGTGAGCGATCGCTCCGTTCTTCTGCCCGGCTTTCCTCCCGGAGGGCTGGAGGCAGGGGTCGGAACCCGCTCGCCCGCGCCTGTGCCTTCGGTCATGGACGCTGTGTCGGATCCCTCCAGTGGCGGTGGCGACGGTGGTTCGGAGCGGGATCGGCTCCCCCTATCGGCCAGTTCACTCCCTGTACCAGACTGGGCGGGAGTTTCAGAACCAATTCCACACAGTGCCAATGTAATCAGCACCCCCCTGCACCCGGATGGGTGGGGGGTAATATTTCCTCAGGCTACTCAGCATATGGTTTTGGGCAAGTGGATTTTCCCCTTGCGCCCTCCTGGGCGGGGTCTCAGCTGGCCCCCGGGCCATCCTTCACAGACAGGTCACAGCTTAGGACTCCCTCTGCGCCGGGTGGGGGACAGGCTCCATTCCCAGGCGGGTCTCTCCTACAGCTCTTCACAGGCTGTATACGCCCCCTCTGCGCCCAGACGGGCGGGTACGGGTCAGCCGGCCTTCGCGGACACCCTTCCTCCTCCGTTCTGTGCCCACCACCGTCCCCCCATGCCCAGCCGGGCGGGGGACGATCGATTGCCATCCATTCCGCCGCTGGGGCTTGCCCCCACCCATGCGCCTAGCCAGGCCGGGGGAAATGGTCAGACATCAACAACAGTCACCCGTTCCCGTCTCCCTGCGCCCAGCAGGGTTGGAGAATCAGGCTCCGGATCCGGGCTGGCGGCAGCTTCCGCCCTGGGTCAGCCGGCTAGAACCAGTAGATGCTCCTGTAACTGCTCTGCCGCTGCCCTCGGCCAGGGGGACTCTTCCGGGTCGGTGGCGGGACCCCCGCCCCTGGATCTCTCCGTAGGTCGGGATGGTCCTGTCGAACACGGCCCCGTTGGTTTTCACGGTACTGGCCGCATCAGTCTACAGCCGTCCAGAGTCGTTTCGGACACCGATGCCCCAGTTGGTCGCCCATCATCCGTGATGCCCCCGAGGATCAGTGAGTATGAATGTGAAATGATTTGGGGTAGGTCAGTTGATGATTCCGTATCGGGCCCTGAAGACCGAATAGCGTCGGTCGTCAAATCGGTTCTTTCCAGTATGGGTGTTTTGGGCGTGGCGACCAATTCTAGCCCCCCTCCCGGAGGTGCCTTGTGGGCAGTCGCGCCCACTGGTACCCACATACCGGAGGAGACGAAAGAAAAAATTTGGCGACGCGAATTCGTTGATTTTCTAACCCTGGTGCCGTTGGATAGGGAGACGATCGATAAATCTCGTCGGGTGGACTTATCGACGCAGGGCGAAAAAGTTAAACAGCTTCCTAGGACTTTCGGGAACTGGCTGCAGGGGTTCTGCACCTACGTGGGAGTGCTCTGCGAGCGTTTCCCGGAGTTGGCGATTTCGTTGTTCTGCTATTTAGATCTCATTTGGGGGGGCGTACAAAAATTTATGGGGGTCAGTGTTGGTTCCAGTATGACACCCAGTTTCGACAGAAAATGGCGGCGCGGAAAGAACTTCGCTTCGACTGTCAGGATGGTAGTCTGTGGTTGTTGCTTATGTGCCCCCACAGGCCTTCGTCCTTTCAGTCCACGGTCGGCGCTCCTCAATCCTAGCGTTGGCTGCTTCCAAAAAGGGTATCTGCTGGCTTTTCAATGAAAGTCACTGTAAATGGTACTCCGCCTGTCGCTTCAGGCATGAGTGCTCCAGCTGCGGGGGTGCACACCCCTCCAGCCGGTGTTTTAGGAAGGGTAGACAGCCACTTCCCAGAGCGGGAGCCAAGATTGACCTTCCTAAGCTGGAGGACGCCGGTGAACGTCTTAGAGATGCTTCCCTGGCTAGACCGGTACCTCCTTCATAGGGAGGCCCTGATCCTGAAGGATGGCCTGGATCGAGGTTTCTGGATCCCTTTTTCCCCGTCGGATGCCCCTACTATGTCTTCAAATTTTTGGCCGAGAAGATTCAGAAGGAGCTGGAACTGGGGCGCATGGCGGGCACCTTTGATCTTCCCCCGTTCCACAACCTGCGGGTGTCCCCACTCGGTGTGGTCCCAAAAAAGGCGAGTGGTAAATTTAGTTTAATTCATCACTTATCCTACCCTTCTGGCTCCTCTGTCAACGACGGAATCGATCGCGAGGAATCCCGGGTACACTATGCGTCTTTTGATAAGGCTCTTCACCTCGTTAGGACAGCAGGGAGGTCCGCTCTGTTGGCAAAAGCCCCAGGAGGCTGGGTTTCAGTCCCTTCTGCACTACTTGGATGATTTCCTTTTCGTGGGCCCCGCGGGCAGTGGGCAGTGTCAATGCCTGCTCTCTGTTTTTCAGGAGGTTTGCCAGCGTTTCGCCGTCCCACTGTCCGCAGACAAAACCGAGGGTCCGGTAACGGTACTATCTTTTCTGGGGATCGAGATTGACACAGTGGCTATGGTCTTTCATCTGCCGAGGGAGAAGCTGACCAAGCTTCTCTCCTTGGTTCGTTTGGCAAAAGGGGCAAAGAAACTGCAGTTGAAACAGCTACAATCTTTGCTGGGACACCTAGTTTTTGCCTGTAGGGTCATACGCATGGGGAGAGCCTTATGCAGGGAAGGCCCTATCCTGGGCCACGAAGGGTGTTACGGCCCCTCACCACTATGTTCGGATCACCAAGCCCATGCGGGCCGATTTGGGGATTTGGCTAACTTTTTTGCAATCTTACAACGGACAGTCTTGTACCGAACTCACAGCTGGAGCTTTACACAGATGCTGCAGGCTCCTGTGGTTTCGGTGCTTTCTTTCGTGGGGAGTGGTCTGCGGAATGTTGGCCGGCCTCATGGGCCCGCATGGACTTATTGCGTAATCTCACCCTTTTGGAGCTTTTTCCGATCATCGTAGCTGTGGAGCTCTGGGGTGAACAGTTGCGCAATCACCAAGTAATCTTCTGGTCGGACAATATGAGTGTAGTGCAGGTAGTGAACAAGCAATCGGCCAGTTCCCCTCCGGTTGTTTTGCTGTTGCATTTTTTAGTTCTAAAATGTTTGCATTTCAACATGTATATTAAGGCGAGGCGTTTCGGGAGTTTCTAATGATATTGCCGATGCTCTTTCCCGCCAACAGTTTCTTAGTTTTCGCTCCTTGGCTCCGTCGGCTTCGCTGGAGGGCCTCCCCTGTCCGACCCACTTATGGAACCTCGTTTCCGGGGATTGCTAGAGCTTCTTCGGTCATCGCTTTCTCCGCGGACGTGGGCGTCGTATTGTCGGGTCTGGCACGAGTGGTTCCAAGCGTCGGGCAGTGAATTCTCTATTTCTTCTCCGGATGATAGACGTTTGGTTTTATTCGCTTACCTTGTCCAATTACAGGAAAAGGGTGTGTCGGGTTCCACTGTTTCTTCTGCCATGTCTGCCCTGTCCTTTTGGTTCCAACTCCTGGGGTGGGAGGATGTCACAAAAGCTTTTCCGGTTCGTCGGGTATCGCGAGGTTGGAAACGCATCACACATCTTCCCGATTCTAGGCGCCCGATTTCCCTCCAGATCTTATCGGACATTTTGGAAATGTTGCCGGAGGTATGCTCATCTGAGTTCGAGACCTCGCTTTTCCGGGTAGCTTTTTCATGGGCGTTTTTTGGGGCTTTTCGTATCGGGGAATTAGTCGCAAAATCCAGGTCGTCCCCCGGGGGTATTCGGTCGGAGGACGTTTCTTTGACTGAGCGCAGTGTCACTGTTTTGTTGCGCTCATCCAAGACCGACAGTTTCGGTAGGGGCCGCCGAGTGGTGCTGTACCACTGTGGCGGCCCATTTTCCCCAGTGTCACTGGCCTTCCCATTTGTTTCCGCGCGCCCCCTATCTTCCACGTTTTTCGTACATGCTGACTCTTCATCGCTGAGTCAGTTCCAATTTTTGAGGGTTTTTCGTCTTAGTCTCTAGGCCTTAGGCTTACCTGCGGGCGACTTCTTGACCCATTCATTTCGCATAGGTGCTGCTACCGCCGCTTCTGGCTTGGGGTTTTCCGATACGGAACTTCAGCGACTGGGGAGATGGGAGTCGTCTCGTTTTTCACTGTATGTTCGCCCACATCTTTTGTGTTAAATTTTCATGTTTTCCCCCAGCTCAAATATGGATACTGGGTAATTCATTTGTCTTCTGGGCCACTCGTCGGGCGGAGATCCGCAATTACGGCAAAAACCTGGGATTCTCATCCGACGTGGCAAGAATTCGCTGGCTTGGCCTGCGCAGGTTGCGTTGGTATCAGGTCTTGATGGAATGTTGGCAGCCCCGGGCCCATGTGTAAGGTCACATTACCCTTGTTGTTCATGCTGGTGGGAATGATGTTGGCTACACCCGGTCTGTTGATCTTATTTCTGCAATTAAAAGCGATATTGCTCAGTGCTTCGCAATTTTCACCAGTATGACTTTCGTCTGGTCCGAAATAGTTCCTCGTTCAATATGGGTGAGAGATGTCCCTGGCCCCTGCTTGGAGAATTTTCGCAGAAAAGTTAATGCTCAGGTGTCCAAGTTTGTCCGTAGGATCGGAGGGGTTGTGGTCCGTCACAGAGATCTGGAAGGGGACAACACTGACTTGCTAAGGAGGGATGGTGTCCATCTCAACGAGATTGGTATGGACATCTTTAACCTGGGACTCCAGAGGGGAGTGGAACAAGCGCTGGCTGTGGTGGGGCGCCCGTCAGTAGCTTACTGACTGGCGGGTGGCGGTTTTGGTGACCTTGCCAGCAAATATGGAAGATTTGTTATGCCCTGATGGTAATTGGGAGATAGACGGCCGGTCCGGCACTTATGGTAAGGACAGGCCCCTCCTTCATCTCCCTTTTACATTTGGATTTGAGTGCTCACAGTGCAACTGTGACTGGCACGGTTTAAATATTTAATGTTATGTTTTGAGTTAATAAAAGCTGTGGCCTTGCCCTTTACAACATTAAAGGTTGTATGTGATTTTTATTGGTTGGGAAGAAGAGGTAAGGTGTTATAAGTTGTCATGGTAAGTTATGGTATGGGACCTGGGCTTATTGCACCTCAGCAGTCATGAAGGCCTCTTGAGCCCCTCAGGAAAGAGAGCCCTGACTGATGGGGGCATGACCAGGGAGGAGTTAAAGTGACTATTGGGTCACTTGGGATTGGTACAGGAAGGGACAGGGGCTGGGCCTGAGCTCAGGAGTTTGGCACCCCAGGGGATTCTGGGCCTTTTCGAACGGAAGCATGGAGGAGCTGCCCACCCTCCCGCCCTATTTCTGATGGTATGTCACAGCGTGCTGTGGTTTTGGTGACCTTGCCAGCAAATATGGAAGATTTGTTATGCCCTGATGGTAATTGGGAGATAGACGGCCGGTCCGGCACTTATGGTAAGGACAGGCCCCTCCTTCATCTCCCTTTTACATTTGGATTTGAGTGCTCACAGTGCAACTGTGACTGGCACGGTTTAAATATTTAATGTTATGTTTTGAGTTAATAAAAGCTGTGGCCTTGGCCTTTCCAACATTAAAGGTTGTATGTGTTTTTATTGGTTGGGAAGAAGGGGTAAGGTGTTATAAGTTGTCATGGTAAGTTATGGTATGGGACCTGGGCTTATTGCACCTCAGCAGTCATGGCTTTTAACCCCTTTCAAAACTATCTTTTTGAGTATCTCATTGTAATGGAGGCTTTAATGTGGAGAGAGGAGGGTTTTAAAGGCTTTTCTGACATCACAGCTAATGACAAGTATTCATTTAGGCTACATTTGCATGGATGTTTAGCCACGGTGTGAACGGCAGTGGCAAGACTCTGATTCCTGCGGCTGTTTTTAACACCAGTGAGCAGCTAGCTGCAGCCACCGAGCCTGTACAGTGCACTATAATGACATGTTGCTAGGGGCTGCAGCTATTCTTGATTGTCTGCACAGCCAGTGATTACCAGCAGGGATGGCTGCTGGACGCCAGCAGCAATCACCACAGGTGAACAACCATGAATAGCTACGACCGCCGGCAACTTGTCACGAAAAGTGTACTGTTCAGGCTCGGTAGCTGCAGCTAGCTGCTCACTGGTGTCAAAAACAGCAGCAGGAATCAGGGTCTTGCGACTGCCATTCACCCTGTGGCTAAACATCCATGCAAATGTAGCCTGAAGGAGCAGGAATTGGGCTGATCTGAGCTGTGAAGGTGCAGTAATTGGAGCTAATCTAGAGTGTGAACATACAGGAATTGGAGCTAATCTGAAATGTGAAGGTACAGGAATTGGAGCTAATCTGGAAGGGGCAGGAACTGGAGCTAATCTGGAGTGTGAAGGTACAGGAATTGGAGCTAATCTAGAAGGGGCAGGAACTGGAGCTAATCTGGAGTGTGAAGGTGCAGGAATTGAACATAATCTAGGTGCAGGAATTGGAAATAATCTGGAGTGTGAAGGTGCAGGAATTGAACATAATCTAGGTGCAGGAATTGGAAATAATCTGGAGTGTGAAGGTGCAGGAATTGGAGCTAATCTGAAATGTAAAGGTGCAGGAATGGGAGCTAATCTAGAGTGTGAAGATACACGAATTGGAGCAAATCTGAAATGTGAATATGCAGGAATGCTAATCTGGAAGGTGCAGGAACTGGAGCTAATCTGGAGTGTGAAGGTGCAGAAATTGGAGATAATCTAGGTGCAGGAATTGGAGCTAACGTGGAGTGTGAAGGTGCAGGAATTGGAGCTACTGGGGCTGAAGTGAGGTGTCAAAAACGGCAGCAAGAATCAGCAGAGTCTTGCTGCTGCCATGCACACTGTTGCTAAACATCCATGCAAATGTAGCCTTAGAACAGGGTTTGGGAGCTACTACTTAGAAAATAGTTGGATAACTAGAAATAAACAGAAGTTCTAAAGTAGTAGTTACCACAACCCTGTTCTAAAGTAGTAGCTCCCTTTAAAAGTTATAAAGTGGTAGTTACAAACCTTGTTATAAAGTAGTAGTTACCAAACCCTGTTCTAAATTAGTAGTTCCCAGTAAAAGGAACTACTACTTTAAAACAAGGTTTGGTATCTACTACTTTAGAACTTCTGATTGGAACTACAACTTCAGAACAGCTATTGGTAACTACCAACTTAGAGAAAGGAATTTAGAAATGCAGAATTTGGGACTCCATTGTTCTCCATTTTTACTGCATGGTGCAGGCAGCACTGTCATGGCTGGAGCATTGGCCAGGATTCATTAGAGTATCTATGTGGAAACAGCTTGGTCCATTTATGCCAGTCTGGTCAATTTATGCCAGATGGTGCATGAATCGGGCTGATGTGAAGGTGCAGGAATTGGGACTGATCTGAGGTATGACGGTGCAGGAATTAGGGCTGATCTGAGGTATGAAGGTGCAGGAATTTGGGCTGATCTGAGGTATGAAGGTGCATGCATGTGGGCTGATCTGAGGTATGAAGGTGCAGGAATTGGGGTTGATCTGAGGTGTGAAGGTGCAGGAATTGGGGTGAACTGAGGTGTGAAGTTGCAGGAATTGGGGCTGATTTGTGGTGTGAAGGTGCAAGAATTGGGGTAACTTGAGGTGTGAAGTTGCAGAAATGTGGGCTGATCTGAAGTGTGAAGGTGCAGGAAATGTTGTGATTTGAAGAATAGGGGGTTTAAGCATTTAGGCTGATCTGAGGCCTAAAGGAACGGGAATTGGGGCTGATCTGGTATGTGAAAGTGCAGGTATTAAAGTGATCTGGGGTATGAAAGTACCAACATTGGGGTGATCTGACAGGTGAAGGTGCAGGGATTTAAGTGACCTGAGGTGTGAAGGTGCAAGAATTGGGGCTGATCTGAGGCCTGGAAGTGCAGAAATTTGGGCTGATCTGAGGTGGGAAGGCACAGGAACTGTGATCTGAGGTCTGGGGATTCAGGCATTGGGGCTGATCTGTGGACTGAAGGAGCAGGAATTGGGACTGATCTGAGGCCTGTAAAATTGGAATTGGGCTGATACGCAGTGTGAAAGTGCAGGAATTGGGTGATCTGAGGTGTGAATTTGCAGGAATTGAGGTGATCTGAGATGTGAAGGTGCAGGAACCTGGGCTGATTTGAGGTACGAAAGTGCAGGCATTGGGCTGATCTGAGTGGTGAAGGTGCATGAACTGGGGTGATCTGAGGTACAAACGTACAGGCATTGGGTTGATCTGATGGGTGAAGGTGCAAGAATCTGGGTTGATCTGAGGTATGAAAGTACAGGCATTGGGCTGATCTGAGCGGGGAAGGTGTAGGAATTGGGGCTGATTTATGGTCTGAAGTTGCGGGTATTGAGTCTGATCTGAGCGAACTTTATTAGGGTGACCACAATCACCTCACACTTTACTTCCACATGTATATTTGGTAGAAGTCCTCAGCTGACATAATCCTTTAACCTTACTGTACTTATGTCGCAGCACGTGTTCTGGAACAATGGTAAGTTACCATTTACCATCTTTGAAAGCTCAGTGTTCATTTCTTACTATTATTCAAATACTTTACAGCGTTTAATGTGTAAAAATAATTTTTTGCGATTGAGAGTGTGAAGTTGACTTTTTTTAATATAACTGGCACTCTCGATTTCTTCGAATACATTTTTTGGCACACTGTGCTCAAAAGGTTGCCTACCCCGTGGTAGAGTATGGAAAATATGCTGTCCTTTTGCTCCCAGGCAGTGAATAAGTAAAGCATGCTTTCCAGCAGTAGATAAGTCCTCCTGATTAGCAGGAACTAATATACAAATTATCAGGGTACTCACCGAAGCCGAGATGCTGGGAGTGGCTTCCCTTACAGCTAAGCGCACTATACCCCTGGAGATGGTACAGAGGGTATAGGGCACAGAGAGGCACGGGTCGCCAGCAGGTAGATAACTCTTGACAGGTGGACTCCTGCAGCGTGGAGATGAAGAGCAGCGATGAATCCGGCCCCGGAACTGGGGTAGAAGACCCGGCTGGGCTTCTAACCCGCAAGCACAGTGAGAGCTGAGCAGAGGGCAGGAGGTCAGGCACGGAGAACCCAGTAATAGACAGTCTGTGGTGCAGGCCGGGAACATACACTGGAAGCAAGTGGATAAGGAAGTCCTTTACACAGGCCGGGGGTCAAACACAGCAGACAGTAATCGGAGAAATCCTGAAGGCGAGCCGGAGATAGTGCACTGGAGATGACAGCAGAGGAGTCCATTAGACAAGCCGGGGTCATATGCAGGAAGGCAGGAGAATCCAAAAGACAGGCCGAGGGTCAAACACAGGAGGCAGATGATAGAGAAGTCCTTTAAACAAGCCGAGGTCAAACACTGGAGAGAAGCAAGGTAGGTCAGGTCAATCCGGGTCACAACAGGTAAATATAAGTAACAGGAATCAGGAACGGAACACAGGAAGCTGAAAGACAAACCAGCAATTAAACAGGGAACAGATCAGTCTTTATATAGGCCAGCAAGGGGGTGTGACGCTAACGTGTGAACGTTCGTTCGCCAGACCGTTGCGCCGTGTCGTGAACCCGTGTGTGTCGCTACATTGCTAACCCACATGCGCCGAAGCGCGGCTCTGACGCGCAGACGCACAGGAACTTTCCGATATTGGCAAGCTCTTTTTCTATTACTTCTCTGACAGTTCCCCCCCCCCAAGGGGCAGCCTCCAGATGCCCAATCTGGCCAGTAATCCCGTATATTTTTTGTGAAACGCTTGTATTAAACGTGGGGCATGTACATTGGAGGAAGGTTCCCAAGAGTTATCTTCTGGGGAGTACCCCTTCCACTTGACCAACTACTGGACACGACCCCCCCTCCTTCCACAGTCCATTATAGCCTCCACCTCAAATTCATCTTCGCCTTCAATATTGATCGGAGGAGGTGGCAATTCTTCCCTTCCTGGGAGAGAGCTGGGAGTTACTGGTTTCAAAAGAGAAGTATGGAAAACAGGGTGAATTCTGTAAGAGCTAGGTAGAGAAAGTTCAAAAGCCACGGGGTTCACTACTCTTTTTACTTTGAAGGGACCAATACATTTTGGGCCCAATTTGCGTGAGGGACAAGAAAGTTTAAGGTTTGTTGCAGATAGCCAGACTTCATCCCCGATTTTAAAGGTTGGATTGCCCTCCTCCCCCGTCATAGTATTTCTTGTAGCTGTCCTGAGCCTTCTTCATAGCTTTCTGAATTAATTGGAAATTAGTTTGAATAAAATTTATTTGGTCTTGTACCGCAGGAACTGATACCTCTGGAAAAGAATTAGGCAAAAAAGAAGGATGAAATCCATAATTGGCCAAGAAAGGAGTTTGGTTGGTTGCTGTGTGTATGGAATTATTGTAGGCAAATTCTGCACAGGGGAGGAGCGAAACCCAGTTGTTTTGAGAGCACGAGCAAAAGCAGCGTAGATACTGTTCCAGAGTTTGGTTCGTCCTCTCTGTTTGGACATTACTTTGGGGGGTGATACACTGAGGACAGACATACCTTGATTTCTAAGGATTTGCAAAGGTCTTTCCAGAATTTTGAGGTGAACTGGACTCCTCTGTCAGACACAATGTTATCGGGTACTCCATGAAGCCTAACTACTTCCTTAATGAATATATCCGCGGTATCTGAAGCAGAGGGTGTGCCTTTCATAGGTAAGAAGTGGGCCATTTTTGAAAGGCGGTCGACCACTACCAGAATGGTGGAGAACCCCTCAGCAGGTGGTAGGTCAACGATAAAGTTCATAGCCACTTCCTTCCAGGGTTGCTCTGGTATGGGTAACGGTCTTAGTAGACCCCAAGGTTTTGCGTTGGACCCCTTGCTGCGTTGGCAAACAATACAAGATTTTACATAATTCTTACAATCCTGACTCCACCCTGGCCACCAGAAGGAACGATGTATTAGGTCAGAGGTCTTTTGTACCCCAAAATGTCCTGCAAACTTGTTATCCTGAAAAGTTCTTAGTACCAATCTTAACCAATCTTAGTAACCAGTCTTACTTGTACTGGGACAAATACTTTGTTTTGAGCCCATAGCAAACCATGCTGTTTCCTCAGTGTAGGTACTTCAGGGTTTAAACATTGGCTGGAGGCCTGTTCAATGGCAGTCCTTAGATCCGGCTGGATTAGGGAAAGAAAATTCTGTGAGGACAGAATAGTACCAGGTTCTGCTGTTTGAGAGGTCTCTGGAAACATCAGGGAGAGAGAGTCTGCTTTCCCATTTTTGGAGCCTGGCCGATAGAAATGTGAAAGTTGAACCTGGAGAAGAACAAAGCCCAGCAGGCTTGCCGGGGTCTGAGACGTTTTGCTGTCCTGAAGTACTCCAGGTTCTTGTGTTCTGTGAAGATCATAATGGGGTGAGAAGCACCCTCCAAAAGATATCTCCACTCTTCAAGAGCAAATTTGATGGCCAGTAGTTCACGCTCCCCAACATCATAGTTCCTTTCTGGTGGGGATAATTTCCGGGAGGAAAAAGCCACAGGGTGAAGAAGAGCCTTATGACCTCGCCTTTGAGATAAAATTGCTCCTAAAGCTGACTCTGAAGCGTCCACTTCCAACACATAGGGAAAAGCAGGGTCTGGCTGTAGTAGTACCGGGGCAGAAGTAAATAGATCCTTCAGTTTTTTAAATGCTTCCTGAGCTTCTGGAGACCACTGGAATCGGCTTTGCTGGCAAGTCAATTGGGTTATGGGTGAAATGATTGATGAAAATCCTTTTATGAACCTGCGATAAAAGTTGGCAAAGCCCACAAATCGTTGAACCCCCTTTTTATCTATAGGAGCTGGCCATTCCTGGATAGATTTCACCTTCTGAGGATCCATTGCGACCCCTTCAGTGGAGGTAATGAACCCTAAGAATTGGACTACCGTTCTTTCAAACTCACATTTTCCCCTTTTAGATAAAGTCTGTGTTTCCTGAGAATCGTGAGTACCTTCTTTACATGGACTTGGTGCAGCTCAATGGTGGTAGAAAAAATCAAAATATCGTCAAGGTAAACGATCCCAAAGTTGTCTAAGTATTCTCGAAAAATATCATTCACTAGATGTTGGAATGTAGCTGGGGCATTGCATAGCCCGAATGGCATCACTAGATACTCGAAATGTCCGAATCTAGACCTAAAAGCCGTCTTCCACTCATCCCCCGGGCGTATCCGAACCAGGTTGTAGGCGCCCCGTAGGTCAAGTTTAGAGAAGACTCGTGTGGTTCGGAACAGTTGGAACAGTTCTGGGTTAAGGGAAAGCAGATAGCGGTTTTTGATGGTGATCTTGTTGAGTACCATGTAGTCCACACAGGGTCTTAGAGTGCCAACTTTTTTTTCAACTAAGAAAATTCCTGCTCCGGCCGGAGAGGAAGAAGGATGAAATAACCCTTTTTCAAGGTTTTCGTTGATGTAGGACCCGAAGAGCCTCCAACTCCTTTTCTGATAGAGGGAATATACGACCAAAGGGGATCTCAGAGCCAGGTAAAAGATCAATGGGACAGTCGTATGGTCGGTGAGGAGGCAAACTGTCGGCTTTCTTTTTATCAAAAATGTCCATAAATCCATGGTATGCTGCATCGACGTGCTGAAGATGATCGGGAACTGGCTGGATGGTCAGGCAGGAAGCTGTACAGATGGAACCAGAGGTAAAGCAATGCTGGGAGCAGTAGGCCGAAGAAAAGGAGATTTCCTTCCTACTCCAATTAATGTGGGGGTCGTGAGCTTGTAACCACGGAAGTCCCAGGATGATAGGGAACATGGGAGAGCATATGATGTCAAAGCAAAGAAATTCTTGATGTCCTGAATCTGTAATGGTGAGAGTGGGTTTAGTCTCTTGGGTAACAGGTCCTGAACAGGGGGAAGATCCATCGGCCAGGTGGATTTGGAGACTTTGTCTTTTATTTTGCAAAGGGATGCGTAGGCTCTGAGCTAGAGATGTATCCAGGAAGCAGCTGCAGACGCCAGAATCAATAATGGCCGGTAGCCGGATCTCCTCGCCTGCCACCTGTAGGGAGACAGGAAGGACAAGGTGAGTTGTACTTGGACCAGCTACCTGAAAGTTCATAACTTTTTGTGGATGAGACTAGGGTATGCAAGATGGTTTTGGCCGTGGCTGTGCGTTGGGGGTCGTCATATAATTTTCCCATGGATTCAAAGAAGGTTTCCACAGAGTTTAGTAAGGGGCTCTTCTGTTCCAGGAGGTTGTGGGCCCAGGCTTGGGGTTCTTTGGACAACAAAGAAATAATGAACCCTACTTTTACTGTCTCAGAACTAAAAGTCTTAGGTTGAAGAGCCAGGTATTCTTAAATGCTCTAAACCTCTTTCGATTTCTGGAAAATCGTTCGGGTGTGGGAACCCTGGGCTCTGGAAGAGTCATAACAACCACAGGAGCTGTGCTGGAGTGATCTTGCAAAGAGCTTGCTCCACTGGAGAATGCGGAGGCTGCGTCCCCAGGAGATAATGTTAGGTGCTGGAGATGACCTTCAAGTTGAAAATAGCCATCTTGTAACCTCTGGACTGCTTGCGTAAGAGCTGTTACCTGCTGGCATAGAGCCTCAAGAGGGGAACCCGCTCTGTCGGCCACAGACATGGCTGGTTTGTACTATCAGGGTACTCACCGAAGCCGAGATACTGGGAGTGGCTTCCCTTGCAGCTAAGTGCACTATACTGCTGGAGATGGTACAGAGGGTATAGGGCACAAAGAGGCATGGGTCACCAGCAGGTAGATAACTCTTGAGAGGTGGACTCCTGCAGCCTGGAGATGAAGAGCAGCGATGAATCTGGTCCCGGAACTGGGGTAGAAGACCCGGTTGGGGTTCTAACCCGCAAGCACAGTGGGAGCTGAGCAGAGTGCAGGAGGTCAGGCACGGAGAACCCAGTAATAGACAGTCTGTGGTGCAGGCCGGGAACATACACTTCTTCAGAGGAAGAAGAAGAAGAAGTCACGTGATGTGACGACACGCGTTAGGAGCACAGGACGCTGCCACACAATAGCTGGATGTCACGAGCGCGGCGCTCGTGGATATATTACCCCCCCAGCTGTTTTTAAATGTAAGTGCATGACATTTTTGCCGACTCAATAAAGTATATGTTATACGGGATCACGCTATGTGCGTTTTTTTGTATCCTATACCGCACATTTTAACTGCATGACGGGCGGTGAGGAGCAGGAAGCGGGGATACTTTGGAGGATTCAAAGCCAGCATTTGGGATTATACGAGCTCGGCGCTCGTGGGTTGAGGCCTGCGCTCATTGCTCACAAGTGAGTGCACCCCCCCCCCACTCCTCCTCCCCTTCTGTGTCCTCCACATCAAACGGAATTATACTATATGCTGTTTGTTTTGTTTTCTGCATATGACATACCGCATCTTCAACCAACGCCATTCGCTGTACCTTTGGATTTCCCTATTTGCTGGGCTTCCATTATATATGCTGTATACCTTACAGCTGTAAGGTAAGGGGCCTGTGGACACTGAGGTGCCCCCACTGAAGATCACTCCCCTCCCTTTATTTACACCATTGGCTTTGGATTTTCATTCAGAAGTGTCACATTTGGTGGCGGGACTGTTGTCACATTTTTTATATCTTATAAATATTTTATATATTTTTTTATGTTTATTTTATTTTTATCATATTTTTTGGATTATATTTGCAAGTCGCCAAGTGTTGGTGTGCTACCAACATACACCACTGGGACTATTCAATATACTTTGATATATATTTTTCATTCATGTATTCATTTTTGTTGATATTAATTAATTATTCGTTTCTCATGCTACCATTTTGTTAGCATATTTATACACGGTTTAAGGGATTTTATTTGTTTACTTTTGGGTTTATGCACCTTTGAAGCTGATTTACATACCCATGTGCACTGCTTGCTGATATTTACTTTCAAAAATATTTTATTTGTTGCTTGATGCTAGCACCTTTTGTATGCACTACTAAGTGTTAATTTTTCTGTAGTTTACTATTCATTTGCACCCGTCAGCCCTTCTTCACATATTTGACTCATGTTTTCAGGTCATCTGTTATGTTTGTTATATGCACTATAGTATAGTCCCCCTCCCCCCTTTTTTCCCCTATTCCCCTCCTATCACAGCGCAACTACCACCCCCCTACTTATACTATTGTTTTGTCTGTTTGGAGCAGTTTTAGGTGTTGCAGCAGTGTCCCTTTAATATAGAATTCCACTGACAGCGCAGGAGTTTTTCACCTTTTCATGGAATTGTGGTGGCCACAAGATTTTAAATTAAAAAAAAAAAAAAAAGTGTTACTGTACCTTTAAATCATGAGCTGGCATGTCACAGGTATGTTAGGTGGGAAACACATGCATTGGGGGGCTTTATAAGCACCCCACATGCAGGCTCCCATCACAGTTGACCTGGGATCGGCTTGGCGAGCTCCACCTGCTATAATACAGGGCTATAATACAGGAGCTTGCCGGCCGTGATCAGGTCATGAAGACGCTGGTCCGAGGGGTGCTGGGGAAGGTGGCATCAGAAGGAGTAGAGGAGTGGCTGCGAAGATGCCTGGCGGCGACGGAAGAAGGAACAGAGCCAGATTTGGGAGCCAAAAGCCCGCCGGTGATCCAGCATGTCCCCGGGAGAGATATGGAGTCATCGCTGCCTCCGCCCGCAAGCCCAGTCCCTAGCCAATGCTCTTAAGCCTGCAGACTTCAGCGCATCCTCCCGCCAAAATGTCTTCGGTGGCTTCTGGTCCCAGTGAAGAAACCCACCCACAGGAGGAGGAGCCTACTGACCTAGCACTCCAGCTGGAGAATCCAGAGGAGGAAGAGGGCGATCTCACCATCTCCTGTGCATGGTCTGGAGGGGCGTGGCCGGGCTCTGTGATCCCCGCCCATCGGAAGATCAGCTCTACCTTTACATCCAGGAAGCTATGGGCAAGCTTCTCCCATCACCAAGGCAACGGCATCGCAGGTGGCTAGGCCTTCTAGCCTAGACAATGCAATGGCTCAACACAGCTCAGGTCAGGTGATATCAGCTGCTGCTGGTCTGCATTCACAGGATGGCAGCATTACAGATGTTCCTCATTCGGCTGAACCTCTTCAGACTGGCAAGTCAGCACAACACCAATTGCTCACATAATTAATTACTTCTTTATCAAAATTGACTGTGTCTTTAGCTAAACCACAGCTGTCATCTGTACCTGCTTCCTCTCCTGCAAATGTATGGTCAGCATCTGTTTCTCCTATGGTTGCTATCAATTTTAATATTCAAAAAATGGAAAAAAACACATGGATTGGAGTTAGCCGCACACCCCAAAAAGTTTTTGGAATAAGAATTGGGAAGTTCCCCCAAGGGGTTTTTTAGAGGCATAGTGATTTATTAATCAGAAAACATGGAAATATATTAAAATCATTTATTTATGCAAACAACACATTGCAGATCATTCATCAAAATTTTTTTATAAAAATACAGAACACTGGTTGCGGGCATGTCTCAAAGAATATTACATCAATGTTTGTTAATACAATGCATTTCAGATATTAAAAATATTAAAAAATCAATTAATTAATAGACATCCACATGAATATTATGACGCGTTTCGACCAGTGCTGTTGCGGTCTTCTTCAGGGAATTTGTATTCTGGTGAAATACATCAAAAAACGTCATTGTTCCAACACTTTATATCGTACTGACAACTATATATATATGTAATATTGCATTACTATATTTACCACTCGAAAGATGAATTCTGAACAAATGTCACTTATCCAGAGGTTCCTAAATAGAGGCACTGATCCAGGGATCCTCATAAGTCAATCCCCACCCCTCCAGACAGGCGCCAACACCAAGGGGCTTGCAAGGAGTCACACATTTGGAATGACAGAGGGGGAAGAGATGGACGACACCTGAGATATATTGCAATGTATAATTCAGTATTCATGTTAATTAATATTAATGTCCTAGCGCCCAATGAGCTACATCTCTACCTGTATATGCGAGTATTTGATTCTTGACTCAATGTGTATGGAGAAGAATACAGTATATTAGAATGTATTATATTGTTGTTGCTATATTGGGCTATCGTATTGTAGTGTTATATCCAAAAGGAGGATATAATGGGTAAAATGGGTGAAAAGAATAATATATTGTTATCAAATAACATGTTTAGATATAAATAAGTAATGAGTGAATGAAGTGAGTGAGTGCATGTGTCAAAGGGGTGAACAGAAAGTATTATATGTATAGATTCTAAAGATCTATGTGTTAAAGGTGGTGTGTGAATGTGTGAGGATGCGTGTGTGAACAAGTGACAAATAAACTAAAAAACAAACAAAAAAGGGGGCAAAAACAAACAACAAAAACAAAACAAGCTAAAAAGTGATGGAACTATGTGAACAAATAATGTAATCATTGCGGTGCATTAATAGTGATAAGGGGTTGTTACATCAGTGCCATAATACCTGTAGTATATGGCGTAAATGGTACAGTCTTTAATTAAATATATGGGGTAGTGGAAAGTACTGAAGGAGGCACTGAAGTGCTCGATATATCAAAGATGTATAGTGTGCACTAGTATTGTATTAGCTGATCAAAAAGTTAGTCTACTATACTAAATATTGTACTTACATTGGACCTGAATCCTTCCTATGTGTGTGAGGAGCTCTCCTGGGATCACAACAAGATCCCCAGAGGATGAGGTGCTTAAATAGTGTCTGGACTAATTAGTAACAGGTGTCGTTTCAAATGTTCCACCCCCTCCTTGTCCTCACTACCGGAGGTGGTCATCGTGTGGCTCCCTCGTTCCTGTGGGACAAAGCTCCGGCCATTGTCGTCTCCTCTGTCGCAATCACGTGACTTCATGACGCTGCTTGCACGTGGGGCCAACGGCCGCCAGTGCACGCCACGTCACTGGGCGTCCAGTGGAGATCAAAGAACGCCACTGACACGGTAGTGCTCCCTCTGGTGGACAAAGATGTTAACCGTCCTACTATAAAAGGGAGCATGAGGAAAGGGAGAACCATGAGAGGTTTTCACGTTTCCCCGCCGTGCCAGGAAGCCTGAATTGGAGCTGGCGCTCCCCGAAGAGGGGGGAGAGAGAGGCAGAGAGGAGACCAAATGGGTCAGTGTGTTAATGCAATCCTTGAAAATAATATTATTGTATACAATTGTAAATATATTTGAAGCTTATTGATACAAGGTTTCATACTTATCGGAGCTGTAAACATTATGGAGTGTACTATTCCTATATTAAAGCCATATTGGGTATATTGGTGAGTTTATTGGGCCAGAATTTTGTCTTTCTGGATCCATATCTTTAGACAAACCTTTCGGAGTGGGAGCATACAGGATGAGTCCCTTAGGCCAATGTTAATGTTAGCCCTGTAATGGAATTGAATACACCAGGTTCTAATGTTACTATTCCTAAGCCTGAAGCCTGTTATAAGAAAGTTATGCCTTGCAAAATGTCTCCACTGGGATTTAATTTAGCTAACTCAGCAAAAAAAAAAAAATTGGAGAGGCGATTTTATTGATTTAATGTCTTTACTCCCTAATGCTAAAGAATTTTTGAATAAAAATGAAAAAAAAAATCTGATGGCGCTACTGAGGATAATAGGCGTCCACAACTGGCTTCAGGCTTTTTGTATTTTTTCTGCAGTCGTGGGTGAGAAATTTCCTGAAAAATGCAGCGGTTTGTTCCAGCATCTGGAACATATTCTCAAAGCCTATAAATACTTTAGTGGACTTGGTTGGTACAGTTACGATGAATCTTTCTGCCAGAAGATAGCGGTGTATCCCAATCTTAAAGGGGGTATGAAGGATGTTGGTCTGTGGTTGAACCTCATTCTCCCACAAAAGCCATTTTTTTTCAAAACAGCCATCATTAACTCCTAATGTTTCTTTGGTTAATAAGAAGTCTGTTTGTTATGCCTATAATGAATCCCAATGCAAATGGTAAACTCCATGCTGTTACAAGCATGAATGTTCTTTTGTTTTGGCACTTGCCCCTTATCACAGTGTTTTAAAAGGGCCTATTCTCACACACAATCTGCAGAGGATTTCGAAAGCTCCCATGCCAGTGAAGTTGGAGAATATGTACCACTGGCTATGTCCCTACCCAGACAGGGAGAAAGCACAAGTCCTAATTTGAGGTTTTTCCATAGGATTTTAGCTTCCTGTATTTTTGGGCTCCGGTTGCCATTTGGTAAATAACCAGAAATCAGTTGATATATATAGCCAGAGGAAGAAATTTGATTGCATAAAGATTGGACTTCAAAGGCGCATGCATAGATTTATGTAAAAAATTGATATTTTTAATCAGATAAAGTTAAAAACAATGTATATAGACACATATTAAAGGACATATAAATGATTGACCTCATGAACTCTCATACCACATATGATACAGAATACTGATCAAGTATATAAATGTACAATCATTAGAGAATGAAATATTAATATATATCCGAGATTATTTGATACATTTAGGTGGTTGAGGCATGATGGAGGATCGCTCATGAGGGTCGGTCTACATGTTACGCGCATTGATGCGATTCTTCAGGGGCTTGGATATCTAGTATATGTATAAAAACACAAACTAATTACATCATCCAGACACAAATATAAATATAAATGTAAACAGTAAACTAGAAGCCAATTTGTTAAAGTCCATCAATGCAAATAACCCAAAACAAGTGACAACCAAAGGGCCAAGAAGCAAAACCTAACTGTGGGGACATATATATCATTATGACTTTGTAACAATATATATATATATAGCCAGCATACATTGAGAAAACAAATACTTACAGAGCTGAAAACATGAATAGTCACGTGGTTAGGGAAAAATTAATAAAAGAGATCTCAGTTGGCCATGTAGCGGGTCTTTCATTTCTCTGCCCTTCAAAAACGTTCGCATATCTGCGCTTGGTTTGGTTCCCCAAAAAAAGCGCCTAATTCATATCGCCTTATCCATCATCTTTCTTTCCCTAAAGGTAGTTCTTTGAATGATGAAATTGATCATTCATTAACTTCTGTTACATATACAACATTTGATGATGTGATTCAGTTGATAAAAAAATGTGGTCACGGTGCTCTCTTAGTGAAATCTGATATACAATCTGCTATCAGGTTGTTGCCTATTGCACCGGAGTCCTTTAATTCTTTAGGTTTTTGTTTTGAGGGTTCCTTCTTTTAAGACATGTGCCTTCCGATGGGCTGCTCCCTGTCATGTCATTATTTTGAAACTTTTGCAACATTTTTGCAATGGGTCTTTGAATTCAAATCGGGTTGTGAAGGCATAATCCAATATTTGGATGATTTTCTTTTTATAGGTCCTTCTAATTCCCTGTTCTTTATTGTTACGATTATTTTTGCTTATAACAACATTTTTTGGCATTCCCATCGCTCCTGAAAAAAAAGTTTTTTTCCTTGCCAATTATCGAATTCCTGGGAATTAGTATTGATACTTTGCTATTTCAGTATCAGCTTCCTATGTTAAAAATCTCAAAACTCCAATCTTTAATAGCCTTTTTTCTGCATACTGCAAACTGGCTTTTGCATGTAGGATCATACTGGTTGGCAGAATCTTCTCCAGAAGAATGTCATTCGCCATGTCTGGCTTTAAATCCCCCGACATCAAAGATGACCTGCTAGTTTGGTCGCAATTTCTTGCTGATTATAACGGTCGATCACTCTTTCAAGAAGATTTCATTTTTTCCAGTTGTACACTGATGCTGCAGAATCACTTGGTTTAGCGGCAATCTGGCGTACTCTTTGGTGCTAGAGCTTTTTCCCATTGTAGTGGCTTTTGAAATTTGAGGGGAATTTTTTGCTACTAAAAGGATCATAATTCATTGAGACAATAAGGGAGTTCTCTTTGCCATAAACTGTCTCTCTTCTAAATCCATTCTACCTTATTTTGTCTTGATTTGTTTAAAACTGAATATTTGGGTTAAGGCTAAATTCTTACCAGGTAAGCATATTGTGGTCGCTGATGCATTAATTACAGATGGCTTGTTTCAGACAACTTTTTCCTGAAGCAGACCCAATCGGCCATGCTTGCCCGAGTCATCTGTGGGATTTAATTTGATTCCAGTTATATCCGCCATTCAGCACTCAATTGCTCCTAAAACATGGGCCGATTATTCGGTTGCATGGCAGAGGTGGCTTTTGTTTAATGAAGACGTAGGTTTTTCTGGTTATTCTCCTACAGAACAATGTATTTTAGCATTCCTTTGTTCTCTTATTCAACTTCAATTATCATTTAATCATATTAACGGCTTCAGCCCCAGAAGATTTTACCCCCTTTCTGACCAGAGCACTTTTTGCAATTCGGCACTGCGTCGCTTTAACTGACAATTGCGCTGTCGTGCGACGTTGCACCCAAACAAAATTGATGTCCTTTTTTCCCACAAATAAAACTTTCTTTTGGTGGTATTTGATCACCTCTGCGGTTTCTATTTTTTGCGCTAGAAACAAAAAAAGAGCGACAGTTTTGAATAAAACGCAATATTTTTTACTTTTTGCTATAACAAATATCCCCCAAAAATATATAAAAAAAAACATTTTTTTCCTCAGTTTAGGCCGATGTGTATTCTTCTACAAAAAAAAAAAAAATCGCAATAAGCGTATATTGATTGGTTTGCACAAAAGTTATGGCGTTTACAAAATAGGGGATAGTTTTATGGCATTTTTATTATTAATTGTTTTATTAGTAATGGTGGCTATCTGCGATTTTTATCGGGACTGCGAAATTATGACGGAGACATCGGACACTTTTGACACTATTTTGGGACCATTGTCATTTATACAGCAATCAGTGCTATAAAAATGCACTGATTATTGTGTAAATGACACTGGCAGTGAAGGGGTTAACCACTAGGGAGCGATGAAGGTGTTAAGTGTATCCTAGGGAGTGATTCTAACTGTGGGGGGATGGGCTTCAAGTCACATGACAGCAGTCACTGCTCTCGATGACAGAGAGCAGTGATCTCTGTAATGACACAAGCCAGAACTGGGAAATCCCTTGTTTACATAGGCACTTCCCCGTTCTGCAGCTCCATGACACGATCGCCGGGAGACCAGCGGACATTGAGTCTGATGGTCCTGCGGGCACGGTCATGCTGTGTGCGCCTACTATCCCCGCCTCTTAAAGGGGAAGCACAGGTACGCCCATTTTCCCACCGCTGCCATTGTGCCGACGTATATAGGCATGCAGCAGTCGGCAAGTGGTTAAAAAGACTTTAGCAATTATTTCTTTTTTCCTCAAATTGTATAATTTACCTGCTTGCAACAGTTTATTCTCTGTTTGCCAGGGTCTTAAAGGATATAAGAAATAAAAATTTCCCCAGACATGCATTGACCAATTTCGTTAGATATTCTGTCAAAAATGTGTTGATCAACTTCTGTTCTTTGCCATTCAGAATACGATGCAATATTGTTTCAGTCTGCTTTTGTTATCATTTTCTTTGATGCGCTTCGCATTTCTGATTTGGTTCAGAACAATAAAAAAGGAAATTCTGATTTAAGATATGATGAAATATTTATATCTCCTGATAAAGTGCATATATTTATTCGAAAGTCAAAAACTGATCTAACTGGTAAGGGTCACTGGCTCGCTTTAAATGCTTGTGGCGACTCCATCATCTGTCCACGTGTAGTACTTAGTATCTCATTCTGTTAAGGCCTTCCTGTCCTGGAAATTTCTTGGTCCATTTGGATACCTTTCCTCTCACAAAATTAAAAATTTCAGCCATATTTAACCGCTGTCTCTCTCATTTGGGTTTGTCGCACTTGAAATTTTCTGCTCACTCATTTAGGATTGGAGCCACCACAGAAGCTGCTAGATTGGATCTGGATGATGCAACTATTATGAAGTTGGGGAGGTGGGAATCTAATAGATTTACCTTATATGTGCAACCTAATTTATCTCTCTGATTTCCTTAGGTTCCAAATCCTGCATATGGATTATTGGACATTCCTTTGTTCATTTGGCTCACAAAAGGGTATGCAAGCATTGTTATACACTTTATACACAAGTCCTTTGAAAGGGCATTCGTGATCTTCAATGGATGAATCTTTTTCTTCATCTTTCCAAGTTAGCTCATTTTTGGCCACCTCCTTCTATCCTAATAGTCCATTTAGATGGAAATGACATGCAGATTAAATACTTTGGATTTGATCTTCATGATCAAACGTGATTTACATCGCATAACCCTATTCTTCCCAGGGTGTTGTGTTGTATTTTCGGAAATGGTACCACGCCTCACTTGGTTGTCTTCTTCAGAGGGAAAACCTCTTGAGAAGATTAGGAGACATGTTAATCATTCCATTGAAAAATTCATGCCCTTGTTGGGTAGTTTCTCCTTCTGTCATACTGAGCTGGAAGGTGGTTTTCCGGGCCTATACAGACAAGATGGCATCCATCTGTCTGATAGAGGCTTGGATATTTTTAATGTGGGTCTTCAAAACAGCAATTAACCACTTCAGCCACAGAAGAATTTACCCCCCTCCTGACCAGAGCACTTTTTGCGATTCGGCACTGCGTCGCGTTAACTGACAATTGCATGGTCGTGCGACGTTGCACCCAAACAAAATGGACTTTTTTCCCACAAATAGAGTTTTCTTTTGGTGGTATCTGCCTCTGCGGTTTTCATTTTTTGTGCTATAAACAAAAAAAAGCGACAATTTAGAAAAAAACGCATTATATTGTACTTTTTGCTATAATAAATATCCCCATTTTTTTTTAAAAAAAGCAATTTTTTTCTCAGTTTAGGCCGATATGTATTCTTCTACATATTGTTGGTAAAAAAAATCACAATAAGCCTATATTGATTGGTTTGCTCAAAAGTTATAGCGTCTACAAAATAGGGGATAAATTTATAGCATTATTATTATTAATTTTTTTTTTACTAGTAATGGTGGCAATCTGGGATTTTTATCATGACTGCGACATTATGGCGGACACATCGGACAATTTTGACACATTTTTGGGACCATTGGCGTTAATACAGCGATCTATGCTATAAAAATGCATTGATTACTGTAAAAATGTCACTGGCAGTGAAGGGGTTAACTCTAGGGGGCGATCTAGGGGTTAACTGTGTTCCCTGGGAGGTGATTCTAACTGAAGGGGGAGGGGATTGACTAGAGGAAGTGATGGATCATGGTTCCTAGCTAATAGGAACACACGATCTGTCACTCCTGTCAGAACTGAACAGGGAAGTGTGTGTTTACACACACTTGTCCCTGTTCTGTGTCTCCTGGTCACGATCGCTCGTGGCCGGCGGTTATCGCGACCATCGGCCACGAGCATCGGCAAGAGATGCTCGTGGCCGATGGTTAGGAAAGAGGTTAAATGGCCGTGGTTTTGGGGGTAGGCCGTTTTTGTTTTCAACAAATTCAGTTGGTGGGGACTTTTGCTGAATGTATTATTTGATGCTATTTGCTCGAGTTCTATGACTGAGCAGTATATATATATATATATATATATATATATATATATATATATATATATTATATATTTTAAAATTAAATTTTAAATATATTTATTTCTATGAATTTAATAAAGTTGAAATTTATTTTAATACCAATAAAGGTGCCACGGCCGTTTAATACCACTTTGCTGTATATTTGGTTTAAGTGTCAGTTCTTTTAGTGCTTAAGTGTGCAGCCTACAACCAGGCATGTACTGGCCATTGGGACTACAGGGAGTTTCCCGGTGGGCCGATGGCTCAGTGGGCCGATTTCAGTGACAGTGGACCGCTGCCTCCCTCCGGTCCTCTGTTCCCCCCCCCCCGCAGTGCTCACCTCCTCTCCCTGGCTAGTTATGCAGCGCGCCTGAATACAGACATGATGCTCAGGAGTCAACACTGAGAAGCTCATCATACGATCTGGAAGGAGGGCAGCCTCACTTTCCTGCCTAATCTTGTCCCATTGGGGGGGGGCGCCAAACTGATTCTTTGCCCCAGGTGAAATAATGTCTAGCTTCCCCACTGGTACTGCCTATAAGAGAAATAATGTAGAACGGCTAATGGCTAGTGGGGGGGGGGGCTTGGGTGGCAAGCCGGCATGGGAGAGACCTGTCAAAGTGGGCCAGTCTGGATGAAGTCCAGGGCCAAATTTTTGTCCCAGTCCAGCCCTGCCTACAACAGGGGATTGTAGCAGGCACAAGATTTTAAATTTAAAAAAAAAAGGGTTGAGGGAAAAGCTCTGTACTGGGTAAGGAAAGGCTTTTTTTATAGTGTTTCTTCTACCACTAGGGACATTTTTTCCTTCCAGTGACACAAGGACATTTTTTTCTTTTTAGCGAACCACCGATGCAGGAACATTTTTAATTTCTATAATATCACCGATGCACGGACATTTCTTTCCTTTCAGTGATACCACTGACGCAGGGACATTTTTTTCTTTTCAGTGATACCACCGAGTCCTTTTGTTTTTTGGCTGCAGTTTGCCACAAACATTTCTGCGTGCACCAATATTTACCCTATTTCCTACTCCACTCAATGGGAACAGGTTGTCTTGGGGGGTGATAGGCAGGGGAGTTGGTGAGGTGCTGAGTAAGGGGACACAGTTTCTGGTCTTTGCCCTGGGCAATGCTCATACCCAGTCCATTTCCTGTACTACTATAGTACATCTCCTGTACTATATCCGCAGTCCCTGACTGTCTCCTGTATCAGGGCTGCAGCCTCTGACCATCACCTGTATCCTGTCCGCAGCCTCTGTCCGTCTCCTGTATCCTGTCCGCAGCTTCTGATCATCTCCTGCATCATGTCCGCAGCCTCTGATCATCTCCTGTATCCTGTCCGCATCCTCTGATCATCTCCTGTATCCTGTCCGCAGCCTCTGATCATTTCCTGTATCCTGTTCGCAGCCTCTGACCATCTCTTGTGTCCTGTCTGCAGCCTCTGACCATCTCCTGTATCCTGTCCGCAGCCTCTGACCGGCCATCTCCTGTAGGATAAAACCCAGAGCCACCAAGCTGGAGCCATCTGACTGAGCCCTGCATATTGCACCTGAGAGGAGGTCAGTGACAGCGCCAACAGGCCAGTCTGAGGGAGGGTCACTGATGTAAGGCGGGAGTGAATACATTAATGTAAGAGGGAACTGATATAAAGGTTTCCCCCCCTAAATTAGTTACTCCCCTTACCTTAGTGTATTCAGTCTACGGAAGGTGATCTCTGGTCACCATAGTGCTCCCCACATCAGAGTTCCTGGCGTTCCGCTTTACATCAGAGTCTGCAGGATTCCCCCTTACAGTGCAAGGAGGAACTCAGTCTGCGGACCCTGATGTAAGTGGGAACTCTGATGTAAAGGGAACACAGTGGACTCTGATATAAGGTGGTCTCTGGTCACCAGAGCCCCCTTCTACATCAGAGTTCCACCTTAGATCATGATTTGCAGCATTCCCCTTTACATAAGAGTTCCCTTTCACTTTAAGGGGGAATCCTGCAGACTCTTATGTAAGGGGGAACTCTGTACTGTCTGGGTTATAGTAACCTGACCTTCATATAAATGCAGAAATAAGTTTTTTTTACTTTTGTTTAACTTAAACACATTGCTAATAGCACTAGCTAAATGTTTATAGTTTAAATATTGATGTTTGCACTGTTTAGCACTGGAAATGGTCATTTAGGTACTTTTTTGCAGTAACAAATTATAAACTGTGCTAGACGTTCAATAAATAACTTTATATAAATATCCTGAAGTAAATCAAAGAGTCCAAATTGTTCTTCAAGCGAAAGCATTCCGGATCATCAAAAAGCTTCAATATACATAGAATTGATAATCAGTCCAACTGCAGAACCCAAACACCATAGTATTGGTTGCCCTTACCAGAACAGCAAACAATGTGGGCGGATGGCTTAAACCCAGCCAAGGCCTTTAAGATGGAGAGTAATCCGCTCTGTCCAGGATCAGGTTACCGTTCCCTCAGTTTAATACCAGAAGAAGGAAATAACAAGAAAACTGGCCATAGTGTAATACTGCTATATAACGTATATAGACATTCAATTGTGACCAACACCCTGATGTGCACATAAAACAAAAAGGTGATATTCCCACCACCGTAGCTGTAGAGTATGCTTACCAACTCGCAAGCTTTTAAAAAGCATATGGCACTAAACACCACTAGGAATCAATTGAATGGTGATAGGTGGTAGATTATTCGCCCACTGTAGCCAGGAAATCCATATCCTCAGTATGTGACCCAAAAAGGAGATAAACTGACCATAGTGTAATACATCCAAGGAACACTTTAATAGATAAAGTAATGCACTTACAATTAAAAGATGAATTCGTGTAAAAATGTATAAAAGACGGCGGCCGGCATAACAAACACAAAGCGGAGCCCGTCTTCCTTCTCTGGTCACGTGGTAGCGTCACTACGTGCGTACCCAGATGCGTTTCATCATCAAGCGGACGTTCTCAATGGGGACGGGAAACGCAGTGAGCCACCACCTTATATAAGCGACCAAGCCTCACTCTGAGATACAAGCACAAGGACGCCATCTTAAATGTGGGAAAATACCCAAACTCAAACCGGGATATGCTAAATGTTAAAAGTACATAAGCCAGAAAGAATCTCTAGCAAATTTGATGTCAAAATTGCAAAAGCGGATTGTAAGCAAAAAACCACGCCTAATAAAAAAGTGGTTATGTGATTATTAGTAACTATACTAATAAATATGAGAAAGTGTAAAAAGTATATTAAATTATGTATTTAAATCATACATAAGAATGTGTCTTGGAGAAAAACTTTTTAGGAGGAAACTAATAAGAAAAAGCAAATTGATAACTTATTCCGAAAGTTGTATTGAAGTGCATAAAGAAAATTATAAAAAGCATGTGCGCATATACAAAAGAATTTTATTAACTTATATATATGTGGAAGTATTGCAATGAAAAATATGAAAAATATAAAAATAGAAAATGAAGTGAAAAAATATATATATATATAAAATAAAAATAAAAAAATGTTTTTCTTTCTTTTCCCCTTTTAGAGATCTATAATTATCACAACTTGTTTGTCCTCTTGCTGGTATTTCAGAATGAGTACACAATATTATTATATAAATTACAAACAATAAAACAATTAAGAATTATCAATAAAAGCGTTTACATCTGTGTCTATGTTCAACCCATAGGGGGCATAGGTCCTCAACCTATGAATCCAGCTCATCTCCAGTTGGGATATCCCCCTAATCAGTGAACTCCCCCTCCAGTGGGGCCTAAACCTATCTATCCCCAAAAAAATTGTTTTGGAGGGGTCTCTATCGTGCACCAATAAGTAGTGTTTTGACACTGAGTGATTTTTGAAGCCAGTTAAAATATTGGTGATGTGTTCATTGAGCCGCACCTGGAGAGGTCGCTTAGTCCTGCCCACATATTGCAGGCCACACGGGCACTGCAACAGGTACACAACCCCTTCAATAACACAGGTAATAAATGGTTTAATAGTATGTCTCTCCTGTGTACTGGTAGAAATGAAGGTGGTGGTACGTCTATGGGGGCATGCACTCAAGGAGCAAACTCTACATTTTCTATATTGGTAGAAACCAGTTAGTTGGTCAAAAAAAGTGAGTCTTGTGACCAGAGGGTTTAGAATATTGGGGGCCAACTGATTTCTCAGTGAGGGTGCTCCTCTAAAAACCACATGAGGCTTGTCTGGTAAGGCCCCATTAAGAACCGTATCACTCTTAACCACATGCCAATGTTTGTATAATAAGCTCTTAATATGGTTGTGTTGTAAAGAAAAGGACGTCACAAAAGGGACACCCGACGAGAAATTATCCCTGACACGGGGGGCCTCTTTCAACTAACAAGTCATCCCTATTGACTTGTTGCAAGATATTTAATGTTTTATTAAGGGAATCCTTTGAATATCCTTTTTGGGAGAACCTTTCTGTAAGAACCTCTGCCTGTACAAAAAAATCAGATTGACTGGAACAGTTCCTCTTAATTCGAAGATATTGACTTTTCGGGACTGACTCAAGCCAAGGGCGGTAATGACAACTGTCAACTGGTATGAATGAGTTCCTATCGGTCTCTTTAAAAAAAGTGGACATGACTAACTTGTCCTCACTAACAGAAATTTTTAGATCGAGAAAATTGATGGTGGTCTGGCTGGTTTCATAATTTAATTTGATACCAATATGGTTGGCGTTGAGGGCAGACAGAAACTCCTGCAGAGCAAAGTGTTCTCCATCCCATAGGAGGAGGATGTCATCTATGTATCTAGCCCACAGGACCACCTGAGGGGTGTCCTGGGCATAGATGACATCCTCCTCCCATTTGCCCATAAAAAGATTTGCCAGGCTGGGGGCATACTTAGGCCCCATAGCCACTCCAATATCTTGTCTATAAAAATTGTTATTAAACCAAAAATAGTTGTGGGAGGCGGCATACCTTAAAAGATCCATTAGGAACAGTATTTGGGCATGAACAAGGCCAGAATCCCTATCCAAAAAATACTCAACAGCCTCAAAGCCCAACTCATGTGGGATAATAGTATAAAGGGATGTCATGTCTGCAGTGACTAACCACATCCCAGTTTTATACTGAACCCTAGAGAGTGATTGGATAACATGCCTGGAGTCCTTGATGTACGAAGGCCACCTCTGTACCAGGGTTGTAGGAAAAAATCAATGTATCTGCCCACCCGGGACATCAATGAATCTATACCACTGACAATAGGGCGTCCCGGGGGGCACACAAGACTCTTGTGTATCTTTGGTAGGTAGTAGATAGTAGGTGTACGCGGGGCCGTGGGTATCAGATATAGGCCCTCTTTCTCAGTGAGGATCCCCATCTGACAACCCCTCCCCACAATAACCTTTAGTTCTCTCAAATATTTAGCTTTGGGGTCCAAGGGGAGGAGAGTATTAGTGGTATTATCATTAAGAATCCTATGCATTTCCTGCATGTAATCTTGTCCGTCCAAAACGACAATCCCTCCCCCCTTATTGGCTGGCCTAATCACTAGTTCCTTATTTTTACATAGGGAATCTAAACCTTCTTGTAGGGTATTATTCAGTCTAGCTTTCTTAACTTCAAATTGGTCTAAGTCTCTAAGCATGACATCCCTAAAGACCCATAATGCTGGTGCCAATGTGCCAGGGGGGTTAAAAAGGGAGGCATTACTTAGCCCTGAATGGGCAAATTTAGTCTCTCTTGTTCCTGTATCTCTAATGGGATGATTCATCATATGTCTTTTAGTACTTAACTTCCTAACGAATTTATGGATATCCATAAATGTTTGAAACTTATTCAATCAGTAGGGGGAACAAATTTGAGCCCTTTATTAAGTATGGCTTTTTCAGAATTGGTTAATATTTTGGAGCTAAGGTTGAAAATCCCTGTACCTGCTATATTTTTGGTCTTTTGAGCGTCTCGTATAAGCCTCCCCCCTCTGATTCCTCTCCTCTTTCTCCCTGTCTTTTAGTGCCCTGACTTGGCCTGTGAAAACCCCAACTAGTTGGATCTGTGGGAGCAGGAGCACCCATGGGGAGGCATATTCCCATTAGGGGCCTGATGTGTCAGAATGGGGGTATTACCTCCACTGTGTCCAAAGTTTACATCGGGACCTTCTCTGTCTGCAAGGGGGAAAAAATAATTAGAGGTGGGTATATTAGCCTCCCATTCTGGCTCGACTGTTGGATACTCTGATCCTGTTGATTGATAATCAGGATATCCATTAGCCCGAGCTTTCCAAGCTTCCTGTTGGTTTACATTGCGCCCTCTGCCCCGTTGATTATAATAGGGGCTCCTTCCTCTAGGGGGGTGCCCTAAAATGAGGCGCATAACCTTGTTGGTGCATCATAGAGTTATAATCTAAGGATTGGGTAGGTCTGGGAGGACCAATAGGTCGTGGTTGCCCTCTATAGTAACCTCAATGGTTCCCCCCATTTTCTCTACGGGGTGATTGTTGGTAATAGTCATTCACTCCTTTGTTTATGGGTTTCCCGTAGGGGACACCCCGCCTGTTGGAGTTAGAAGCAGCAGGTGCCATAGTTGGAGGGCCCCAACTGGAATTGGTGGGTTCCATTGTTGTAGAGATCTCCATCTCATTATTGCTTTGTTTGGCCAATTCCTCAAGATGTTTTTTTTGCCAATCAAAAACAATTTTGCCATGGTAATCTGAGAGGTCTCTATTAAATGTTTTCTTTTTCTTAATCCTGTGATCCTTATCCTCTTTTTCTAGAATTTTAAGGAGGTTCTGGGATTTATCTGAGTATTCCTCACTCCCCATATATGGATGTAATTTGTCTTTATTATTCTTGATTTCAACATCCAATTTAGCTAATTTAATGGTCTTCCTTTCAATCAAAAATTTTATGACGGAAATCCCTGCTTGGTTAAAATATTTAAACCAACCTTCTAAATCTACATCCCCCTTTTGTGGAGCAATGTCCCATCTGAGACTTCTGGGGACCATTGAGTGTTTGATATAGGTTTCCAAATAGGCTATATCCCACTTTGTATGGTTCTCAGAGACCATGAGATTCTTTAGTCTCGTTAAAATTCCCCCCAAATCACTTTTGTCATTTTTATATGCCTCAAAAACCCCTTCCACATTGACCATTTTACTGGCCCGAAATTCAAAAATGTCCATATCTAAATGAACTCCCAAATAATATATAAATCCAGCTGCAGTAAATGAGTCAAGACAGTGTACGGTAAATAAAAATGCTGCGCTGGATAAAAATATATAACAAAAAATAGAGCAGCAGTAAACCCTCAACGCCCTCAACGCCAACCATATTGGTATCAAATTAAATTATGAAACCAGCCAGACCACCATCAATTTTCTCGATCTAAAAATTTCTGTTAGTGGGGACAAGTTAGTCACGTCCACTTTTTTTAAAGAGACCGATAGGAACTCATTCATACCAGTTGACAGTTGTCATTACCGCCCCTGGCTTGAGTCAGTCCCGAAAAGTCAATATCTTCGAATTAAGAGGAACTGTTCCAGTCAATCTGATTTTCTTTTACAGGCAGAGGTTCTTACAGAAAGGTTCTCCCAAAAAGGATATTCAAAGGGTTCCCTTAATAAGACATTAAATATCGTGCTACAAGTCAATAGGGATGACTTGTTAGTTGAAAGAGGCCCCCGTGTCAGGGATAATTTTTCGTCGGGTGTCCCTTTTGTGACATCCTTTTCTTTACAACACAGCCATATTAAGAGCTTATTATACAAACATTGGCATGTGGTTAAGAGTGATATGGTTCTTAATGGGGCCTTACCAGACAAGCCTCATGTGGTTTTTAGATGAGCACCCTCACTGAGAAATCAGTTGGCCCCCAATATTCTAAACCCTCCGATCACAAGACTCACTTTTTTTGACCAACTAACTGGTTTCTACCAGTACACAGGAGAGACATACTATTAAACCATTTATTACCTGTGTTACTGAAGGGGTTGTGAACCTGTTGCAGTGCCAGTGTGGCCTGCAATATGTGGGCAGGACTAAGCGACCTCTCCAGGTGCGGCTCAATGAACACATCACCAATATTTTAACTGGCTTCAAAAATCACTCAGTGTCAAAACACTACTTATTGGTGCACGATAGAGACCCCTCTAAAACCATTTTTTTGGGGATAGATAGGTTTAGGCCCCACTGGAGGGGGAGTTCACTGGGGGATATCCCAACTGGAGATGAGCTGGATTCATAGGTTGAGGACCTATGCCCCCTATGGGTTGAACATAGACACAGATATAAATGCTTTTATTGATAATTCTTAATTGTTTTATTGTTTGTAATTTATATAATAATATTGTGTACTTATTCTGAGATACCAGCAAGAGGACAAACAAGGTGTGATAATTATAGATCTCTAAAAGGGGAAAAGAAAGAAAAAACATTTTTTATTTTATTTTATAATTTTTTTTTTTCACTTCATTTTCTATTTTTATATTTTTCATATTTTTCATTGCAATACTTCCACATATATATAAGTTAATAAAATTTTTTTGTATATGCGCACATGCTTTTTATAATTTTCTTTATGCACTTCAATACAACTTTCGGAATAAGTTGTCAATTTGCTTTTTCTTATTAGTTTGCTCCTAAAAAGTTTTTCTCCAATACACATTCTTATGTATGATTTAAATACATAGTTAAATATACTTTTTACACTTTCTCATATTTATTAGTATAGTTACTAATAATCACATAACCACTTTTTTATTAGGCAGGGTTTTTTGCTTACAATCCGCTTTTGCAATTTTGACATCAAATTTGCTGGAGATTCTTTCTGGGTTATGTACTTTTAACATTTAGCATATCCCGATTTGAGTTTGGGTATTTTCCCACATTTAAGATGGCGTCCTTGTGCTTGTATCTCAGAGTGAGGCTTGGTCGCTTATATAAGGTGGTGGCTCACTGCGCTGCCCGTCCCCATTGAGAACGTCCGCTTGATGACGAAACGCGTCTGGGTACGCACATAGTGACGCTACCACGTGACCAGAGAAGGAGGACGGGCTCCGCTTTGTGTTTGTTATGCCGGCCGGCGTCTTTTATACATTTTTACGCGAATTCATCTTTTAATTGTAAGTGCATTACTTTATCTATTAAAGTGTTCCTTGGATGTATTACACTATGGTCAGTTTATCTCCTTTTTGGGTCACATACTGAGGATATGGATTTCCTGGCTACAGTGGGCGAATAATCTACCACCTATCACCATTCAATTGATTCCTAGTGGGGTTTAGTGCCATATGCGTTTTAAAAGCTTGCGAGTTGGTAAGCATACTCTACAGCTACGGTGGTGGGAATATCACCTTTTTGTTGTATGTGCACATCAGGGTGTTGGTCACAATTGAATGTCTATATACATTATATAGCAATATTACACTATGGCCAGTTTTCTTGTTATTTCCTTCTTCCGGTATTAGACTGAGGGAACGGTAACCTGATCCTGGACAGAGCGGATTACTCTCCATCTTAAAGGCCCTGGCTGGGTTTAAGCCATCCGCCCACATTGTTTGCTGTTCTGGTAAGGGCAACCTATTACTATGGTGTTTGGGTTCTGCAGTTGGACTGATTATCAATTTTGTGTATATTGAAGCGTTTTGGTGATCCGGAGTGCTTTCGCTTGAAGAACAATTTGGACTCTTTGATTTACTTCAGGATATTTATTCAAAGTTATTTATTGAACGTCTAGCGCAGTTTATAATTTATTATTGATTTTTGTGTTGTGGCACTGTTTACTGCTGCTCTATTTTTTGTTATATATTTTTTCCAGCGCGGCATTTTTATTTACCGTACTTTTTTGCAGTGTCAGAAAAAATACGGCTCTGTCAGTAAATTTCATGATTTTTGCCAGAAAAAAAATGGTGCCTTTTGTAAATTTTGGCATCCTGCTAGTAAATTTCGCTTCGGAGGGTTGGCAACTCTGGTTGCATATAGGGCTTATAGAGATGGGCATGGGGACTGCATGGGGGTGTGTCAGCAGGAGGCATAGAAAAAGCAGTACATTGACTTTGCTAATGATTATCTGTGATGGGGGACTGGCAGGATTACCAGGCAACACAGACACATATTAGAAATATGAAGTGTTGGTTCAATAAACAGGAAAAGGAACTGGAATTAACTTTTAAAGATAATATAAATTGTAATACATGTTGAAATAGTGACATCTACAGGCCAGCGGTATGAACACCACATTTATTAGAATTTAAAGTGGAACTTAACTCAAAAAATGAAGTACCGCACAGTCTCTCCCTCCCTTCAGCCTGTAATTGAGCTGCAGGTTTTATGGCGGTATGGGGTTAGGGAGTACAATTTTTTTCAGTATCCTCTCTCACTTTCTCAAACCTCAGCTAGGCATAGATACTGTCACCTCATCCCACCCGCAGCTACCGGATACACATTATACGTAAATGGGGGCTCCCAGCCCAGTCTCCCTGCCCTGAGTGATCTTGCGTGTTCACAGAGGGGAGCCAACTGTGATTTATCAGGAAATCACAGCCGGCTCCCACATCCAAGATGTCAGCATCATGCATCCAGCAACAGTGAGCAGAATTGGCTGTGGTAATACAATGCTGAACTCCTCTGGGCCGGCAAGTGCCTGTATTTGTAGCTGCTGACTTTTTAAAGGTTATTTAGTTCCATCCATTATGGGGCACCTATGAATGAAAAATATCATGCGCACACATACCCCTAATATAATATTCTAACCCATGGTTGGTTTAGGGTACTTACAACATTACTATTAGGGATCATTTAAAAAAAAACAAGTTAGGCATTGTTAAAAAATTATTTACTGTGTTGTTCTTTCAAACCTCAATTCTCCATTAAAAGCATGAAGTTCATCCGCTCATCTGCCAATTTCCAGTTAACACAATGGTGAGGTAGTATGAACTGGTAAGCCTATCTCCTGTATGGCAAAGAGCTGTGTTCTCCTGCTGTAGGTCATGGGAGTAAAATGAAAAAGATCCTGTGGGAAAAGGGTTGGTTTTGGTGCACTTACAAGGCCATCAGAGCATTTCTTATGATCTGAGAGCTGTAATTGTTTAGTTAGGTCTGCTCAGTGTGTTCATCTGCTGCCAATCTGCTAGATAACTCCCTCTGTATACGGGTAATTTGAGAAGTTTCCGGATGATAGATGTGGAGTTATGCAATTGGTAGCATGAATATTGATAAAGCGAGTACAGGCACTGATACAAGCGCATCGAGATCCTACAGGGTAAATGACCGCGCTATATCAAGAGGCAACTTAACTCAACTCAACATCTTGGGAGTACCTTGTGTTCTGTCTCTAGGACAGAGAGCGAAACATTTCTGCTCCATAAACTCCAGATACCATATTTATTTTGAACTTAAATGTATTGGAACAAGCCAGGTGAAACTACAAATTGATAAAATAAACATCAATCAGTAGAAATTGGCATATGATAAAGAAACCATGCTCTATAACACAGAATGAGATAACAAGAACTCATTTTTTAAGCTCGCTGAGGGGTGATGGCAAGAGATTGAAGAAAACATGCCTTACTGTCTTGCTGTAGATTCTTAAAATTGAAGTCGAATTCTCCCAAAATGCACTGGTTCCTAACAACTTTATTAACACATTCTAAGAGAATACAATAAGTAACTTCTACAAACAGAAAGCTATAACAGAAAGGGAACAGTAGGTAACACCTGCACTCTGCATATAACTAGCTTGGTGTAAATGTAGAAAACCTAACCTGTTATTTTAAGCACATAAACATAAGTAAACTGAATAGAAGTCCAGTGGGCAGAACACTCCCCGTCTGAGGTCATGTGACGTCACTAACAGAGTCTTCCGCAGAAAGCAAAAGAACAAGTTCAGCCACTGGTCTTTGGAATACTTTGGCCTCATTCTGCTGGAAGATCTTGACTTCAACTTTACGGACATGCTTGTCCTCACTTGGCAGTACTCTGGTGACCAGACCTAAAGGCCACTTATTTCTTCGTGTCTGGCAACCTCTCATGAGCACATCACCAATAGGGATGAGCACTTACGGTCAACTCGAACATTGGTGCCCGTTCACCGAACAAAATGCGGCGATCGCGCCAAATTCGAAACGTCATTAAAGTCTATGGGGCACTAACATGAAAAAACAAAAGTGCTCATTTTAAAGGCTTGTATGCAAGTTATTGCCATAAAAAGTGTTTGGGGACCTGGGTCCTGCCCCAGGGGACATGTATCAATACAAAAAAAAAGTTTTAAAACAAAACAGACGTTTTTTTGGAAGCAGTGATTTTAATAATGCTTAAAGTGAAACAATAAACATGAAATATTCCTTTAAATATCATGCCTGGGGGTGTCCTTACTATGCCAGCAAAGTAGCGCATTTTTCCCGTGTTTATAACAGTACCACAGCAAAATTACATTTCTATAGGAAAAAAAGTCATTTAAAACTACTTGCGGCTATAATATATTGTCGGGTCCCAGCAATATAGATGAAAATCATTGAAAAAATGGCATGGGTTCCCTCCCAGTCCATTACCAGGTCCTTTGGGTCTGGTATGAATATTAAGGGGAACCCTGCGCCAATTTAAAAAAAAAATGACGTAGGGGTCCCCTCAAAATCCATGAATCCACAACAATCCGTGCTATTTCCAAAGATCCTACAATGCTGTTATACCTTTACAAAATTAACAAAAAAAAATAATAAATAGTAATATTTAATAATAACAAAAATGATAATCACAAAAAATGCTGAAAAAAGTTTTGACAAAAAAGTGCTGCAACCAAAAAAAAAAAACAGAATATAGGGTTCTATCAAATAATATATAAGTTCAGGTGCGCTACTAGTGTAAAAAAACCACAATGTTTAAGGATTTATCTTCAACCTAAAACCCATAATATATAAATGTAAAAAATAGGTAAAAAAATATATATATAAAAAATATATATTGATTTATAAATATGTGAACATTAAATATAGTCCTAAACAATCAATCTGTGTTTCTGTGTAAGTAGTCCTTCCTTCAACTAGTGGGATTTCATCTCGCTTGGTGGTTGTGCAAGCCAAAACACAGTGAAAGAAGGGGGGGCTGTTTACCAGATGTGCTGGACTCCTATTACAGGGGTCTTCAGGGCTTCTCAGATGCCGAGTCTTATAAGCAGGAACAGCTGATTTTACTTGAAGGCTTGGATCCGCCTTAGATTCCTCCTGGGCGCTGGAATTCCCGCATCCTGAGCTGTATCTCTGTGAAATCTCTCAGATATACTGGACCCCTATTAGGGGGGTCTTCAGGGCTTCTCAGATGCCGAGTCCTACAGGCAGAGACAGCTGATATTGCTTGCAGGCTTAGATCCATCTTGGATTCCTGCCGAGCGCTGGAATTGCCTTAACAAGAGCTGTATCTTTGTGAAATCACTGGTTACATGCAGGGAGAGATAAAAGGAACAGAGGATCCTCCATAGTGAAGTATGTAAAGCTTTTATGCAAAATTAATGGGTAGCTGACATCTAGAGCAAGGCAGAAAGTTCAAAAATGTACAGCTCAGCCACGGTGAAGCTTAGCCAACTGATGTGTGGTGACGTCAGGTCCCGTGTCTCCGTCCGACGCGGCGTTTCTCCGTAAAAGGCTTCAACTGGGGGTCCATACCAGACCCTTATCCGAGCACGCAACCTGGCAGGCTGCAGGAAAAGGAGGGGGAGAGAACACCCCCCGAACCATACCAGGCCACATGCCCTCAACATGGGAAGGGTGCTTTAAGGTTCCCACCTTGCCCGGTGGTTGTGGGGGTCTGCGGGCAGGGGGCTTATTGGAATCTGGAAGCCCCCTTAAACAAAGGGACCCTCAGATTCCGGCCCCCCCATGTGAATGGGTATCAGGTACATTGTACCCCTACACATTCACCAAAAAAAGTGTCAAAATGTTAAAAATGACAGTAGACAATTTGGAATAAGTCCCTTATTAAAAAATAAAAATAAAGAGGTGCATGCGCGGAGTCTAGCAGGGCAGACATGCATTGTTAGAGCTCCACACCGCTGAGGAGAGAAGAGAAGGACAAAGCGGAGCCTGCAGGCTCAAAAGGTATCCATTTGAACCTTTTTGCCCCAGGGAACAAACTGTGAAAGTTTGGGCAGGAAAAATGGTACTGGGAGGAACCCGTGGCAGAAATAAAAATCACCTCACAAAGAGCTCACAGACACTCACTGCAACTAAAGCAGCTCCAGTCACCTCACAGTATACAGCATCAGGGCGCTCTCACAGACAGAAAATGTCACAGCAAGACTCTCCATTTGAGTCAGATACAGAACAAATCCTCTCACAAACTTCTCCACAAGCCTCCTCAGCATCCCCAGTAATATTATTACAATTTGAAAAGATGCTTCATAAGGCTTTAAAACAAACCTCAGACCAAATAACAAACAGCCTAACCAAAGAAATAAGAGAGCTGGGAAACCGCACCGCAGGCCTTGAAAAATAAAAATGGATGAAATTGAAATTACAACCCAAGAAAATATAACAGAATTGGAACAATTAAAAGAAGAGAATTTAATACTTCAAACTAAGCTCGAAGATTACGAAAATAGAGCCAGACGTTCAAACTTGCGCATAAGGGGAATACCTGAAACTGTGACAGACCTGCAATCTACTATTACTGCTCTATTACAAGAACTAAAGCCAGATATCCCTATTGAACGTTTAGAACTGGACAGAGTACACAGAGCCCTCACAACCAAAAAGAAAGATGGACCCCCACGTGATATAATCACAAAATTTCATTATTACAGAACGAAAGAACAAATACTAATTGCTGCAAGAGAAAAAAAGGAACTTAATTTTCAAGGACACAATTATCAAATTTTTGCTGACCTATCCCAACTTACTATTACTAAAAGACGATCCATGAAACCCCAACTAATGGAACTGCAACGCCACAACATTATGTATCAATGGGGTTTCCCCTTTTCAGTCAGATTTAACTACCAAGGTACAATTTACAGAAGCAGATCAGCAGAGCAGATGAACTACAACAAACCCTTTTAAAATTAAATCTGACAGCAAACTCTCCCACACGCAGAAGAATGGCATCATCTTCACCTTCAGGCAGCACCCAGAAAATATCAGAACAAAATGGGAATAATCATTCTCACAAAAGAGGCCGTTATGCCACATCATCCATGGACCAAGAAGATTCAATGGACTGACATCCTATTTCCTGATATCTCTTCATTTATTATACTAAGAGATGGTTCTCTATAAAAAACCTGTATTTATAACTCAATGTAACTGCATTCTGATAGTCACACACTGTGTGGGATCATGTTACATTCCAGTTATATTTCTTATTACTTCTGATTCATATGGCCTTAGAATATATAAGTGAAACAAGGAAATTCTTGTTCAGTTATATATTTTCAGGTAATAACAATAGATTTATTACTTTTTAGGACAAATATGTTCAATAATCCAGAAGTAATGGAAGCTTTTTCTTTCTTTTCTTAAAACAAATATATTATTACCTAACTAGTTCCTAGAACTATGTCTTTGTTTATTCTAATCTGAAGCAATACAACCTCAATTTTATGAGTTAACATATCTAAACAGTTACATATGAATAAAATATGTAATTGTTTACTCTAAAAGGGTTAAAATCCCAAAATAATTCAAACCATCTTCATCAATACCAAAGTTATTAACAGTACCATTCTAACTGAATTATTTAGCCTAGGGCAAAACTAACCATATACAACCACCCTGGAATAAATAATTTCAACAAAAACTATATTCTGCACTCCAATTAATGAATCATCATTTTGATGTCTTTTGACATAGCACTTCTCTCCTGTAAGCGGAAGATCCGTGTACCCTCATTAGCCCTCCTCATTCTCCCAACCATATTATGTGGGAGTGTGACGAAGGCACTTATTCCCCTGAGAGAGATATTTATTCTCTTTCACGGGTAAATTGTGATTACTTGCAAAAAATAATTTATACAATGTATCATCTAATCTCATATGTTTTTTGTTTACTCTTTACTCCAGAATTCACTGGTTTCTTTCCTATCTTTTCATCTCTTCAGTCCACACAGGTTGATCTGCGCAGTCAGCTCTGCATAACAAAAAGTAAGTCAAAACTATTTGATCTGTTACCATGGCACCACTGAATATACTTTCCTTGAATGTTCAGGGAATAAATGTCCCTCAAAAAAGGACCAAGGCCTTCCGTACTTTCCATAACAAGAAGGCTCACATAGTATGCCTCCAAGAAACACACTTCACCAAAGATTCTACTCCAAAATATATTTCTCCTTTTTATCAACAAATTTACACGGCTTCTGCCTGTACCAAACAAAGGGGTACTCTAATTGCATTTCACCGATCCACACCATTCACCTTATCATCAGAAATTAAAGACCCAGAAGGTAGATACCTGATACTCATGGGTTATATAATGGATACAGCAATCACAGTGATTTCCTACTACACTCCTAACAAACAACCTACACCATTCCTCTCACATATATTACAAGTGATTAATACACACAAAATAGGAACAGTGATAATGTGCGGGGATTCGAATCAGGTCCTCCTCCCATTTCTAGATAAATCACCTTTTACACCATCTAAAATAACCTCTAGATTACATTTTCCTCAACTTCTTTCCAAATACAATCTGGTAGATTCGTGGAGAGAAAGTAACCCAATGAAAAAGAAATTCACTTATTTCTCGCACCCTCATCAAACCTTCACCAGAATAGATCATATTTTTCTAACAATAGGAATGATACCAGAAATTATTGCATCAGATATAATTCCGATTCCGTGGTCTGACCATAATGCAGTATACACTACTATAGCCTCAGCCATACCAAAAGCGCATGACCCAACGTGGTACTTACCAGACATAATGCTCAAACACCCACTACATCAGATGGCCATTGAACAAGCTTTAAAGGAATACATAACAATTAATAATACAACAGACATTTCCCCAATAACACTGTGGGAAGCTCATAAGCCTGTCTTGCGTGGTACAATACAAAGACAAATGGCACTATTTAAACGGGAACGCAAAAATCTAGCAAAAAAACTAGAACTCAATTTTAATGCAGCCTACATATCATTCCAAGATAATCCATCTCAGAGTACAAAATCTCATCTGGAAAAATCTAGATTGGAATACGATCTATTTCTCACTGAGTCAGTTGATAAATCCCTCAAACGCTCCAAACACAATTTCTACATGAATACAAACAAACCAGGCACATATTTGGCACGGGCATTAAATTCAACTAACAAATCTTTCAAACCAATACGTTTGAAATTATCAAAAAATGTTTATACTTGTAATCCAGTTAAAATAGTCTATAAATTTCACTCACACCTCGCAACTTTATACAAGACAAACAATGAATTTAATCCTACAGAGGCTGAATCCTTCTTCTCAAAAATAACCTTACCTGAGTTGTCTCAGAATCAAAAAAGCAGTTTGGATGAGCCTATAACTATAGATGAAGTTGCTAACGCCATAAAAGACCTAAAACTTAACAAAAGACCAGGCCCAGACGGCTACTCGGCTTTATACTATAACACATTCTCAGAAATACTCTCTCCCATTCTCACTGAAACTTTTAACAAACTTCTAGAAGGACATTCTTTTCGGCAAGAAACATTAATGGCAATTGTTTGTATGATCCCAAAACCCCTTTCTGATGATACTTCCTGTGTGAATTATCGGCCTATCTCTCTGTTAAACCTTGATATCAAATTATTAGCAAAAATAATAGCAAAATGCCTCAATAGCATTATAGGAAAATTAATACATGGAGATCAAGTAGGCTTCATGCCAAATAGACAGGCAGGCGATAATATACGCAGGGCAGTGTTATTGGCACATATTGCTAAAAAACGGAAAATCCCTTTATGTTTTCTATCTCTCGATATTAAGAGGGCATTTGATACAGTATCCTGGCAATATATGCAATATTCATTACAAAAATGGGGTTTTGGACCCCACTTTTTAACATGGATCAAAGCATTATATAATAAACCCAAAGCCTATATAAAATATGCTGGATACAAATCTGATGCCTTTAATATCGAAAGAGGTACCCGACAGGGTTGCCCATTATCTCCCTTATTATTTGCCCTTATACTCGAACCCATGGCCGAATACATCAGAACAAACCAAACTATAACTGGCATTGAAGTAGGAGGTATTACACACAAATTATGTATATTTGCAGACAATATATTACTTTTTCTATCATCACCACAGGTCTCTGGTCCTAACTTAATACCAGCTCTTGATGGATTTGCAGCCCTATCCGGCCTTATGATTAATCCTAAGAAATGTCTAGTGCTTAATATTTCGCTCACAAACATGGAATTGATCCCGGCTAGGGCTGCACTCCCATTCACATGGGCAGAAAAATCAATCCCATATCTTGGAATTCATTTAACAGCATCTCATTCTGACTTATTCTCAACCAATTATCCTCCTGTATTAAGACAGATCACAAATCTAATAAAACAATGGTCGCAACTTCCTTTATCCTGGATAGGGAAGATTAATGCAATCAAAATGACTATTCTACCCAAATTGCTTTATCTATTCAGAGTCCTCCCTATTCCAATTCCTTCCTATTTTTTGAGAATAGTACAAAAAAGAGCAACTTCGTTTATATGGGGCTCTTCTAAACCACGTATACCTATACACACACTACATCTTCCCAAAAATAAAGGAGGCCTGGGATACCCTAATTTTACTAACTACTGCAGAACAGCACATTTGGCCAGTCTGTCCAAATACCATGCAAAACAGGAAATCCCATTATGGGTATTTATAGAGGCTTCAAAAAATGACCCTCTATTAATATCAAACTTGTTATGGCTTGATCCTAAAGACCGCTTTAAAATTCATAATCCCATAACTAAACACTTCTTATCTCTCTGGGATAAACTAAAAACCAAATATCAGTTACAATCTCCACACAATCCTCTCCTTTCTTTTATCAGCAATCCGGCCTTTTATCCGGCATGGATCTACCCAAAATCTTTTAAAGCTTGGACAACATCAGGCATTCAGACACTAAATGACTTCATAGTATCTAAATCATTCCTTTCATTCCCATCGCTTAGAGAAAAATATGATCTACCAAACTCTGAGATATTTAGATATCTCCAAATTAAAAAGTTCTATACACCATTCCTAAAGAAGGATACACCATTATCCCAATTATCCATTTTTGAATCAATCTGTACAAAAGATCCATTTGCTAAAGGTACAATTTCATCACTTTATAATCAATTTTATGGAGTAGTAAATCTTAATAGACCCTCTTACGTTCAGAGGTGGGATTAGGACCTGGGACGAACTTTAGAAGACACGGACTGGTCTAACATATGGCTCACATCTAAGTCATCTTCACCCAACATCTTAGCACTGAAGACAAACTATAAAGTCCTAACTCGCTGGTACCTTGTACCCGCTAGAGTGGCAAAATATTCACCTAATACCTCAGCTCTTTGTTTTCGAGGATGCCCAGAAATAGGCACACATTTACACATATGGTGGACGTGCCCAGTAATCCAAACCTTCTGGAAGGAAGTCTTCGTGATTGCATCTAAAATATTTAAAAAAATAATACAACCAGATCCATATATAACTTTACTTAATCTAAAACCGGAATGGTTAACACTCTCTCAATTCAAACTTATGATCCAACTAATAACGGCTGCAAAACAAACAGTGGCCAAGGCATGGAAATCTCCTACATTGGTACTAGCAGAAACAATTCACAGAATGAATAATACAATGTCCCATGCTAAGATGGTAGCCATCGATCAAAATCAAATTCCAAAATTTGAAAAACTTTGGCATCCTTGGATAAAACAACAGTTCCTGTCAAATTTCAATGACTCTGTCCTGTTGCCATGGTAACAGATTAAATGACTTACAGAGATACCCATTCTAAGGCTTCAAAGAGAACTAAAAAGAATAATAAACTGACGAGCGGGACAACCTTGTGGACCATACCTCTGCCTTTCTACCCTTTTTCTTCTTTCTCTTTCCTTTTCTCCACCTTACGATTAAAGCTCATTATCAGAATTTATTTGACCTATATACACTCTACCTGTAAACAATATGTATAGTAGGTATAAATCATTTAAATACCTACAAAAGTAACTAAGGAAATGATATATATCTTTAATTTAGGTTTACGTGAACCCAATGTTTAATATTTGAAATTTCATGATATTTACCTATATAAACCCTACTGTAAAACAATGAGCTTACTTTATAGATCCTTGTAAACTTACTTTATGTATCTTTATAATATTGTATACTCAATAAACTTCTTTTGACAAGGAAAAAATAAAAATAAAAAACTGTCCCGCAATGCCCATTCATCTTCGATCACAGCGTCCGACGACCCGATAAAAAAAAAGGAAAAAACTTTGCCTCCATGGGAGGCTCCCTCTGAGTGAAGTCTCTTTGCGATGACAGCTGTTATATAGCTGAGGGCGGGGCCACCCGGTGACGTAAAGAGATGACCCTGCCCCCTTCTGACGTGACATCACATAACGTCAGGGGGGCGGGGTCACCTGTTTATGTCCCCGGGTGGACCCGCCCGGAGGCTATATGACAGCTGTCATCGCGAAGAGCCTGCCATGGAGGCAGAGTTTTTTCCATTTTTTTTTATCGGGTCGCCAGACGCTGCGATCAAAGAGGAATGGACATTGCGGGACAGTTTTTTTTTAAAAAAGGACTTCCAAATTGTTTACTGTAATTTTTAACATTTTTACACTTTTTTGGGTGAATGGGCCTGATACCCATTCACATAGGGGGGCTGGGATCTGGGGTTCCCCTTGTTAAAGAATGCTTCCAGATTCCAAAAAGCCCCCACCTGCAGGCCCCCACACCCACCGAGCAAGGGTTGTGGGGATGAGGGTTTGGTATGGATTTTGGGGGGACCCCTACTCCATTTTAAAAAAAATGTTGGCGCAGGGTTCCCCTTAATATCCACACCAGACCTGAAGGGCCTGGTATGGATTTTGGGGGACCCCACGCATTTTTTTAAAATTTGGGTGCGGGGTTCCCCTTAATATCCATACCAGACCTGGTAATGGACTGGGGGGGAACCCATGCAGTTTTTTTCAATGATTTTCATCTATATTGCCGGGACCCAACAATACATTACAGCCGCAAGTAGCTTTAAATTACTTTTTTCTTTTAGAAATTTCAGTGGTACTGTTACAGGCATACTAAGGACACCCCCCAGGCATGATAATTAAAGGAATATTTCATTTTTATTGTTTCACTTTAAGCATTATTAAAATCACTGCTCCCGAAAAAAACGGCTGTTTTTAAACGTTTGTTTGCATTGATACATGTCCCCTGGAGCAGGACCCGTGTCCCCAAACACTTTTTATGGCAGTAACTTGCATATAAGCCTTTAAAATTAGCACTTTTGATTTTTCATGTTCGTGTTCCATAGACTTTAACGGTGTTCGCGTTTGTACGAATTCTTTGCCCGTTCGCAAGTTCAGGTGCAAACCAAACTGGGGGGTGTTCAGCTCATCCCTAATCACCAGGTTTAAGATTAGGTTTTTCAATGTGCCACTTTCTCCTTGGTTTAAGAGTGGAGATATATTGTTTCCTCCACCGACTCCAGAAGGTATCGGCAAGGGTTTGTACTTGTCTCCACTGACGTTTGTAAAGGTCCTTTTCACAAAACTGTCCAGCTGGAGCACCAACAAGGCCAGTCTTTTGAGTGAGTAACATAACAGGTGTGAGAATCACTGAATCCTCAGAGTCACTTGAAATAGATGTCAAAGGTCTGGCATTAATGATGGCTGTGACCTCTGCCATAAATGTCTCTAGGCATTCATGGGTAACCCTTGCAGTTCCTACTTACACTAAAGGAAAATATTACAGAGCATAGAACTAAAAGAACATCAAAGACACTTTACGTAAGGTCGTCCTCTAAATATTGTCTCGTCAGCTGGGCTCAAAATGGCAAGATAGAGTTTTTCCTCCCGGTCAGCACTTTTAAATTCCATTCATACACCGCCCACCCAACTTCCAACTTAGGTCAGCTGGCTGTATCAACCAGAAAGTGAAACTCAAGAAATATGATATTAAACCATGTTGCCTTCCAACACAGCCGCTTTGCGCCTAAAGGGAGTATATCACCCTTCTCAGACACGGCTCTTAACGTGTTGCGCTTCCCAACATGTGCTTCAGAAATGGCTCCTATGGAACAGTCCATGACTGTCTTAATGTGTTGCACTTCCCAATATGTGCTGCTTTGCCCTTGAGGGACACACTACCATCATTCTTCAGCAACAGCTTCCCTGTCACCATTCTGCGTCTTCTCCTTTCCAGTATCTTCACGACAAGGTGCAATACAGGCAAGGGGTGTCCATTCTCTCACCATTCACCAGCACACACTCAGACATATTAACCAGCTTTCAGATAAAGAACTTCGAGGCGGGCCTTTCTCACCCATATTACTAACAAAATACACATATGTCACACTATACATCACACAAATCAACCCATTACCATAATATATGCATATATATGTGACCCAGCAAAATAAGCATCCCACCCCCAACCTCCTATAACTCTTTACTGTAGATACGGGTCAGGATTAGGCAGGCTCCCTCACAATGGCCTTTCCTACTACAATTTTGGCATGTCAGCGGTACTTCAGGGTTCTGAATTGGCAGCAAAGCCTCTAACTTGTATAAAGAGACCTTACTGTCAATTCGTCCCTCAACTTGCATAGATAAATGTGAGACCTTCATATATATATATATATATATCTATATATATATAGATATATATATATATATCTATATATATATAGATATATATATATATCGAGTCCAACAACAGATAACAACTTGAACCAATGACAAAACTGCAGCAACAATGAGTAATACTACAACAGGGTGTATCAAATAATTCAAAATACTGTTGGCCTTACTGGAATGTCTGAATATTACCAATACCCTCCAGCATCATTCTCTAGTTGATGCACTACCTCCTTTATTTTATTCTGATCATGGTAGATGGCTATAGTAGCATTAGCTTTATCTTGCTGCAGCATCCTCATAAGGCTCTCATCCCTATCCCAATCTGTTAACCATTCCTGTATCTTCCCTCTCATACCAAGGTTCAGGGCTCTCAGACTAACAGGGCGGTTATAGTTGACATCCACAGACAGATTGGCAATATGCGGTACCACATAATTCTACTCCTGTGTCTGGATTTCAAAGACACTGCCAAGGGTAATCCATGCTCCTCTAGCTATTGTTAGGTTCATAGAACATCCTAGTACCATGACTAACGTTACATTGGTATCCTTTAGGACAAAGAAACAAACTCTCTTATTTCCCAAATAATACACCAGTGTTTCCTTCCTGGCAATGTTTTCCCCATCCAGAACATAGAGTGAGACATCTTCCCAACATTTCTCGTTCACCATCGTGTACTGACCTGGCATACAAAGGACATCATGGTCATGCCTTCAACAGAGGGAAATATCAACCTGCCTCCAGCTTCCATCCTCTCTGCTCACATGTGGGTAAATTTAGCCTCAGATGCAACAAGGTAGAATCCCCAGTCAGCAAGCCCATTGATACCACTGAATATACAGACCGAGTCTGCACTTCTGTATATGGGATCAATGAGGAAGCATAACATCGCTCATAATCCAAACTAGCACTGCCCATCCAGGCATTTATCCACCACCTTGGACTAGTGTAAGAGATGTGTTTTGGCAAAATCTTACTGAGCTGTGATGCCACTGCCCCTCATACAGAGACTGTACACTCAGCTTGATGTTGGTTGATAACTCCGCCTGCCCCTGCGTGCATGCCAAAGCCCCCTCCTCTTTCGGTTACTCCTCAGAAATAAGCATCCTGCATGAACCTCATTCTGTGTCCGCACATCTCTGGGAGTAAGCCACTGGTACAATGACCGCACTTGTTTCAGTGTATATTTAGCACATATAGGGTAATATGATTTTATCAACGACTGTGAGATGTTCTAGTGCCATATGGTGAAGGCATACTGTACCCTGGTAGCCAGCGTTTGGGAAGAGTTTAGATCTATTCGTAGTGGTTCCCCTTTCTCTAACAGAGCATGCCCCTGTGTGTAGTCACTGCCATTACCTGTGCAGGGTTTCAACCTCTCAGGTGAAACATCAACCAGGCAAATCTCCCCCATGTCCAGTTCTGTCTATACCTATAATTAGCTAGACTATCAAAGCTCTGATAATGTTACTTGTGATAGTACAATGATATAAGGTTAGCTATGAAAATAAACACACTGCTTAATAAAACACATCCTTTTTATTTCCCAAGAAAATAGGAAATGCTAACATAAAAACACTAAAGGAAAATATTACAGAGCATATAACAAAAGAACATCAATGATACTTTACGTAAGGTCGTCCTCTAGATATTGTCTGGTCAGCTGGGCTCAAAACGGCAAGGGAGAGAGTTTTTCCTCCCGGTCAGCAGTTTTAAACTCTATTCATACACCGCCCACCCAACCCCATTGCCAGCCCATCAAGGATTTTGACAAATCCAAATCGTTAAGAGGCAGTCCTTCTTAATATATTATTTTTCTGTCTGTCCTATAGGCAGCCTGCTTTATTGTCCTCTAGGGGCAGCATTCGTCCATGAATCACCGCTATGTGATCTGGGTCATCTTCAGTGACAGCTGGTCCTTTGATCTTCTGTAGCTCAACTTATTAATCATCTTGGCAGCCATTGCTCTCTTTGAAGCTTATTTGCAGTTGTGTTAATCAAGCATTTCAATCTTTATCACACCAGGTGGTCGGGAACCAAGCTCTGCCCCCTGCCAGGGGTATTAATCAACACCCTGCTGGGTCAACTTTCAACTTCCAACTTAGGTCACCTGGCTGTATTAACCAGAAAGTAAAACTCCAGAAATATGATATTAACCACTTCACCCCCGGAAGGATTTACCCCCTTCCTGACCAGAGCACTTTTTACAATTTGGCACTGCGTCGATTTAACTGCTAATTGCGCGGTCATGCAATGCTGTACCCAAACAAAATTTACGTCCTTTTCTTCGCACAAATAGAGCTTTCTTTTGATGGTATTTTATCACCTCTGCGGTTTTTATTTTTTGCGCTATAAACAGAAAAAGACCGAAAATTTTGAAAAAAAATGATATTTTCTACTTTTTGTTATAAAAAAATCCAATAAACTCAATTTTAGTCATACATTTAGGCCAAAATGTATTCGGCCACATGTCTTTGGTAAAAAAATTGTCAAAGGGCGAATATTTATTGGTTTGCGCAAAAGTTATAGCGTCTACAAACTAGGGTACATTTTCTGGAATTTGCACAGCTTTTAGTTTATGACTGCCTATGTCATTTCTTGAGGTGCTAAAATGGCAGGGCGGTACAAACCCCCCCAAATGACCCCATTTTGGAAAGTAGACACCCCAAGGAAATTTCTGAGAGGCATGTTGAGCCCATTGAACATTAATTTTTTATGTCCCAAGTGATTGAATAATGACAAAAAAAAAATTACAAAAAGAAAAGTTGTCACTAAATGATATATTGCTCACACAGGCCATGGGCATATGTGGAATTGCACCCCAAAATATATTCAGCTGCTTCTCCTGAGTATGGGGATACCACATATGTGGGATTTTTTGGAAGCCTAGCCGCGTACGGGGCCCCGAAAACCAATCACCGCCTTCAGGATTTCTAAGGGTGTAAATTTTTGATTTCACTCTTCACTGCCTATCACAGTTTCGGAGGCCATGGAATGGCCAGGTGGCACAACCCCCCCCCCCCCCAAATGACCCCATTTTGGAAAGTAGACACCCCAAGCTATTTGCTGAGAGGCATGGTGAGTATTTTGCAGCTCTCGTTTGTTTTTGAAAATGAAGAAAGACAAGAAAAAACTTTTTTTTTTTCTTTTTTCAATTTTCAAAACTTTGTGACAAAAAGTGAGGTCTGCAAAATACTCACTATACCTCTCAGCAAATAGCTTGGGGTGTCTACTTTCCAAAATTGGGTCATTTGGGGGGGGGGGGGTTTGTGCCACCTGGGCATTCCATGGCCTCTGAAACTGTGATAGGCAGTGAAGAGTGAAATCAAAAATTTACGCCCTTAGAAAGCCTGAAGGCGGTGCTTGGTTTTTGGGGTCCTGTACACGGCTAGGCTCCCAAAAAGTCTCACACATGTGGTATCCCCTTCCTGAGGAGAAGCAACAGAATGTATTTTGGGGTGTAATTTCACATATTCCCATGGTATGTTTGAGCAATATATCATTTAGTGACAACTTTGTGCAAAAAAAAAAAAATTGTCTCTTTCCCGCAACTTGTGTCACAATATAAAATATTCAATGGACTCGACATGCCTCTCAGCAAATAGCTTGGGGTGTCTACTTTCCAAAATGGGGTCATTTGGGGGGGTTTTGAACTGTCCTGGCATTTTATGCACAACATTTAGAAGCTTATGTCACACATTACCCACTCTTCTAACCACTTGAAAACAAAGCCCTTTCTGACACTTTTTTTTTACATGAAATTTTTTTTTTTTTTTTTTGCAAGAAAATTACTTTGAACCCCCAAACATTATATATTATTTTAAAGCAAATACCCTACAGATTAAAATGGTGGGTGTTTCATTTTTTTTTCACACAGTATTTGCGCAGCGATTTTTCAAACGCATTTTTTGGGGAAAAAACACACTTTTTAAAATTTTAATGCACTAAGATACACAATATAGCCCAAATGTTTGATGAAATAAAAAAGATAATCTTAGGCCGAGTACATGGATACCAAACATGACATGCTTTAAAATTGCGCACAAACGTGCAGTGGCAACAAAATAAATACATTTTTAAAAGCCTTTAAAAGCCTTTACAGGTTACCACTTTAGATTTACAGAGGAGGTCTACTGCTAAAATTACTGCCCTCGATCTGACCTTCGTGGTGATACCTCACATGCATGGTGCAATTGCTGTTTACATTTGACGCCAGACTGACGCTTGCGTTCACCTTAGCGCGAGAGCAGGGGGGGACAGGGGTGCTTTTTTTTTTTTTATTATTTTTTTGCTTTTTTATCTTATTTTTAATCTGTTATTTTCATTTTTTTTTTAATAATTTTTATTGTTATCTCAGGGAATGTAAATATACCCTATGATAGCAATAGGTAGTGACAGGTACTCTTTTTTGAAAAAATTGGGGTCTATTAGACCCTACATCTCTCCTCTGCCCTCAAAGCATCTGACCACACCAAGATCGGTGTGATAAAATGCTTTCCCAATTTCCCAATGGCACTGTTTACATCCGGCGAAATCTAAGTCATAAAATGCTCGTAGCTTCTGGTTTCTTAGGCCATAGAGATGTTTGGAGACACTCTGATCTCTGATCAGCTCTATGGTCAGCTGGCTGAATCACCGGCTGCATTCTCAGGTTCCCTGTTGAGACAGGAGAGCAAGAGAAAAACACGGAAGATGGTGGGGGGGGGGCACTCCCTCCCACTGCTTGTAAAAGCAGTCTAGAGGCTAATTAGCTGCTAGGATTGTTTTTACATGAAAGCCGACCGCTGGCTGAAAAGAATGATACCAAGATGATACCTAAACCTGCAGGCATCATTCTGGTATAACCACTCAAAGTCGTGAATGGCGTACCTGAAGACAAAATAATAGTTAACAATAAAGCACAGTAAACAGTAAAGTATAAAAAATTGCATACCTGAAAAGCAAACATGATAAAACATAATAACAATAAAACATTGCAGAATAGAATACAGTAAAAAAGAGCAGAACAATAGAGAGAGAATAGAGAGCGAGAGAACAATAAAACGACAACTATTTTTTTTTTATTTTACATTTTTTTGTGTTTTTTTTTTTTTACACTGTTTTTTGTAACTGTAACTTTTATAACTGTAACTGGTTCCAGGTTCGGGTCTCTCAAAATGCGATGGCATCTTGGGAGACCCTGTGAAAGTATGCCTAGTCTGTGCAATGCTGTACCCTACGCTAATACTCAACTAGTGAATGGTAGCATTCAAAACATTCACCAATGCAAAGACCAGGATTGTCAGGACAGGAGGGACAATAATAGCGGGTGTCACGCCTATATCCGCGCTTGCTGCAGACACAACATCTTTTTTGGGGGGGTTCGTTGGATAGGGGTACTCGGGAGGACATAAAGAAAATGCCTCTCATGTAGCTGACTGCATTTGGTTGGGTATGTGAATGGGGGAAGTACGGGCACTGCGGAAGCGGTGGGTTCCCAATTAGGATTGGCGAATGCAGCAGGAAGGGCATTATGGGCACGACGGGCCTGTGTTTGTCTTCTTCTTGGTGGCAGCGGGACACTACTTGTGCTTGCCACCTCACCAGCTTGAACTGCATTTATGGGACTCGCCACATCACCAAGTGTTACTGCAGTGCTGGTTTGACTATGACCGGGGTGTACTAGGCCGCTGGTGCTTGCCAGTTCACCAAAACGCTACCAAAAAAAATGTTAGCGATCGCAGGGATCAGGCCTGACTCTGCGAATGCTGCAGTTATGTGTTTAGTGTTTTGTAAGTGACAGTGATCGATCGATACTGCACTTGGGTGGGCTGGACTGGGCCGGGTGGAGGGGCAAAATGCAGGTGCTAGCAGGTATCTGGGCTGATCCCGCTAACACTGCATTTTTGGGAACCCTAAACTGCCGGGGACGCTAGTATAGATCTGATCGGATCAGATATTGATCCGTTCAGATACTATACCACTAAGGGAGACGTATGCTGCGTGCGTGGGTGTTAGCGGTACTGGCACTAACCTGACGCTGCCTGGGGCTGGTGCTTGCCAGTTCACCAAAACGCTACCAAAAAAACTGTTAGCGATCGCAGGGATCAGGCCTGACTCTGCGAATGCTGCAGTTATGCGTTTAGTGTTTTGTAAGTGACAGTGATCGATCGATACTGCATTTGGGTGGGCTGAGCTGGGCCGGGCGGAGGGGCAAAACGCAGGTGCTAACAGGTATCTGGGTTGATCCCGCTAACACTGCGTTTTTGGGAACCCTAAACTGCTGGGGATGCTAGTATAGATCTGATCGGATCAGATATTGATCCGTTCAGATACTATACCACTAAGGGAGGCGTATGCTGCGTGCGTGGGTGTTAGCGGTACTGGCACTAATCTGACGCTGCCTGGGGCGACGCATATCACCGCTGGGCGATCAGGGGGCTAAACCTTTATTCAGTAATAAACTAACCAGCGTCACCCTTAACAGTTATACGGTGATCACTGGTGAAAGGGTTAACTAGGGGGCAATCAAGTGGTTAAAACCTTTATTCGGTAGTATATGGGGATCCTTATATATTTACCTCCCTAACTAGTGTCAACAGTGACACTAATACAGCGATCAGAAAAATGATCGCTTAGCGACACTGGCGACAGGGGGTGATCAAGGGGTTAAAACTTTATTAGGGGGGGTTAGGGGGGTACCCTAGACCTAAAGGGGGCTAACCCTAACTGCCCTACCACACTAACTGTCACAAACTGACACCATGCAGTAATCAGAAAAAAAAACAAAAAACTGCTTGGTGTCAGTGTGACGGGGGGGGGGAGGTGATCGGGGGGTAAAGGGGGGTGTTATGTGTGCCTGGCATGTTCTATTGGGATGTGTAGTGTTGTGCACACACATTTCAGTCTTCTCTCCTCAGCGCCGGAACGGAAAATGCCGAGCCGAGGAGAGATGACGTCACATCCCCTGCCTCTGTGTACTATACAGAGGCAGGAGAAGATTCTGATTTGCTGGGAGCGATCGCGAGGGGGGGACACGAATGGATGGCCTCCCCCTCATCACTGAACGCTCCCAGACCAAAGCCGACCGCGTCGGCACCGGGGGGGGGCCCAATCGGACCCCCCGCCCGTGGGAAGGCAATCACCTACCAGGTACGTGATTTTGCTTGCCCGTGCCATTCTGCCGACGTATATCGTCGTTAGGCGGTCGGCAAGTGGTTAAACCATGTTTCCTTCCAACACCTCCCATGGGAGAATAGTGAGGTGGGTTAAAAGCCCATGTGCAGCCTTGCTTACTCAAGTATCTTTCTACACTGAGAGTGTCCAAGTTGGAAGGAATTTGCAGTTCCTTTGTTGCTCCTACAAAGTTAGAACCTCTGTCAGAGCGAATGAATTTCACTGGGGCTCTGATTGCAATGAAACATCTTAGAGCGTTAATGAAACTTGAAGTGTCTATTGATTCAATCACTTCAATATGGACAGCTGGGATAGACATGCAGGTGAATATGACTGCCCAGCGTTTACTGTTTGAATGTCTCTCTTTGGTGTACCGGGTGGTGATAGACCAGGGACCAAAAACATCAAGTCCAACATTAGTGAAAGGCGGATCTTTACTAAGTCTGTCAGTTGGTAAGTTGGGCATCTTTTGTATCTGTAACATTCCCTGAAGTTTACAGCAGATAACTCACCTAACATAACATAACTGACCTAACATAACTCACACATCTCTTAGCTCCGACTATTCACAGTCCAGCAGCTTGTAAAGCTCCTTCAGTAAACAGTCGGCCATGGTGTTTTGTTTGGTCAGGGTAGTGCAAAATGAGTAAGTAGGCAACATGATGATGACCTGGAATCACTAAAGGATATTTCTCTGAAAACCTCCTACTCTCAACAGGCCATTTACATCAAGGATTGGATTAAGCTTTCTTAAAACACTGTCTTTATGAACAGGTTTCTGGTTGGGAATACAGTTAATTTCTTTGGCAAAGACTTCTCTCTGTACAGCATAGATTATCCTGTTTTTAGATTGTTCTGGGTAAGCTACTGTGTAGACTTTTTTACAGTGGTGCCAACCTCTGCAGTTGTCATGAGTTAGTGGATCACCTTTTGTAGGACTGAGCTTTGTGGATTAGGCAATTGATAGCTTGAACAAGTGATTTCCAGGTGGATAACCTGCTAAAACGGTGGGTTTTAAACTGGTTGAGAAAAGTTGTTTTAACTGAAACCTGAGGGCAGATTTCCTGATCCTTGTCTACATCTATTAAATTAAATGTGGCAAAGACATTAGTGTTGAAGTCTGGACTTGCTGAAAGGTGGGACCTGTGAACCATGAAGTACTTTCAAGGCGACTGGCTGCAACAGATCTAGTTGCTAAGTCTGCAGGATTGTAGTCTGAAGGCACAAAATGCCATTGTTCTGGGTGGGTGGACCTCCTTATCTTCAACAATCTGTTATTGACATAGACATAGAAACGTCTAGTTTCATTGTAGATGTCACCTAGAACTACTATACTGTCTGTGTAGAACTCAGCTTCTTGAATCTGTATGTTTGTCTCCATTGCAATTAGTTCAGCTAGCTCTACAGCCAATACTGCAGCACAAAGTTCCAATCTAGGTAGGGAGTGTTCAGGGAGTGGTGCAAGTTTTGCTTTACCCATTACAAACCCGATATGACATTGCGCTTTAGTGTCTATGGACTTGAGGTAGGCTGCAGCAGCAATTGCCTTAACGGAAGCATCAGAAAGCACACAAAGTCTTTGCATCTGAACTTCTATAGATGGTACCGGGACATACGGGCGTGGAACTTTGAGGTTAGATAGAGCTGTTAATGAGTCCTTCCAATCTGCTCATAGGTTCTTCCTGTCGGTGGGGAGAGGATTGTCCCAGTCTAACGTCTCACAGGTTAAGTCTGTAAATAGTGCTTTACCCCGGATGGTAACAGGTACTGCAAAACCCATAGGATCATACAGGCTGTTTATGGTAGACAGGACACCTCTATGGGTAAAGGGCTTTTCCTTCGCGTTTACTTAGGTAAAAGTGTCAGATTTTAAATCCCAAAGCAAACCAAGGCTGCAATGTATGGGAAGTAAGTCTGTGCCCAAATCTAAGTCTTTTAACTCGCCAGAATGCTCTTTGGCAGGAAAGGCTTCTATTACTTCCCTACTGTTGGGAGCAATCAGCAGCTACAAAAAGTGTAACTGCTGACTTTTAATAAACAGACACTCACCTGTCCCATGGTCCAGTGAGAAGCCTCGCTTCTCTCCCCCTCCTCTCTGCGGCACCGGCATTGTGTGGGCACCCAGCTGTGGCTTCACAGCCGGGCATGCACTGCGCATGCGCGAGCCGCGCTGCGTGTTGTGAATGGCCAGGCAATCTTCTGGGACCTGTGCTGTGTTCCAGAAGATTGCAGGGATGAAGGGGGTAGAGGTGAACTTCCGCTCGGGGGCGCGGTGCTAAGAGAGGAAGTGGAAGCTGGGTACTTGTGAAAACTAAGTACCCGCCCCCCCCCAAAAAAATGACATGCCAAATGTGGCATGTCAGGGGGTCATAAGTACTTAAAGTGGAAGTTCCATTTTTGGGTGGAACTCTGCTTTAAGTTGGAGCAAGCATTGCCAGAGCTCTTTTGAGGAGACTGATTGCGGCTTCATTTGTGGGTAGTAATTTCAAGCAGTTATCTACATAAAAATCAATGTCCAGAAATTGTCTGACATCTGACCCATACTCTGACTCTCCAACTCTAGCAGAGTGCCTGAGTCCATAAATAGCAACTGCAGGGGAAGGACTGTTGCCAAATATGTGCAGCCTCATGCAGTACTTTGTCATGTCTCTTGAGGAGTTGTTGTCCCTGAACCAAAGGAACCTCAAAAAATTTCTGTGTTCTTCTTTAACAAGAAAGCAATGGAACATTTGTTGTATGTCTGCCACGGATGCAACTGAATCTTTGAGGAGGCGGAGGAGTACTCCCAATAGTCTGCTGTTAAGGTCAGGGCCAGAGAGAAGGACATCATTTAGGGAGACACCCTCCTGCTTGGCACTAGGGTTAAACACTACTCTAACCTTCTGTGGCTTCTTAGGGTGATAGACTACAAAAATAGGTAAGTACCAGCATTCCTCTAAGTCTTTAAGGTTTGGGGCTATCTCTGCATTAGGGATGAGCTTCGTGTTCGAGTCGAACCCATGTTCGACTCGAACATCGGCTGTTCGATCGTTCGCCGAATTGCGAACGTTATGGGCCGTTCGCGCTAAATTCGTGTGGCGCGTCACGGCCCATAATTCACTGCGGCATCGCAGTGCATTGCTGGCTGATGATTGGCCAAGCATGCACTATGACCCGCATGCTTGGCCAATCACAGCGCCGTCAGTAGAGAGAGCTGTAATTGGCCAAAGCCAGGGTGGCTTTGGCCAATTATGGCTCAGGGGATTTAGTACACACCCCACACTATATAAGGCCGCCTGCACGGCGGCCCTGTGTAGTGTGTGTTCCGGTGTGCTGAGAGATAGAGAGAGAGAGAGACAGTGTCATTTGATTTGAGTTAGATAGATTAGGCAGAACAGTCAGTCAGTTAGCTGCACTTACAGTGTATTGTGTATATATATGCATCCCAGGTGTTGCATATATATATATACACTGTATTCAGTTTAGCTAGATCCGTTCCTGTTATCTTCTATCTAGACTATTTACATTTAATGCAGTGCGTCCTGCTCACAGTGTTCAGCTAGATCCGTTCCTGCTATTTACATTTAGTGCAGTGCGTCCTGCTCACAGTGTTCAGCTAGATCCGTTCCTGTTATCTTCTAGACTATTTACATTTAGTGCAGTGCGTCCTGCTCACAGTGTTCAGCTAGATCCGTTCCTCCAATTTACATTTAGTGCAGTGCGTCCTGCTCACAGTGTTCAGCTAGATCCGTTCCTGCTATTTACATTTAGTGCAGTGCGTCCTGCTCACAGTGTTCAGCTAGATCCGTTCCTGCTATTTACATTTAGTGCAGTGCGTCCTGCTCACAGTGTTCAGCTAGATCCGTTCCTGTTATCTTCTAGACTATTTACATTTAGTGCAGTGCGTCCTGCTCACAGTGTTCAGCTAGATCCGTTCCTCCAATTTACATTTAGTGCAGTGCGTCCTGCTCACAGTGTTCAGCTAGATCCGTTCCTGCTATTTACATTTAGTGCAGTGCGTCCTGCTCACAGTGTTCAGCTAGATCCGTTCCTGCTATTTACATTTAGTGCAGTGCGTCCTGCTCACAGTGTTCAGCTAGATCCGTTCCTGTTATTTACATTTAGTGCAGTGCGTCCTGCTCACAGTGTTCAGCTAGATCCGTTCCTGCTATTTACATTTAGTGCAGTGCGTCCTGCTCACAGTGTTCAGCTAGATCCGTTCCTGCTATTTACATTTAGTGCAGTGCGTCCTGCTCACAGTGTTCAGCTAGATCCGTTCCTGTTATCTTCTAGACTATTTACATTTAGTGCAGTGCGTCCTGCTCACAGTGTTCAGCTAGATCCGTTCCTGCTATTTACATTTAGTGCAGTGCGTCCTGCTCACAGTGTTCAGCTAGATCCGTTCCTGCTATTTACATTTAGTGCAGTGCGTCCTGCTCACAGTGTTCAGCTAGATCCGTTCCTGCTATTTACATTTAGTGCAGTGCGTCCTGCTCACAATGTTCAGCTAGATCCGTTCCTGCTATTTACATTTAGTGCAGTGCGTCCTGCTCACAGTGTTCAGCTAGATCCGTTCCTGTTATCTTCTAGACTATTTACATTTAGTGCAGTGCGTCCTGCTCACAGTGTTCAGCTAGATCCGTTCCTGTTATCTTCTAGACTATTTACATTTAGTGCAGTGCGTCCTGCTCACAGTGTTCAGCTAGATCCGTTCCTGTTATCTTCTAGACTATTTACATTTAGTGCAGTGCGTCCTGCTCACAGTGTTCAGCTAGATCCGTTCCTGTTAAATTCCTACTGACAGGCAGGCTTGTCTGGTTACAGTATATAAAGCTACCTGAAGAAAATTACAGGTGTTCTATTTGATCCTATTAGTACCACGGTCAGGCAGCTAGACTATTTACATTTAGTACAGTGCGTCCTGCTCACAGTGTTCAGCTAGATCCGTTCCTGTTATCTTCCTACTGACAGGCAGGCTTGTCTGGTTACAGTATATAAAGCTACCTGAAGAAAATTACAGGTGTTCTATTTGATCCTATTAGTACCACGGTCAGGCAGCTAGACTATTTACATTTAGTACAGTGCGTCCTGCTCACAGTGTTCAGCTAGATCCGTTCCTGTTATCTTCCTACTGACAGGCAGGCTTGTCTGGTTACAGTATATAAAGCTACTTGAAGAAAATTACAGGTGTTCTATCCCAGCTTAGTGCAGCTACAGGCCATTAGTATGTCTGGAAGGCCAAGAAGGAGAGGCAGACAGTCACAAGCCAATAAGAGAGGGCAAGCAGGCTCTGTGTCTAGTGCTGGTCGTGGAGACGGTGCATCCTCATCAGCACGTGGCCATGGGACACGCTTGGCCTTTTTTTCGGCAGCTGGCCGTGTTGAGCCGCAACATGCGGAAGACTTGGTCGAGTGGATGACCAAGCCGTCCTCATCCTCCTCATCCTCTCTCACCCATGCCCAGGGTGCTTTGTCTGGCAAAGCAGCGGCCTCTTCCCTCAGCTCAATGTCATCAGTGACTCCTTCCCTAGCTCCACCATGTCCTCATGAGGATTCCCTCGAACTGTTTGACCACAGTGTTGGGTACATGCTCCAGGAGGATGCCCAGCGTTTGGAAGGCTCTGATGACGATACTGAGCTCGATGAAGGCAGTAACATGAGCACGGACAGAGGGGGTGCCCAAGAAGGACAGCAATCTGGCAGTCATGCTCCCCCTGCTGCAGCATACTGCCAGGTTTGCTCCAGTGATGAGGAGGGAGGGGATGATGAGGTCACTGACTCAACGTGGGTGCCTGATAGGAGAGAGGAGGAGGAGGAGGAGGAGGAGGAGGAGGCGGCGGCACATCACCAACGAGGCAGGATGCCCTCCAGGGGCCAGCCTAAGGGCAGCACATTGACTGCATCACACCCCAAAGCTCCACATGTGCAGGGCGCTGCAGTCTCTGCGCGTTATTCAAAAAGTTCTTTGGTGTGGGCCTTTTTTGAGACGAGTGCATCAGATCGCACCGCTGCTATTTGCAACATATGTCTCAAGCGTATCTCGCGTGGCCAAAACATCTCCCGCTTGGGTACCACATGCTTGACCAGACATATGTTGACCTGCCATGCAGTTCGTTGGCAAGCGTATCTAAAAGACCCACACCAAAGAACAAAGAGGATCTCTCCTTGCTCCTCATCAGCTGAGATTTCCAACCCCACTAGACCTTCAGTCCTCTCTGAGACCTGCAGTGAGAGGAATGAAGGTGTAGAATTAGGTGTGTCACAGCCAAGTACTTGTGGGCAATCTGCTTTTGGTACACCGATGTCAGATTGTACCAGGCAAATTTCCCTGCCCCAGCTGCTGCACCGCCGAAAGAAGTTTGCTCCCAGCCATCCACATGCCCAGCGGTTGAATGCTAGCTTGGCAAAATTGCTAGCACTTCAACTGCTGCCTTTTCAGTTGGTAGACTCTGCCCCCTTCCGTGAGTTTGTGGAATGTGCGGTTCCTCAGTGGCAGGTACCCAAACGCCACTTTTTCTCACGGAAGGCGATTCCGGCTCTCTACCGGCATGTGGAAGGCAATGTCCATGCCTCGCTGGACAGGGCGGTCAGCGGTAAGGTGCATATTACCGCTGACTCATGGTCCAGCAGGCATGGACAGGGACGTTACCTAAGTTTCACGGCGCATTGGGTGACTCTGCTGGCAGCTGGGAAGGATGCAGGACAAGGTGCAGTAGTGTTGGAGGTTGTTCCGCCACCACGCCTCCAAAATGCTGATTGTGACACACCTCTCTCCTCCACCCCCTCCTCTTCTTCTTCCTCCATGGCCTCTTCCTCGGAACCAGCGGTGCTCCGTAGTCGTTCAAGGGGCTACGCAAGTACGCAGGCCAAAAGATGCCATGCGGTGCTTGAGCTGGTGTGCTTGGGGGACAGGAGCCACACTGGGGCAGAGGTTCTGTCAGCTCTGCAGGGGCAGGTTCAGAGGTGGTTGACACCACGCCAACTTAAGGCAGGAATGGTGGTTTGCGACAATGGCACCAACCTCCTCTCTGCCCTCCGACAGGGACAAATGACCCATGTGCCCTGTTTGGCTCACGTCCTTAACTTGGTGGTGCAGCGGTTCTTGGGCAGGTACCCGGGCTTACAGGATGTCCTGAGGCAGGCCAGGAAAGTCTGTGTGCATTTCCGCCGGTCATATAATGCCAGTGCTCGGCTGACGGACCTCCAAAAGGAGTTTAACCTGCCCAAGAACCGCCTAATCTGTGACATGCCCACCAGGTGGAACTCAACGTTGGCCATGCTGCAGCGGCTGCACACGCAGCAGAGGGCCATCAATGAGTACCTGTGCGACTATGGCACCAGGACAGGGTCAGGGGAGCTTGGTTTTTTTTCCCCACGCCAGTGGGCCATGATCAGGGATGCATGCACTGTCCTGTCACCATTCGAGGAGGCCACGAGGATGGTGAGCAGTGACAGTGCATGCATCAGTGACACTGTCCCCCTTGTCCACCTGTTGGAGCACACGCTGCGTGGAATAATGGACAGGGCACTTGAGGCAGAACAGAGGCAGGAAGAGGAGGACTTCCTTAGCTCTCAAGGCCCCCTTTATCCAGACAGTGTTCCTGCGTGCCCGCCGATCACACAGGAAGAGGACGAGGAGGAAGAGGAGGAGGAGGAAGATTGTATCAGTATGGAGGTGGAGCCTGGCACTCAGCATCAGCAGCAGTCTTTAAGGGATCAGTCCCAAGAAACACATGGACTTGTACGTGGCTGGGAGGAGGTGGCTGCGGACCATGTCGTTCTTAGTGACCCAGAGGACTCCGGACCGAATGCCTCAGCAAACCTACGCTGCATGGCCTCCCTGATCCTGCAAAGCCTGCGTAAGGATCCTCGTATTCGTGGTATCAAGGAGAAGGACCAATACTGGCTGGCAACCCTCCTTGATCCACGTTACAAGGGTAAGGTTGCGGACCTTATCTTGCCATCGCAGAGGGAGCAGAGGATGAAACATCTTCGGGAGGCCTTGCAGAAAGGTCTGTGCAACGCGTTCCCAGAGACTGGGAGGTTACAAACTCCTGTTTCTGGACAACGTGTTGCTGAGGCTTCGGTCAGTCAAAGAAGGAGCGGTGGAGAAGGTGGCCGTCTGACCGATGCGTTCAGACAATTTTTTGGTCCGCAGCCCCAAGGTATGATCGGTTCCAGCAACCATCGCCAGCGTCTGTTTTACATGGTGCAGGAATACCTAGGGGCAAGATCAGACTTGGACACCTTTCCCACCGAAAATCCTCTGGGTTACTGGGTCTTGAGGATGGATCACTGGCCAGAGCTTGCACAGTATGCAATTGAGCTACTGGCCTGTCCTGCATCCAGCGTTCTTTCGGAACGCACATTCAGTGCTGCTGGAGGCGTGGTAACCGATCACAGGGTGCGTCTGTCCACCGACTCGGTCGATCGGCTGACCTTCATAAAAATGAATGAGTCTTGGATCACCACCAGCTACCAAGCACCTGATGCTGATGTAACCGAATAATTTTTTTTGAAATCTCAGATCCCTTCAAAGACTGCCTATGCTGATGCTGAGTGACTATCCCTGAGTAATTATCCTCTTCCTCCTCAATCATCACGCTGATAGCTTGTAAGAACATTTTTGGTTCTGGGCGCCACCACCAGTGCCTAAGGCACAATTTTTCAGCCCCTGTTTAACAGGGGCGTGTAATTACAATTTTTGATGTAATACTTTGCAGCAGGGCTCGTTCCTGCATTCCAACTAGAGTGTCTGTGAGGGGTTGCAGTGTTGTGGCACCAGCACCAGTGCCTAAGGCCCAATTTTTCTGCCCCTGTCTAACAGGGGCGTGTAATTACAATTTTTGATGCAATACTTTGCAGCAGGGCTCGTTCCTGCGTTCCAACTAGAGTGTCTGTGAGGGGTTGCAGTGTTGTGGCACCAGCACCAGTGCCTAAGGCCCAATTTTTCTGCCCCTGTCTAACAGGGGCGTGTAATTACAATTTTTGAAGCAATACTTTGCAGCAGGGCTCGTTCCTGCGTTCCAACTAGAGTGTCTGTGAGGGGTTGCAGTGTTGTGGCACCAGCACCAGTGCCTAAGGCCTAATTTTTCAGCTCCTGTTCAACAGGGGCATGTAATTACAATTCTTGATCTAATATTTCACAGCAGGGCCCTGTGAGGGCTTACAGTGTTGTGGCCACAGCAACACCTAAGGCCCAAATTTCTGCTGAATATATAGGGCAGGACCCTACTTTCAAACATCTAACTTACAAACGACTCCTACTTGCAAACGGAAGGAGACAACAGGAAGTGAGATGAAATCTACCCCTAGGAAGGGAAATTCTCTCCTGTAAGAGTTAATATGGGAAAACAATTTCTCCTTTCCACTGATGCTTTCCAATCCTTGTTCCACAAAAAAACCCAAATTTTCAAAAAACATTTTTCATTGGGACAAAAAAGTGAGGTGAAATCTTCTGAAGAGGAGGAAAGACAGCAAAACAAATGTCACAGGGGTGATAACCCTTCCCTATGTTTTCCAAAAAGCTTAGAAAAGATTTTTTGGCTGGAGCTAAACACGTTAAAAATGTTCAAAATTACAAACAGATTCTACTTAACAACAAACCTACAGTCCCTGTCTTGTTTGCACCGCCTGTATACTGCTGTTCAGAGTATATAGGGCCTGGTGGCCCCACACCTTTCCTTATTTTAATTTGGGTGCGGGGTTCCCCTTAATATCCATACAAGACCCGAAGGGTCTTGGACTGGGGGGTACCCATGCCGTTTGTCTCACTGATTTTCATCCATATTGCCATGACCCGACATGACATTAAACCCGCAAGCAGTTTTAAATGAGATTTTTTCCTTTAAAAATGACATTTGGTGCAGGGACTGTTCTAAACATGGGAAACACGCGTCACTTTACAGGCATACTATAGACACCCCCCAGTTACGATATTTAAAGGAATATTTCACTTTTTTTTTTTTTACTTTAAGCATCATTAAAATCCCTGCTCCCGAAAAAACGGCCGTTTTTAAAAGTTTTTTTTGCATTGATACATGTCCCCTGGGGTAGGACCCGGGTCCCCAAACCCTTTTTAGGACAATACCATGCAAATTAGCCTTTAAAATGAGCACTTTTGATTTCGAACGTTCGAGTCCCATAGACGTCAATGGGGTTCTAACGTTCGTGCGAACTTTCGGTCCGTTCGCGGGTTCTGGTGCGAACCGAACCGGGGGGTGTTCGGCTCATCCCTACTCTGCATGACCATTCTTGGATATTTTCTCCATGAAGGAAAAGAAGTGTTCTCTTATCTCTGGCTTTCTTTGAAGATTGTGTCATAGGGAAGTGAAGCGTTTATATACTTACTCCCTGTTGTTAGGCAAACGTGGTCTTCCTGGCCTAAAGGGAAGAGGTGCAACCCAGCTATTAGACTCATCTTTCTCTATACTCTTTTCCAGAACATACAGGAAGACCCTATCCTCCATGGACATTGCTACCTGATTGTCCTCCTTTGCTCTCCTGAACACTGTGCATCAGTGGCGGCTGGTGCGCGAAATTTTTTGGGGGGGCGCCAACAAACAGAAAAATTTGCAGCCACTGTGCCCATCAATTGCAACCACTGTGCCATCAAACGCAGGCACTGTGCCCATCAATTGCAGCCACTGTACCCATCAATTGCAGCCACTGTGCCATCAAATGCAGCCACTGTTACCCTCTGCCCACTCGCCATCTGCCCAGAACTTACCCTGACTCGGTGGCTGGTCAGGCAGTGGGTGAAGGTGGTGAGCGATGGGACCTTGCAGCGGGTTAGACAGCGGCTCCTGTGTCCTCCATGTGTCTTCTCCCCTCCTCCTGAAAGGTGTCCAATCGCAGCGCCTGTCCTTTCAGCCAATCAGGTGATAGGTAACAGACCTGCACACCTAGACAGGTTTTGGAACAGGATCTGCCACCTGTAATTGCTTTGCAGACTTCAGTGCACTGTGAAGTGATTGTTATTGCTTTTGTACTAGAGTACATTTGTATTCTATTATACTCTTTATGTGCATTGTATTGAAATTTAGTAATTACAGTTATATATCGAACTGGTCAGACACAATTTGCATCATGGGTCACCCCCCCCAGCTGTATGCTTCATACAAAGTCCCAAACCTCTTTCTTCAATGAATTGTCAAACAGGGATGGAGGCATTGTACCTACAGGTCCTATGCCTCATATAAAGTCCTAAATTTTCCCTTTCCCCGAAGTGCAATTTGGGTAGGTTTAGGGGAGCAATCATTGCTTACTCTACGTCAGTATGTTGAGCCCATATTCATTACATGTTCACTATCCCATGTTGTTTGTCTGTGAGCGGTGTGGGCTGGCTTGGTCTGGTTGTTTTCCCTAGTCCCGGGAGCTGCAATGCGCACCAGATGTCCTCCCCTTCCCTCTTTGCCTTCTGGCGATGTGGGGGATTGGGCTGGCGTCTCGCTGTGTATCAGCGTCACGCCCCCAGTGCCGCACGTTGGCGTCAATGTGCAGGCGATGTGTGATGACATCAGCGTTACTTTGAGGGAGTATGGCGCCAATTGCCGAGCAGACTATCCTGCTTAGGTGATGGTGCCTCACCTCAATTTTTTTGCCAGCATGAAGTCGGTGGTCACCCTTCATTACACTAGAGTACAAATACTCCCCTCAGTTATATATCTAGATATATATCTATATCTATTTTTTTTCCTCATGCCCTCAGCTTGCAGTGTCCTTTTGGAACCACTGCTCCCTCTTGTGTTCCAAGGCATAGGTGCACACAGCACCTGGGTATGCTTATCCCCCTCTCTTCCTATATATATATATATATATATATATATATATATATATATATATATATATATATATATATATATGTGTGTGTGTGTGTGTGTGTGTGTGGGCTGTTGAACACACAGTGAGGAGCTATCCCATCAGGGAGCATGAAGGATAGATACTGGTCTGAAAGGCATGATGCTCTCTTTTTTCACTGCACAAGGTCACAGATGTTCTCTGTGGTAGCTGGCCTCTTTGGACATTGATATATAAGTGTAGCGCTAAAACTTATTAAATTGGTAAATACCAACTAACAACCTTGTAAGGTGAATCTTTGGACATTGTGCACTAATTTGGACCATGTGTGTTGGCCTAGGAGTTCCAGCAAGTATTTTGATAGAATTGTCTTTCCCTTGGTGTGTGGTTTCTATTTCACATGTAGCCCCCATGGGTTGAGGTACATTAAGTCACCTTTATATTTCCACTTACTCTACACTTAGATATGGCATTTTCCCCATATGATCACATTTTCACTCACTACCTCTCGGTAATAACATTGGCCCACACTTTACCATGTTAAATAGGTACACTTCATACTATATGTAATAATACACATAATTTCAACACTTATTTGCAGAGGTTCCGCGGATATGCCATTTACATCACCCCTGACCATCCATGGGAGACCTTACTCCCAGGGACATCCATCTCCTGAGTGTTTTTCCATCAAATATAGTGGATTTTCCACCTCAGCTCCCAGGGCTAGTGAATTGTTCGGCCAGCCTGCAGCTCTCTTCGCTCTATTTCAGACTCATAGCTATATTGTAAGTATGGATGGATATTTTCCATACTTTTGTTTTTCCTCCCCCTCCCCTGCCCTCTTATACTGAGACCGATTATTAACGTGTTAATTATAGATATATATCAAGCATCTGCTCCTGATGAGTGGAGGTCATCCACGAAACGCGACAAGCTATGTTGATGCCACTATCATGTTTACAGTCAGGATCGTTCCATCAATTTTATTCTGTTTTATTGCAATATGTTGTAACAATTATGTACTTTTATATATGTATTGTGTGATACATGGGTTATGTGTCTGACATTATTATTATTGTGGATTATTTTGCTATATTATGTTGTTTTGGTTGTACACATCATATATCGAATACATTTTTATTCTATTATACTCTTTATGTGGATTGTATTAACATTTAGTAGTTACAGTTATATAACAAACTGGTCAAACACAATTTGCATCATGGTCACCCCCCAGCTGTATGCCTCATACAAAGTCCCAAACCTCTTTCTTCAATGCTGCTACCTACTCTTGACTCACCGTAGGCAGCTGCTTTTAATGTTTCTGCTTCTGCAATGGTGGCAGCAGTGTCTCGGTCCACTGCCAGCCTCTCATGTTAGCTCCTAGGATAGCCTGCTGCATTTTCAGAGATGCTCCTGCTGAGCTAGTTCAGCCTCCAGGCGTACTTTTTCCTGCTCTCTGTCCTGCTTCCGCCTCACCTTTTCTGCATCAAGGTGTGCCTTTTCTCTTCTCATTTGCAACACTTGGTCTGTGAATGCGGCTCTGGCTCTCGCAGCTTTGGCTTTCGAACGGCGATCGCTGCTGCATTTGAGACCGATGACTTGGATGAGCTTGCTTGCGATCATGTTTTGTAGAAAGGTGCATGACTGTGAGACATGGCTGTGGTGGAGAAGCTGTCCTGTTGTGTAGAGACTAGACTTGTGCACAACGGAAATTTCATTTAGTTTCGATTCGTTGTCATTCCTAAAATACATAATTTCGTTCTGTTAGATTTGTTATGTTATGTTAATACGTTTTCGGATAATTCGTTATTTCTGTAGCGTGTCGATATTTGTTATACTGAATCTCAAATCATGTCAAATTTATTCGTTATATGCGCTATAATTTTGTTCGTATTTGTTGAAATTCGATATTTATGTATGTATATATATTTGTGATAATAATTCCTAGTTTGGAAAGTCATTTTTTTATTGAATCTTTTAACACACACAATGACAATATCTATTCTCTTCTGCTCAAATACAATACAACACCCTTCTCACTCTGTTCTCAGGAATGCACTTTGCCAGTAATCCAACCTCCAGCACAAAATTAATCAGCTGATTAGACTGTAAGATTTACTTTGAGTTGACCTTTTGTTTCATTAGATCTTTAACGAATTACCAAATCATGTCGAATTCATTCATATTCGCTATAATTTCTTTTGTATTAGTTGACATTCAATATTTATGTATGTATATTGATTCATGATAACGATTCGTAGTTTGGAAAGTTGTTTGTTTATTGAATCTATTAACACACACAATGACAATATCTCTTCTCCTCTACTCAAATACAATACAACACCCTTCTCACTCAGTTCTCAGGAATGCACTTTTCCAGTAATCCAACCTCCAGCACAAAATTAATCAGCTGATTGGACTGTAAGATTTACTTTGAGTCGACCTTTTGTTTCATAGATCTTTAACGAATTACCCGAGTGCGGGATTTTGCTGCGTGAGAGCATGTCTCTGAGTAGCCTGGCTCCTTGCTTCACCTGCTGAAGACCCGTTTCATCTAAGGCATCTGACTCTATGGACCCTGCGTAGCCCTGGGCTGTACAGTCTTCTGAAGTCAGCTTATCTTCACCTCAGAGGTCAGCAAAAATTTCACTATTCTGTCTCTAGGACAGAGAGCTAAACCGACCTGCTCCATAAACTCCAGATACCATATTTCTTTTGATCTTAAATTTATTGGAACAAGCCAGGTGAAACTACAAATTGATCAAATAAACACCAATCAGTACAAATTTGCATCAATAAAGAAAAAATGCTTTATAACACAGAATGGGATAACAAGCACTCACTTTTTAAGCTCGCTGAGGGGTGATGGTGAGAGATTGAAGAAAACATGCCTTACTGTCTTGCTGTAGATTCTTAAAATGGAAGTCACTTCCTCTAGAGCAGGCATGGCCAATTGCGGCCCACGTTCTGGTAATTTGAATTACCAGAACCAGGCCACAAAAGATATATACCATATTTATGGCCCTGCCTCAGAGGACAGGAAGGAGGTGGGACAAGTGCCATCAGATTACATACAGGAGAATCTCCTGTTTACTCAGCGGCATCTGTAATAGGAAGTCCCATCTCCTGGGCTGCCATTGGACGACTGTTCTGTTTATCAGAGGAAGGGGGTCTTTGTATTAAAGAGGCCGCTGAGTAAATAGGAGATTCTCCTGTATGTAATCTGTTGGCGCTTGTTCCACCCACCTCCCTGTCCCCTCCAAGGCTGCAGATGGGCATCTATCAGGCTGCACTGATGGCAATGGTAAGGCTGCATTTATGGCAGATGTGAGGCTGCATTCAGAGGCTGCATTAATGGCAATGGTGAGGCTGCATTGATAGGCATTAGGCACTACCATTATTTTGCTTCACAGCTCTTTATTTAAAATGTAAGTTTTTTCCTGAAACTTCCCTCCTTAAAATGAAGGAGCGTGTTAAAGGCTGATAAATACAGCATATCCAAATAACACGCCTGAGCTCATCTCTTCACCACACACAGCCACAAAGGCAAGAGAATTCTTGTTAGGCAGTGCATTAGTGCTCGGACAAACACACTAATGCCCCGTACACACGGTCGGATTTTCCGACGGAAAATGTGCGATCGGAGAGTGTTGTCGGAAATTCCGACCGTGTGTGGGCTCCATCGGACATTTTCCATCGGATTTTCCGACACACAAAGTTTGAGAGCAGGCTATAAAATTTTCCGACAACAAAATCCGATCGCGTCAATTCCGACCGTGTGTGGACAATTCCGACGCACAAAGTGCCACACATGCTCAGAAGAAATTCCGAGATGGAACAGCTCGGTCTGGTAAAATTAGCATTCGGAATGGATAAAGCACTTTCGTCAGGCTGCAATCTTTAAAATTGTTTAATACAGCGCACTCTCTTCTTCTTTATAATGCAGGAAGAACGAAGTAGTTTTGCTGCTGATATTCACACAGACTTCTCACAAATTTCTTTCTTTCTTATTTATCGTGATTCCCTCAATATATTATATTATTATTTTTAAAGCCTGAGGTGATTATTTTTTTTTTTTTGGTTTGTATTTTTTCAAGGCTGATCTTGGTTTTTTGGTTTTTTTTTTTTTTTTTTTTTTTTTTAGTTATTTAACATCCAGAATATTTTTGTGTGTGTTTTGTCTGTCAAGTTACCACAACACCATTATTATTTTGTATTATTTAATCTCAAGGAGATTGTTTGGTGTTGGTGTCTCTTGTTAATTTCACATTGTATTTTTGAAATGTACCTGCCTCCTCACAAACAAACTGTCCTATTTGAAGGAAAACACACATAGGCGAGTATAATTGAAACCAAAAAACCTTTATTAAGGGTTAAGGGCTCAGAACCAAACAAAGAGGGAGGCAATGCTGGAGAAACAGCAGAAATTGGTGAAGCCTTTGACCCCCAGGGCAGACATTTATTTTACTGCAAAATTGGTGGCCTGAGGAGTCCATAACTAAGGGAGTGCAGTCTGGTCCAGAAGTCCCAGAGATCATGAAAGCAGCAGATGACATGTATGTCCCCAGGCTGTGGTCATACAAGAGCCTGCATCTTTTGCCAGACCAGACTGAACCCAGGGTCATCACTCTCTGGTCTTCCTTCCACGCTGTGGCTGTAGTGGTGTAGTTGTGGCAGGAGGAGGAGGAGGAGGATGTTCCAACTCAATCACGTGGGTATTGGGTGTGATTTCGCCCCTCACCCCCTTAGTTAAGTTTGGTGGTAGCCATGCAGGCAAAGGCCTCTTCAGGAGTGGGGGTGGCTCTGAGGGACGCAGAAGCCTCCTGAATGAGCCTGAGGGCTGAATCCTGCACGTGACTCCCCTTCCTGGGTCTTTTGTTTGGAAGGCGGAGGGGAGGAACCTGCGATTGTCAGGCTCCTACTGGTCGCAGGCTTCTCCTGGCTGCCACTTAGTGCCGCCTCCTCCTGGCTACCACATTCCACAGCCTCCTCCTGTGTGCCACATTCCAGAGCCTCGTCCTGGCTGAGGTCTTCCTGTGTATGAAAAAGGGACATAGTTTTAGTTTTTACTTCATCAATCACACACAATTTTCATCTCATGACTGTTGCAAATTGAATTTTAACAAATATAAAAGACTAGCATTCTGAGCCCAGCATTTTTCATTCTTGTCCCAATTATTTTGGCCCACTACTGTCTATTGATATGTAAAACACTTTATTAAATCAGCAATTAGTGATCAATAACATCTAGTAAAGATCATTTCTTTATAGACCAGAAATCTGTAGAAGAATGCTATACCTGGCTCAAGCTGGGCTCCTCCACTTTTTCCTGGCTGGAAGTCCCAGGTTGGACATCGGAAGCCTCAGCTGGGGTGGAAGGAAGAGTGGAAGGAAGGGTTGAGAGTGATTCCCTGACTCCAGTCTGGTCTGACAGAAATCGCAGTCTCTCATAGTACCACAGCCTGGGGAAATAAATGTCATCTGCTGCAGCTCCGGATCTCTGGGAATCCGTGACCTTCTTGCGCTCCCTAGGATAAGTGCTCCTCAGGCCACCAATTTTGTCTTTTAAATAAGGGATGGTTGCTGTGGGGACCACCGGCTTCACCAACTCCAGCAGTTTCTCCAGCGCTGTCTGCCTCTTTTGTTTATAATTATAATGTGGATGTTTCACCTGCCACAGACAGGGCAGCTCCCTGTATTTGTCTATGAACTGGGGGAGGAAGTTATGGTCATTGAAGCCATCCATTTTCTCTGCAAGACACAACACAAGACAAACCCTAATGTCAGGCAAAACTCTAGAAGCAGTATAGGCCCAAGTTTAGATCTTACCTTCGTTATCACGATCGGTGCCTCCGATACTCCTTCCTCCGCTCACAGATCGTACGTGCTACGCATGCGTGTTACGCTTTATACACACTGCGCATGCGTGAAACTCCGCCCACCCCTGACGTTCTTTCTATTCTATTCCCCGCCCCTTCTCGTTCGGCGCAATGGGGGAAGAGCACATGGCGGAGATACAACAGGTGCGTACTAATTACAGAAACGAGGAGGAGGGGGAGGAAAGCCCGGAGCCAGAAACGTCCCGATCCAGAAGGAGACGATTTAAGGCCTCAAATATGTCCTTTGGGGAGATGTTGGAGATGGTCGACATCCTGAAGAGGGCCGACTATGACGGGAATTATGGACTTTACCCCAACCCCAATGTCCGAAAGGCCAAGATCATGGTGAAAGTGGTCAAGAGTCTGCACCGGAATTGCGGTGTACGATGATCAAAAGATCAGCTCAGGAAGCGGTGGTCGGACCTAAAATTAAGAGAGCACGAGCAGTACAGAAAGATCCGGAGAATGCTGCAAAAAAGTAAGTAGTTGTCCTGTGTTCCTATTTCATGTTCATGGGCACATTATTCATTCGTATGAAACATTGTTCGTTCGGCCTAGAAAACAACATTGTTTTGGCCATATGCATTTACCCACATTTTTTATGGCCTACTTGTCTGCAAATAATTTGGTTGTGTAGATGGGTTTGTAACTAGAATGAAATGCAAACTAGATTCTGTGTAAGGAGAGGACACTCAGCAGCAGTTTTCACATCTGGATGCTGGAGCACTAGTGTGGGACACATGAACACCCTTTTTATTAGGGGGCCCACATAGGTGCTCCAGTGTATACTATAGGGGTGTCTCCATCTGTGAAGTTTGTAAAAAAACAGGTAAAGTATTGAAGCTTGACAAAGGATACTAAAAATTCTACATTTTGGAACTCTGCCAAAATAGACAATTGTACCCCACTTCCAAGCAATGTTTCATATTCCTATTTCTGCCATCAAATATCTGTGTGTTAAGTATACCTATTTTTTTTACATAGGGGATAAAAGACTCGGAGGACACCCCTCATCTGAGGAGACCACAGACCCCCCACCTCTGGAAGAAGGGGAAATCCACCCAAGCCAAGCAGGGCAGGAGGAGGAAGATGTGGTGGAAATTGGCACCACAACAGGTGAGTGTCTGCGACCACAGGCTCAGGTAAGAGATGGATGCCGGCAGATTTATAATACATGGTGTGTTTTTGTTTCTATCTTTTTAGGTGATCGTGATGTTGTGGATCCAGGCCATTTCACCTCGGAAAGTGCACAAATCCTGATCGGGGAGATCATGGGGTGTAATAGGGACTTGGAAAACATCCTGAAAAACATCAATGATGTTCAACACAAAATGAAGAACACCATTGATGTTTTAGAGAGAGTTTAAAACCCCTCAAAATCCCTTTTTTTGTTTGTGCTTTTTGTGAGCTAAACATTTTTACCATTTTTTGACATATTTGCGAAAAGCCAAATTTTGAAGAGGACACATGTGTGTCAACATGTGCTATCTGCCATCACAGGAGATCAATGGAATGCGTTTTGAGGGTGCAACCCTTTCCTCAATAATAAAGTAGCTGTGAGGAAGGGGTTGCACCCACAAAACACGTCCCTTGATCCCCCGTGATGGCAGGTAGCACATGTTGACATTCGGCAATTGGTGTGCATCTTCAAAATTTGGCTTTTCTAGGGGTGACTTCACCCCATCTGAACACAATATCAAACACAGTTTGTAAATACTCATGCCTGATATTGCCTTCAAGTTCTACCAAATGTGAACTTGTGTAAGTTCAAGATTTGTGTCTTTCTTGTTGGTTTTAAACATGCCTGTTTTATCTTAAATGGACATTTCTATTTTTTCTAATGTGACCCCAAAAATTGTTATACAACAAACATGTTGGTTTGTTTTAAAAACCTTTTCTAAATGCACATGTGATTGTGCTGGTATTAAAAAGATTGATAATCAAGAATGTGTGGATTATTGCTTCAACGCTCCCAAACTTTTGTTGTGCTCTAATTGGTGTTTTCAGTGACAATAGGGGTTATTTCCTAAGGGCAAATCCACTTTGCACTACAAGTGCAGTTTCAACTGCACTTGTAGTGCAAAGTGTCTTTGCCTTTAGTAAATAACACCCAACAGTGCTTTGTAATTTTACACAATCACGCTATTTTCAGGACTCACCACATTTCTGTCAGGGTCAGCTAAAAGAAACACAAGCAGTAAATCTCACCAAAGATTTTAGTAGTTACATTTTTTTTTTTATTTGAAAAAGGTTTCAGACATTGTCTGGCATAGTGATAGCCCCCTTACCCGCAAAGTATTCAAGGTATCTTAGACGGACATCACGGGCACTCAGGGGGGGCAAGCCAGGACGGCCACTTTCAAGCGCCGTCAGGGTTGGTTCATTTTGAATTCCAGCCTCAGGCCCAACCAAGCCAGAATAGTTGGCAGAATGTTGCCATAAAAAGTTGTGTAGAACACAGCACGCCAGGATGATATGATTCCGTTTGTACTCCACCATGTGTATGGGTGTAAGAAATAGGCGGAACCGGCTGACCATGATTCCAAACCTGTTCTCCACCACTCTTCTGGCTCTGGCCTGCCGGTAATTAAAAACCCTCTGATCCGGATCGGGAATGGCCGCATAAGATGGTCCCCCAGCGCAAACGCTTCATCTGCAACGAAGACAAATGGGAGTCCTTCCACATTGTCTTCTGGAGGTGGCAAGTCCAAGCTGCCATTCTGGAGACACCTGTAGAACTCCGTCTGGACGATGACTCCACCATCGGACATCCGGCCATTCTTCCCCACGTCCGCATACAGGAACTCGTAAGTAGCCGACACCACCGCCAACATCACAATACTATTGAACCCCTTATAGTTGAAATAGTATAACCCCGAGTTGGGTGGTGGGACGATGTGGAATTGTTTCCCATCAATTACCCCTCCGCAGTTAGGAAAGTCCCACTGCTGGGCAAAGTGGGAGGCCACAGTCTGCAAATCCTGTGGCGTGGAAGGAAACTGTGGAGTCAAACAAGAAAAAAAATTAGTAATTTTGCACATAAACAGAGAAAGCAGATTAGACACAAACATTCTTGGCCAACATCAAGATAACATTTATTTGAGGGAGTTTTTAAAGACCAAAGTATAAGGTACACCTATCAGATTCCCCCTCCCCCCCTCTCATGGGCCATTTCTAACATTTTAAGGGGGGGGCTCTTGGACAGGTAACCCTCTCCACTTCATTGAGAGATGAATGCCTAAATAATGTGTATTACTTTGGCCAGCCCCTCCTTAGTATACACTATTGACAGCCCACTGGACAGGTAAGAAGTGTCATAATACAAAGATATAAGTACACATTGTACACATTTGAGCACATTTGGAAATTCTACTATTACCTATCAAGATAATAATAGTATACAAAAACTTTAAACAGTACCATTTGAAAGTATTCAGGCAGGCCCTTGAACTACATGCTTTGGGAATTCATCCATACATCTGACCACAAAAGAGATGGCTATAGTGTGTATGGGTTTGGCAAAGTCAGCAGATAGATGATTGAGGATAGATAGAGAATTGTTATCAGCTGACTTAGCAGTTGGGGGGAGGGAGGGTTCCAAATGATTTGGTGACCCCCAAAAAAAGCCTCTGGCACTCTGCCTGAATTTAAAGCACAAATCACATTTAAAAACATTTTAGGGGGTGTTTGGGGTAAAGCACTACTATGGAGTTGATAAAATACATTGTTAAGTGAATACACGAGGTGAATAGAGGGCCAGGAGACCATGCTGGGGAGGTTAGTGAAGGCAAATATGTATGAAGGACAAAAAAATAATTACATAAAAATCCAGCATGCATGAGGACAAAGGGGACATTCACAGCATATTCCAATCATGGTAATTAGGGAATGAGGAAAGAAATACAATATATTATCAAACATTAAATACAATAAAATGTGATATTAAAGGATAAAAATCTTACCTTAATATTATTTTTTTTGCAGGACCTGGATGATGGCAGAACAGGTCTCCGGGATAATGATCCCCAGAGCCTGGGGGGAGATGCCTGTCAAGAACTTCAAGTCCTGCAGGCTTCTCCCCATCGCCAAGTACCGCAGGGTGGCAACGAGCCTCTGCTCCAGAGTGATGGCTTGCCTCATGCAGGTATCCTGCCTGCTAATATAAGGGGTCAGCAAAGCCAACAATTGGTGAAATACGGGGTCCGTCATCCGGAGAAAAGTTCCTGAAATCATCAGGATTATTCTCACGGATCTCACGGAGCAAAGGGATGTGACAGAACTGGTCAGGCAAGAGCAACCAATTCTTGGTCCATGAACTCCTCCCCACCCTGTTCATGGACTAGACTTGTGTCAAGGTAAGGACCTCAACACCAAGCCCCCGCACAGCACGAACTCTACGAGGAGTACGTATACGCAACATGGCTAGAAAACGGTCGGCTGCTTAGAACGAAGTAACAGAACGCACTAAAGAACAACAAAAACACAATGACAAGAGTCAATGGTACTCGCTGCACGCACTGAAGAGCAGATACAAAGCCACAAGCACAAACTGAACAGCAGAAAATGATCTGAAAACCACGAGTCTGAAAAAGCGCGAATCGTCTCTCACCAAACTTTTACTAACACGAGATTAGCAAAAGGAGCCCAAAGGGTGCCGCGCTTGGTTCTGAACTGGCCTTTTCTAGTCTCATTGTACGTGGTGTACGGCACCGCGTTCTTGGCGATCGGAAATTCCGACAACTTTCTGCGACCGTGTGTATGCAAAACAAGTTTGAGCCAACATCCGTCAGAAAAAATCCATGGATACACAATACAGTGCAGAGGTATGTTTTTTTTTTCTGCTGCTGGCCGTGTTATTGAGCCAGAACATGCAGAAGAGTTGGTGGAGTGGATAACAAGGCGGTCCTCATCCTCCTCATCCTCTGTCACCCAGGCTCAGTGTAGTTTGTCTTCCAACACAGCTGCCAAAGTGGCCTAGTCCACCGATTCCTTGTCCACAGTCACTCCTGCCATAGCCCCACCATCATGCGTGGAGGAGTCCCCAGAATTATTTGACCACAGTGTTGGGTACATGCTGCTGGAGGATGCACAGTGATTTTAAGGCTCCGATGTTGGTTCCCAGGTTGAGGAAGGAAGTAACTTGAGCCTAGAGAGAGAGGGTGCCCAAGAAGGACAAGAAACTGGCAGTCGTGTTCCCCCAGCTGCAGCATACTGCCAAGTTTTCTCCATTGACGAGGAGGGAGGGGATGATGAGGTCACTGACTGTACTTGGGTGCCTGAGAGAAGAGAGGAGGAGGAGGCACAACTCCAACGAGGCAGGATGTCCAGCATGTGCAGGGTGCTGCTGACTTCCCGCTGACTTTTAAAATTTCCTTGGTGTGACCCTTTTTCGACACGTGTGCAGCAGATCGCACCATTGCTGTTTGCAACCTATGTCTGAAACAGATCAAGCGTGACCAGAACAGCAGCCGCTTCGGCACCACATTCTTGACCAGATATATGACGACCTGCCATGCAGTCCGTTGGCAACAGCACTTGAAAGACCCACAACAAAGAAAAAGGCAGACTTCTCCTTGCTCCTCATCTGGGATCTCCAACCCTACTATAGCTCCAGTCCTCTCAAAAACCTGCCATGAGAGGAATGAAGGTATAGCAATAGGTGTCCCAAGTACTTGCAGCCAATCTGCTAGCAGTACACCACCATCTGATTTTAGCAGGCAAATTTCCCTACCCCAAAACGCTATTTCTTTTCACGGAAGGCCATTCCGGCTCTCTACCAGCATGTGAAAGGCAATGTTTTGGCCTCGTTGGACAGGGCAGTCAGCAGTAAGGTTCATATTACCGCTGACTCATGGTCCAGCAGGCATGGGCAAGGATGTTACCTTTCCTACACGACGCACTGGGTAACTCTGCTGGCAGCTGGGAAGGACGCAGGACAGGGTTCAATGTTGTTGGAGCTTGTTCCAACACCAAGCCTCCAAAATGCTAGTGGTGATTCTGCCACAGCTCTCTCTTCCACCCCTCTTCTTCTTCCTCTATGGCCTCTTCTGAAGATTTGTCCTCTGAACCAGCGGTGCTCCGTAATAGTTCAAGGGGCTACGCAAGCAGTCAGGCTAAAAGATGCCATACAGTGCTTGAGTTGGTCTGCCTAGGGGACAGGAGCCACACTGGGCATGCTCAGAGGTGGCTGACACCACAAGAGCTGCAGCCAGGAATGGTTGTATGCGAAAATGGCACGAACCTTCTCTCCGCCCTCCGACAGGGACACTTGACCCATGTTCCATGTTTGGCACACGTCCTGAACTTGGTGATTCAGTGGTTCTTGAGCAGGTACCCAGGCTTACAGGATCTCCTGAGGCAGGCCAGAAAAGTCTGTGGTCATTCCCGCCAGTCATAAAATGCCAGTGCTCAGCTGGCTGGCATTCAAAGGGAATGCAACCTGCCCACCAACTGCCTCATTTGTAACATGCCCACCAGGTGTAACTCAATGTTGGCAATGCTGCAGTGGCTGCACCCACAGCAGAGGGCCATCAATAAGTACCTGTGCGAGTATGGCACCAGTACAGGGTCAGCTGAGCTTGGCTTCTTTTCGCCACGCCAGTGGCTACTGATCAAGGATGCATGCACTTTCCTGTCACCGTTTGAGGAGGCCACAAGGATGGTGAGCAGCGACAATGCATGCATCAGTGACACTGTCCCTCTAGTCTTCCTGTTGGAGCACACGCTTCGTGGAATCATGGACAGGGCACTTGAGGCAGAACAGCGGGAGGAAGAGGCGGACTTCCTTACCTCTCAAGGCCCCCTTTATCCAGATAGCATTCCTTGTGTCAGCATGGATGTAGAAGATAACACTCAGTAGCAGTCTTTAAGGGATGGTTTTCAGTCCCCAGAAACCCAAGGAGTTGTACGTGGCTGGGAGGAGGTAGTTACAGATCACGTAATCCTTAGTGACCCAGAGGATTCAGAATCGAATGCCTCTGCAAACTTGCGCTGCATGGCCTCCCTGATTCCGCAAAGCCTGCAAAAGGACCCTAGGATTCATGGTATCAAAGAGAGGGATCATTACTGGCTGGCAACCCTTCTTGAGCCACGTTACAAGGGTAAGGTTGCAGAACTCATCCTGCCTTTGCAGAGGGAGCAGAGGATGAAACATCTTCAGGAGGCCTTGAAGAAAGGTTTGTGCAATGCATTTCCAGACCCTGGGAGGTTACAATTTCCTGGTGCTGGACAACGTATTGCTGAGGCTCCGTTCAGTCAAGGGAAAAGTGGTGGAGAAGGTGGCCGTCTGACCGATGCCTTTAAACAATTTTTCAGTCCTCGGCGCCAAGGTCTGATCGGTTCAAGCAACCATCGCCAGCATCTGCATTATATGGTGCGGGAATATCTAGGGGCAAGAGCAGAATTGGAGACCTTTCCAACAGAGCATCCATCGGGTTACTGGGTCTTGAGGATGGACCACTGGCCAGAACTTGCTCAATATGCAATTGAGCTACTGGCCTGTCCTGCATCCAGCGTGCTTTCTGAATGCACATTCAGTGCTGCTCGAGGGTTTGTAACGGATCAAAGAGTGCGCCTGTCCAGACTCCATTGATTGATTCATTTTTATGAATGTGAGCCTGTCTTGGATCAGCAGCTATCAAGCACCTGATGCTGATGTAACTGATTGAATTTGGTATGGATCTGTGATCACTTGAAGACTGCCTATGCTGGCTATCCTATTCCTCCTCAATCTTGATGATGCTAGCTTCCAACAATATTTTTAATTTTGGGCGCCACCACTGCTCAAGGCCCAGTTTTCCTGCCCCTGTTTAACAGAGGCATGTAATTACAATTTTTGATACAATATTTCAACACAGGGCCTGTTCCTACGCCCAACAAGAGTAACTGTGAGGGCTAACAGTGTTGTAGCACCACCACCACCCAAGGCCCAATTTTTCTGCCCCTGTTTAACAGAGGCATGTAATTACAATTTTTGATCTAATATTTCACAGCAGGGCCCGTTCCTGTACCCAACAAGAGTAAAGCCCCATATACACTTACAGATTTTCTGCTGATTTTTTCCTTCAGATTTACCAAAACCATATAATATGAGGTCAAACCTTAGGAGTTTCAATTTGTATGCAATCAGGCAGGCCCTTGCACTACATGGTTTTGGTAAATCTGAAGACAAAAATCAGCAGAAAATCTGATAATGTTTATGGGGCTTAACTGTGAGGGCTTACAGTGTTCTGGTACCACCAGCACCTAAGGCCCAATTTTCTGCAGAGTATTAAGAGCAGGCCATATAGTATATAGACATGCACTGCCAACATTTTTTTCATTCGTTTTTTGTTTTTTTTTCGAAAATTCGGAATTCGTAAATTCTTAAATTCGAAATGCGGAATGCGAAAATTCTGAAATGCGAAAATTCGTAATTTGAAAATCTGAAAATAAGAAAGGAAAATCCAAAAATCCCAAAATTCGAAAAAACTAACTAATAATAACTCACTATTAAATTATAGGTATAGGAATTTCCTTTCAAATTTGGCTGTTAGTGAACGTAACAAATACAAATTTATCTGATGTTACAAATTATCCAAAATAAAGAATGCCGCATCTAAACAAATGGAACTAAACTAAATAATAATAATAATACATTTTACTATTATTATTATTAATTTGTTACGTTCCATTTGTTTAGATACGCCATTCATTATTTTGTATAATCCGTAACTTCGGATAAATTCATATTCGTTACGTTCACTAACAGCCAAATTTTAAAGGAAATTCCAATACCTTTAATTTAATAGTTAAGTTATTATTAGTTAGTAATTTCAGATTTTCTTATTTTCGGATTTTCATTCTTATTTTTGGGCCTCCGAATTTCCGGATTTTTGAATTTCCAAAATGTAGAATTTTCAGATTTTCTTATTTTGAATTTGCGAATTTCCAAAATTTAGAATTTTCGAATATTCAGATATTTCCGAATTAACAAATTTGTCTAAATTCCTTAAAAAAACAAATTTGGAACTAAACGATATGTACTGGTGTTTAGAGTATATAGGGCCTGTGGGACCCCCAATATCCTGAAGGGCCTGGTATGGATTTTGGGGGTGACATCTACACCATTTTTATTTTTTTGGTATTTGTATCTATATTGCCGGGATCCGACAATACATTAGAGCCGCGAGCAGTTTTAAATGACATTTTTTTCCTTTCTAAATGTCATTTTGCTGTGGCACTGTTATAAACATGGGAAAGATGCGCTCATTTACAGGCATACTAAGGACACCCCCAGGCACGATATTGAAAGGAATATTTCATTTTTAGTGTTTGACTTTAAGCATTATTAAAATCACTGCTCCCGAAAAACGGACGTTTTTAAAACGTTTTTTTTTGCATTGATACTTGATACCCAGGTCCCCAAACACTTTTTATGGCAATAACTTGTATATAAGCCTTTAAAATGAGCACTTTTGATTTTACACGTTCGTGTTCCATAGACTTTAACGGTGTTTGCGTGTTTGAACAAATTATTTGCCTGTTCTGCTGCGAACCGAACCGAGGGGTGTTCGGCTCATTCCTAATAAATATAAGTAAACTGAATAGAAGCCCGGTGGGCAGAACACCTTGTGCTCTAGCTACCCCTTTGTGCCTTATAGTCAGCTGTGGGTCTGTTAAAGAGGATACTGGCAGGTGTCCTGAAGAGCTCTGTCTAGATAATCTCCTTAAAGGGACTTTGCTTTAACTACTCCCACTTAAGCTGAAGTCTACTGTTTGTTTCAAGCTTGGACTTCATTATAGCCTGCTCAGAAAGGAATACTAAATCCTCAAGTTATACATACTGATAGTTTTTATCTTTGGAGTTTCCTACCACCTCCCTCAACCCTAGTCAAGTTCTCTAAAAATAAAAACTACAAAAACAACATCCCTTAGTCTGGTTCTTAAAAGAGTGAATTAGCCTGTTATGTGCCTGGCTGTGGGGCAGAAGTTTGGGAAGACCTGGACAGTAATCCTGCAGTTCCTACGAGAGTAGTGCTACATGTAATAAAAAGTAAAAAACCCAGTGGATATCAAATACCATCAAAAGAAAGCTCTATTTGTGTGAAAAAAAAATGAAACCTTCTGGAGCTGAGGTGGTTAGATTTGGTAACTGACTGTTGACAGCGGCCAAGTGGATCAACACAGGAGGAGATATGTTAATACAGAACTGTGTGACACTTTCATTGAATTATGTTTGAGGCAGCCTCTCAACACTTTAATTTCACACAAGAAAACACTTCTTGCACACTCTGGTTACCTGCCATGCCAAATTATATAATGTAATGTAGCACAACCCCTTAGGAGCCGCAGATGAACTTGGATCCCCCACTCCTGCACAGCCAGGCACACTAAATTTTTACAGGCACTCCAGAGTCAGAACAATCTGTGATTTTTTATTTTTTTGTTATTTATTGAGGGTTAATAACTTGGATAGGGATGGGAGGTTATGGGATGCCCACTTGACTTCAGCAAAACTTTGTCAACAACTTCAGGGACATATTCCTATATACAGTCTCCTCTACTTTCCTCCTGCACACACTTGCACGCTGGATCCAGTTGAATCACTGTTAGTCTCCCCCTTGTTATTCCCCAGCAGAGCTGATCTACTCGCGCTGCCCTCTCTTGATCCCATGCCTCCAGGAAGGGCTTCCACCCGTGTGTTATGGCAGGATCCTTCCAGCACCCAAGCCCTGGCCCAAGACAGGACAACCCCCCACTCTAGGGGGCACCCCTGAAGGCCATCAACAGCCTCCTCAGGACTGTATCTCCACCGTCCGCCTGATTGACCCTGCTGGAATGGCCCATGTCTATTTATGGGGTAAGCGCCGCCCCGGGCCAGCCCACTACTGAGGATTGGCCGAGAACCCAAATATTCAATACAGTCCCTCCTAACCTCCACCCACTAGCTCTAGAACATTCTCTAATGGCCCAGAAACAGGGGAAGGCACCAGAGAAGTTGTCAGGATGAGTCACCCAGCCCTGAGTCACTGAACCCTGATCCAGATTCCATAGCTCAGGCTTAGCCCTGAGCTAAACTAAATCTACCTACTCTAAACTCTAATACTACTTCTAGAGAACACTAGAGGGTGCTACAGTAAGATCATGACATTTTAAACTCCATCCCAAGTGAATCACACCACAACCCACTATTAAACACATTTGTTCAATCCCCACCCATTTTTGCAAAAATGACGACCTTCTGGGCCTAATAGTAGTGATCTCCCACCAGAATAATGCACCTCCTCGTTAAACAATACCTTAGCATGATAATAGACTAATCTATTTTTCACTTCAGTATATATCACTTTCATAATTAAAGTTTTGCCAAAGTCACACTAAAATAAAATGTTCTAGTTCATTTGGTGCAATTATGTATTTCCAAAGCACCGTCTTTTGTAAAGCTTAACAAAAAGACGGTTATGAATGACTTTGGAAACTCTGGAGATCACCTGGGGCCTTGTAGTGAAGAAATGGATTTAATTCAATGCTTCGTTTTTTCTATAATAAGAAAGTTTGCATTTGTTTGTCCAGCATGTAACTTGAAAAGAAAAGCTTAATAAATGCCCAGACTGTGATATATGTGTCATGCCTACAGAATAAACAAAGGGGGTGTTCGCTCAGGTCCCACGGCAATAGACTGACTTAACTAGTAGAGATAACGTCTGTATTTCCTCGCATTTGATAGAAAAAAAAAAATCTCGTCTCTGAATTGTGTTGCTTATTAATCACTGGAAGCCTGAATACTGTTAGCTAACCTTATGACAATCATCATATTAATCATAGTATTGCATACTGTCTAATTGCTCTGTCACAGTTACAGAGAAGCATGACATTGACAAAATTTTGCCTTTCGAGATGTTTCTGCTTCCCTGGGATACTGTGATACCAATTACACAAGCTCCAGACAAAGAAGCTTTGTCTAGTGGTGCTAATGATTGAAGGAGCCTTTTTTATATCTTTTCACTTTTATGCTGCCAGTTTGTCAGTGTTGGAAATAAATGAAAAGTCAGACAAAAGTTGTGCATTACAGTGAATGTAAAGTAGTTAAGAATTATTAAGGGATAAATTATACCATAAAAAATTCAGCTAATGATGACCCCACTATGGTGTCCCTGTAACAATCAACTTTGAGCCTTTGCCATCTGCTGGTCATTACTCATCACTGCAGCTCAGGTCTCTCCTGTGCACACCTGACCTCAGTAGTAGGCTTTAAAGCATGGTCAAAACATTAGGCCAATGCCTGACAAACAGGTTTGACTATTTGTTCACGCTTTGCATAGGGGTCTGCCTGTCTCTGACTTTGCATGCGTTAAATTGTTGCTGTGTATTGTTTGCACTGCATTTGTACTCCACTCATCTGTGCTTATAGCAGTGTTTCTCAACTCCAGTCCTCAAGGAGCCCCCGACAGGTCATGTTTTCAGAATTTCCCTCAGATGAAACAGCTGTGGTAATTACTAAGGCAGTGAAACTGATAAAATCAAACATGACCTGTTGGGGCGCCTTGGGGACTGGAGTTGAGAAACACTGACTTATAGTATGTTACTTTTTCTATTGTAGGTCATTGCTGTCTGGAACACAGACTCTGTTTGCCTGTACCTGATCTGGCAATCAGTCTGCTGACCTTGCTACTATTTTCTGCTAACCCTCAACATCTGTTTTAAGTCTTACACAGCTCTAGAATCTAATCCAACACTTCTTCATTTGCAAAACAGTGAGGCTGATTTACTAAAACTGTAGTGTACAAAATCTGATGCGGCTCTGCATAGAAACCAATCAGATTCCAGGTTTTATTGTCAAAGCTTAATTTAACAAGCTGAAGTTAGAAGCTGATTGGCTACCATGCACAGCTGCCAGAGATTTTGCATTCTCCAATTTTAGCAAAGCAACTCCAAGGGATCTGCCAAACTGTGACGGCAGGCCCTTATCTTACACTTGCGGCATTGCATCATTGTAGGCTAAAAGGGGCCCTGGAACTCTGCCCCCTGTGGAGGGGTCTTGTAATGATATGCATCATTGTTAGCTACACCACATATTACATTGAATGTGCCAAAGCTGTATTATGACAACTGGTAAAAGGTTTGTGAAATAAAAATATAAAAAAATAATTAAAACATTCCAAAATTCTACAATTTAAAGTATTGGTCCACCCTATAATTACAGTATATTCTGGCTAAGAGTAGATGCTGATGGGTTGACCTTCCACTGACATCTTATCTCTCAGGTACTCCTGAGATGATATCTCCCTGCTGGAGAATAAGGGTTAGGTTGGGTAAACACAAATTTTTCATTCAACCTAGCGGGCTAAACAAAAACAAAAACAAAAAATCAGAGATTGCCATACTACCACATGCGATATTAGTGTGGCGATCTCCTCTGCGTTGTTATGACAAGGGGACTCCCCATACCAGAACACACTGATCAGCGCTGGCAGCCATTACTGTAAATTCTTGGGCTGTCTTGCATGAACTGCACATATGAGATCTCCCTAGAGTGGCTCAATGATATTGAGGTCAGTGGACTGAGATGGCCACTCCAGAACCTTCACTTTATTCTGCTGTAGCCAATGACAGGTCGACTTGGCCTTGTGTTTTGGATCATTGTCATGTTGGAATGTCCAAGTACGTCCCATGCGCAGCTTCCTGGCAGATAGATAGATAGATAGAATTTATTATTGTAAGGGATCAGAAGGGTGAACAGCGCTGGCTCAGAGACAGTTCAGTAAAAGGTGCTTTATTCAGCATAAAGGCAAAACAAATGGAAGAAACACGGGTAAAGTTCAATTTCTGCAGCAGACAGGCTTATATGCAAAACTTCAAAGTTCTAGCCAGTCCTTTATACAGTTTAGCTCACCCAGCAGGTCACAGTCCACAAGTGGAGCCATCCACACTGTCTTTCTCACTCCTAGCAAACAGCTCCACAGACACTTTCAGACCAGCTGTCTAATAACCAGGTCTATAGGGAAAGTACCTGCTCTTTTCAGTTAACACTCTCTTAACCCTGCCCCAGCAGTCTGGACACCACAAGCAATAGACCTAGGAAAGGGCATCTTCATTCTGATGTACTTCCCCACGGTCTATGCACCACTACAAGCTTGAAGTCCTGTAGGGCTAGAAACCACCGGGTGATTCTCAAGTTTTTATCCTTATATTGGGCCATCCATGTAAGGGGTGCATGGTCTGGCACTAGCTTGAAGGGTTGGCCCAATAAGTAGTAGCGGAGTGTCTCCAAAGCCCATTTCCAATTCCACAATAGAATAATTCCTCTCAGCCGGTTTGAGCTTTCAGCTCAAGTACACAACGGGGTGTTCATCTCCCCAACCATCTGGGACAGAACTGCTCCCAGACCCAACTTTGAAATATCAGTTTGTATCAAACACTCTTTTTGAAAGTCTGGGGCTACTAGTACTGGTTCCTGGCACAAATCTTGCTTCAAAACTGCAGAACGCTGCTTCTGCTTCAATACTCCAGTGAATAACAGTGAATTCCTTCCCTTTGTGAGATCTGTCAAAGGTTACTGCTAGGCTGGCACAGTTGGGGACAAATTTAACAAAAAAACGTAATTGTCCTTACCAAGGTAGCAAGAGAACAGAAAACCAAATGAGTGACACAGCATACAATGTATGGAAAAATATAAAATTTTATAGAACATTTATTGATGAAAACAATTCTATAAATCTTCACAGTGGGAGATAATATTTAACCACTTCAATACTGGGCACTTTCGCACCTTCCTGCCCAGGCCAATTTTCAGCTTTCAGCGCTGTCACTTTTTTAAATGACAATTGCGCGGTCATGCTACACTGTACCCAAACTAAATTATTATCATTTTCTTCCCACAAATAGAGCTTTCTTTTGGTGGTATTTGATAACCTCTGCAGTTTTTATTTTTTGCTAAACAAATAAAAAAAGACCAAAAATTTGGGATGGGCACTGATAGATTTAACTGATAGGCACCACTGGTGGCACTGGCAGGCATTTTACTTTAGCACTGATTGGCAGCTGCCTGGGCACTGATTGGCATTTCCCTGGGGGTCTAGGGTGGCATACCTGGTGGTCCAGTGTGGTGGCCATCCCTGGTGGCAGTGTCGGCATCCTGGTGGTCCTGAGCAGGCATCCGAGGGGGGGCTGCGCTGATAAACAATCAGCACAGACCCCCCTGTCAGGAGAGCAGCCGATCGACTCTCCTCTACTGGTGTCTGTCAGACACGAGTGAGGCAATCCGATCAACGGCTCTTCCTGTTTACATCGTCATCAGCCATGATTAGACATGGCTGATCACGTGGTAAAGAGTCTCTGTCAGAGACTCTTTACCTAGATCAGAGTTGCGGTGTGTCAGACTGACACACTGCAACAACGAACGCCGAGATGTGTGGGTGGCTTGATATCCTAGCGACGTCATATGACGCCTGGTCAGGATATCGTAACCACTTTGCCGACGTCATATTGCTATATGGTGGGCAGCAAGCGGTTAAGACACTAATAACATGACATATATCTAGTGACTACTGTGTCATATAGTCTCCAGATACGGCAACACACAGCACAAGACAACAGTTACAGTACACTACACATAAATAAACAAACGTCCAGACGCCAAAGATCTATGTGTGGATGTCCATGCCACGGCCAATGTGTCGCTAAACATTAATAATAAATGAAATAATGGCATGGGTATCCACACAGGGGTCCCCGGAAGACTCAAGTCCACAAGATACTAATGGGAAGAGGGGGAGGAAGAGATAAGATATAGTTGCCAGGAATGCAAATGGCTGTAATTCGAGGAGCAAATATAAATTATTGCTTCTCAATTATTGTGAAAAGTAAAGTCCATGGAAATAGTTAGTTTTGAGGCAACAGTGTTGCTGGTATGGCTATATAGTCCAGATTAATTCAAGGATGTAAACATGGAGGTATCTTCTATGTTCACAGGAAGACCTATGCTCCAAAAATATCCCAAGGGGTAGAGCTAGTAATATTGTGGGGAAGATTAACTACTTCCTGTGGATCAGATTGTTGCTGTATCCTAATTAGGTCCAACAAAAGAATGGAGGCATGTACAATGTTCTGATCCTTAAACACACTTGTTAATGAGATTGATTAATTGGGTTAAACAGACCTAAATCATTAACCCGTATCCAGCACTATATTTGTAGGGTGTTAGAGGCCAGCCATACAATACCCATCTGTAATGATGCTCAGCACGATTAGTCAGCTCTAAACACCGGACTCATAGCTTGTATCCATACAGTCTGTGGCCATCCCTCAGTGTTGGTGCTAACCGTGCATATGGCTCTTCCGAGGTTCCAAGGTCTCCACACTGTATTGCAGCCGCCAGGCCGGAAGCTCCCTCGCTCATCGTGGGCTCACTTCCTGGACATGATAGAACGAAGAGGTGTCACATGATGCTAATGACATCAACATGTTTCGCAAGGGTAAATCACGTTGCTTCTTCTGGACAGTTGGGGGACAAACCTCCCATAATATCCCACAATACCAAGGGAGGAACGCACCTGTTTTTTTGTACGTGGATGGGGCCACTTCTGGGTGGCCTCCACTTTGTTCAGTTGGGGTTTAATCACCCCTCCGCCTACCACATAATCCAAATAGCGGGCCTCCTCCAATCCAATCTTGCTTTTTTCTGGGTTCACTGTGAATCCTGTCTTTTGGAGTGCGTCCAACACTGACTGTACTTTCTGTAAATGACTCTCCCAGTCCTGACTAAAGAAGACAATGTCATCAAGGTAGGCTCCTGAGAATTCCTTATGGGGTCTCAGAACGAAGTCCATGGCCCTCTGGAAAGTGGCTTGGGCCTCATGCAACCCAAATGGCATTCTGGCATACTGCCATAAGTCCTCTGGTGTGCCAAAAGCAATTTTTTCTTTAGCCTCTTTGGAAAGTGGAATCTGCAAGTATCCCTTTTTTCAAGTCAAGAGTGGTATTGTATCGGGCAGGCCCTAATTTCTCGATTAACCCATCCACCCAGGGCATTGGATATACATCTGGTTTGGATACTTCATTTAATTTTCAAAAATCATTACAGAACCGCCAGGTTCCATTTGGCTTGGTGACAAGCACGATAGGACTTGACCAACCACTTGAGGACTCTTCAATGATCCCAAGGTCCAACATACTTTAAAGCTCAGCCAAGACAATATTCTGGCGAGCTTCAGGTGTGCGGTACGGTTTAAGGTTTATCTGAATGCCAGGGTCTGTGATGATATCATGTCCAAACATCGAGGTTAAGCCTGGTAAATTTGAAAAAAATAGCACAATTTCTCTGCAAAAATTCTCAGGATTCCTGTTTTTTGCGAAGGGGAAAGGGCCTCTGCAATCCCTACCTTCCTAATCAGGGCTTCTGGATCTTCCGGGACCTTCTGATTGACTGTGAAAACCTCCCTATCTTTCCATGGTTTGATCAGATTAATGTGGTAAATGTGATAGGGTTTTCTTTTGGTGGGCTGATGAACCTTATAATTAATCCTTCCTACCTTCTCAACTATCTCAAAGGGTCCTTGCCATTTGGCAAGAAGCTTGCTCTCTACTGTAGGCACTAGTACAAGATTTCGATCCCCAGGTTTAAACTCTCTAACCTTGGCAGACCCCTTGTACACATGACTCTGGGCGTTTTGCGCAGCCTGCAACCCTAATTATGGGCATAGCTTTTGTTATTCGATCCCGCATTCATGAAATGTGTTCCACCACACTCCGATAAGGGGAAGCTTCTTGTTCACACGTCTCCTTCACTATATCCAGTAGTCAGGGCAGGATTAACATAGGGGCTATTGGAGCTGTAGCTCCAGGCCTCTACCTTAAAATAGGCCCAGCCCAGTGAGTCACTAATGCTGCCCAGCCCTGCATGTGTACACCTGATTAATATGTAAATTGTGGTCTGTATTAATATTTAAATCGTAGGCGGCATTGATATGTAAATCATGAGGCGCCACATTACTACCTAAGCTACCCAGAGGCACCCTCTCTCTAACCCCCCTCTCTCTCTCTCACCCCGCCCCCCCTGCCCTTACCCTCCTCTCCTCTATTTAATTTGTTTTAATAATTTATTTTAACAAAAATTGTTTTTAGTTATTTATTTCCAAAAATGTCCCACCAAAATCCTCAGCACCGGGCCCATGATGCTCTTAATCCAGCCCTGCCAGTAGTTCACAGTGGTGTCTCTCTATACCAACTCAAAGGGGCAGAATCCCGTGGAGGTCTGGGGTACCTCTAGTATGGAAAACAAGGGAGGCAACAAGCAATCCCAATCACGACCATCCTTCTCAACCGCTTTTTTTAGCATCCCCTTTAAGATTTTGTTGAACCAATCCGCTAACTTGTCAGTGTTTAATTTTAAAGAGTTTACAGAGCTCCTTCATCACTTTTGACATAAACAGGGTACCTCGATCATCAGGGCTGCTGCAAGGATTTCTGGCACATTAGGCAAAACCTTATTTTGCCACCCTCATTGGCTCCACCCCTGACTCCACCCCCCTTTCCCTGCCCATGTATATGGTAGAGTTGGCGGGGTGAAGATTTTTGCGGTGCCCCTCCACCTATTTCTTTAGTTGTGGTCCACAGGCCCGCACCTGCACCTCTGGACCTGGCCTGAAGACAAATAGTGGCAGCAACGGCTCGCTTCCTCAAGCCAGCCATGGTCAGTGGGTATATGGACAGGCTAGGGTAGTATAGGGACAGGCTAGGGTAGTATAGGGGCAGACTAGGGTAGTATATAGACAGGCTAACTGTGTAAATTTTTTTACCTGCAAAAAGATCAGCTTTTATTTTTTTTACAAGGGTGAACTTGAACCTCCACACCTCAAATCACCCAAATTCCTGTATTTTCACACCTCAGATCACCCCAATTGCTTCATCACTGTAGTCCCCTGCATACCTGTTCATCACTGTACCACCCTGAATGCCTGTTCCCCTCTGCAACCCCCCAAGCCCGGCACATCTGTTCCCCACTGTATTCCACCCATCTATTCACCTCTGTACCCCCCCCCACAAGTCTGTTCCCCTCTGTACCCCCAACCAGGGCCGGTGCTATCACTAGGCAAACTAGGCAGCCACCTAGGGTGCACTGCTGCCTAGGACGCCCAGGCCGTTGGTTTCCCTCCAGGTTTGCATGCTCTGCAGACTGCAGCATTTAACTAACTTAGTCCGACTGGTAGTGTAATTAGAGGTGCAGCACAGCATTGGAGCCAGTGCTAGAGGAAGCAGAGCCAATGCTTCCTGTATAGTGGCGCCTTCTGTCACCTGTACCACACACACACACACACAGACACACACACACACATTTGTACCCCAACAAATCTGTACCCCCCAACCCCCCCCCACACACTCACGTTCCTCTCTGTACCGCCCAACTCTCCCTGCACATCTGTTCCCTTCTGTACCCCCCCCACACACACCAGTTCCTCTCTGTACCCCCCAACCAGCCCCTCCTCACCTCTGTACTCTGTACCCCCCTCCCCCCCACAGACATATCAGTTCCTCTCTGTACCCCCCACCCCCCCTGCACATCTGTTCCCCTCCGTACCCCCCCTACACATATACATACATAATATATATATATATATATATATATATATATATATATAATATATATTTTTTTTTTTTAGTTCCTCCCTGTACACCCCCCCCCCCCACATCTGCTCTCCTCTGTACACAATGCAATGCACTTTTTTTTGCAGTTTTTTTATTTCAGGTGACTGGGTGCAGCATTGAATGTGCTGCCTGTTCTTTCACTACCTGAGACATCGGCAGTGGTGGCCCCACCTCGAGGAAAGTGGTGCTGCTGCCTGTCCTCCCACAAAAGGTCCCTGACGGTCCAGGAGGAGAAGGAAGAGAAAAATCACGGCAAGCGCAGACTTACATGCAGGGCTTCCATCTCATCCATCCCGGCTGGTTCCATCTATCATGCAGCACTTCCGGCTGGCTGCTCCTTGTCCTGGCTCTGCAGGGCGGCATTGCAGGCTGGGGATAGAGTGGTCCCAAACATCTCTGGAAAAGCAGGCTGACAGAACGGGGGATGGAGAGGGTGAATTGTTTGTGCACAGAGTCCAGGGATGTCTTACCGCCCCTCCCCCCAGCCTGGCGCCATAAGGTGGCTATGCTGCCCTATGGATGGTGACCCCAGCCCTGCAGGTATTTAAAAAATCCAAATCCCCAGCAAGTGGCTGGGGATCCGGATTTTGCTGCCCCCCCCCCCCGGCTTCCTAGGCAGCTGCCTGACCTGCCTATTGCCTTTGATGAGCAATTTCTTAATGGGACCGCATCCGAAAACCTGGTGTCATAGTCAAGGACAACTAAAATGTACTGGGGTCCCCTAGCTGACTTGGGTAAGGGGTCCACCAAGTCCATGGCTATGTGAACAAAAAGGGAACCTCGATAATTGGAAGCGGTACCAGCGGACTGCGAAAATGGGGTGTTGGGGTGGTTCTTTGACAGGTGGGGTAGGACTCACAGTAGTCCTTAATTTCCCGATATACACCATGCCAAAAAAAAAATAAAATGCTGTAAAACCTGTTCCTGAGTTTTAGCCACGCCAAGGCGACCCCCAAGTACATGACTATGAGCCAAATGTAACACTTTAGACCTAAAAGGTTTTGGCACCATCAGTTGTTCCAACACTTCATCATTTACTTTGATTACGCTGTACAACAAGTCTTGACTTACAGCAAAATGGGGGAACTGCATATCCGCCCCAGGTTGCTGTGTTTCACCATTTAACACTGTGGCCTGCTCCCTGGCAGGGATCAAAGTGGAGTCCGTCATCTGAGTACTAAGGAATTCTTCCCGGGAGGCCCCGAGATCTGACAAATCTGGCTCAGAGGAAGTACCTTCTGCTTCCAATCCCACAAACACCTCCAGGGGACCGGGCTCACCTTCTGCAGGTTCAGCCATCTGATACCTTTCCTCAGTATTGACATCCTACAACACAATATTATTTACAACCTCTGTGGGTTCCTGCTTTTTTTTTGGGGGGGGGACTCCGAACCTTTGCTCATACAAGTCCCAAAATATGGGGCAGTCTCGCCTGATTAGTAAGTCATTAGGCAATCCTGGGACCACCCCAACTATTAGTGTAGCAGTTCCTGCTGGTGTACACAGGGTCAAAAGGGCCACCGGATAGTCTTTATCACCACCATGCACACAGATGACCCCAACCTGTTCCCCTGGTACCAGTTTTCTTTGCAACCTGTCAGCTCAGGGTAGGGTGATGACACTCCCAGAATGAAGGAGCTCTACCACCTCCTGTCCATTGACCTGTGCCACACACATGCAGATTCAGGCTGGTTGCAGCACATACTGCATAGGCATATATGGAGCGACAACTATTCCATTGATTCCTCCCATCTTGTGCACTGGGCCGCCACACGACCCATTTGGTGGCAGTTCCCTCTGCTGGCTCTCCAGAGGCTTTGGCACTGGGGTGCTCCTGCCAGTAGTGTTATGCACCCGAGCAGACACCATGCGGTCAACGGGTGCCATCCTGGTGCTGGAACGCATTTCCTTGGAACGGGCCAGCACTCTGGTGACAGAGGGACTCTCCTGGAAACTTTCTGCGCAGCTGTAGCACTCGACAGCCGCAGCCATCTCATCTAGGGACTGAGGCTCGGACTGAGACACCCATCAGTGGAGCTCCCTGGGCAGACCACATAGAAAACGGTCCAGTGCAACGCTTTCCACAATCTGAGTGAGTGTCTTCTCCTTAGGTTTCAGCCATTCCTGGAACAAGTGCATTAGGGAGGTACAGCTGCACACAGATAGGCTTAGCCCGGTCAAAGCGCCAGCCATGGACTCAGCTTGCAACAGTCACTCCCAGTCTTGCTAGTATTTCTGCTTTCAGCAGCTTATAGTCCCATGCTGACTCTGGGGCCAAGTCACGGTATGCCCGTTGGGGATCTGCAGTCAGAAAAGGAGCCAGCACATCTGCCCAGTCTTTCTCAGGCAGAACTTCCCTTGCTGCAATCCGCTAAAATATTCCGCTCAAGTATGTAGCACTAACTCTCGGTGGAGCTGCTGGTTTAAAGCGGGCTGTTACCTTCACTCTTGACACCCCTGTTTCACCGGCACCAGGTCTAGGGTTCCGTTGAGTTTACCTCTGGACGATGTAGACACTAACACTCGAGTAGATTTTCCAATGCTTTAATGAACAAATAGTAAAGGAAGTAGCAGGAAAGAGGCAGAAGGGAAGTTGCAGGGAAGCTCAAATACCTTTCCTTAGTATTCTTTAGAACATTCTCTGGAATTGAACACTTGTGGTTGAATGGTTGAAAGCGCTCCCCCTTGTGGGACCCAATCTTTGCCCGCCTGAATAGGCCTCTCTCACTTGCCTAGCAGCCAGTACGCAGCATGAACAAAAGTCTCTGCCACAGACTTGTTTGGAATAAAACCCGTATGATCCTCTGCCACAGGATGTATTGGTTTGCAATGAATGTCAGACACAGTACTTGAACCTTTAAGCCAACCCAGCAGTACTATGCAGTAAGATTACTTCAGGATACGTCCTCCAACTGAGTCACCAGGCCCCTCTCCAGACCAGCACTCTGCATGATCCTTCCATGACGGGTCCTCCCCTGGGATCTCCTCGGTTGTCCAGCTTCTTCACTCAGGATAGACAGCTCAGGACCATTCCTCTGCTGCTGTTGTAGGCCCCAGACAGGCTTCTGGGCCCACCCACACGCCGCAGCAACATGGGCCTCCGGAACGGAGGACCACGAGGTGGTACTCTTAACGCATACCTGTCGGCCAGGAGGGCCAGCAGGTGGCTGAAAACGAACCCCTAAACATGGCGTCTGTCCCATAAATACCCTTTTCCAGAATGCAACTCGGAGGACCACCTCCACCGAGTTGTCTCCGGGACAGAGGAGCACTCATACGCTTCAACACGTTGCTTTTCCAACACTAGCCGATGGTGACAACGACACCCACTGGCACAGTGTGGAACCACATGCAACTCAGCCAAGCTGGAACAGAGGCAAATCTAACTTCATACACACACACACACACACACACACACACAGACATACAAATTACTACTGTAGACAGGTTCCACACCTGCAATATTGTGTTTATACAGTAAAATCTATTAATGAAACCTAAGCAAATAGAGCCAAATATTTTTTTAAACGGTCCCTTATAGTGGTTGTAGGCTTCAGACATGAAGTATGAACAAAGCATATCCCTCTATAATGTGTACTTGTCTCAATCCACAGCACTAATGCCGCGTACAGACGATCTCAACTTCCGACAACCAAACCGTGGATTTATTTCCGACGGATGTTGGCTGAAACTTGTCTTGCATACACACGGTCGCACAAATGTTTTCGGAAACTCCGATCGGCAAGAACGCGCTGACGTACGACAAGTATGACGGGACTAGAAAAAGGAAGTTCAGTAGCCAGTTCAATAGCCCTTTGGGCTCCTTCTGCTAATCTCGTGTTAGTAGAAGTTTGGTGAGAGACGATTCGCGCTTTTCAGCCTCGTACTTTTCACTTCGTTACTGCTCGTCAGTTTGTGCTTGTGGGTTCGTATTTGTTTTTCAGTGCGTGTAGTCAGTTCGTATCTGTTTTTTCAGTGCGTTCTTGTCCGCTCATTTCTGATTTTCAGCTCGCTCTTCACAGGCCTTTATGATTTTCAGTGCGTTCTGTTAGTTCGTTCTGACCAGCTAACCGTTTTGAAGCCATGTTGCGTTTACGTACTCATCATAGAGTTTGTGCTATGTAGGGGCTTGGTGTTGGGATTCTTACTTTGACCCAAGCCCAGTCCATGAACAGGGGGAGGAGGAGTTCATAAACCGAGAATTGTTTGCTCCAGCGTGACCAATTCTCTCACATGCCTTTGTTGTGGGAGATCCAGGAGAATAATCCTGATGATTTCAGGAATTATCTCCAAATGACGGACCCCGTTTTTCACCGTCTGTTGGCTTTGCTGTCCCCCTATATTACCAAGCAGGACACTTGCATGCGGCAAGCCATCACTCCGGAACAAAGGCTAGTCGCCACCTTGCAGTACTTGGCGATGGGGAGAAGTCTGCAGGACATCAAGTTCTCGACAGGCATCTCCCCCCAGGCTCTGGGGATCATTATTCCAGAGACCTGTTCTGCCATCATACAGGTCCTGCAGAAGGACTATATTAAGGTAAGTTGTATCCATTAACATCACATTCTATGTATTTAATGTTTGCTAATTGGATTTATTTCCTTATTCCCTAATTACCATAATTGTAATATGCTGTGAATGTCCACTTTGTTCTCATGCATGCTAGAAGCTTTTAATGCTCCTTTTTTGTCCTTCATGCATATTTGCCTTCACTAACCTCCCCAGCATGCTATCCTGGGCCCATACACACCTAGCCTAGTCACTTAACAATGTATTTTGTCAGCTCCATTGTAGTTCTTCACCCTAAACACCCCTTAAAACGTGTACAAATGTTATTTTTGTCCTTAAATTCATGCAAGAGGCTATTTTTTGGGGGGCCCAAACTCATTTGGAACCCTCCCTCCCCCAACCGCTAAGTCAACCGATACTAATCCTCTATCTGCTGACTTTGACAAACCCATACACACTATACCTACCTCTCTTTTTTGTGGTCAGATTTATGGATGAATTCACCAAAGCATTTAGTGCAAGGGCCTGCCTGAATACTTTCAAATGGTACTGTTTAAAGTTTTGTTCTCCTATTATCTAGATATGTAATTGCAGAATGTAAAATTGTGTTTCAATTTGGACAGTGTGTATTCATATTTTTGTATTATGACACTTCTTACCTGTCCAGTGGGCTGCCAATAGTGTAAGTAAGGAGGGGCTGGCCAAAGTAGCACACATTATGTATGCATTCAGCTCTAAATGAAGTGGAGACGGTTACCTGTCCAAAACATCTCCCCCCCAACATAAAATTTTTTCACTGGGCCATCAGAGGGGAGGAGGAATTTGATAAGTGTACCTTATACTTTTGTCTTTAAATACTCCTTTAAATAAATGTTATACTTATGTTGGCCAAGAATGTTTGTGTCTAATTTGCTTGCAATGTTTATGTGCAAAAGTACTAACTTTTTTTCTTGTTTGACTCCACAGTTTCCTTCAACCCCGCAGGAAAGGCAGACTGTGGCATCCCACTTTGCCCAGCAGTGGGACTTTCCCAACTGCGGAGGGGCAATCGATGGGAAACACATCCACATCGTCCTACCCCCCAACTCAGGGTCATACTATTTTAATTACAAGGGGTTTAATAGTATAGTGATGTTGGCGGTGGTGTCGGCGACATACGAGTTTTTGTATGTGGACATGGGGAAGAATGACCGGATGTCGGATGGTGGAGTCATCGCCCAGACAAAGTTTTACATACGGCTCCAGAATGTTGGCTTGGGCTTGCCACCTGCGGAAGACAACATGGCTGGTCTTCCATTCGTGTACGTCCCCGATGAAACGCTTGGGCTAGGAGAACATCTGATGAGGCCATTACCTAGGAGGACCCTCACCCCAGACCAGAGAGTGGTGGAGAATGCTTTCGGCATAATGGCCAGCCAGTTCCGCCTATTCCTGACGCCAATCCACATAGCAGAATATAAACTCAACCATATAGTCCTTGCCTGGTGCATTATGCACAATTTTCTAAGGAAAAATGCTACTAACTATGTGGCCTCAGTTGGGTCTGAGGTCGGCTTTCCAGATCAACCCCACCTGACGGCACTTGAAGCTGGCCGTCCTGGCTTGCCCCCCCCAAAGCGCCCGCGAAGTCAGACAAAAATATCTGGAGTACTTTGCTGGTAGGGGGGCCATTGATACGCCAGCAAATGTTTTTTTTTTTCAAACATTTTTATTGATAAAGAAATAGTAATGACAGTAAAGTATAATGTATGTTACAACGTGTACATTTGGTTCATTTAGAGTTACAGTTTTCCGAACAGTGTTCTCACTTAATATCATAGCGTAGCTTTATCTCCCGAAGGAATAAACGCAGGTCAAACTTTAACCAGTAAATAAACATAATAGACTAAGTAACTATAGAAGGCTGTGTATAAGGATGTGAACATCAATGAGATTTTGCGAGGCCTAGAGGTTTGTTCGGATCAATCAAGTAGATCAAGAAAAAACAATTCTTGACCTTTGCACCCCTAATGGGATCATATTGTGCGAGGGAGATGGCTATAATGTTATCATGTGTTATGTCAATATTGTTGATCTACATAGTAATATAAACTGTCCCTCTGTATCAAGGGTGGGAGTTGTCATATCACATGCTCTTATATATGTAGAAAAATATAGGGGAAGTTTTTGGTACATTTTATGGGAAGGAGTAGTCACAGAATATCTTGAGTTTGGTCTTGTTTTCCCTGTTAAATAAACTTCTGGCAGTGAACGTACGACAACCTTAGGTTTGTGATCAAAAGGATTTACTGCAAGGTGGGATAGGGGCTCGTGTCGGTTTGGGGTATCTAAGAAAAATTGAGGATGGACATGGCAGATACGGTGCATGTTGAGGTCTGAACCTTATAATATTCATATATAGGGAACCTCAGTTCTCTTTTACTGTGGGGTGTAGTTACGGGTTGCGAAGAAGCTCCGGATATTTTGGGAATTCCCTGAAGTGTATCCAACAAGCCCAAGTTTTCCTGTATTTCGTTGGGTTTTCTTTGGCCTGATGGATTAGGTCTTCCATCTCAGATATTTTCTCAATACGTTTGAACCAGTCTGCTAGGGTAGGTTGGTTAGTGTTCCTCCAATATAATGGTATGCATTGTTTAGCTGCATTTAATAGATGGAGCATAAGGGATTTTTTGTAAGTGTATTGTGGAATCGAAGAGTGGTGTAGTAGGTACTGAGTTGGTGTAAAAGCCAAGGTGTATGTTGTGATATGGGATATCGCATTGTGAACTTTTTCCCAGAACGGTTTTATCTGTGGACAATTCCACCAGATATGGAGTAAGGAGCCCACGTCAGAATTGCATCTCCAGCACAAAGATGAAACAGATGGGTGATAAAGGTGGATTCTATCTGGTGTTCTGTACCACCTCGAGTATATTTTGAAACAGTTTTCTTGTGTCGAAATGTTTACAGATCCTTTATGAATGTGCTCATAGATGCTTACCCATTCTTCTCTAGGTATGTCTAACCCAAGTTCCGCTTCCCATTTCTGGCTAATTGCATTGAGTTTGGGGTCGTGTTTGCTAAATAAAAGCAAGTAGACTTCCGAGATAAGATGTCTTTGCAGAGGTGTGCTGGTGCAGAGTGTTTCAAAAGGAGTCTGGTCTCTAAACCATTGGGAAGTAGGTCTGATGTTATTTAGAAAGTGTCTGATTTGAAAAATGTGAGAGCAGTGCACTGAATGGAAGGAGTGTACCATTGTGAAAGAATTGTGAGGCTCTAAGAGGTTGCGTTATATGAGCATGAGTCTGGTTGTGAAATGACACTCCAGGTGTGAAGTCAGGGTTGCCAACTAAGGGGGTCAGCGGTCCTGGGGAGGGGTGCCACCGAAGCATCTGGGAAACTGTTCTAAAAGTGTGGAGCGTGGGTGCCGTCAGCGGGTGTGCGGAGTATTCTTTCGGCGTTGCCTTTGCATCGATCCATGGTAGGTGGGAAAGAGGGACTTGGGCAAAGGAGTCTTCAATGTCAACCCAATCCTTAGTGAGTTTGTGAATGTGCCAATCAATTATTCTTGTGAGATGACAAGCTGAGTGGTATTTATGGATGTCGGGAAGATTTAAACCACCTTTTAGTTTGGGGATAGTCATTTTATCCCAGCTCAATCTGGGGGACATGGCGGCCCATATAAAGTTCCTGCATATTCTTTTGTATATGGTGAAAAATGATGTGGGTAGCTTGATTGGAATGGTCTGGAGGATATACAATATACGGGGTAAGACATTCATCTTTACGATGGCAATTCGTCCAAACCATGAGAATTGGCCCGAAGTCCAGTTGAGGAAATCTTTTTGTATATTAGTTAATAACAGTAGGTAATTTCTATCATAAAGTTCATCTAAATGGGTCGGTATTTGGATCCCTAAGTAAGGGCATGGGGTTCCCAACTGAAAGGGAAATTAGTCTTACATTGTGTCACCAACGTCTTAGGGAGGGAAATATTGAGGGCTTTGGATTTTGTGAAATTAATTTTTAAGTTGGATAGTTCGTTGAAAGAGGCAAAATCTTTTAGCAGGTTGGGTATGGTGATCAAGGGGTCCAAAAGGAAGAGGAGGATGTCATCAGCAAATGCCGCGATCTTATATTGTTTATTATGGACTTCAATGCCTTTAATATCTGGATTTGCCCTAAGCTTGCGTAGGATGGGTTCCAAGGTGAGTATAAAAATAAGAGGTGATAGTGGGCATCCCTGTCGTGTACCATTCGAAATGGAGAAGGAGTCCGACAGGCGACCATTGACCCGTATTCTGGCCATAAGGCAGGAGTATAATGCTGATATCATTTGGAGAAACTCCATTGCCTGTAGTGTTGCCGACATGTAGTCCCAGGCAACTCTGTTGAACGCCTTCTCCGCATCGAGCGACAAAAGGAAGCCTTGTTGTTTGAGGGAGGAGGATGAGGAAAGGTGGTGATGATTGTGGAGAGCTTTTATGGTGTTATCCCTGGATTCTCTGCCAGGGACAAAACCAACCTGGTCAAGGGAGATTAGTTTAGGGATGAGAGGGAGTATTCAGTTAGCAAGAATTTTGGCGTAGAGTTTTATATCAACATTTAGGAGGGAGATGGGCCTGTAGTTGGATAATATTGTTTCATCTTTGCCAGGTTTCGGTATTAGGGTGATATGTGCTTCTAGTGGATCTTTGTTGCTTTGTGGGGATGAAGAAAGCGAATTGAATGCTTTAGTAAAATGAGGGGTAAGTATCTCCTGAAAAGTCTTGTAATAACTAACGGTCAGCCCATCCGGACCAGGACTTTTCCCTGTTTTGAGTTGTTTTAAGGCTGTAGCGGTTTCCGCAATACTAAGTTGAATCTTCAGGGGAAATGGGTGGTACACCGTATTGCATTACGAAGTTAGAGATCGCTTCCGGTCTGTTCCTAGTGGGGTCTGTCATTTCTGTTGGAGGTAGGTTGTAAAGTTTGGAAAAATAATTTACAAATTGGGTGGCAATGTCATCTGGGGATACAAAAGAATTTCCAGTGTGGTCTCTAATCTTGTGTATAGTTGATGTTGCTTTCTTGCATTGTAGTGCTTTAGCTAACAATTTTCCGGATTTATTACCGAATTCATAGAACAGTTTTTGATTCAAAACGTATTTGCATCTTAGTGTTATATGTAATTCTTCTCTGAGATCCTCCCTTGCCTATAAGAGCTCCGCAAGAGAGTTGGTGGCCAGGGATTATCTATGAGTCCTTTCCAGTGCATGAATTTTAGTGGAGAGAGTGGTGATATGAGTTTGTCGTTGTTTGTTTCTGAAAGCAGCTATCGAAATGAATTCCCCTCTCATCACACATTTATGTGCGGCCCATATGACGGGCGGTGTGGGTTCATCGGTAGAATTGTCCTGGAAGTATTGTGAAAGTCGAGTGGTAATTTTTAGTGTGCTTTCTAGATCCGTCAACAAGGAGTTGTCAAGGCGCCATATCGAGTTCGTGGAACGAGAAAATGGAATAGTCAATGTCATGGAGATAGGGTTATGATCAGAGAGTATCATGGGGTCTATGGTCGTTCTCGTGAGAAGAGATAAATCATTCTGGGAAATAAAAAAGAGGTCAATTCTGGAATATTTGTTGTGGGGTGAAGAGTAAAATGTAAAATCTCTGTCGTCTGGGTGTAGTGTGTGCCACGCGTTGTGTAAGGTCAATTCTTGTAATTGCCAGCAAATGTTTGAGAAAAATTTTAAAAAAATTTTTTATTTAAAACTGAAATATTTCATTTGATTTACTGCTTGTGTTTCTTTTAGCTGTTTCCTAGGTTCTCCAATGGGCTTTTCTTTTTGGCCATTTTCTTAAATAGTGCAAGCTTAATTTATTTGATACATTAGGTGACAATCTCTTCTTCAGCTTACTATTCTGTTGTGGGTCTGCTACACACACACATTGTTTTTGTTGTTAATGTATGTAATGTATTAATGTTAAAAATAATCATCCTTTTCAGCACCATGAATTAATTGTTTTGAGTGCCTAAAATGGCCTGATTGATGTGTTGATATTGCCTTCATCAGATGGGGTGATGTCACCCCTATAAAAGCCAAATTTTGAAGATGCACACAAATTGGGAGTCAAAATTTGGATTTCCCTCCTGATCCAATGCCTAATGTCAACATGTGCTAGCTCCCATCATGGGAGATCAATGGACGTGTTTCGGGGGTGCAACCCTTTCCTCTCATCTACTTTAGTTGCGAGGAAGGGGTTGCATTCCCAAAACCCGTACCTTGAAATCCCATGATGGCAGATAGCACATGTTGACACACTGTGTGCATCTTCAAAATTTGGCTTTTAAAATACTTTAAACTTGAATTAAATTACAAAAGTCCTCGACAAAACTAAAACATCAATGATGTTCTTCATTTTTTGTTGAACATCATTGATGTTTTCCTTTATCTTTTCTAAATCACAATTGCACACCATGATCTCCCCGATGAGGACGTGTGCACTTGCACTTGTGAAATGAGTTTCTTCTTCCACAACATCCACATCACCTAAAATAAAAAAAAAAACACACCATGTATTATAAATATGCAGGCATATTTACATATATTACATCTATTACCTGAAGCAGTGATCTCAGACACTCACCTGTTGTGGTCACTATTTCAACCACGTCATGAACCTCTCCTCCCACCACATCCTCAGGTTGTGGTGTGGTGACTTCCTCTTCTTTAGGAAGTTGAGGGTCCCTGGTATCCTCTGATGTCCCAAGTCTTTTCTCCCCTATGTGAATAAAAAAAAAAAATAAAGTATACTTAGCACACAGAAATTTGAGGCAAGAAATAGGAATATGAAACATTGCTTGGAAGTGTTGTACAATTCTCTATTTTGGCAGAGTTCCAAGCTGAAGACATGCTTTTTTCCCTTTCTTCAAGCTGGAATACTTACCTTTTTTTGGTAAAGTTTCCCACATGGAGACACCCCTAGTATCCACTGGAGCACCTGTGTGGGACACCCTAAAAAGGGTGTTCTTGCGTCCCACATTAGTGCTCCTGCGTTCAGATGTGTAAACAGCTGCTGAGTGTCCTCGCCTTACACTGCATCAAGTTTGCATTTCATTCTAGTTACAAGCCCATCTAGACAACAAACTTCTTTTAATACAAATAGGCCTGAACAAATGTAGTTAACCTTCACCTGCCAAAAACATTGTATTAGTGAGCGAACGAACGATGTTTACTACGAACGATTACTGTGCCCACGAACCTGAAACTTGGCATTTTAAACGCCATTTTAAACTTTACAACAGTAAAGAAAAGCACATGGAGCAGCACAAAAGTAATAATAATAGGAACTCACGACAAAATATTTACTTTTTTGCAGCACTCTTGATTCTTCTGTACTGATCCCGCTCCCTCAATTTAAAGTCTGACCATCGTTTCCTCATTTGATCCTTAACCACTTCAGCCCCGGAAGGATTTACCCCCTTCCTGACCAGAGCACTTTTTCCAATTTGGCACTGCGTCGCTTTAACTGCTAATTGCGCGGTCATGCAATGCTGTACCCAAACGAAATTTGCGTCCTTTTCTTCCCACAAATAGAGCTTTCTTTTGATGGTATTTGATCACCTCTGCCGTTTTTATTTTTTGCGCTATACACGGAAAAAGACCGAAAATTTTGAAAAAAAATGATATTTTCTACTTTTTGTTCTAAAAAAAATCCAATAAACTCAATTTTAGTCATACATTTAGGCCAAAATGTATTTGGCCAAATGTCTTTGGTAAAAAAAATGTCAATAAGTGTATATTTATTGGTTTGCGCAAAAGTTATAGCGCCTACAAACTAGGGTACATTTTCTGGAATTTACACAGCCTTTCATTTATGACTGCCTATGTCGTTTCTTGAGGTGCTAAAATGGCAGGGCAGTACAAACCCCCCCCCCAAATGACCCCATTTTGGAAAGTAAACACCCCAAGGAAATTGCTGAGAGGCATGTTGAGCCCATTGAATATTCATTTTTTTTGTCCCAAGTGATTGAATAATGACAAAAAAAAAAAAAAAAAAATTACAAAAAGTTGTCACTAAATGATATATTGCTCACACAGGCCATGGGCATATGTGGAATTGCACCCCAAAATACATTTAGCTGCTTCTCCTGAGTATGGGGATACCACATGTGTGGGACTTTTTGGGAGCCTAGCCGCATACGGGGCCCCGAAAACCAATCACTGCCTTCAGGATTTCTAAGGGCGTACATTTTTGATTTTACTCCTCACTACCTATCACAGTTTTGAAGGCCATAAAATGCCCAGATGGCACAAACCCCCCCCAAATGACCCCATTTTGTAAAGTAGACACCCCAAGCTATTTGCTGAGAGGCATGTTGAGTCCATGGAATATTTTATATTTTGACACAAGTTGCGGGAAAGTGACAATTTTTTTTTTTTTTTTTTGCACAAAGTTGTCACTAAATGATATATTGCTCACACAGGTCATGGGCATATGTGGAATTGCACCCCAAAATACATTCTGCTGCTTCTCTTGAGTACAGAGATACCACATGTGTGGGACTTTTTAGGAGCCTAGCCGCGTACGGGCCCCCGAAAACCAATCACCGCCTTCAGGATTTCTAAGGGTGTACATTTTTGATTTCACTCTTCACTGCCTATCACAGTTTCAGAGGTCATGGAATGCCCAGGTGGCACAAACCCCCCCCCCCAAATGACCCCATTTTGGAAAGTAGACACCCCAAGCTATTTGCTGAGAGGCATGGTGAGTATTTTGCAGCTCTCATTTGTTTTTGAAAATGAAGAAAGACAAAAAAAAAAATTTTTTTTTCTTTTTTTAATTTTCAAAACTTTGTGACAAAAAGTGAGGTCTGCAAAATACTCACTATACCGCTCAGCAAATAGCTTTGGGTGTCTACTTTCCAAAATGGGGTCATTTGGGGGGGTTTTGTGCCACCTGGGCATTCCATGGCCTCCGAGACTGTGATAGGCAGTGAAGAGTGAAATCAAAAATTTACGCCCTTAGAAAGCCTGAAGGCGGTGCTTGGTTTTCGGGGTCCCATACGCGGCTAGGCTCCCAAAAAGTCTCACACATGTGGTATCCCCGTACTCAGGAGAAGCAGCAGAATGTATTTTGGGGTGTAATTTCACATATTCCCATGGCATGTTTGAGCAATATATCATTTAGTGACAACTTTGTGCAAAAAAAAAAAAATTTGTCTTTCCCGCAACTTGTGTCACAATATAAAATATTCCATGGACTCGACATGCCTCTCAGCAAATAGCTTGGGGTGTCTACTTTCCAAAATGGGGTCATTTGGGGGGGGTTTGAACTGTCCTGGCATTTTATGCACAACATTTAGAAGCTTATGTCACACATCACCCACTCTTCTAACCACTTGAAGACAAAGCCCTTTCTGACACTTTTTGTTTACATGAAAAAATTATTTTTTTTTGCAAGAAAATTACTTTGAACCCCCACACATTATATATATTTTTAAAGCAAATGCCCTACAGATTAAAATGGTGGGTGTTTCATTTTTTTTTTTTCACACAGTATTTGCGCAGCGATTTTTCAAACACATTTTTTGGGGAAAAAACACACTTTTTTACATTTTAATGCACTAAAACACACTATATTGCCCAAATGTTTGATGAAATAAAAAAGATGATCTTAGGCTGAGTACATGGATACCAAACATGACATGCTTTACAATTGCGCACAAACGTGCAGTGGCAACAAAATAAATACATTTTTAAAAGCCTTTAAAAGCCTTTACAGGTTACCACTTTAGATTTACAGAGGAGGTCTACTGCTAAAATTACGGCCTCGATCTGACCGTCGCGGTGATACCTCACATGCATGGTGCAATTGCTGTTTACATTTGATGCCAGACCGACGCTTGCGTTCGCCTTAGCGCGAGAGCAGGGGGGACAGGGGTGCTTTTTTTTTTTTTTTTTTTTCTTTATTATTTTTTTGCTTTTTTATCTTATTTTAAAACTGTTCCTTTCATTTTTTTTTTTTTAATCATTTTTATTGTTATCTCAGGGAATGTAAATATCCCCTATGATAGCAATAGGTAGTGACAGGTACTCTTTTTTGAAAAAATTGGGGTCTATTAGACCCTAGATTTCTCCTCTGCCCTCAAAGCATCTGACCACACCAAGATCGGTGTGATAAAATGCTTCCCCAATTTCCCAATGGCGCTATTTACATCCGGCGAAATCTAAGTCATAAAATGCTGGTAGCTTCCGGTTTCTTAGGCCATAGAGATGTTTGGAGCCACTCTGGTCTCTGATCAGCTCTATGGTCAGCTGGCTGAATCACCGGCTGCATTCTCAGGTTCCCTGTTGAGACAGGAGAGCCAGAGAAAAACACGGAAGACGGTGGGGGGGGGGGGCATTCTCTCCCACTGCTTGTAAAAGCAGTCTAGAGGCTAATTAGCCACTAGGATTGCTTTTACATGAAAGCCGACCGCTGGCTGAAAAGAATGATACCAAGATGATACCTAAACCTGCAAGCATCATTCTGGTATAACCACTCAAAGTCGTGAATGGTGTACCTGAAGACAAAAAAATGGTTAACAATAAAGCACAGTAAACGGTAAAGTATAAAAAATTGCATACCTGAAAAGCAAACATGATAAAACATGATAACAATAAAACATTGGAGAATAGAATACAGTAAAAAAAGAGCAGAACAATAGAGAGAATAGAGAGAGAGAGAATAGAGAGAGAACAATAAAACGACAACTATTATTTTTTATTTTATATTTTTGTTTGTGTTTTTTTTTTTTTTTTTTTTTTTACACTTTTTTTGTAACTGTAACTTTTATAACTGTAACCGGTTCCAGGTTCGGGTCTCTCAAAATGCGATGGCATCTTGGGAGACCCTGTGAAAGTGTGTCCTAGTCTGTGCAATGCTGTACCCTACGCTAATACTCAACTAGTGAATGGTAGCGTTCAAAACATTCACCAATGCAAAGACCAGGATTGACAGGAGGGACAATAATAGCGGGTGTCACGCCTATATCCGCGTTTGCTGCAGACACAACATCTTTTTTGGGGGGGTTCGTTGGGTAGGGGTACTCGGGAGGACATAAAAATGCCTCTCATGCAGCCGACTGCATTTGGTTGGGGATGTGAATGGGGGAAGTACGGGCGCTGCAGAAGTGGTGGGTTCCCAATTAGGATTGGCGAATGCAGCAGGAAGGGCATTATGGGCACGACGGGCCTGTGTTTGTCTTTTTGGTGGCAGCGGGACACTACTTGTGCTTGCCACCTCACCAGCTTGAACTGCACTTATGGGACTCGCCACATCACCAAGTGTTACTGCAGTGCTGGTTTGACTACGACCGGGGTGTACTAGGCCGCTGGCGCTTGCCAGTTCACCAAAACGCTACCAAAAAAACTGTTAGCGATCGCAGGGATCAGGCCTGACTCTGCGAACGCTGCAGTTATGCGTTTAGTGTTTTGTAAGTGACAGTGATCGATCGATACTGCACTTGGGTGGGCTGGGCTGGGCCGGGCGGAGGGGCAAAACGCAGGTGCTAGCAGGTATCTGGGCTGATCCCACTAACACTGCGTTTTTGGGAACCCTAAACTGCTGGGGACGCAAGTATAGATCTGATCGGATCAGATATTGATCAGTTCAGATACTATACCACTAAGGGAGGTGTACGGTGCGTGCGTGGGTGTTAGCGCGACCGGCGCTAACCTGACGCTGCCTGGGGCTGGTGCTTGCCAGTTCACCAAAACGCTACCAAAAAAACTGTTAGCGATCGCAGGGATCAGGCCTGACTCTGCGAACGCTGCAGTTATGCGTTTAGTGTTTTGTAAGTGACAGTGATCGATCGATACTGCACTTGGGTGGGCTGGGCTGGGCCGGGCGGAGGGGCAAAACGCTGGTGCTAGCAGGTATCTGGGCTGATCCCGCTAACACTGCGTTTTTGGGAACCCTAAACTGCTGGGGACGCTAGTATAGATCTGAACTTATCAGATATTGATCCGATCAGATACTATACCACTAAGGGAGGATACGGTGCGTGCGTGGGTGTTAGCGCGACCGGCGCTAACCTGACGCCTGGGGCTGGTGCTTGCCAGTTCACCAAAACGCTACCAAAAAAACTGTTAGTGATCGCAGGGATCAGGCCTGACTCTGCGAACGCTGCAGTTATGCGTTTAGTGTTTTGTAAGTGACAGTGATCGATCGATACTGCACTTGGGTGGGCTGGGCTGGGTCGGGCGGAGGGGCAAAACGCTGGTGCTAGCAGGTATCTGGGCTGATCCCGCTAACACTGCGTTTTTGGGAACCCTAAACTGCTGGGGACGCTAGTATAGATCTGAACTTATCAGATATTGATCCGATCAGATACTATACCACTAAGGGAGGATACGGTGCGTGCGTGGGTGTTAGCGCGACCGGCGCTAACCTGACGCCTGGGGCTGGTGCTTGCCAGTTCACCAAAACGCTACCAAAAAAACTGTTAGCGATCGCAGGGATCAGGCCTGACTCTGCGAACGCTGCAGTTATGCGTTTAGTGTTTTGTAAGTGACAGTGATCGATCGATACTGCACTTGGGTGGGCTGGGCTGGGCCGGGCGGAGGGGCAAAACGCTGGTGCTAGCAGGTATCTGGGCTGATCCCGCTAACACTGCGTTTTTGGGAACCCTAAACTGCTGGGGAAGCTAGTATAGATCTGAACGGATCAGATATTGATGCGATCAGATACTATACCACTAAGGGAGGCGTATGCTGCGTGCGTGGGTGTTAGTGGTACTGGCGCTAATCTGACGCTGCCTGGGGCGACGCATATCACCGCCGGGCGATCAGGGGGCTAAACCTTTATTCGGTAATAAACGGCGGGTGCCCTGACACTATAAAAAATAAACGAACTAACCAGCGTCACCCGTAACGGTTATACGGTGATCAGTGGTGAAAGGGTTAACTAGGGGGCAATCAAGGGGTTGAAACATTTATTCGGTAGTATATGGGGGTCCCTGTCGCTATAAAACGCTGACGGCGAACCTAAATATTTACGTCCCTAACTAGCGTCACCAGCGACACTAATACAGCGATTAGAAAAATGATCGCTTAGCGACACTGGTGACGGGGGGTGATCAAGGGGTTAAAACTTTATTAGGGGGGGTTAGGGGGGTATCCTAGACCTAAAGGGGGCTGTAACTGTCACAAACTGACACCAATACAGTAATCAGAAAAAAAAAAAAAAAAAAAACCTGCTTGGTGTCAGTTTGTGACAGGGGGGGGTGATTGGGGGGGGATCGGGGGGCGATCAGGGGGGGGGGATCGGGGTGTTTTGTGTGCCTGGCATGTTCTACTGTGTGTGTAGTGTTGGTGCACTCACATACCTGTCTTCTCTCCTCGGGCCGGAACGGAAATTACCGAGCCGAGGAGAGATGACATCATTTCCTCTGCCTCTGTGTACACTACAGAGGCAGGGAAATGATCCCATTGGCTGGGAGCGATCGCGAGGGGGGGGCCACGAATGGATGGCCTCCCCCTCACCACCGATCGCCGGGGGGAGATTTGCCGACCGCCGCAGGCACCGGGGGGGGGTCCGATCGGACCCCCCACCCGCGGGCAGGCAAGGACGTACCTGTAAGTCCTTTTGCCTGCCCGTGCCGCTCTGTCGACGTACATCGTCGTGCGGCGGTCGGCAAGTGGTTAAATTGTCGTACCCCAAAATTCTTCTGCAGACTTTTCACATCTTTACTTATGATTTTGGCCTTTCTCACATTTGGGTTGCTGTATGGTCCATATTTCCCATCATAGTCGGCCCTCTTCAAGATGTCCACCATATCCACCATCTCACCAACAGACATATTTGATACTTTAAATCTCCTGGATCGTGACGTTTGTGGCTCCGGGCTTTCGTCGTTGCTGCTCTCCTCTGCATGCACCTGCTCTGTCTCTGCCATGTGCTCTCCCACTGCGCGGAAAGAGAAGGGTGGGGTATATACTAGAAAGAAGGTCAGGGGCGAGCGGAGTTTCACACATGCGCAGTGTATTTAAAGCGTAACATGCCTGCATCGTACATATGATCTGAGAGTGGAGGACGGAGTAGAATAAGCGCCAATCGTGCTAACGAAGGTACAATTTTACTTGGGGCATCAGTGGCCTATACTGCTTTTAGATTGAGGCCTATTTTGGGACAAGATTAGGAGAGTTTAGCCTGACATTAGGGTTTGTCTTGTGTTGTGTCTAGCAGAGAAAATGGATAGTGTGGTATTGGGAGTTATTTAGCTTCAATGTAGAGCTTATCAGTGAGCTGAATCTGCGCCAGATATGCAGTTTAAGGGCTTTTTTGGCCCATGTTTATTGAAGTAAAAGAAAAACAGTCCGTACAGGATTCCCACGCAGTGGTTTCTTCCACAAAGCAATAATGAAATAAATGGAAAATACAGAGCCACCTGGCTCTCTGGTCAGCACTGCTGTTTAGGCGTTGACCTCGGTCCTCTTGACCCTATAACTGTGTTCCTGTTTGGTACCCACAATGTACCTCTGGTGACACTCTCTCTTACAGCTTCCTGGCTTACATTATTGCCACACGGCTGCTTCAGGCCTGTAGCCTAGGCCTGCTACTTATAACAAAAGGGTTTCCTTGAGTTAAGCTCCTTCCTAGCTTACTCCTGATCAGTGCCTTGCTGCTCAGTCACAAAGTACATCTGCCTCCTGCAGACATGCATGCTCTGGCTGCACCCATGCAGTCTCTGACTCCTGCAGAGGAATGGGAGTCCACCTGACTCCCATGCACATACTTCCTGTCTGTCGGGTGGGGCCCTGAGCCATAGCCAGATCACAACTAAATAGCCCAGCACACAGCTGTGCAATCAGCGTGCCTTTCTCTCCAAAATCTGGTGTAAACCAGCAATATTCCAGGTAGCACAGGGTCCCAATGCCACATTTCCTCTCCCCTTGTTTCGAACCGGAGGGAGGAACACATAAACCTGTCACTATGAATAGGACACCTCTGTGCCAGCCATTAGCTGCGTAAGCCCATTACTTTTTCTGGGTATGTTTCCACCAACACTTCACCTTGGTACCTCTGTGCCAACTATCAGCAGCAGGAGTCCTAATCTGCCCAACCTTTTTTCTAAAGGGGCACTCCACCCACATCTTCTTCCAGGTGTGCTTCCACCAGTACTTCTTCCTGAACCGTGGGCTCCCACTAACCTCTCTATCCCTTCTACCTTCTGGCCACGGGATCCTCCCTTTCTTTTTTTCTCCCATAGACCTACTCTCCCAGGACTGTTGGGGACCCACTTCCATGAAACCTGTCAGGGAATGACCCCTCTCACTACCTGACGCATCACTGACCAACCACATCCATTTCCTAGGTTCACTAACCCCTGTGTGGTTACCCTTGGCAACCAAACCATCTGAGATCAACACCACATCCTTCTGTTTAACCTCAATAGCAATGTTCCACAAGGGGTTATTCAACTCAATATTATCATTGTCATCAGGACTTCTTGTCACCTTGTTTGCTAGGACAGTGTCTATGGAGGGACTATCTACAGGCAGGCAGTTATTCCCTATGGGACATTCCCGCAGTTTCACATTTCCCCCTGTTGTCCAACACTCCAATAGCATTTGTCCTACCAACGTACATTTTTCGCCACATTTTTCCACACCAATCTCTTTAACCATTTCTGTGTCCATTGGTACCTCAACCTGCACCTCCCTGCGAGTGATGGATTGAATTCCCACTACTGCTGCGTCTGTTCCAGGCCCTTTCTTTACATGAGGTCCAGCGGGTGAGATAGCACACGCGCCATGTACCAACCACTGCTCAGCTGCACCTCGGACCGCACCCGCTGGAAGCACTCTCTGTGACATCACTTTCCACAAAATTAACCAACATTGCAGGAACCAATTTTTATCAACATTGCTTCACATCGCCTGTACCACCTGTCTCCACTGATTGGTACTACGCAGTACCAGGTCGCCCATCTGCGGTGGATACATGCAGGTGTACAGCGGAAAGATTTTCACCAATTCCAACAACATCTCAGTTATTTCTAGACATGCCACATCTAAACGCAGAACTCTAGTTACTTTTCCCTTACGAATGATGCGAAGGGGCTCATTTGCTAAGGCTTGAGAGGCAGAGACACTCAAAGAGACCTCCACCTCAGAGGCAACTGACAAAACTTGTGGCTCCCCATGAGCACTGCAAAACACATGTGTCACACTCATCCTGTCATTTTCAGCAACACTGAGCCCTTCCAAGTCTTTATCCATTATCCCACTATCCTGACACTAAACATTACTCATCTCTTTTGCTGTGGACAAAACCTCTGCTATGTATGCGCTCTTTTGAGATTTTTCCAACTAGAGAGCTTTAACTTCTGAAAAAGCCAACGCACCTGTGTCTACTGGCCCTGCAGCCTCTCCATTTGTTACAGCAGCAATAGTATCCACCTTACTATTACCTTCAGAAATTTATTTCCACAACGCTAACACCTTAATGGTGAGACTATCCCAGTCTATCCTGTCTGTGCTCCAGTCACCAAAACTCCGTAGCACTGCTCCCTCTGCCCATGAAGACACAGGTGGACAGAGTGGTTTAGGAGCAGACATCCTGCACCAGTCACTGTCAACCACATCAGATTGTGATAATTCATGCTCCATCTTTTGAGCTATTTTCCCATTGTGTTCCACCTGAGCAGTATCAGAGCTGTCCTGGAGCCCCGCCGGCTCCAACACAGAGAGTCCTTGTGAGATTTCCAGTGACAACTCTGCGGCACTGCCCGTAGTTGCCATGGGAAAACCTTCATCATCAACATTTTCAGAAATACATTCCTCATTATCATTCCTGACTCTCATAGGCTATCCCAGCTCATTACCAGCTTGAGCCTGTGGGATATTTATTATATCACTTTTTGCTTTATAAGACACTCTCACACCCACGGGGTGGCTACACAGTCATCCCGGGAGACCTGAAGCTCAGAGACCATGAACTCCTGGGAGGTCTCCAGGGACAACCTTGTTTCACCTGTCGTGGTTGCTAGGGGCAATGGCACATATCTCTCAGTGGTCACCCCTGACATATATACTTCAGCACTCTGCTGAATTATTCCTGTCCTTTGCACAGAGCCGTTTTCCCCTTTAAACACCAACATAGAGGTAAATGTATCACCATTTTCAGAATTGTTAGTACACACCACATCATTAGGTTTAGCTTTAACCCTTGTCTCTCTGCTACAAAGGGCATTGCATGGAGACAGTTCCTTAACAGTCCTCAAGCTTGCTGCAGGTTCAGCTTCAAACTGTGCTTTGCTACTAGACAGGGTATTCATTTGCATCAAGTCTCTGAAAGCAGATTTTCTCACTGGACTTACTCCCACTTCACAGGGAATAGTCCCATGACCAGTCTCTCTCACATTTGTAACAGTCTTACCAGTCCAGTTGACAGGTGTGAAAAGCTTCAATTGAGGGCAGTGTCCCTTCTTTGCTGTGCTCTCACAAGCTAATGCCACCACATGGACACGGGGCAACATTGCATCCTTCTTGGATTTTTCAACATCCCCTGCAGGCCAAACAGGTTTCCTGTTGCCAGGGGTAATAGCAGACCCACACACATGGTCATACCCCTTGCAGGATGCTGGATACTGTGCCCTCTTCTCTGGGCTGACCACTTCACACAAGCAGCCATAACTTGAAACCACTGGTTTCTTGTGCTCTCCATCAACCCCTGCAGGCTGAACAAAATTTCCTTCACGGTTGCCAGGGGTGATAACAGACACTTTTGCACAAACTTCTTCATTTAGAATTTGAGCCACATCTCGGCTGTAGCTCCTCCTTTCTGCAAACAGACTTTGTCTGGTTGCTATGGGAGACCACATCCTCCCTGCTAAATTTTTCCAGCGCTCTCTAGATTGGATTGCTCCCAGGAAATTGTCGTAGTCATCTCGGTTATAACACATCCCGTCGTACACCTCTTGGCACTCTTGCATCAGAAAAGGTTGCACCAATTCAGCCCAGAGGATTCTGGGCCACCCTTGGGAGGAAGCAATCATCGCAAATTCAGCCAAAAAGTCTTCAACATGTTCAGAAGCCAACATAGGCCGTATGAAGTCAGCTGTACGGATTTCTGCTTTGTTGCCATGGGCAACCGCACCCATCTGCTCACTCTTTGCACTAAGTGATGGCTCGCTTTCCTTTTTCCTTTGCTTCTGTGCGGCCAAGTGCATCTTGCACCAGTCTGGGGCTTGTTCGGTAACAACCCCTCCAGCCACAGGGTTTTGTCTTTCATCTCAGCAAACATTGCTTCCTTTTTGCATTTTGCCCGCCCCATCTCTGCAGTCAGGCCCACAACGCTTTTTAACACAGTTACTTTTAACACAGGAAAATTGGGCGTACTGTCTCTTTAAGACTTGCAAGCAGCACACTTTCACATGCAGACTTCACTGGTTCACATTAGCTGATCCTCACAGCATTGCTGCAAAACACACAGTTTCTTGCTACTCACTGTTTTTGGTATGCGAGGATCTGGAACTCTTCCGTCATGCCTGCATTCGAACACCACTTGTGGTATTGGGGTTTATTTAGCTTCAGTGTAGAGCTTACCAGTGAGCTGAGTCTATGCCAGATATGCAGTTTAAGGACTTTTTTGGCCCATGTTTATTGAAGTAAAAGAAAAATAGTCCATCCAGGATTCCCACGTAGGGGTTTCTTCCACAAAGCAATAATGAAATAAATGGAAAATACAGAGCCACCTGGCTCTCTGGTCAGCACTGCTGTTCAGGCGTTGACCTTGCCCTCTTGACCCTGTAACTGTGTTCCTGTTTGGTACCCACACTGTACCTCTGGTGACACTCTCTCTTACAGCTTCCTGGCTTATGTTATTGCCACATAGCTGCTTCAGGCCTGTAGCCTAGGCCTTAGGTCTGCTCCTTAGAACAAAAGGGTTTCCTTGAGTTAAGCTCTCTCCTAGCTTACTCCTGATCAGCACCTTGCTGCTCTGTCACAAAGTACATCTGCCTTCTGCAGACATGCATGCTCTGGCTGCACCCATGCAGTCTCTGACTCATGCAGAGGAATGGGCGTCCATCTGACTCCCATGCACAGACTTCCTGTCTGTCAGGTGGGGCCCTGAGCCATAGCCAGGTCACAACTAAATAGCCCAGCACACAGCTGTGCAATCAGCGTGCCTTTCTCTCCAAAATCTGGTGTAAACCAGCAATATTCCAGGTAGCACAAGGTCCCAATGCCACAGTAGATTCAACGATCATGACTTCCTCCCTAGCTTCATTGATAAATACAGGGAGCTGCCCTGTCTTTGGCAGATGAAACACCCTTTTTATAACAATAAAATAAAGAGGAAGGCAGCGCTGGATCAATTGCTGGAATTGGTGAAACCGGTGATTCCCACAGCAACCATCCCCTATTTGAAGTGCAAAATTGGTGGCCTGAGGAGCGCAAGAAGGTCCAGGATTCCATGAGATCAGGAGCAGCAGCAGATGACATTTATGTCTCCAAGCTGTGGTACTACGACAGACTGCGTTTTTTTTCAGACCAGACTGAAATCAGGCCATCACTCTCAACCCTTCCTTCCACTCTTCCTTCCACTCTTCCTTCCACCTCAGATGAGGCTTCAGAAGTCCAAAGTGGTTTACATATCAATAGACAGTAGTGGCCAAAAATTATTGGGACAAGAATGACAAACGCTGGGCTTAGAATTATAGTCTTTTCTGTTTGTTAACATTCAATTTGCAACAGTCATGAGCTCGAAATTGTGTGTGATTGATGACCAAAAACCTAAAACTATGTCCCATTTTCATACACAAGAAAGTCTCAGCCAGGAGGAGCGCGTGGAAAGTCTCAGCCAAGAGGACGCCGTGGACAGTGGCAGCCAGGAGGTGGCCATGGAAAGTGGCAGCCAGGAGGTGGCCGTGGAAAGTGGCAGCCAGGAGGTGGCCGTGCCCAGTAGCCTGACCGAATTGCAGGTTCCTCCCCTCCACCTTCCAACAAAAAGGCCCAGGAAGGGGAGTAACGTGGAGGAGTCAGCGCTTTCTTTGATTCGGCAGGCTACTGCGGCCCTCAGAACCACCCCCAATCTTCAAGAGGCCTTTGCCAATGTCAACAGTTTATCCAGCGTTGCCTTCCTCTTTATTTTGTTATGACCCCTAATAAATGTCTAGTTTTTTTCACAAATACTTGGCTATGTGTTTTAATTCAAAAAGGACAGTTTGTTTGTGAGTAGGCAGGTACATTTCAAAAAGACAATGTCAAATTACCAAGGGACACCAAGGGACACCAACACCAATCTCCTTGAGGTTAAAAAATATAAGATAATAATGGTGTTGTGGTAACTTGACACGCAAAACGAAAAAAAAAAATATTATGGAGATCACTATAAAAAAAAAAAACATTAACATAAAAAATCAGGAGATCTTGATAAAAAAAGGAGATCACTATAAAAAAATAGAAACATTATTCTGGAGTAGGGATGAGCCGAACACCCCCCGGTTCGGTTCGCACCAGAATCTGCGAACGGACCAAAATTCACACGAACGTTAGAACCCCATTGACGTCTATTGACATTCGAAATCAAAAGTGCTCATTTTAAAGGCATTTTTAAAGGCTAATTTGCATGGTATTGTCCTAAAAAGGGTTTGGGGACCCGGGTCCTGCCCCAGGGGACATGTATCAATGCAAAAAAAAGTTTTAAAAACGGCCGTTTTTTCGAGAGTAGTGATTTTAATGATGCTTAAAGTAAAAAAAAAGTGAAATATTCCTTTAAATATTGTACCTGGGGGTGTCTATAGTATGCCTGTAAAGTGGCACGTGTTTCCCGTGCTTAGAACAGTCCCTGCACAAAATGACATTTTTAAAGGAATAAAAGTCATTTAAAACTGCTTGCGGCTTTAATGTAATGTAGGGTCCTGGCAATATGGATGAAAATCAGTGAGACAAACGGCATGGCTACCCCCCAGTCCATTACTGGGCAGTTTGGGTCTTCTATGAATATTAAGGGGAATCCCGCACCCAAATTAAAAAAAGAAAGGTGTGGGGCCCCCAGGTCCTATATACTCTGAACAGCAGTATACAGGAGGTGCAAACAAGACAGGGACTGTAGGTTTGTTGTTAAGTAGAATCTGTTTGTAATTTTGAACTGGTACATTTTTAACGTGTTTAGCTCCAGCCAAAAAATCTATTTTAAGCTTTATGGAAAACATAGGGAAGGGTTATCACCCCTGTGACATTTGTTTTGCTGTCTGTACTCCTCTTCAGAAGATTTCACCTCCCAATGACAAATGTTTTTTGAAAATTTGGGGTTTTTAGTGAAACAAGGATTGGTGATAAAGCATCAGTGTAAAGGAGAAAAGTTTTTCCTATATTAACTCTTACAGGAGAGAATTTCCCTTCCTAGGGGTAGATTTCATCTCACTTCCTGTTGTCTCCTTCCGTTTGCAAGTAGGAGTCGTTTGTAAGTTGGATGTTTGAAAGTAGGGGCCTGCCCTATATACTCAGCAGAAATTTGGGCCTTAGGTGTTGTTGTGGCCACAACACTGTAAGCCCTCACAGGGCCCTGCTGTGAAATATTAGATCAAGAAGTGTAATTACATGCCCCTGTTGAACAGGGGCAGAAAAATTGGGCCTTTGGTGGTGGTGGTGGTGCTGGTGCCACAACACTGTAAGTCCTCACAGTTACTCTTGGTGGGCATAGAAACTGGCCCTGCTGTGAAATATTACATCAACAATTCTAATTACATGTCCCTGTTGAACAGGGGCTGAAAAATTGGGCCTTAGGCACTGGTGCTGGTGCCACAACACTGAAACCCCTCACAGATACTCTAGTTGGAGCACAGGAACTAGCCCTGCTGCAAAGAATTGCATCAAAAATTTTAATTACACGCCCCTGTTAAACAGTGGCTGAAAAATTGGGCCTTAGGCACTGGTGCTGGTGCCACAACACTGTAACCCCTCACAGATACTCTAGTTGGAGCGCAGGAACTAGCCCTGCTGCAAAGAATTGCATCAAAAATTGTAATTACATGCCCCTGTTAAACAGGGGCTAAAAAAATGGGCCTTAGGCACTGGTGGCGGCGCCCAGAACCAAAAATGTTCTTACAAGCTATCAGCATGATCATTGAGGAGGAAGAGGATAATTACTCAGCATAACAGGATAGTCACTCAGCATCAGCATAGGCAGTCTTTGAAGGGATCTGACATTTCAAAAAAACTGATTCAGGTGCTTGGTAGCTGGTGGTGATCCAAGACTGATTCATTTTTATGAAGGTCAGTAGATCGACTGAGTCGGTGGACAGACGCACCCTGTGATCGGTTACAAAGCCTCCAGCAGCACTGAATGTGCGTTCCAAAAGAACGATGGATGCAGGACAGGCCAGTAGCTCAAAAATTGTCTGAACGCATCGGTCAGATGGCCACCTTCTCCACTGCTCCTTCTTTGACTGACCGAAGCCTCAGCAACACGTTGTCCAGAAACAGGAGTTTGTAACCTCCCAGTCTCTGGGAACGCATTGCACAGACCTTTCTGCAAGGCCTCCTGAAGATGTTTCATCCTCTGCTCCCTCTGCGACGGCAAGATAAGGTCCGCAACCTTACCCTTGTAATGCGGATCAAGGAGGGTTGCCAGCCAGTATTGTTCCCTCTCCTTGATACCACGAACACGAGGATCCTTCCGCAGGCTTTGCAGGATCAGGGAGGCCATGCAGCGTAGGTTTACTGAGGCATTCGGTCCGGAGTCCTTTGGGTCACTAAGGACGACATGATCAGCAGCCACCTCCTCCCAGCCACGCACAAGTCCATGTGTTTCTTGGGACTGTAAATGATCCCTTAAAGCCTGCTGCTGATGCTGAGTGCCAGGCTCCACCTCCATACTGACACAATCCTCCTCCTCTTCCTGTGTGATCGGCGTGCACGCAGGAACACTGTCTGGATAAAGGGGGCCTTGAGAGCTAAGGAAGTCCTCCTCTTCCTGCCTCTGTTCTCCCTCAAGTGCCCTGTCCATTATTCCACGCAGCGTGTGCTCCAACAGGTGGACAAGGGGGACAGTGTCACTGATGCATTCACTGTCACTGCTCACCATCCTTGTGGCCTCCTCAAATGGTGACAGGACAGTGCATGCATCCCTGATCATGGCCCACTGGGGTGGGGAAAAAAAACAAGCTCCCCTGACCCTGTCCTGGTGCCATAGTCGCACAGGTACTCATTGATGGTCCTCTGCTGTGTGTGCAGCCGCTGCAGCATTGCCAACGTTGAGTTCCACCTGGTGGGCATGTCACAGATTAGGCGGTTCTTGGGCAGGTTAAATTCCTTTTGGAGGTCTGCCAGCCGAGCACTGGCATTATATGACTGGCAGAAATGCACACAGACTTTCCTGGCCTGCCTCAGGACATCCTGTAAGCCCGGGTACCTGCCCAAGAACCGCTGCACCACCAAGTTAAGGACGTGAGCCAAACAGGGCACATGGGTCATTTGTCCCTGTCGGAGGGCGAAGAGGAGGTTGGTGCCATTGTCGCAAACCACCATTCCTGCCTTAAGTTGGTGTGGCGACAACCACCTCTGAACCTGCCCCTGCAGAGCTGACAGAACCTCTGCCCCAGTGTGGCTCCTGTCCCCCAAGCACGCCAGCTCAAGCACCGCATGGCATTTTTTGGCCTGCATACTTGCGTAGCCCCTTGAACACCTACGGAGCACCACTGGTTCCGAGGATAAAGCACAGAATGAGGCCATGGAGGAAGAAGAAGAGGAGGGGGTGGAGGAGAGAGGTGTGTCAGAATCATTAGTAGTGGCATTTGGGAGGCGTGGTGGCGGAACAACCTCCAACACTACTGCACCTTGTCCGGCATCCTTCTCAGCTGCCAGCAGAGTCACCCAATGCGCCGTCAAACTTAGGTAACGTCCCTGTCCATGCCTGCTGGACCATGGGTCAGCGGTAATATGCACCTTACTGTTGACCGCCCTTTCCAGCGAGGCATGGACATTGCCTTCCACATGCCGGTAGAGAGCCGGAATTGCCTTCCATGAGAAAAAGTGTCGTTTGGGTACCTGCCACTGAGGAACCGCACATTCCACAAACTCACGGAAGGGGGCAGAGTCTACCAACTGAAAAGGTAGCAGTTGAATTTTGCCAAGCTAGTATTCAACCGCTGGGCATATGGATGGCTGGGAGCGAACTTCTTTTGGCGGTACAGCAGCTGGGGCAGGGAAATTTGCCCGGTACAATCTGACATCGGTGTACCGAAAGCAGATTGCCCACAAGTACTTGTCTGTGACACACCTAATTCTACACCTTCATTCCTCTCAGTGCAGGTCTCAGAGAGGACTGAGGTATAGTGGGGTTGGAGATCTCAGCTGATGAGGAGCAAGGAGAGGTCCCTTTGTTCTTTGGTGTGGGTTTTTAGGTACGCTGGCCAATGAACTGCATGGCAGGTCAACATATGTCTGGTCAAGCATGTGGTGCCCAAGCGGGAGATGTTTTGGCCACGCGAGATACGCGAGACATATGTTGCAAATAGCAGTGGTGCGATCTGATGCACTCGTCTCAAAAAAGGCCCACACCAAAGAACTTTTGGAATAATGCATAGAGACAGCAGCGCCCTGCACATGTGGAGCTTTGCGGTGTGATGCAGTCAGTGTGCTGCCCTTAGGCTGGCCCCTGGGGGGCATCCTGCCTCGTTGGTGATGTGCCTCCTCCTCCTCCTCCTCTCTCCTAACGTTGAGTCAGTGACCTCATCATCCCCTCCCTCCCCATCACTGGAGCAAACCTGGTATGCTGCAGCAGGGGGAGCATAAATGCCAGATTGCTGTCCTTCTTGGGCACCCCCTCTGTCCGTGCTCACGTTACTGCCTTCATCTAGCTCAGTATCATCATCAGAGCCTTCTAAACGCTGGGCATCTTCCTGGAGCATGTACCCAACACTGTGGTCAAACATTTCGAGGGACTCCTCAGGAGGACATGGTGGGGCTAGGGAAGGAGTCATTGTTGCCATTGAGCTGAGGGAAGAGGCTGCGTTGGCAGCTGCTTTGCCAGACAAAGTACCCTGAGCATGGGTGAAAGAGGATGAGGAAGATGAGGACGGCTTGGTCATCCACTCGACCAAGTCTTCCGCATGTTGCAGCTCAACACGGCCAGCTGCCGAAAAAAAGGCCAAGCGTGTCCCACGGCCACGTGCTGATGAGGATGCACAGAACACAGAGCCTGCTTGCCCTCTTATTGGCTTGTGACTGTCTGCTTCTCCTTGTAGGCCTTCCAGAAATTCTAATGGCCTGCAGTGAGATGTAGCTGCACTAAGCTGGGATATACATATATATATACATATATATATATACTGATACTGCAGCTAGCAAAATCGACTGCCTGTCTGTCGTATGAGAACACCACCAATCTTCTACAGGTAGCTTTAGCTGAACACTGTGCAGAGGTCGCACTACATTAACCTGTAGCTTTAGCTGAACACTGTGCAGAGGACGCACTACACCAACGTTAAATAATGTAGCTGCCTGTGGTAGTGATAGGATCAGGAAAACACCACCAACCTTCTACAGGTAGCTTTAGCTGAACACTGTGCAGAGGTCACACTACACTAACGTGTAAATTATTTAGCTGCCTGCGGTATTGATAGGATCAGGAAAACACCACCAACCTTCTACAGGTAGCTTTAGCTGAACACTGTGCAGAGGTCGCACTACACTAACTTGTAGCTTTAGCTGAACACTGTGCACTACTCTAACTTGTAGTCTTAGCTGAACACTGTGCAGAGGTCGCACTACACTAACTTGTAGCTTTAGCTGAACACTGTGCAGAGGTCGCACTACACTAACTTGTAGCTTTAGCTGAACACTGTGTACTAACTTGTAGCTTTAGCTGAACACTGTTCAGAGGATGCACTACACTAACTTTTTGATTTGGCTGAACACTGTGAGGAGGACGCACTACACTAACTGTAAATAGTGTAGCTGCCTGACTGTGGTACTAATAGGATCAGAAGAACACCACCAATTTTCTTCAGGGAGCTGTACTGTAACAACACCTGCCTGCCTGACAGTAGGAAGATAATAACAGGAACGGATCTAGCTAAACTGAATACAGTGTATATATATATATATATATATATATATACAAACACAACACCTGGGATGCATATATATATATATACACTGTAAGTGCAGCTAACTGACTGACTCTCCTGCCTAATCTATCTAACTTAAATCAAATGACACTGTCTCTCTGTCTCTGTCCCTCAACGCTGGAAAACACTACACAGGGCCGCCGTGCATAGTGTAGTGTGCATATATAGTGTGCATATATAGTGTGGGGCGTGTACTAAACCCCCTGAGCCATAATTGGCCAAAGCCACCCTGGCTTTGGCCAATTACAGCTCAGTGTATATATATATATATATATATATATATATATATATATATATATATATATATATATATATATATATATATATATATATATATACAAACACAACACCTGGGATGCATATATATATATATATATATATATATATACACTGTAAGTGCAGCTAACTGACTGACTGTCCTGCCTAATCTATCTAACTTAAATCAAATGACACTGTCTCTCTGTCTCTGTCCCTCAACGCTGGAAAACACTACACAGGGCCGCCGTGCATAGTGTGCATATATAGTGTGGGGCGTGTACTAAACCCCCTGAGCCATAATTGGCCAAAGCCACCCTGGCTTTGGCCAATTACAGCTCTCTCTACAGACGGCGCTGTGATTGGCCAAGCATGCGGGTCATAGTGCATGCTTGGCCAATCATCAGCCAGCAATGCACTGCAATGCCGCAGTGAATTATGGGCCGTGACACGCCACACGAATTTGGCGCGAACGGCCCATATCGTTCACAATTCGGCGAATGGACGAACAGACGATGTTCGAGTCGAACATGGGTTTGACTCGAACACGAAGCTCATCCCTATTCTGGAGATCTGGCGAATAAAAACATAAAGATTATTCAGGAGATCACGAGAAATAATAAAGAAATCAGTTTGTCAGAACTCTGTGTGAATATCAGCAGCAAAACAACTTCATTATTCTAGCATTCTAAAGAAGAAGAGAATGCACTGCACTGTCTGCTTTTGCCTGTGACAGACTGCATAGGGCATTATGACCCAAACCAACTCCAGATAAACCCCCTAGAGATGTGATAATGTGCATGAAAGACTTTGTCACCAAAGAGGATATCATGAGGGCCTCCAGGAACTCCCAAAGCATCGAACTGGATGGGGTTAAGCTGCAGATCTATCCTGACATCTCTCCTGCGACTTTGGACTGAAGACGCAGGATGAAAGAGGTTACAAGTATTCTTCAAACAGCTAGAATAAAATATCGATGGGGCTTCCCGTCTAAGTTATCCATAATGCACAATGGCACAACACACACCGTATACAATGTCATTGAAGGGAAAGATCTGTTAATTAAACTAGGCTTGCTGGAGCAGCAACAGGCGCACCGCCTTCCTGCAACCCGTAGATCATCACCTATATGATCCTCTCCCTCCTCTAGACGCAATCAGAGAGATCAGAGAAGATGGCAGCAACATTCTCTTCAAGATCATGTGGCTTACCCAACCCCAACAGACCGCGTTTTAGGAAAGGAGAAGAGAGGGAAAAAAACAGTTCTTTTACTCTTTTTTGCATTTAAACAGACATTGATTTTTGTCAAATGTTCAGCATACATCTTCACCTTGACATCAAGTGCTGAAGAAAACTTTCCCTTCACATCTGATGGATACCAGTTGCACAAACAGTCCTGGAGGGGGGGGTCACGTTTTTTTGCTTCAATACACAAAGTCTTTATCTACAATAATTTTTTTTTTCTCTCTTTTATTCTAGCATTTGTGTATTTTGACATAACCCTCTGGTTACACCCTATACAGGTTGCTAACTCCTTTTTCTAGTCTCTCAGTCTCCCTCCCCCTCCACTCAAGAGAACAACAAACACTCCCTGCGAAATCACTTTGGGACCAATCATCTGGTGACTGTATCCCAAGGATCTGTGAGATCTACAATACTTTCTTATCTTACTCCTTTGGCCCCAGTTTTCTCCTTAGGTTTTCAGCATTAATATAATTGGGCCCACTGTGTTGTTTTTTTTTCCCTTGTTATATACTGTCATTACCTACCTTTATGGTAGCTTGACAGGGTCTGTTTTAAAATTATATAACCATGCACATTGTTCCTTTTAGGCAAGTTACATACTTCTAATATATGCCTGGCTCATCCGCCGTCATTGGTTTGACCCCCATTCTGCCTGTGGGGCCTGCTGCCTTGCCCTCCGCTGGGGTGGAGCGGCTGGCCCTGCCGGCAGAAACAGGACTGTATAGTCCTCTGTTAGACTTTGTTGGTCTGGGTGACCCACAGTCCCCTGGCCCCCCTATTTTCTATTTTTCAGTTACTATTATTTTTGCCCTTTTGGCTACCTACTCAGGAAATATTTGTTCAGGAAGCCCCGAAATGCAGCATGAAATGCATAAAATGGAGGGGGTGCATGACGGTGGTAATAGTGTGGGGAAGGGTTGTTTAAGATGGAGCCGAGGGGGAGGGACAGGAAGGGAGGGGTCATATATAAGAGGTTTAACCTGGGAGGGGTTAACAGAAAGCTGGAAGAAAGTTAGGAGCAGCATGGCAGAAGTGGAGCGCATCATGGCACAACTACGTGCGGAGGCTGCAGTGAGGGGCACGGACTGGCTGCTGGAGGCGATCGGGTCTGCTATAGAGCGAGCAGGACCTCAGACAAGCACGGGAGAGAGGAGCGGCGTCAGAGCGCGGAGGTCCCGTCCGCCTGAGCGTTTCTCTCCTGAACGGGCGGCACATAGAGAGCAAGGAGGCCCACCGGCGAAGAAGAAGGCAGGCCGGGCGAACGGAGGAGAGACCATTCCCATGGCGGCAAGGTACAGGGAGCGAGCGTGTACACATGGCGGGACTGGGAGAAGAGGAAGAGCCGGGAGCGCGAGCCCCGCCCCCCGGATAACGGCGGAGGGCCCCGCCATGAATGCCAGGAGAGATGCTGCTATCCCTGGGCCGTCCAATTCTGCGGCAGGGGACATGAGGAAGGATGGAAAAGAAAGAGGCAGAGGCAGGCAGGCAGAAGGAAGAGCGGAGGCCTACAGGGCTGCGGTTTCATGCACCGGCCCTGCAAAGGCTATCCAAAAGTCTGCGAGCGGATACGCGGCAAGGAGGCGGGAGAGAATGGAGATGTCGGCGGCAACTAAGGTTCCCAGACCAGGCGGGCTTTCAGATATAGAAGAAGGCGACGGGGACTCCGGTGAGCAGGAAGAGGCATCTGAAGAAGAGGAGGCGGCCCCCCCTTCCAGGAGTGCGGATGAGGAGGAGAGCAGACAGTCGGCTGATGGGACAACGCCTGTGCAGCCCGGTGAGTCACCACATCTGGGGTTAGAAGGGAGAAGCAGGGTAGGAAATGATACGCATAGGCCTGAGGACAGTGCGAGGGGGGTGGTCCCATCGGAGGGGGGATCAGGTTTATTGGGTTTTTTAGAAGGCATTAAGGAATTAGTGCAGAGGTTTGAGGCTGGAGAGCGTATGGCGGGTGGCCCGGCAGCTGCGTGGGTCCCACCAGTGGGGGGCAGTGTTAGTACAGCAGGGGTTGGGACGCCCGCACCGACAATGGCGGGGGCGGTACCAGCCCTGGAGTCCACGGTTCGTGACTCTGCGCAGGGGAAGGAAAAAGCTGTGGAGGCGGCAGAGAGGCAGGATATAACCAGGTTGGCGGATGCAGCGCGTTGCGAGGTGTATGTGTGTTACGAAGGGCCTTTGGGAGCACACTTGAAACAGGAGGTACGGGAGAAGCTGTGGAAGGGTGAGTATGTGGAAATATTTTCACTGCTACCTTTGGAAAAATTTAACTTGGATAGAGTAAAACCAGACAGTTCCAAGAAGGAGGATGAAGAGAAGAGGAGGTATCGGCTGATACCTAGAACATTTGCCAATTGGTTGCAGGCGTTTGCAATTATGGCCAGTGTCATAGGGGAGAAGCACCCGGAGTACTGTTCAGCATTATTCTGCTATCAGGACGCGATAGGGGAGGCCTATAGAGTGTATGGCGGCACGGGCTGGCTGAGATACGACGAGCAGTTCAGGCAGCGGAGAGCGATACGTCCAGAGCTGCATTGGGACCACAAGGACATTAGCTTGTGGATGCGCTTGATGACGACGACGAGGGCTCCGAACCAGTTTTTTCAGGGGGGAGCCGGTGGAGCCGGTGGACCATCAGCCCAGGGACATTCGGCTGGAAACAGAAAAGGGGTTTGTTGGCAATACAATTCCGGAGTCTGTAAATTCGGTGCAGCATGTAAGTATAAGCACGAGTGCTCAGGCTGCGGGGGAACGCATCCAGCATCTAGATGCTTTAAGCAGGGAAAAGGCAGAACCGGTGACGTTGGACAAAAAAGGGAGGACGCCGGTGAAAGTGGAAAGGATGCGGCCGTTTCTCGGTAGGTATCCCGACAGCCAAGCAGCGAGGTTGCTAGATGAGGGTTTTACGGGGGGATTTAGGATCCCATGCAGGATGACGGTAGTTCCACAAGTGCCCAACAATTTCCTTTCCGCATTGCAACATCCGGAAGTGGTTTCGGAGAAGCTGGCGAAGGAGGTTGCAATGGGGAGAATGGGAGGTCCGTTTCGGACGGCACCAATAGCCAATTTGGTGGTATCACCACTGGGTGTGGTGCCCAAGAAGGAGACCAACAAATTTAGGCTCATTCACCACTTATCTTTTCCGAAAGGGGGATCGGTGAATGAGGCCATTGATCAGGAGGCATGCTCGGTGCATTATACGTCATTTGATGCCGCGGTGGGTTGGGTGCGCCGTTATGGAAAAGGAGCGTTAATGGCCAAGGCAGATGTCGAATCAGCTTTTCGGCTGTTGCCGGTACATCCGGATAGTTTTAGGTTGCTGGGGTGCCAGTGGAAAGGGGAGTTTTACGTGGACAAATGCTTGCCGATGGGTTGCTCAATATCATGTGCGATATTTGAACAATTCAGCTCTTTCCTGGAATGGGTAGTGCGGGACGTGTCGGGTGTGAATTCAATAATTCACTACCTAGATGACTTTTTATGCATAGGGCCGGCATCATCTAGAATCTGTGCGGTGTTATTGGCGACATTGCAACATATCGCTGACAGATTCGGCATTCCATTGGCTGACGAAAAAACGAAGGGACCTTGCACGGTCATCACGTTCCTAGGCATTGTACTAGATTCTGAGGCAATGGAATGTAGGTTACCGGAAGACAAATTGGAAGATTTAAAGAAAGAGATTGCGGGATTAATTGGGTTGAAGAAAGTGCAACTTAGAGCGCTGCAATCGGTGCTAGGTAAGCTAAATTTTGCTTGCCGCATACTCCCAATGGGGAGAGTGTTCAGCCGACGGCTGGCGGCCAGCACGAGTGGAGTAAAATCGCCAAGGCATTTTGTGCGATTGGTAAAATCGCACAGGGAGGATTTAAGGGTATGGCATACCTTTTTGGAATCATTCAATGGAAGGGCGATGTGGATGTCTGGACCGGTCAGTAATTTCGATCTGGAATTGTTCACTGATGCGGCAGGGTCCACGGGTTTTGGGGCGTTTTTCCAAGGCCGGTGGAGTGCGGGTCCTTGGCCTCAGTCATGGATAGAGGAAGGGTTTATCAAAAATTTGGTTTCATTGGAATTGTTTCCAGTAGTATTGGCAGTGGAGCTATGGGGCTCATACTTCAGGAATCTGAAGGTGCGTTTCCACGGGGACAATTTGGGGGTGGTACAAGTGATAAATAGGGTAACAGCATCGTCTCCGCCGGTGATTAAATTGTTGCAGCATTTAGTGTTAAGGTGTTTGCAATTGAATGTGTACATCCATGCAGTTCATTTACCGGGGGTGGAGAATGTAGTAGCTGATGCGTTATCTCGCTTCCAGTGGGACAGGTTCCGAGAGTTGGCGCCGGAAGCGGAGCAACGAGGGGTAACTTGTCCCGATTGGCTGTGGGAGATACCGTTGGCGTCATCGCGGGATGGATTCAGCAGTCGGTAAGTGGGGCGAAAGTTGGGGGAGGTATGCTCTTCAGAGTATGAAGTAGCATTGTTTAAGGTGGTGTTTGTGATAGCTTTTTTTGGAGCGTTTAGGATAAGCGAGCTGGTTAGTCCGGCAAAAAAATATCAACAAAAGTTCAAGGTGGTTTGGGATGGCAGGAAGTTCAGGTGGAGCGTGGCGGTTTAACGTTGTGGGTAAAGAGGTCAAAAACCGATCAAGAGGGAAAAGGCAGGATAGTGAGGGTTTACCCGATTCAGGGATCTTGCCTGTGCCCGGTTGGCACGGTTGAGCAGTACTTACATGTTCGTCCATATGTACAAGGTCCTTTCCTAATGCACTTGGACGGTAGTTTTTTATCTAAATTTCAGTTCGTAACAGTTTTTAGAAGATGCCTTAAGGTAGTGGGCTTACAGGATAAGGAATTTTCATCCCACTCGTTTAGGATAGGAGCGGCCACTGAAGCAGCCAGAATTGGGCTAGATGTGGAGGCAGTAAAACGCATTGGAAGGTGGGAATCGCACAGGTTTAGGTCTTACGTTAGGCCTCAGTTGGTAGTGGAGTTGGACAGAGAATAGGGGAATAGGATTTTAATTACGTTTAGTCATTAAAAGTTTTATTGGTGGCTAGTGTTTTAGTGTAGTTTTTCTTGTCTTCTTCTATTTACAGGAGCGGCGCCAGGGATGGTCTGGATTATGGGCCATTCTTATGTGTGCTGGGGGGCAAGAAGGGGCGATGCTCGTTGGGAGGGCAGGCAGTTAGGTTTTGATAAAAGGGAGGTTTATATTAAGTGGTTGGGAATACCCGGAATGTTGTGGAGTAGATTGTTTCCGGAGGTACAGAAATATGCCCTGAGGGAAGGACCACCTGATGTGTTACTTTTACATGTTGGAGGCAATGATCTAAGCATCAGGTCCATGGTAGACATCACGCGCGATATTAACCACTTGACGACCGCCTCACGCCGATGTACGTCGGCAAAGTGGCACGGACAGGCAAAATCACGTACAGGGTACGTGATTTGCCTTCCGCGGGTGGGGGGTCCGATCGGACCCCCCCCGGTGCCCGAGGCGGTCGTCTTTTGTCCAGCGGCGATCGGTGATGAGGGGGAGACCATCCGTTCGTGGCCCCCCCCTCGCGATCGCCGCCGGCCAATGAGAATCTTCCTTTGCTGCTGTATGCTAAACAGCAGCAAAGGAAATGATGTCATCTCTCCTCGGCTCGGTAATTTCCGTTCCGGCCCGAGGAGAGAAGACATCAATGTGAGTGCACAACACACACACACACAGTAGAACATGCCAGGCACACAAAACACCCCGATCCCCCCCCCGATCGCCCCCCGATCCCCCCCCCAATCACCCCCCCCCCCCTGTCACAAACTGACACCAGCAGTTTTTTTTTTTTTTTTTTTTTTTTTTTTTTCTGATTACTGCATAGTGTCAGTTTGTGACAGTTACAGTGTTGGGACAGTTACTGTTACCCCCCTGTAGGTCTAGGGTACCCCCCTAACCCCCCCTAATAAAGTTTTAACCCCTTGATCACCCCCTGTCACCAGTGTCACTAAGCGATCATTTTTCTGATCGCTGTATTAGTGTCGCTGGTGACGCTAGTTAGTGAGGTAAATATTTAGGTTCGCCGTCAGCGTTTTATAGCGTCAGGGACCCCCCTATACTATCTGATAAATGTTTTAACCCCTTGATTGCCCCCTAGTTAACCCTTTCACCACTGATCACCGTATAACCGTTACGGTTGACGCTGGTTAGTTTGTTTATTTTTTATAGTGTCAGGGCACCCGCCGTTTATTACCGAATAAAGCTTTAGCCCCCCGATCGCCCGGCGGTGATATGCGTCGCCCCAGGCAGCGTCAGATTAGCGCCAGTACCGCTAACACCCACGCACGCACCGTACACCTCCCTTAGTGGTATAGTATCTGAACGCATCAATATCTGATCCGATCAGATCTATACTAGCGTCCCCAGCAGTTTAGGGTTCCCAAAAACGCAGTGTTAGCGGGATCAGCCCAGATACCTGCTAGCACCTGCGTTTTGTGCCTCCGCCCAGCCCACCCAAGTGCAGTATCGATCGATCACTGTCACTTACAAAACACTAAACGCATAACTGCAGCGTTCGCAGAGTCAGGCCTGATCCCTGCGATCGCTAACAGTTTTTTTGGTAGCATTTTGGTGAACTGGCAAGCACCAGCCCCAGGCGTCAGGTTAGCGCCAGTACCGCTAACACCCACGCACGCAGCATACGCCTCCCTTAGTGGTATAGTATCTGAACGGATCAATATCTGATCCGATCAGATCTATACTAGCGTCCCCAGCAGTTTAGGGTTCCCAAAAACGCAGTGTTAGCGGAATCAGCCCAGATACCTGCTAGCACCTGCGTTTTGCGCCTCCGCCCGGCCCAGCCCACCCAAGTGCAGTATCGATCGATCACTGACACTTACAAAACACTAAACGCATAACTGCAGCGTTCGCAGAGTCAGGCCTGATCCCTGCGATCGCTAACAGTTTTTTTGGTAGTATTTTGGTGAACTGGCAAGCACCAGCCCCAGGCAGCGTCAGATTAGCGCCAGTACCGCTAACACCCACGCACGCACCGTACACCTCCCTTAGTGGTATAGTATCTGATCGCATCAATATCTGATCCGATCAGATCTATACTAGCGTCACCAGCAGTTTAGGGTTCCCAAAAACGCAGTGTTAGCGGGATCAGCCCAGATACCTGCTAGCACCTGCGTTTTGCCCCTCCGCCCGGCCCGGCCCAGCCCACCCAAGTGCAGTATCGATCGATCACTGTCACTTACAAAACACTAAACGCATAACTGCAGCGTTCGCAGAGTCAGGCCTGATCCCTGCGATCGCTAACAGTTTTTTGGTAGCGTTTTGGTGAACTGGCAAGCGCCAGCGGCCTAGTACACCCCGGTCGTAGTCAAACCAGCACTGCAGTAACACGTGGTGACGTGGCGAGTCCCATAAGTGCAGTTGAAGCTGGTGAGGTGGCAAGCACAAGTAGTGTCGCGCTGCCACCAAAAAGACAAACACAGGCCCGTCGTGCCCATAGTGCCCTTCCTGCTGCATTCGCCAATCCTAATTGGGAACCCACCGCTTCTGCAGCGCCCGTACTTCCCCCATTCACATCCCCAACCAAATGCAGTCGGCTGCATGAGAGGCATTTTTATGTCCTCCCGAGTACCCCTACCCAACGAACCCCCCAAAAAAGATGTCGTGTCTGCAGCAAGCGCGGATATAGGCGTGACGCCCACTATTATTGTCCCTCCTGTCCTGACAATCCTGGTCTTTGCATTGGTGAATGTTTTGAACGCTACCATTCACTAGTTGAGTATTAGCGTAGGGTACAGCATTGCACAGACTAGGCACACTTTCACAGGGTCTCCCAAAATGCCATCGCATTTTGAGAGACCCGAACCTGGAACCGGTTACCGTTATAAAAGTTAGTTACAAAAAAAGTGTAAAAAAAAAAAAAAAATATGAAATAAAAAAAAATAGTTGTTGTTTTATTGTTCTCTCTCTCTCTATTCTCTCTCTATTGTTCTGCTCTTTTTTACTGTATTCTATTCTGCAATGTTTTATTGTTATTGTTATTATGTTTTATCATGTTTGTTTTTCAGGTATGTAATTATTTATACTTTACTGTTTACTGTGCTTTATTGTTAACCATTGTTAACCATTTTTTTGTCTTCAGGTACGCCATTCACGACTTTGAGTGGTTATACCAGAATGATGCCTGCAGGTTTAGGTATCATCTTGGTATCATTCTTTTCAGCCAGCGGTCGGCTTTCATGTAAAAGCAATCCTAGTGGCTAATTAGCCTCTAGACTGCTTTTACAAGCCGTGGGAGGGAATGCCCCCCCCCCCACCGTCTTCCGTGTTTTTCTCTGGCTCTCCTGTCTCAACAGGGAACCTGAGAATGCAGCCGGTGATTCAGCCAGCTGACCATAGAGCTGATCAGAGACCAGAGTGGCTCCAAACATCTCTATGGCCTAAGAAACCGGAAGCTACGAGTATTTCATGACTTAGATTTCGCCGGATGTAAATAGCGCCATTGGGAAATTGGGGAAGCATTTTATCACACCGATCTTGGTGTGGTCAGATGCTTTGAGGGCAGAGGAGAGATCTAGGGTCTAATAGACCACAATTTTTTCAAAAAAGAGTACCTGTCACTACCTATTGCTATCATAGGGGATATTTACATTCCCCGAGATAACAATAAAAATGATTAAAAAAAAAAATATGAAAGGAACAGTTTAAAAGTAAGATTAAAAAAGCAAAAAAATAATAAAGAAAAAAAAAAAAAAAAAAAAAACACCCCTGTCGCCCCCTGCTCTCGCGCTAAGGCGAACGCAAGCGGCGGTCTGTCGTCAAACGTAAACAGCAATTGCACCATGCATGTGAGGTATCACCGCGAAGGCCAGATCGAGTGCAGTAATTTTTCCAGTAGACCTCCTCTGTAAATCTAAAGTGGTAACCTGTAAAGGCTTTTGAAGGCTTTTAAACATGTATTTATTTTGTTGCCACTGCACGTTTGTGCGCAATTTTAAAGCATGTCATGTTTGGTATCCATGTACTCGGCCTAAGATCATCTTTTTTATTTCATCAAACATTTGGGCAATATAGCGTGTTTTAGTGCATTAAAATTAAAAAAAGTGTGTTTTTTCCCCAAAAAATGCGTTTGAAAAATCGCTGCGCAATTACTGTGTGAAAAAAAAAAATGAAACACCCACCATTTTAATCTGTAGGGCATTTGCTTTAAAAAAATATATAATGTTTTGGGGTTCAAAGTAATTTTTTTGCAAAAAAAAAAAACTTTTTCATGTAAACAATAAGTGTCAGAAAGGGCTTTGTCTTCAAGTGGTTAGAAGAGTGGGTGATGTGTGACATAAGCTTCTAAATGTTGTGCATAAAATGCCAGGACAGTTCAAAACCCCCCCAAATGACCCCATTTTGGAAAGTAGACACCCCAAGCTATTTGCTGAGAGGCATGTCGAGTCCATGGAATATTTTATATTGCGACACAAGTTGCGGGAAAGAGACAAATTTTTTTTTTTTTTTTTTTTTTTTTTTTTTTGCACAAAGTTGTCACTAAATGATATATTGCTCAAACATGCCATGGAAATATGTGAAATTACACCCCAAAATACATTCTGCTGCTTCTCCTGAGTACGGGGATACCACATGCGTGAGACTTTTTGGGAGCCTAGCCGCGTACGGGACCCCGAAAACCAAGCACCGCCTTCAGGCTTTCTAAGGGCATGAATTTTTGATTTCACTCTTCACTGCCTATCACAGTTTCGGAGGCCATGGAATGCCCAGGTGGCACAAAACCCCCCCAAATGACCCCATTTTGGAAAGTAGACACCCCAAGCTATTTGCTGAGAGGTATAGTGAGTATTTTGCAGACCTCACTTTTTGTCACAAAGTTTTGAAAATTGAAAAAAGAAAAAAAAAAATGTTTTTTCTTGTCTTTCTTCATTTTCAAAAACAAATGAGAGCTGCAAAATACTCACCATGCCTTTCAGCAAATAGCTTGGGGTGTCTACTTTCCAAAATGGGGTCATTTGGGGGGGTTTTGTGCCACCTGGGCATTCCATGGCCTCCGAAACTGTGATAGGCAGTAAAGAGTGAAATCAAAAATTTTCACCCTTAGAAATCCTGAAGGCAGTGATTGGTTTTCGGGGTCCAGTACGCGGCTAGGCTCCCAAAAAGTCCCACACATGTGGTATCCCCATACTCAGGAGAAGCAGCTAAATGTATTTTGGGGTGCAATTCCACATATGCCCATGGCCTGTGTGAGCAATATATCATTTAGTGACAACTTTATGAAAAAAAAAAAAAAGTGTCACTTTCCCGCAACTTGTGTCAAAATATAAAATATTCCATGGACTCAATATGCCTCTCAGCAAATAGCTTGGGGTGTCTACTTTCCAAAATGGGGTCATTTTGGGGGGTTTTGTGCCATCTTGGCATTCCATGGCCTCCGAAACTGTGATAGGCAGTGAAGAGTGAAAGCAAAAATTTTCACCCTTAGAAATCCTGAAGGCGGTGATTGGTTTTCGGGGCCCCGTACGCGGCTAGGCTCCCAAAAAGTCCCACACATGTGGTATCCCCATACTCAGGAGAAGCAGCTAAATGTATTTTGGGGTGCAATTCCACATAGGCCCATGGCCTGTGTGAGCAATATATCATTTAGTGACCACTTTTTGTAAATATTTTTTTTTTTTTTTTTTTTTGTCATTTTTCAATCACTTGGGACAAAAAAAATAAATATTCAATGGGTTCAACATGCCTCTCAGCAATTTCCTTGGGGTGTCTACTTTCCAAAATGGGGTCATTTGGGGGGGTTTTGTACTGCCCTGCCATTTTAGCACCTCAAGAAATGACATAGGCAGTCATAAACTAAAAGCTGTGTAAATTCCAGAAAATGTACCCTAGTTTGTAGACGCTATAACTTTTGCGCAAACCAATAAATATACGCTTATTGACATTTTTTTTACCAAAGACATGTGGCCGAATACATTTTGGCCTAAATGTATGACTAAAATTTAGTTTATTGGATTTTTTTTATAACAAAAAGTAGAAAATATCATTTTTTTTCAAAATTTTCGGTCTTTTTCCGTTTATAGCGCAAAAAATAAAAACCGCAGAGGTGATCAAATACCATCAAAAGAAAGCTCTATTTGTGGGAAGAAAAGGACGCAAATTTCGTTTGGGTACAGCATTGCATGACCGCGCAATTAGCAGTTAAAGCGACGCAGTGCCAAATTGGAAAAAGACCTCTGGTCCTTAGGCAGCATAATGGTCCGGGGCTCAAGTGGTTAAAAGAGATTTAGGGCGATTGATGGAATTATTTCCCAAGACTATATTTATATGGTCGGATATGGTGGCTAGGACATCGTGGAGAATGGCTAGGTCAGTGGAAGGTGTAAATCGGGCCAGAAAAAAGATTAATAGGGAGGTGAGCAAATTTATGGTTCGCAATGGTTGTTTAGCGATTAGACATCCTGAACTAGAATTCGAAACATGGAGGTATCTGAGATCCGATGGTGTCCACCTTAATGATGTGGGGATAGATTTGTGGACGTTAGGACTGCAGGATGGAATACAGCGAGCCATGAGGGTGTGGAGGGGCATCCAAGAGTAAGGTATTACTCGTGGGATGCGGTGGCGGGCGTTGGTCTGTGAAAAGGAAGGAAGATGGAAAAAGTAAGTGGGGGATCTAACGGTGTTATAGATCCGGAGGTTTTTTGGTTCCCGGTTAACGGAGGTTAACCGGGAAGTGATAATGGGGCACTGCGGGAATTGTTAGTCTCTGAGCCAGCTTGTCGGCTTGAGGCATAGTTGAGATAGTTGATAAGTACCGCAGTGCTACGTGGGTGATGAACATCTGAATGGTTTTAAGCGATAGCGCAGACCAACGCTCTTCAGTTCAAAGTTTTGCAGGGAATAACAGATGTTTTTGTTGATTATTTTGATGACAGAGTTTTATAAGAAATTTATAATTATATATATTGTTTAAATAAAGTAGGCTGCTACGGCCTTTTATAACCCAAGGTTGGTGTGGTCTGGTTTATTGGGAGTAGAAAGTAAGAGGGGGTTTTGTAATAAGAGAGTATAACATCTGTTATCCAACAGTCAAGGAAGCCCCGAAATGCAGCATGAAATGCATAAAATGGAGGGGGTGCATGACGGTGGTAATAGTGTGGGGAAGGGTTGTTTAAGATGGAGCCGAGGGGGAGGGACAGGAAGGGAGGGGTCATATATAAGAGGTTTAACCTGGGAGGGGTTAACAGAAAGCTGGAAGAAAGTTCCCGCCCACCCTCCCCTTTTTTAGGATAGGATACAGTGGGTATGAGGGAGATTGTTTAATTGTTTTCAACAGGTGATGAAAGAGGAATAGTCGTGGCAGTGGCGGGCGTTGGTCTGTGAAAAGGAAGGAAGATGGAAAAAGTAAGTGGGGGATCTAACGGTGTTATAAATCCGGAGGTTTTTTGGTTCCCGGTTAACGGAGGTTAACCGGGAAGTGATAATGGGGCACTGCGGGAATTGTTAGTCTCTGAGCCAGCTTGTCGGCTTGAGGCATAGTTGAGATAGTTGATAAGTACCGCAGTGCTACGTGGGTGATGAACATCTGAATGGTTTTAAGCGATAGCGCAGACCAACGCTCTTCAGTTCAAAGTTTTGCAGGGAATAACAGATGTTTTTGTTGATTATTTTGATGACAGAGTTTTATAAGAAATTTATAATTATATATATTGTTTAAATAAAGTAGGCTGCTACGGCCTTTTATAACCCAAGGTTGGTGTGGTCTGGTTTATTGGGAGTAGAAAGTAAGAGGGGGTTTTGTAATAAGAGAGTTTAACATCTGTTATCCAACAGTCATGGAAGACTTATTCAATATCTCAGTTCAGGCTACCTCACCCCCTGATTCACACCGACTTAACGGGTTTTATCCCAGGTAGGCAAATAGTGGATAACATTAGATTAGTCACAAACATCATCCAAGATGCTAACCTCCACTCCCGCCCCCTATGCTTACTTAGCCTTGACATACACAAGGCCTTTGACAATGTTAACTGGTCATATTTAAATCACCTCTTACCTAAATTCGGCATTTCAGACAAATTTATACATGGCTTTAATTCCCTATATCATCTTCCTCAAACCAGAATTAGAATCTCAAGTAATAACTCAGATTTCTTTCCCCTGAGCAGAGGAACCAGACAAGGTTGCCCGCTTTCCCCCCTCCTCTTCGCATTAGCCATTGAACCCCTAGCACACGCTATCAGAAACAATATCAACATTAAAGGCTACTGCAAAGACCCATACCATTTCAAACTTAGTCTATATGCAGATGACGCCCTCTTATTTTTAACAGACCCGTTCGTTTCAATACCTAACCTCCTCTCAGAACTCCATTCATTCCACAAACTCTCTGGTCTATATATCAACACAAACAAATGTTCTATTTTGCCCTTCAACTGTCCCCCAGACCTAATATCTCTATTGAAAAATAACTTTAATTTCTTATGGCCCCCACAATCACTTAAATATCTTGGAATATATATCACAACCTCCCATAACCTGTTATACAAAACTAATTACCTCCCCCTTTTCTCTCATATCAGCTCACTATTAAAAGTATGGTCATCTTATCATATCTCCTTTCTCGGTAGGATATGCGCATTTAAGATGACCATCCTTCCCAAATTACTTTATTACTTTAGGGCATTACTCTTAACCTCCCTGGCAGTATTCCAAAGTGTGGCTCGGGGTTAAAATTCAGGACCATTAGCGGTAACCCCGAGCCACACTCGGGATTACATCGCAGGATCCTGGTGTGGCTTTACTTACCTTGTCCCCGGGATCCTGCGATGTCCCCCGCTGTATCCGTGGGCTCTGTCTCCTCCGAAGCCTCTCTGTGCCAGGCTCCGTTCCCTGCGAGCGGCGCGACGCACGGGGGCGGAGCCTGGCGGCAAATTAAAAAAAAATTGTAAAAATATAACACATACAGTACTGTAATCTTACAGATTACAGTACTGTATGAAATTATTTCACATCCCTTTTGTCCCCAGTGCTTTGTCCTATGCCCTGCATGCAGTTTTATATGATATATACTGTTCTTTCTGCCTGGAAACTGGAGATTGTATAGTAAATTAGAACACTTGCAGAATTGAGCGATAGTGAATCGTGGGGAAATTTATTTTATTTTTATTTTTTTTAATTATTTATTTTTATTTATTATATTATAATTTATGTTTTTGTGTTTCAAACTTTATCATACCCGGGATATCTACTAGACTCTTGTTTGGACAGATTTAAGTGTGTTATTGTTAAGAATTATAGACCTACAATATGAAACGCCAAATTTCCATGCAAAATAATTGTACCGCTTTCAGCACCTAAAATCCGAAATAATCATACCGCCAGGGAGGTTAATGTCCCCAAAACAAGATTGGAAACCCTCCAGCATGAAATAAATAGATTTATCTGGAATAACAAAAAACCCAGATGTAGCTACTCCCTCATGCATAGAACACAATACAGTGGTGGACTGGGATTTCCAAACCTCTGGCTATACTTCTTAGCGGCCAGATCAGTACAGTTGGCTCAATGGTTTTCCTCGGATACCAATATATCCTGGTTAAATTTAGAATCCACCTCTATTCTTTCCCTAAACCTTAAAAGGAGGGGTCTCAAACTGGCGGCCCTGCAGCTGTTGCAGAACTACAAGTCCCATCATGCCTCTGCCTATGGGAATCATGCTTGTAACTGTCAGCCTTGCAATGCCTCATGGGAATTGTAGTTCTGCAACAGCTGGAGGGCAATCAGTTTGAGACCCTTGCCTTAAAGGTATCTTATGGTCCTATACGAAGACACATCATACCCTACCCAAATGAAACACAATAGTAGCTCATTTTATACAACTATGGAATAAGATTAAAGACAATTTCAAACTCTCCTCAGAAACCCCTCCATTAGCTTCATACATTGGTGACCCCAGATTCCCCCCAGTATTTGCAGACAGTGCTCTCTTTCTTAATTGGATCAAAAATGATCTCACCACATTAAAATCACTTACACTCAATATGAAATGCCTCTCATTTATCTCACTACAGTCAAAGTTTAATTTCCCCCCCTCAGAACGCTCTCAATACACTCTAATCCATGACTTCTATGCAACACACTACTCTCTTTCCAGCAACCCCCCGAGTACATTATTTGAACATATTTGCATATCCACTCCTAGAGATAAAGGTTTAATCTCCCAACTATACAGCTATCTCAATAACCTACACCAACCTGAGAAGTCTGGTCCTATGCTGTGCTGGGAAGCCGACATTGATTGCTCATTCTCCACTAAATCCTGATCCAATATGGTAGAGAACCTTCGTAAAAGCAACTGTGCAGCGACATTCAGGGAATCCCCATTGAAACTCCTCACCAGATGGTATATGACTCCGGCCAGGATTCACTCCTTTTACCCCACAGCATCCTCAGACTGTTTCAGAGGCTGTCCTGAAGAAGGCAACTACCTTCACATATTTTGGAGCTGTAGACATTTGGAGCCAGTATGGAATGCAGTAGTCAGCAGACTGGAAACATCCCGTAAAAAAAAAAATCTCTCTCTCGCCACAAATCTGTCTCCTATATGCCATGGTTCCAGATATTCCCCTTCCCTGCAACAGACTAATTCATTCTCGAATCAGTTCCATTCAATGGATGATAGCTTTCAACTGGAGATCACAAAACCTACCGTGGCCTCAAGTTGAATCCAGAATGGAATCACTTAGACTATCATATTAGCTCTATGTCCCCTATGTATTTTCAACACTACTTTCCTTAATGTTACAATTCTCTAATATATGACTCAACTGTATACCTCAATTTAACATATCTCTTGTAAAATTCCCCATACCTGTACAAACACTATGCATTTTATGGATTTGTTTTATTTCACGTCTTCCAAATTAAACTTTTTGTAAACAAAAAAAAAATTTTAAATGTGCAGCGTGACGAAAGTGCTTTCTTCATTACGAACGCTAGTTTTACCAGACCGAGCGCTTCCGTCTCGTACTTGATTCAGAGCATGCATGGAATTTGTTGCGTCGGAATTGTCTACACATGCTCGGAATTCACGACAACGGATTTTGTTGTCGGAAAATTTGAGATCCAGCTCTCAAATATCTGTTATCGAAAATTCCGACTGGAAATGTCCAATGGAGCCTACACGCGGTCGGAACTTCCGACCACAAGCTCACATCGAACATTTGTTGTCAGAAATTCCGATCGTGTGTACGCAGCATAAGTGTAATTTTCTGTCTGCTGCTTCCTTCCTCTGCTATCAATATGAGTCATTTCTGAAAAGTTTTACTGACACCAAGAGGTAAAAAGGTGACAGGGGAGGGAGCACCAGCACACAGCCTGTGATTGACAGTCTCAGAGCTATTCCTGTGTGCTGTATGAAGAGATGTGTGTCCCTTCCCGTCCAATTAGCACGCAGCTCTCCTCACTGAGTGTAACTTCAGCTCCCCACTCCCTGCTTTCTGGAAGCTTAGACAGGCTGTATAAACTTTGGACTTTGAACGGTTGTAGAGAGGAGAAGGCAATAATCAGTGTAGCGCTGGACACAAAAGATAAATAGTAATGAGAAAATTGAATACAAAATATGTTATACACAATCCCTAGTATTACTAGATACCCAATGAGTGAGATATCTTCAGTGAAAAAAAAAATATATATAATAAATATATCAAAACAAACAGTGTGGCATTAAACTGGTGATGCAATGCACATATATAATATAAACACACGTGAATTGCTCATCTAAAGCTTATATCATAAAATAAATGATGAAAATCATGAGTGATAATCCTTATTAATGTGAGTCCATACCCAGAAAGGTGTATACAAGAAAAAATATGTAAGATGAAAATTGTGAAATAAAAAGTTCATAAGTGTCTCAAGTAAAAAAATAAATCCAAAGAAATCCAGAAAAGGCTTATTGCAGGGTTCAGGATTGCTTGATCCACCTCTAGTGCAGCCCACCACCAGATGGTAAAATTAAAGGCTTACCAGAAAGCCTGTGACCGCCCTTACTCAGGGGGGTCAATACAGGCTTAGTAGTGGAAAATATCCGAGGATGATAAGTTCTCTGAACTGTTCTCCCGCATCTCCTCGCCAGACAAGGAGTCCGCAGCAATGGGGACTCCAGTGCGGAAGAAAACCTCCCAGGGATTCCTTCAATGACAGTAGTAGATATAAACAGGCATGGCCACGGTCCCCATGCACAGCGAAGCCACTCGTCCAAAAACTCCACCAATAGACTTACTGGCTGGATTACTAGATGAAAATAAAGCAAAGAAGGCCTGTGACTCTCCCTGTAGCTGCACCCAAACACTCACGTGAGTGTTTTTTCACTGAAGATATCTCACTCATTGGGTATCTAGTAATACTAGGGATTGTGTATAACATATTTTGTAGTCAATTTTCTTATTACTATTTATCTTTTGTGTCCAGCACTACACTGATTATTGTCTACTTAGTCTTTGCCTTATATCGAGGTTTTAGTGTTTAGGAGCAGGACTTCTCATCACAATTTTGTCATTAATAATTCACTTATTTTATGTCTTCACTATTTATGCACCTAGCGCAGTTCTTTGCTTATTTGTAGAGAGGAGAAGACTGCAGATAAACATATACAACTAATGTAGGAGTATTTGTTTCATCTGAGGCTTGCCACTTTACAGGATATATGATAGGATTTACAACCAATTCAGATGAACCCATTACAAACCATTAAACTGAGCACATTATAAAAAACATTGCAAATACAACTCTCAACCCCCAACCTCCTGGACTTCCCTGTTGGTCCTTTATAAATACGAAATACAGCAATAACAGTAGTGTTTGAGGCTGAACCAGAAGTGTTTTGAAGGCTGAGTCAGGAGCTGAGTTCTGTAACTAGCCTATTCATGACACAGGGAGGGTACCCATGCTGCCATGGAGTCCATCAGGAAAGAAAAATTACAGTAAGTATTTGATAGGAAATGTACTTTTTTTCCTGACAGACTCCATGACAGGATACGTTCAGGAAATAAGTAGCCAAAAAACAAAAAAAAACAAACAAGGGTTGGATGCTGAAAAAAGTAGGGTTTTTCAATCATAGCATTTAGCCAACAGCTAGCCACACACCACAGTGAGCCAGAACAGCCTTACTGAAAGACGTGTCATCCACTCCATACATCATGGGTCTTATGAAGAGAAAATAAGGAACACTGCCTCTGGCTCAGCCTCAAAATCTATGGCAGTGGGGTCCTTTGGGGTAGGAGCGAGAGTGAAGCTACCCAGACATTGGCTGTTATGTGTGGAGTCTGTCAGGAAATCATATTTATATTCACTGGTCATTTTTTTTGCTTTCTTTTTTTTTTTTAATCATCTGAAAAACATACTGAATTATATTTTTCAAGTCTTGTTTCATTTTTAGTTAAAAAAAAAACTTTTAAAGCAGAGGGAAACAAATGTAATTCCAGAAAGGCTCTCAAACTGTAATAAATTGTTGCTAACCGGAAGCAAAATCCATAGAGATTATAACATTATAGCCTTTATTGCCAGTGTTTATGCAAATGATCAGTAATGAGTAATGGCATGTTTATTTTCTTCCTTTGTACCAATGCATACCATTAGCATTAAATGGGCAATTACTATATCTATTCAGGTGGTACGTAGGATACATATGAAACAAAACAAAGCATTACTTATAGCCATCAAATTAGCATCTGCCGATGGGCTCTGCTAAGAAAGAATCACTGCAGGGGTTTGCAGTCATTGTGTGTTTAGAAATGGCATTCATCCCTTAAAGAAACTATTAATGGCAGATACTTTATTACATGCAATTAAATTCTGTTGAGTTAAAACTTTTAAACCTTTTAAAGAACAAAGTGAACAGCATGTTTTTTTTTTTTCTACAGTAGCTGTCCTAACATAACCGTAACCAACAATACAACCGCAAATGACAAATGGCAGAATCCAAGAACAAAATGCCCTTACTTAAATAAAATATCTTGTTAGTGATCAACAAGGGTATGTGGTGCAATACAGAATTGTTGATTTTGTATTCTGAGTCTGTACCATATTAAAGTAGATGTAAACCCTGACACAGAATCAGGTGCAGCTGTGCATAGTAACCAATCAGCTTCTAACTTCAGCGTCTTCAATTAAGCTATGACAATAAAACATAGAAGCTGATTGGTTACTATGCACCAGATTCTGTGTGGATCAGTTTTAGTAAATCTCCTCTATAGTTTATTAAAACACTGTGTATTAGAGCTGCATGATTAATCGTCAAGAATCGTTATCGCAATTTTTTACCCGTTGTGATCTTGTCAAAAGTGTTTCACGATTCTTGCTATGCAAAGAATTCTCTCTGTTCTTCTGAAGCCGACAGCCATCAAAAGAAAGGAAAAAAAAAAAAAAAAAACTGGCCATCTGCCAAGAATCACAACATTCTTTAGCAGTTGAACTAAGTATAAACATTGTAACAATTTGTCAATGGAATAGACTTTGTGTGTAACTGAGGAAAGTTTAACCACTTAAACACTAAACCTTTTTCTGGCATTTGTTGGTTTCAAGTAAAATTTTTTTTTTTTTTGCTAGAAAATTACGTAGAATCCCCAAACATTATACAGGCTTACCCCACTTTTAAGTACAGGCATACCCCACTTTTAAGTACACAATGGGGTTTATTTACTAAAGCTGGAAAGTGCAAAATCAGGCTCCCTTCTGTATAGAAACCAATGAGCTTCTAACCCCAGATTGTTAAATTAAGTTTTGGTAATAAAACCTGGAAGCTCATTGTTTTTTTGCAGAAGTGAGCCTGATTTTGCACTTTCCAGCTTTAGTAAATAAACCCCATTGTGTACTTAAAAGTGGGGTATGCCTGTACACAATGGGGCTTATTTACTAAAGCTGTAAAGTGCAAAATCAGGCTCACTTCTGCATAGAAACCATTGAGCTTCTAACCCCAGCTTGTTCAATTAAGCTTCAGTAATAAAACCTGGAAGCTCATTGGTTTCTATGCAGAAGTGAGCCTGATTTTGTACTTTCTAGCTTTAGTAAATAAACCCCATTGTGTACTTAAAAGTGGGGCATGCCTGTATATATTGTTTTAGTAGAGACCCTAGAAAATAAAATGGTGTTTGTTGCAATATTTTATGTATTTGTGCAGCGGTCTTTCAAATGAAATTTTTTTGGAAAAAATTACTTTAACCAATTTAAAAAAAAAAAAAAAAAAAAAAAACTAACTAAAGTTAGCCCAATTTTTTTTGTATAATGTGAAAGATTTTAGGTCGCGAGAATTGTGATCTTTTTATTCTAAGCAAAAAAATCGAGATTCTCGTTTTGGCCAGAATCGTGCAGCTCTACTGTGTATCTTAAACAATTGGGGGTTTTTTTGTTTTGTTTTTTGCTTTTTCAGAAAACATTGTTTTCACCTTTTTATTTGCTTCCTGATGGTGACCATGACAGAACATGCCTGATATTGATCATCAACACAGACACTCACAGTCTCCATCGAATGCCTAAGTGACATTTGGACAATATAGGAGAACAGCTGAGAGACAAAGACAGAATGTTGTCACCCTATAGCAGAAAGAACATTTTATTGCAGTATCACCAGGTATTATTTTAATGAAAACTATAGATTTGTATTTGCTTTTGAAATTACATTGAAGTCTATACGGAGTTTAAACTTCAGAGGACCTACACTGTGAAAGCTGTTCTAAAAAAAAAAAAAAAAAAAAAGTACAATCTTTAGATGTTCTAAATCTATGTAATTTGGGATTCTAGCTACATCGGCTTTGCATCCAGTCAGGCAGGCCCTTGCACTTCTAGTTTTTGTAAGATCTGAAGGAGATTGTATATTCGGATTGTAATTTGTTGGGTAAGCTTTAGGCTGGGTTCACACCTATGCGAATTGGATGCACATTTCCCCGCATCCAATTCACATGACAGGAGATTGTGATCGGCTCTCTATGGAGCCGGTTCACATATCTCCTTGGCGTCTTTGGCTCCGTTTCAGGGCCGAATTCAGGCCAAAGAATGTGGCCCTGATTCGTCCCTGAAACGGAGAAACAGGGACGCACCGGACCCGTGCTGTGAGCCGCATCTGTCGGAGGTGTGAATCCAGCCTTAGAGGATATCAAATTGCAGAAACAGGTGTAGATAAGCATAATGTCAGGAGTCACACCAAATCTCTTCATTTGTGATGTTACATGTTAAAAATACTGCATACATTCAGACTTGCAAAATAATGGATTTTGCGTCTACCTCAATAGCATATCATTATACTCCTATATTTGCATACCTCCCAACTTTTTGAGATGGGAGCTAGGGATACCTATTAGCAAAAGTATGTAGCCATAGGACACACCCCCTGCTATGCCCACTTAATGGAGAATTATACAAAAAAAAAATGAAGCGTTAAACCCACAAATGATTTTTTGACCACTACTATTCCTTTATACTGGCTTTGAAATTTAGCAATGCAGAAATTTTGAGACAGGATGAAAGGTTCTGGACTGGGAAACGCTTTTTGAAAGATAAATAGTGCATTTTATATACAACTATATAGATTAGACCAAAATGATGGACAGATGAGGAGGAAAGAGGGACAGAGGTTGCAAATCAGGGACAGTCCCTCAAAATCAGGGACAGTTGGGAGCTATGAATTTGTATAAGATGCAGAGAAAATCACCACAGAAAAAAGTTGATAAGACAACTGCATTCTTAAAAGAGAAGTATGGCTTTTTAATAAAATAATCATCTAGATGGCTGCAGCACTGATCCTAGCTGCAGTTGTCCTCCGCCACCTCTAAAACCAAGAACTGAGCGATTAAACACCACTTATCGCTCAGCTCTCGGTCATCAGTCTGCAGAGAGACTCTCTGCTCTGCCCCTCCAGTACTCAATGGAGCAATGGTCCATGAAGGGGGCAAAAGGGCTGGCTCAGGCTCTCAGCAGCTCGTTAAAAGGCTGAGCCAGCTACCAGTCCAGGCATCTTTTCAGAGCCTGGACCAAGTCTGTGATGTCAGTCAGCTGAAAACAGGTCACAGAAGTGTAGAACTGCACTACTGTGACGCATAGGACAAGCATAGCCAAAAGAGCTTTGGCTATGCTTCTACTTTAAACTGAGGATGGAGGAGAGGATTAAAGAGGGGATAGAACTGCCCTATTACATGGCTGGTTCCTGAAAAAGAAATAAAGTGGTTCCTAAAGAGAACATCCTGTGAGGGAATGATTACATTACTTCCTACAAATGGTAGGACCTCTTTATCATCTCCCACTAACGATGATGGCTAGGCTAGGTTAGGCAATTTGGCATAGGGATAGTAGGAATTATGGATATCATAAAAAGGTGACACAGTTTTGCAAGTATGTATGCATGTACGATTTTTAATTTGCAATTTGTCATTTCTAATAAAAGAATATACTTTAGTTCTGCTTTAAGACAAAGGGCAGATTTTTTCAGGGTACAGTTAAGCCATAATGAACCTTACTAAATAGTCAGAATCTTTCATTTTTGTTTATATGGTCACTTTAGAATGAGAAATATGTTTAGGCTAACTACATTTCCATTTATATTGACATTTATTTGCCCTTTTTTAAATATTGCTGGCCAAAGAAGGACAGATCTTCCAGCTTCATCAGGAAACCATAGATTTGACCACCATGTAGCATTCACCTTACACCCAAACCCACTTTTTAACTGACCATAGCAATAGTTTGAACACAGGTATACACTGTAATGCCCTGTACACACGATCGGACATTGATCGGACATTACGACAACAAAATCCATCGTTTTTTTCCGAAGGATGTTGGCCAAATTTGTCTTGCATACACATGGTCACACAAAGTTGTCGGAAAATCCGATCGTTCCGAATATGGTGACGTAAAACATGTACGTCGGGACTATAAACGGGGCAATAGCCAATAGCTTTCTTCTCTTAATTTATTCTGAGCATGCATGGCACTTTGTCCGTCGGATTTGTCTACACACGATCGGAATTTAAAAGATCATATTTTGTTGTCGGGAAATTTTATAGCATGCTCTCAAACTGTGTGTTGGAAATTCCAATGGAAAAAGTCCGATGGAGCCTACACACGGTCGGAATTTCCGACAACAAGCTCTGTTCGCACATATTCCCTTGGAAAGTCCGACCGTGTGTACAGGGCATAAGTGTATTGCATGATAACATAGGGAAAAAAAAATTAGTAAATGATGTTTGAAGACCTATGCCTCCAAAGTTACAAACTTCATATTTGTGGATTTTGTTATAACCTGTTTACATTTATTGGTTCTTTTACTGCAAGATTGCTTGTCAAATCAATAGTAAAATTTACCAATACCACATCAAAATTTGAGAATAATATTTTTAGCACTACCCCCTCATGAGCCGCTAGTATATTTGGGTCCTCTGTTCATCACTAGTCACTAGGCAGAGCTCTAACAAAATACCTGAGCCAGGGAACTTCTCGGATACCACCCAAGGAAAATACTCGCACACTGTTAAAAAGTAAATGAGTAATCTGTATTGAAATCAGTAAGATGTACAGTAACGTTTCAGCAGTTAAGTTAATGATAAACTATACGCCTCAGCACAGGAACACGGCGAAACAGTGCAATACCCCTTTAACGCGTGACCACCCGTCCTGCAGGACAGAGAATACACACGATGGCTCTTAGACTGGGAGATATTCCCCAAGTGTGATAAAAGGATATAAAAAACTTATGGCTAACTCACTTGTAGTCCTTCAGTTTGAAGGGGCTAGGTTTAGGCACAAAAAAGTTGTTAGAATTTACTACACACAAACAACTTTAAGGTTAGTTCTTCTGCCGGCTTAGTAGGGATCCTCAAGTTGGCGTGCAGTGACAGGTACTGTCCCTTTAAATTGTGAAGAAAAAGTCATTCCCTTTTTATTGACAAATGATTCTCAGAGTTCTCCTTAATATGTAGTGGATAGATGGACAAGGTTCACTTTGGGATAGAAGAAAAAGTGTATATCCGCGCTCAGAATCAAAAGATAAGAAGCTGTACACTATACCCAGATACTAGGCACATGAAACATATATAAACAAAGTGCAGCGCTAAATGTGCAATTCCATAAATTAAAGTGCAAACATGCTATATAAAGTGCATAAAGCAATGTAAATATGATCAAAAATTGTCAAAAAGTCCATAAGAAGAAAGTCCCAAGAGTCCGCTGAGGATAGAGGATCCGTGTGGTGAGTATGAAACAGAAGAGTCACCAGCATGTCACCATCCCCTCAAAAACAATTGAAGGCTTACCCTTACCAGAGAACCAGTGACCACCCTTACTCAGGGGGTCATACAGCACCCAATAGGAGCCTGTACGTCCTGGCATGGCCACAAATGGTATGCAATGGAGAACTCCCAAACAAGCCAGGAAGCAACTTCCAGAAACACTCCCCAATACTCAATATCCATAGTGCATGAAAAACATAAGATATGATCCCCACACCACCACGTGCTCCTGGGATATGGAGTTGACAATAAAAGTCACATTAACAGTGGGGAGGGGAGAAAAAGTTGTAAGGTGTATGTCCCATTAAATAATAAAGTGGTCCTCTGGTGGAAAACTACTTCTTTAGGTGGCTTGGGCTTGGGCCAAAAGCAGCCACAGAATTTTTCCCAGCAGGGGATAACTTAGTCGGGTAACCTGCAGGCAGTATTTGAGAAGCAATAGGGAAAGGCAGACTGCAGCACTCAAAGAGCTCTGGCCCATATACTACTTGCAAAGGCATATGCTAAAGAGTGTCCTTGAACTTGGAAGAACTTGTATGAAACTAAAGCCTCATACACACGATCAGATTTTCCACAGACAAAATCTCTGACTTTTGTCCGAAGGTTTGTGCCTGGATTTTGTCTTGCATACAAAAGGTACACAATCGTCGGCCAACAAACACGAACGTAGTAACGTACTAGACGTACTACGAGCCGAGTAAGAGGAAGTTCAATTGTCAGGCGCCCCCCTTTGTGCTCCTTCTGCTAATTTCGTGTTACTAGAAGTTTGGTGAGTGTTGACTCACGCTTTTCATTTCTCGCTTTTCATTTCACACTTTTCAGTACATTTCTGAATGGCCGTTCATCACCCAGCCATGTTGTGCAATCAGAGGAGATAACGTGTTATTTATTATTGGCCTAGGAGTTATTGCTTTGACCCAAGTCCAGTCCAGGAACAGGAGGAGGAGGAGGGTTTCTTGGACCAAAAATTGGTTGCTTTATTAATCTTGATCAATTATGTCATAAGCCTTTGCTGCGGGAGCTCCAGGAGAATAATTCGGATGTTTTTTGGAATTAGCTCCGGATGACGGACCCCTGCTTTCACCAACTCTTGGCATTGTTGACCCCCTATATCAAGAAGCAGGACACTTGCATGAGGCTTTTATTTTTTTGTTAAATAATGATTTGATTTGGTATATTTTCTATATTTTTGGATACATAGAATGCACTTTTTGGTTAAGTTCTATTGGCAGATAGCATGTCTAATTTTATTTGTTTTCTTTTTTTTAATGCACAATAAAAAAATTGTGGAGAATAATAGTTGGCCACGTGTTTTACTTCAAAAGACAGTTTGGGAATAGGCAGTTACATTTTAAAAAATACAATGTCAAATTAACAAAGGACACCAACATAGTTGTATCTTTGATCTTAAAAACTACAGGATAATGATGTTGTGGTAACTTGCACCAAAAAAAAAAAACAACAAGCATAATAATATTATTCTTGATATCACTAGAAAAAAAAAAGCCTTTAAAAAATTGTTTGCAATAACTCCATCAGTATCACCAGCAAAGCAGCTTCATTAGTATCCCATTAAAGAAGAAGAGAATGTTCACTGCATTTCGAGATTTCATAATTTGCCATGTCACGAATGTTAATTCTGCATTACGAATTCTAGTTTACAAGACCGACCGCTTCTGGCTCGTCCTTACTACCGAGCATGCGTGTTTGTACCTTGGATCTTTTGTCAGACGGACTTGTGTACACACGCTCGGAAAATCCGACAACAGACATTTGTCCGCGGAAAATTTTAAAGCCCGCCATCCAACATTTGTCCACGGGAAATCCATCAACAATTGTCCGATGGAGCGTACAAACGGTCGGATTTTCCACCAACAGCCTGTCATCACACATTTCCCGTCGGAAAATCCGATCGTGTGTACGCGGCTTAAGTGTCTACAGCAAGAATTAAGTGGGTCAGGAAGCCTCTCACCCAGTCCTTTGGTAAAGCAGGGCGAATCTATGAGCGCCCAGCTGGGGGCCCCCTTGTCTTTTAAAGATGCAGCTGCAAAGATAATGATGATGATAACTTCCATAATACTACAGCAAATAGCTCTCAATCAGTCTGCCTCTCACAGGATACCCAGCTTCTCAGTGCCAATTTTAGCTCTTCGGCCTAACCAAGGTCCTGTCCAGACCCATGTAGCTCTGCACAGAGTCTGCACACACCACCTCTCATCAGCCAAGTCTATCTCCAACTCCCCTCTGTGTTCCCAGGCTTCTACTTATATTTGCTCATGCCCCCTGTCGATTGCCTCTGGATCTCATAGATCTCAATCTCATAGATTTTTCTCACAGCTCCACTGTGAGGAAAAGGTCTGCTTTCAGCAAATACCAGCAGTCTCTGTACTTCAGTACTGGGCCTACGTTGAGCAGAGATGTTAGACACTGTCATTTTGTGGTCAAATATAAATCTGCATTACAGTAACAATGCACAGTGTTACACACAGAACAACTTTAAAAAACATAATAAATCTCACGCATAAGCATCATATATACAATAACTTCCTTCAATATTGAATAAATAGTATATTAAAAATATAAGCATCCATATATATTTTGCACCTTCATCTGAGGATTAGACAAGCACTCGCACCTGAATAAACCTGTCTAACAGTATGTGTTAAAAACAGGGGTTTAGTCTGCATGCATTTGCAAACGCATGCGTGAGCCATAGAGCCTCGTCACGGCACCCTGGTATCTGTGGTCTTAACACTAAAATATGAGTGTCCCCCCAGTGGAGGCACATGCATTCTGATGGATAAATGAGGGCAGGTGGACTGAAGGGGAGCCCACCCCTTCTTAAAGGTATAGGAGCACATCAAACACCCAGTAAATAGCACAAATGCTGCAAAGGTGTTGGTGCGTTGCTGGACCAATACAAACACCAACGTGATAACAAAAAACTTGCCACCACCCTCATCTATAGCTGGCTATCGCAGTAAGGGCATTGGAGGGCTAAAACAGGTAACAACAAAAGCCTGGGGAATGCTTAGGAAAAAACCAAAGCCTACTTACCACCAGCTCGCAGACAACCGAATAAACCTGTCTAATAGTATGCGTTAAAAACAGGGGTTTAGTCTGCACGCATTTGCAAACGCATGCGTAAGCCTCAGAGCCACATCACGGCACCCTGTTATCTGTGTTCCTAACACTAAAATATGAGTGACCCCAAAGTGGAGGCACATGCATTCTGATGGATAAATGAGGGCAAGTGGACTAAAGGGGAGCCCACCCCTTCTTAAAGGTACAGGAGCACACCAAACACCCAGCAAATAGCACAATGGCTGTAAAGATGTTGGTGCATTGTTGGACCAATACAAGTGTAAGGCTGACCGCAGGTCAAACTGTATTTGTAGGAGGAGTCAGGCTGCATAAAGCCTGCCCTCCTTTGCCTCCTTCCTTGTGGTCGTAGGATCTCGTGTAGGCACTTCAGTTCCGGGAGACTCTGACGTCACTTCCGGGTTCGGATCTCGTGCGGTGCCTCGCTTCTGCTTCTGCTGACCCCTCCTGCTTCTTGGCTTCTTCATTGACAGCACTTGTCCGCAGCTTCTGGCACAGCAGAGGCGCTGGTAAGGGGAGTCACAGCTTCCCTACTTTGTCACCTCGCTCGGGGTTCAGTTTGACATGTGGGGTGTGCGTAGGGGGAGCGGTGTGTGTTGAGGGGTCATATGTGGTTCTGTCAGGGGACATCAGATCCTTAATGAGGGCTCAGGAGGTTCCTGTTTTTTGCTTTTATAGTGGTTTTCCACATTGCAGAAGGGTGCTCAGGATTCTGTTTGGTGGTTCCCAGGCAGTTCAGGTATGTATTGTAGGTTTAGTTGAGGTTTGACACTTTTCTTACGCATTAGGGACGTCCACATCCTTCCACTGCTAAACAAAAAAAAAAAAAAACGTTCTCATGCAATTTTACGTTCTCATGCAATTTACATTTCCTCATGCAATTTACGATTTCTCATGCAATTTTACGTTTTCATGCAATTTAAGTTCTCATGCAATTTACGATTTCTCATGCAATTTACGTTCTCATGCAATTTACGATTTCTCATGCAATTTACGATTTCTCATGCAATTTTACGTTCTCATGCAATTTGCGTTCTCATGCAATTTACATTCTCATGCAATTTACGATTCCTTATGAAATTTAGGATTTCTCATGCAATGTACGATTTTTAATGCAATTTTATGTTCTCATGCAATTTAGTTCTCATGCAATTTACGTTCTTATGCAATTTACGTTCTCATGCAATTTACGTTCTTATGCAATTTACGATTCCTTATGTAATTTACGATTTCTCATGCAATTTTACGGTTTCTCATGTAATTTACGGTTTTCTCATGCGATTTACAGTTTCTGATGCAATTTACGTTCTCATGCAATTTACAATTCCTTATGCAATTTATGATTTCTCATACAATTTACGATTTCTCATGCAATTTTATGTTTTCATGCAATTTACGTTCTCATGCAATTTACGTTCTCATGCAATTTACGATTCCTTAGGCAATTTACGATTTCTCATGCAATTTTACGGTTTCTCATGTAATTTACTGTTTTCTCATGCGATTTACAGTTTCTCATGCAATTTATGTTCTTATGCAATTTACGTTCTCATGCAATTTACGTTCTCATGCAATTTACGATTTCTCATGCAATTTTACGTTCTCGTGCAATTTTACGTTCTCATGCAATTTACGTTCTCATGAAATTTACGTTCTTATGCAATTTACGTTCTCATGCAATTTATGATTCCTTATGAAATTTACGATTTCTCATGCAATTTACGATTTCTCATGCAATTTTATGTTCTCATGCAATTTACGTTCTCATGCAATTTACGTTCTTATGCAATTTACGATTCTTTATGTAATTTACGATTTCTCATGCAATTTTACGGTTTCTCATGTAATTTACGGTTTTCTCATGCGATTTACAGTTTCTGATGCAATTTACGTTCTCATGCACTTTACAATTCCTTATGCAATTTACGATTTCTCATACAATTTACATGTTTCTTACATTTCCCATGTTTCTTACGTTTCTCATGTTTCCCACGTTTCTCACGTGCCTTACGTTTCCCATGTTTCTTACGTTTCCCATGTTTCTCACATTTCCCATGTTTCTTACGTTTCCTATGTTTGCACACATTTCAGGTCATTGTCTTACGTTCGCTGCATTTCCATTAGCTAGTGCTTACATCCAGGATCTCTCACGTCTACAGATCCATACAGGCTGAGGTTTCGATTTTAATTGATTGTCGTCCCACATTCTTCTTGTCTGTAGTCCATACCTCATACGTCCACTTCACCATTACACCTTTTACTACTACCCACCACTGTCTGTGGGGACTTTAGCCCTGAGTGTTTGTTTTTAGTTTCCTGTCTTGGCGCTGCAGGTTTCTCGGGCTTGCTTACTGCATACAGTAGATTGGTGTTGTCATTAGGTTCACATTCATGCACTGTGAGTCTTGTCATTTCTGACATCCTCATACATGTCAGGTAGTAGGGGTGTTGTTATATCATGGGCTGGTTGTCTGTAATGTTCTCGGGTCGCTTTCACAGGGCTGGGTTGTCCATGTTCTTCCACTGCAGGTTATCCATCACGTCTATGGGTTTAACAGATTGAGGTGATCGTTTTTAATTGGCTTGTTCGGTGGCAAGTCTCCTCATCTGTTCTTACGCTGCTTACATATTTCGTACAAACTCACGTTTCTCATGCAATTTACGTTTCTCATGCAATTTATTGTTTCTATGCCAACTCACATTTTAATGTTTCTCTCGTTTTTCCCAGGTTTCTCATGTTTTCCCATGTTACTCTCGTTTCTCATGTTCTCACGTTGTTCATCAATTCACGTTCTCGTGCAACCGGCGTTTCTTATGCAGTTTGCGTTTTTCTTGCAGCCTCAGTTCTCATGCTGCTCACGTTTTCGTCAGCTCGCACTATGCATGTTTCTCGTTCCTTCACGCAGCTTACATTCCTGTCACAGGTTTCTCAGTCTGCTCACGTTTCTCTCGCAGTTTATGTTGCTGACCCAGTTGTGTGTCATTTCCACTCAGTTCATGGTTACTATTTTCATCATTTTGCTGGGTACTGTTCATATGTTTTGTCTTCACGGTTGTGTTGGTCAATTTTAATTGGCGTGGGCAGCAGCAATTCTTCTCATCCAGGTTACATTCTTTATATCTCGGTTTCTGTTTCATAAATTTACATCTTACCATTTACTTCAGCACCCGGACACGTTTTCAGGTTGCAAGTTCTGGTTATGCAGGACATGTCTCAAGCAGCGGATATTGAGAACGTTGCTTCATCCCTCCTTCTCCAGCTGGTTGGGTCTGATCACAGTAGCTCACCCTATCTCAGAACCTGGGCCGTCCCAAGGCTTTGTTTTTCACACATAGCTAGCTTCAACTCTTGACCCGATGGCAGTTTTTCAATGCAGTGGGTTGCTTTCCGGGCTTCGTCTCAGAAAGCCCAGCTAATTAAGTTACTGTTCCCTTGCTCGTCGAGCGCGAGTGCGGAGCAGGTTACCCAGCAGACTGCGGTTTCTTCCCTGTCCCAAATGCACACTACTTTTATATTTCCTAGCTACGTCCGGACAGGAGTGGCAATAGTATGAAACTTTTGGTAAGTCAGCCTATAGCAGCTCCAGCAGCTTCTACTGGCTCAGGGGCTTTAGTGGATTCCGGAACCTTCTCAGTGCCCAGGCCGGTACTAGTAGGCCCAGGTCTCGGACGCAGATGCTGCTGTCATGCCTTCTCTTCGGTTTCCAGCATTTGTGATGGATTGGGTTTCTATTTGGCTGACGTAGCAGCCTTGATCATTAAGTCTTTATTTTGAATACCAGGAAGGCTCATGACACTGCTTGGGATGTTTTCCAGGCTTTCCGGTCAAGGTTTCCTAGTCGTGACACTTAACATCCAGTTACTATTTGCTTTTCTGTTTTATGCCTCTTCCAACTCATATCGGCCTACAGCACTATCAGGGCGTATCTGGCTGGGACTCAGCATTTCATGTTGTTGGCAGACCCCGACAGGCCTTTCTTTATTTTCTGCGCATTCTATTTAAGCCATCCTCAAGGATCCTGAAGAGTAGCCCTCCTGCGCTGCTCAGCAGACTTCCCATCGTGGGTCATATTTTTAGTGTCATATCTGTCATGCTCTCAAGGTCTCCTTTTGCGTTGGTTACCAGCTTGGTGCTCAAGGCAGTGCTATACCTGGCCTTTTGGGGGTCCTGAGGCCAGGGGAGTTGCTCTTCTGGCCCAGGGTCTCACTTACTTTTGGCCAATCAACTGGTTTTGCCCTCGGCCTTTTCTGTTTCCATCTGCATGCTCGCAAGATGCAGCAATCAGTTTATCGGCACTGTCATCAGGTTCTTGGAGCCTGACAAGGCGTGGTGCCCGGTGTTGGTTTAAACCAGCTCGGCAGTGCTATATCTGATAAACCCAGGGATGGTCCTCTGTTGCCTTTTCTTAGCACTCCCCTCTCCGTAGCTCAATGCATACTTCATTGCCGCCCCCTTTTTGGCCAATCAGGGTCTGGACCGACCCTAAGGCATACTTTGACATTCATTCAAGATAGGAGCTGCTTCTGTGACTTTGCGCCAGGGGGCCCCGGCTATTATTATTTGGTATTTGGGTAGGTGGAGGTCGTCTTGTTTCTCTGGGGATGTCCCAGAGCCACTTTTGAGATGCCACAAGCGGTTGTCAATCTGGCAGATTGTATGTTAATTCAGTGTGTAATAAATCTGGTTGTTAAGCTTTCATCCTACTGGGTTTATTTTTGCCCCCTTTTAGGCATACTGACCACATGACCCAGGCACACTTCAGGTCTATGTTCTCTGTTGCTCTTTGTTCCTTTCCTACACTATCCACAGATTGACTCTGAGTAGGCTGACTGCAGGTCTTGGCACCAACTACACAATATATACAGGTTTTTTATTTTGGACATCGTTCATCATGATTGATGAGGATCTGCATCACTGGATGATGTGATTGACGATGGCTTTACATCATGGTACATTTTTTGTTTTTGTCAAAAAGTGTCACTGTGTTTATTTACTGTTTACTTTTCTCTTGTAAATGAGTTTGGAAACTATGTATCATTTACTCACGTCGGTCTATAAGTTTGTCTACCCTGGGCATTGGGTATGTATCAAACTTTGTCACTGCACTAAGCTTTCTGAAATCGTTACAGAACTCCACGTGCCATCCGGGTTTGGGACTAACGCGATGGGGCTAGACCAGTCACTATTGAACTCCTCAATGACATCTAGCTCCAACATCTTTTTAACTTCATCACTGATGTCCTTTCTTCTAGCTTCAGTAATTCGGTAAGGTTTGAGCTTGACACGGACCCCAGGTTTAATAACTATATCATGCTGAACTGCTGAAGTAGAAAATTTCTCTCTATTCCTTATTCTTTGTTTACAAACTATTTTTATTGGGTACAAAAAGGTGGTACAAAAAGAGTTGTCATATGCGTAGATAAATACAATACAAACAACTTGCATATAAGGAGAATCAGAAGATATTGTGTATTAAGGTAGATATACTTTGTTTTAGTCTATGAACACATTAACTATAACCATTATGCTTGTTATACATTAACACAACATATAATACTCTTCAGTCTTCTGTGACTAGTAATATCATTCAGGATTGAAAAATAGTTTGGAATGTTTAAACCAAGGGTCCCATTTTTTATTATATAAATGATTAGTATTCTGTAATGTGTGAAATATTTTTTCCATAAGATTAATATTGTTAATTCTAGTTTTCAAATGTGCTAGAGGAACTGATGGTGATTTCTCTCTATTCCTTATCAGGAACTCTCTAGCTTCCTGTTTTTTTGAAAACGACAGAGTGTCTGGAATCGTGAACTCAGGGATAAGAGGGGACTCAGTACCCTTAGGCGTTACCGGCAGAGACCTGACAGTTAATGCCAGTCTATCCTTCCAGGGCTTATGTGATAAATCTGTTTTGGCTTCCTTTTACCTGGTTGATATACTTTGTAATTCACCTCCCCAACTCTTTCAATTACTTTGAAGGGACCCTGCCACTTAGCCAGGAACTTGCTTTCAACATTGGAAACCACTGTCTGCTCCCCCTCTCAGGTTTCCTTGTATCAGGAACCATGAATCAGACCGAGACAGAAGTATAGTTAAATCACACTTGTTTAATAATAATAATGTAAACAGAGTAAGCATAGTCAAAACAAGCCAGAGTTCAGTAACCGGATCCGGTAGTCAGCCAAGCAAATGTCAGAGAGCCAGAGATAAACGTAGTAGTACAGCAAGCAGGATCAGGAGCCAGAAGGAACGTCAGCCGAGCAAGTCTTCAACAGGAATGCAGGAGAAAGTCTCTGTGATGTTGACAAAGGTGAAGGCAGAGATCAAGTGAGCTGGACGACTTTAAGTAGGCAGGACTTAAGAGCAGAATCAACAACAGCTGGTGGACCACCCGGCTTGAGGGGAAAACGTCTATGGAAATCACGGAGGAGGACAGGGGCATGTACATCCGAGGATGAGACCCTTTGAGAACCGGTCAACCACCAGAAGGATAACAGTGTTGCCTTGGGAGTTGGGTAACTCCACAATGAAATCCATAGACAGGTGGGTCCAGGGCCTCTCTCCATTGGGTATAGGTTGTAGGAGGCCCACTGGAAGGTGTCGTGGAGTCTTACTCTGAGCACACACGGAACAGGCAGCTACCAAGGCAGTTACATCAGCCCGTAGACTAGGCCACCAGAATTGTTGGGAAATGGCCCAAACGAGTTGATTCTTCCCAGGGTGGCCAGCTGCCTTAGGAGAATGGTAAGTCTAGAGCACGGCAGTACGGAGACTCTCTGGGACAAAGCAGCGGTCACAAGGTTTCTCAGGAGGAGCATGGACCTGAGCAGCAAGAATTTTGTCACCCAAATGAGAAGTAAGACTGGTGTGAACCGTAGCTAGAATACGATCAGGAGGAATCACAAGAACCGGAACCGACTCCAACTTGGAAGTGGAGGAAAATTGTCGTGACAAGGCATCAGCCCTTACATTCTTAGTACTGGGTAAGAATGAGACAATGTAATTAAAACTCGACAAGAAAAGAGCCCATCGCGCCCTTCTGGGAGAGAGGCGCTTAGCCTCAGACAAGAATGTGAGATTCTTATGGTCAGTAAGAATGAGAACCAGCACAGTGGTACCTTCAAGGAGATGTCTCTATTCTTTCAGGGCTAAAATGATCGCCAGCAGCTCTCTGTCACCAATCTCGTAATTGCACTCTGCAGGTGCATAGCACTCTCAGAGTTAGGACATTGAGACAGAAGGGTGCCAACTCCAGTCTAAGAAGCATCAACTTCTAGGATAAAAGGCAACGTAGGATCAGGATGTGCCAACACAGGAGCAGAAACAAAGGCAGCCTTGAGACTCTCAAAGGCTTTAATGGACTCTGGAGACCAATTCTGTGGGTTACTGTCCTTTCTGGTCATATCAGTCAGGGGCTTGACCAGAGACGAGAAGTTACGAATAAACTTCCAATAATAGTTGGCAAAGCCCAGGAAATGCTGCAGAGGACTTAAACCCATGGGTCGGGGCCACTGTAGGACTGCCGAAAGTTTCTCTGGGTCCATCAAAAAACCAGCAGTGAAAATGACATAGCCCAGGAATTTAACCTGTTCATGATGGAACTCGCACTTCTCCAGTTTACAATAGAGATAGTTTTCTCTTCGTTTCTGAAACACACAATAGACATCTGTGTGGTGGCTCTCCAGGGACTTGGAAAATATGAGGATATCATCGAGATAAACCACCATACATAACTGCAACAAATCTCAGAGGACATCGTTAATAAATTCCTGGAAAACTGCCGGGGCGTTACAAAGGCCAAAAGGCATTACGAGGTAATCACAATGGCCTGTTCTGGTATTAAATGCAATTTTTCACTCGTTGCCCTCCTTAATCAGCACAAGATTGTATGCCCCTCTCAAAAAGCTTTGTGAAAACGGTTGCTCCCGTGAGATGATCAAATAACTCTGTAATCAACAGAATCGGGTAGGTATTCCTAATCGTGAAGCAAATGAGACCCCCATAATCAAAACAAGGTCTCAGTTCACCGCTCTTCTTCTTTACAAAGAAGAAACCAGCACTAGCAGGAGACGAGGATTTGTGGATGAAACCTCGAGAAAGCGCGTCTGCAACATACTTCTCCATGGCCTTATCCTCCAAGACCGACAAAGGGTAAACCCAGCCACGAGGGGGTATGGCACCAGGTTGAAGGTCAATTGCACAATCATAAAGCCGGTGTGGAGGCAAACTACCGGCTTGACCCTTGTCAAAGACATCGCTAAAATCGCAGTACTCCTCCGGCAGGGAGGAGAGTGAAGAGGTGCAGGAGACCTTGGCTACCTTCTGGAAGCATGTCTCTGCATTGTGGTGACCAGGAGAGAACCTCAGCACGGAGCCAATCAAAAGAAGGGTTGTGCCTCTGTAACCAAGGATAACCAATAACCAGCGGAAACCTAGGTGAGGAAATAACTTGGAATTGGATTATCTCATGGTGAAGAGCCCCTACGGCCATGGACAATGGAACCGTCTCATGAGTCACATGGGCAGGCGAGCCTCAATGGCAAGTGGAGTATCACGCAGCTGCAGCGGTATCGAATGCTGTGATACAAAGGCAGCATCAATGAACAGGCCTGCAGCCCCAGAGTCAATTAGAGCCTGTATCTCGATGGACGACTAAGCCAAAGACAGGGTGACCGAAACCAGGTGCTTATCCTTCTGGATAACTGGGGACGAAACAACGCCACCTAAGGTCTGTCCATCAAGGTTCGGGAAGGCAGGAGAAAGTCTCTGTGATGTTGACAAAGGTGAAGGCAGAGATCAAGTGAGCTGGACAACTTTAAGTAGGCAGGACTTACGAGCAGAATCAACAACAGCTGGGTAACTGTGGAGAGAGATGGGAGCTGGCAATTAGCCGACAGCTGAGCGGCCAGCTCAGAGAAGGAAGGGCTGAGCCCAGGACTGACACCTTGGCTATGTCTAATGCCGCGTACACACGAGCGGACATTACGGCGGACTTTGCCCGGCGGACTGGATTTCGTCGGACAATTCGATGTGTGTGGGCTCCAGCGGACTTTGTTTTCTCAAAAGTTGGACGGACTTAGATTTGAAACTTGTTTAAAATTTATCCGTTGAAATCGAGTCCGGTCGAAAAGTCCGCCGTCTGTATGCTAGTTCGACGGACAAAAAGCCATGCTAGGGCAGCTATTGGCTACTGGCTATGAACTTCCTTGTTTTAGTCCGGTCGTACGTCATCACGTACGAATTCGACGGACTTTGGTGGATTGTGTGTAGGCAAGTCCGTTCATTCAGAAAGTCCGTCGGAAAGTACATCGAAAAGTCCGCCGGGCAAAGTCCGCCGTAATGTCCGCTCGTGTGTACGCGGCATAAGAGTCCCCAAGGGTTTCTCCCATAAAGCAACTCAAATGGGGAGTACCCCGTAGAGGATTGAGGAACCTCCTTGATGACAAACATCAAGTATGGAATCAGGAAGTCCCAGTTTTTCCCATCCTTTCCCATACCTTTTTTAACATGCTCTTTAATGTTTTATTGAAGTGTTGCACCAAGCCATCAGTTTGAGAGTGGTTCACAGAGGTTCGCAACCATGTCACCTTAAATAACGTGCACAGCTCTTTAATTATTTGTGACATAAATGGGGTGCCCTGGTCCGTAAAGGATCTCCTTAGGGATGCCAACATGACTGAACACCATGAACAGTTGTTTGGCAATGATTTTAGCAGATGCAGTGCATAAGGGAACTTCCTTGGGGTAACGGGTCGCATAATCCATGATCACAAGGATATGCTGGTGACCCAGGGCAGACTTGGGGAGTGGACCCACAAGGTCCATGGCAATCCTCTCAAAGGGCACTTCAATAATGGGCAAGGGCACTAAAGGACTTCGGAAGTGGGGTAGTGGGGCTGACATCTGACACACAAGACTGGATTGACAATAATTCTCAATATATTTCTGTATTCCGCGCCAGTGAAACCTTTGTAACACCCTTTCAGTGGTTTTCTCAACCCCTAAATGACCTCCTAGCAAGTTCCCATGGGCAAAGTCCAACACCACCCATCTGTATGGCTTACGGACCACCAACTGTTAAACAATTTCATCATTCTTTTAATAAACACGATATAGTAAATCCTCATTGCTGCTGAAATAAGGTAAACAAGGCCTGTCCCCTGGTTCAACAGGTACATCGTTAATCACTATTACATTTTCCCAGGCCCTGGCAAGAGTAGGGTCTTTTCTCTGCTTGGTACCAAAGTTTTCCTTGTGCGCATTAAGGTCAGCAAACTCTAATGTAGCCTCGGAGTCAGCAGACGGCTGTCCACCTTCACTGGTTGTGAGGACTTCCTCCAGTTCTCCTGCTATAACTGAGAAAGGAAAACCCAGGGAACCCTGAGAGGAGTCTCCTGAACCCTCATTGTTGGTGCTGGCCAAGAGTTCTGGCTCTGCCACTGAGTCAGTTACTGTGACTGAGTCGAGACGATCCCACAGTTCCCAAAACTTAGGGAAATCCCTACCAATGATGGCCTCGTGCACCAAGTGGGGCACAAGTCCGACCGGATCGTTCACTGTACCTAAGTCAGTTTTAAAGTGATTAGTTTTAAAGTGATCGTGTACACAGATCACTGCAACTTTTTTAGCATGAAAATTCAAATTTTAACCATCTCAGCTTTACCCAAAGTCACTAGACTTCCAGAGTCCAGCAAAGCCATAATAGGCTTATTATTAACAGTCATTTGGCACATGTGTTTTCCTACATTTGGGGCTGCAGCGCATGAAACAGCAGCAAACATGCCTTCTAATAGGTACGTCACACTGCATGGGTTCATCTTTCAGCGGACAGTTTGCTGCAACATGTCCCAGTTCTTGGCAACGGAAACACCTGATATTGCTCCAGTTTGGTTTGCTGACAGGCAGTGGCTTCCCTTGATTGGGACGCCAAACTTCTGTCCTGGCACAAAAAATCCTCCCCCCTGACAGCGGCCTGGTGGCTGCACCCCGACAAAACGAATTCATCCACAATCCTAGAGGCCACGATAGTGGGCTCGTTGGAACCCCTGCAATTTCTGATTTTCAGAGGCCCTCGAGCCCCATATCCTTTGACACCCTCTATGCATACCACCCTGCGGGCTTGGCGGGCAGGACTAGATATAGAAAAGTACAAATCAACCGAGATCTCTCCTAACACCCCGATCTGGCTGAACCCTAATCTGCCACACATTTACAAACTTCCCGACCCCTTCACTTGGACCAAATATGGTATAAAAATTCTTTCCCACATAGTGTCACAAATGTCATTATCTCCCCTTTCACACCTTTCATCTATATATAAGGTACCTCATCATTACCTATTTCGTTATCTCCAACTGTCACATGCTTTTGCTGCGCAGTTTCCATGCACTTCCTGCATCATGGTTCAGTCGGGGCTGGAGAAGACACTCAGAACTAAGTGTGCAGAGAAACCTACCTCACAGTTATATGCGCATTTGGTCTATGTGTCTCTCCCACCTCTAGATAAACTCTGGTCTCGCTGGCAGCTTGACATACCCTCACTGGACAATGATGATTGGCATGATGTCTGGGATTTTCCTTTCAGCTCTTTAGTTTCTATGCGGGATCGGCTGATCCAATTTAAGATGCATAGAGCGTACTTTACTCCACATAGACTTCATAAACTGAACCCTACATGTCCATCGGAGTGTTGGAGATGTGGAATCTCCCCAGGAGATTTCTCTCATATTTTCTGGCATTGCCCTGCAATTCAGCAATATTGGAGTGAGGTGATTGGTGTGGTCAATAGAGTAGCGTCAATCGCATTACCACAAGCCATGGAAGTCTGTCTTTTGGGGCTAATCGAAACACTTGTACCAACAATAGCAAAACGCACATTGGTCGGGTTGTTGCTATTCTATGCCTGGAAAAACATTGCCATACAATGGAAGAAGCCCACCCCCCCTTCTTTGACACAATGGAAAAGTCTGGTTAATAATAACCTTCCTTTATATAAAGACACATACTTCAACAGAGGGTGCCCGATGAAGTACGATAGAGTCTGGCGGACATGGTTAGATGAAGCGGAAACAGCTTGTTGAGTCTCTAAAATAACATGATTGGGGTTGAGAATAATAAAAGTGTTGAGGGGTTCTATCCTTTTTGTTACGATTGGGAGGGGGGACTTGACGTAGCAAGGGACATCTAAAAAGATACAAGAAGCAAGCCATGGGTTTAGCTCAATGTATGTTAAATACAAATTACAGTATTCCACCACGTAATAGATATGATACCTTGTATAGGCACCATAGTTTATGAGTTGTGTATGTATTGTTTGTCTCGAAAAATGCAATAAAAATAATTATAAAAAAAAAAAAAAATCCTCCCCCCTATCTCCTTGCCATGCCTACCACACACTTCCCCTGGAACAGTCTTACCGGTTGCCTGGGGAGACCGTGGCTTTGGCTGGAAAGTCTGTGCAGCTGTAGGGGTGGCGACCAGGCTCTCTGCAGCAAAGTATCTCTTAACAAGCTCCACCAGGTTGTCTGCCGACTTGGGGTCTCCATGACTCTCCCACTTCTGCAGGGGAATTGGCAGTGACCTCAGGAATCAGTCCATGACCACACGCTCCATTATTTGTGGCGCAGGCAGGGACTCCGGCTCTAGCCATTTCCGTACCAGGTGGATTAGACCAAACATCTGCGATCTTGCCTCTCATCTTGGAAGAACCAGCTGTGGACCCACTGTGTTCGAACGGCTAAGGTGACACCGAGTCATGCCAGGATTTCCAGCTTGACCTTCTCATAGTGGCAGGGGGCACATTTGCAACTGGGGCCCTTTTTCAAAGTGGGGCTATTTCTATAAGTGGGAGCACTTCTGACTCTGCACTCATCATTATCTGAATGTCTCATCTGAAAATCTCTTTTATCATTCCACAGGTATGTGCTAACTGAAACATCTCCACCCAAAAACTGAAACACTGCTATCTGCTTTGCTTATGTCTATTTAATAATTGCTGGTTTGTGCTAACTGAAACATCTCCACCAAAAAACTGAAACACTGCTATCTGCTTTGCTTATGTCTATTTAATAATTGCTGGTATGTGCTAACTGAAACATCTCCACCCAAAAACTGAAACACTGTTATCTGCTTTGCTTATGTCTATTTAATAATTGCAGGCGTGTTATTTTTTGCTTAACCGTCTGTAGACCTGTCCACATTACAATGCTTTATTATCTCCCTTGTTTTACCCAAAATTATGGTCGTTAACTTTAGTGCCTTCTTGCTAGTCTGTTTCTAAAGTAAGAATTTTGCCCTGTTAACCAGCCAACCTTTATTACCTCCTGATTGCTAATTGAAAATACAGCCACCCCCATCTTTATCAGTATAAATATAAGCTTCTTTTCGGGGAAGCATTTGCAGGGGGCACATTTGCAACTGGGGCTCTTTCTCAAAGTGGGGCTATTTCTACAAGTGAGAGCACTTCTGACTCTGCACTTCAGCGAATGCACAAAGCAAATGAACACAAAAAATACTTTGCAAAACACCGCACAGACATCAGGTGACCTAGTTTACTCCTTCAGCTATTCCTCCTTGTAACATGCACTCTCTACCACACCTTTTGACAGCTCTGTCCTCTATCCTTAAACTATCTCTCCTTCACCCCTCTTCTCCCCCCCCCCCCCCCCACAGTATATATATATTTCACCTTCACTTCTGTACTCTCTTTATTACTGCACCCAGCAACTCCTGGTAATTCTAAATCCACACACACTAAAAATCTCCAGGGCCTTGGGGCATGTCCCTTCATATAAATCCCACTCCCATATTATCTCCCTCACCCTCCTGCTTCTCCTAACCTCTGGAGATATATCCCCAAATCCTGGGCCTCCATCATTTAACTGTACCCCATGCACCCATCACCCTGCACCCTTTGGCAGCAGCCGCAATCAACACAGTTTAGTTCCCATTTCTATTCTTCCCAAGACCAGACTCCCGTTCTCTTGTGCCCTTTGGAATTCCCGCTCTGTCTGTAACAAACTCACCTCTCTCCATGACCTCTTTATCGCCAACTCATTTAATCTACTCGCCATTACCGAAACCTGGCTTCACGAATCTGACCCTGCGTCTTCTGCTGCCCTGTCCCATGGTGGTCTTCTCTGGACTCACTCCTCCAGATCCAGAGGACGTAAGGGAGGAGGTGTCAGAATCCTTCTAGCCCCACATAGCACCTTTCAGGTACTTCAACCACCTCCCTCTCTGTCACTCTCCTCTTTCGAAGCACACTGCATTCATTTTTTCACTCCAGTTTCTCTAAGGATAGCTGTGATCTATAGGCCCCCTGGACCAGTATCAACCTTTCTTGATGACTTCTTTGCCTGGCTACCCTACTTTCTTTCCTCTAAAATCCCCACAATCATTCTCGGGGACTTCAACATCCCTATTAATACTAACACTCCTGCCACTTCCAAACTTCTCAGCCTAACCACCTCCTTTGACCTGAAGCAGTGGATACACGTTCCTACTCACTCTGAAGGCAATACCCTTGACCTCGTTTTCTCTCACCTTTGCAGTCCATGCAACCTCTCTAACTATCCATTCCCTCTCTCTGATCACCACCTTATTAGTTTCACTCTCTCCCTCTCCTCCACCTCCTCTCCCTCCAACCGCCTAAAAGTTACCCGCAGAAACCTACGTCATCTCAACCCTTATCTTCTCTACTCTGCTATCGACAACCTCTATGACAAAATCTCACCCCTTTCCTGCACCAACCTAGCCACTTCTGTCTACAGTGCTTCACTTCTAGCCTCACTGGACTCACTGGCCCCCCTCACTACACACAGAATCAGGACCCGACCCCTTCAACCTTGGCAAACAGATGATACTAGAAGTCTAAAAAAAACATAGTCATGCTCATGAGCGCCTGTGGCGTAAGACTAATGCCCTGTACACACGGTCAGATTTTCCGATGGAAAAAGTGCAATCGGATTGTGTTGTCGGAAATTCCAATCGTGTGTGGGCTCCATCGGACTTTTTCCATCTGAATTTCCGACAAACAAAGTTTGAGAGCCGGATATAAAATTTTCCGACAACAAAATCCGATCGTTTAAATTCTGATCGTGTGTACACAAATCCGACACACAAAGTTCCATGCATGCTCAGAATAAATGAAGAGACGAAAGCTATTGGCTACTGCCCCGTTTATAGTCCTGACGTATGTGTTTTACGTCACCGCGTTTAGAATGATCGGACTTTCCGACAACTTTGTGCTGCCGTGTGTGTGCGCAAGACAAGTTTGACCCAAAATCCGTTGGAAAAAATCCGATGGATTTTGTTGTCGGAATGTTCGATCAATGTCCGATCGTGTATACAGGGCATAAGTCTCAGGGAGATTTCAAGCAATATAAATCTGCCCTCCAAAAATACAATTCCAGCCTCCTCACTGCCAAGCAGACCTCTTTTATCACTCTCATTAGCAACTTATCATCCCGTTCCCGTCAACTCTTCTCTACCTTCAACTCTCTACTTCGTCCTCCACCGCCTCCACTCGCCAACTCACTCACTGCCCAGGAGATCGCCAATCACTTCAAACAGAAGATTTATACAATTTGCGAGGAGATCGCTACTGTTCCGATACCCTCCACGCTTTACACTTCATGCCCACAGGTACAATCATTACTTCCCTCTTTCAACCCCACCACTATAGACAAGGTTGTTAAACTGCTTGCTAATGTCTACCTTACCACCTGCCCTCTGGATCCTGTTCCCTTACAAATGCTACGTTTACCCTCTGGCTCTATGCTAAACTCTCTAACCCACATCTTCAATCTCTCCCTCTCTTCTGGCATCTTCTCCAACTCTCTAAAACATGCACTTGGCAGACCCATACTTAAAAAGCCCTCACTGGACCCATCCAATCTTAACAACCTACACCCCATCTCCTTGCTCCCCTTCTTATCCAAACTCCTTGAACATCTGGTCTACAACCGACTGAGTGTCCACCTTGCTGATAATAGCCCTCTTCATCCCCTTCAGTCGGGATTTCGTCCTCAACACTCCACAGAAACTGCTCTCCTGAAACTAACAAACGATCTATTAACAGCCAAAACCAAGCGACACTATTCTGTACTCCTACTCCTGGACCTCTCTGCTGCCTCTGATACGCTTGACCCCCCCCCTCCTCAAAAACTCCATGCCATTGGTCTCCGTGACTGTACTCTTCGCTGGTTCTCTTCCTACTTATCCAACGGTACCTTTAGCGTTTCTTACAACTCCTCCTCTCCTCTTCCTTTCTCGGTTAGGGTCCCCCAAGGTTCTGTTCTTGGACCTCTCCTATTTTCAATCTACACCTCTTCCCTGGTTCAGCTGATAGCCTCCCATGGCTTCCAATATCACCTCTACGCTGACGACACCCAAATCTATTTCTCTACCCCTCAGCTCACTCTTTCTGTCTCCTCACGTATCACTAATTTACTATCAGATATATCAGTCTGGATGTCACACCACTTCCTCAAACTCAATCTATCCAAAACCGAACTTATAATTTTTCCTCCTCCATATGCCCCTTCCCCTGATCTCTCTGTCAAAATCGATTGCACAACTATAAACCCATTCCCACATGCCAAGGTTCTAGGTGTAGTACTGGAATCTGAGCTCTCCTTTAAGTACCACATCCAATCACTGTCCAAATCCTGCCACCTCAACCTCCGCAACATCTTGAAAATACGCCCCTTTCTAACCAATGACACAACAAAGCTCTTAATTCATTCCCTGGTCATCTCTCGCCTCGACTACTGTAACTCCCTTCTCATTGGCTTACCTCTACATAGTCTATTACCTCTTCAAACCATCATGAATGCTGCCGCCAGACTCATCCACCTTACCAATCGCTCTGTGTCTGCTACCCCTTTCTGTCAATCCCTCCACTGGCTTCCGCTCGGCCAAATAATTAAATTCCAAATACTAACAACTTCTTACAAAGCCATCCACAATTTAGCCCCCAGCTAGATCACTAGCCTAGTGTCTAAATACCAACCTACTCGTTCTCTTCGTTCCTCTCAAGACCTCCTGCTCTCTAGCTCCCTCGTCACCTCCTCCCATGCTCACCTCCAGGACTTTTCCAAAGCCTCTCCAAACCTATGGAATGCCTTACCCCAATCGGTCCACTTATCTCCTACTCTATTATCTTTTAGACGATCCCTGAAAACCCTTCTCTTCAGAGAAGCCTATCCTACCTACACCTAACAACTGTATTTTCACTTTCTCCATCAGCTCACCCCACACAGTTACTACCTTTTGTTTCCACTTGACCCTCCCTTCTAGATTGTAAGCTCTAACGAGCAGGGCCCTCTGATCCCTCCTGTATTGATTTGTATTGTAAGTGTACTGTGTTGTAAAGCGTTGCGCAAACTGTTGGCGTTATAGAAATCCTGTATAATAATAATAAATAATAATAATAGTCTCCCACTTCTGCTGACTCCAGATCATAGTAGGCCTTCTGTGATTCTCCAGAAAGTAAGAAGGGGAGCAGCCCTTTCCACTGGGTTTAAGGCCAACCTTCCCTCTGAGCGGTCCGTTCAAACGTTAGCAGAAAGGCCTCTGGATCATTATCTGCAGTCATCTTAGAAAGAAAGCAACCCACATGGATGGCTGAGGGCTTGTCTCCAACATCATCAATTTTAGCAGGTGACCACTGTGCTAGCGTCTCCACAACCTCAGTCAGGATTTCCCTATCTGCTTTTGCAGCAGTGGCTAGCTGTTCAAACAGCCTCTCCTATACAGTACCAATCTTTTGGCACAGCACCTTTTTTTTTTTTTTTTCTTTCTCCACTTCAGCAACCATTGTCAAGAGGCTTAATCAGTTTGGTATTCATACACTGTCTCTTTCATGGTTTCTCATCATTGTGGTAAATAATTTCCCCCCTTTTTTTTTCCTTTCTTTTATACCATTTGTTTTTCACAAACTTTATTATATTTCTCTCTTACTTAACATTTTTCTCCTTACCTGCCCCTAAGAAGAGGAAAAAAAAAAAAATTATATATATATATATATATATATATATATATATATATATATATATATATGGCCGTTGTCTAACCTAATGCAGTGTATACCTAAAAATAGAGTAGGAGTACAATGTGCCAGCCCACGTTGCAAAAGAATAGTCTAGAGGGCTCCCCGCGCCCCACTCCTACTACCAAGTCCAATGTTATACAAATTGATAAAAATATCAGAGATCCTCCCTTTTCTCCCTCCCCCCAACCAACATCCCCCTTCCCCACCAAAATACTCAAAATTTAATTACATTCCAAAAAAGGATTTTTACAACCTGATCCTCTATTAACTAAAGTTTATCTTATTGAAACCACCGCTCTATAACACCCGTTGCAGTCTGGTAGTTCGTTTCCCTGAAGGGCTGGCCATATTGAAGCTTTAGCCCGCTCCAATATTTTCTATACTTCATATTAAAGGCGGCCCATCTTTTCCAACCATGGCCTCCACATTCTGTCAATTTCCTGGAGATTACCTCTCTTAATATACTCTGTTCTTTCCCTACACAGGGTTCCATTTAGTGTAGCAATCCAATCTTTTACTGTCGGGGGTTTCTTTGATTGCCACCTTAATGCTATCATTTTCCTAGCTTGGAACAAACCTCTCAAGATTGCCAGTGTGGTACTCTTGCTCTCCCCCTGTACCCATCTTTATCCCAAGATACATACTATGGGCTTCTTCTCCAGAAAAATACCAAAAATGTCTCTCAAACTATTAATCACCCCCTCCCAATATCGGAACAGCTTGGGGCATCTCCACACCATATGAATGAGGTTCCCCGTCCCTCGACATCTAGGATATCTATCATTAGATCTTTTACCAAACTTAAAGAGTCATTTAGGTGTATAGTAGGCTCTATTTAACAGGATCAAATGTGAAATCTTCTGAGGGGGGGAGACCGATAGTAAAGGTCCCATCTCTAAAATTCTCTCCCACTGTGCCTGGGTCAATACTCCTACATCCTCTTCCCATTTAGCTCTTACGGCATGGAGTAGCCCCCCACTGTTAACTGCTTTTACTTAATTGTCCATAGATCTTAGATATTAATCCCTTAGTGGGGACTACCTGAAGTATACTATGAAATAGAGGCATTTCTATCCACTCTAAGGTTTGGTCCTTAAATTGAACCTTGAGGACATGTTCTAGTTGCAAGTACGTAAAAAAGGAGCTCCTTGGCAGATTAAATTCACTTTCCAACTCCGGAAATTTCTTTAGTGTATTACCTGTTTAAAGTTGTCTTAGCATTTTAATACCTTGATTTTCCCACACTCTAACTTTTCCTATTTTAAGAATTTCCTGCAGGTTTTGGTTGTTCCAAATGGAGGTATAATCAGTGTACCTATCATATCTCAACTGTTTTTTAAGTGTTTTCCAGAGTTTGGTTATCAATTTAATTGTTGGGTATCCATACTTAAACGAGTCTGCCTCTAAGGCTTCAATTAATGTATTATGTAAAGCTCCTATTAACAATATTCTACCATTTGGGGTGCCTCCTTCCAGGACCCCACACCCCACTAGCTGCTGCAATTGAGTTGATAAAAAATAACGCTCCGGGTGTGGGAGGGCAAACCCCCCCTCCCGCACCGGGAGCTGAAGTACCCGTAGTCGTATCCTGGATTGTCTTCCTCTCCATATCTGTTCCCTGAAGAGGCTCTCGATCTTATTGAACCAGCTCTTGCATATCCACACCGGAGAGTTGTGCAGAACATATAACAATTGTGGCATCCAAATCATTTTTATTAAACTACATCTCCCTGCCACCGATAAGGGGAAACGTTTCCATATACCTATCTTTTGTTTGAATTTCATCAAAAGTGGGGTAAGGTTTTTGCTAATATATTGGTTAGGGTCCTTCGTCATGACGATTCCCATGTATTTCAGTGCATCCACTATTACCAGCTGTGGGGTTATATGTACTGTTGGCTCATCTATAGGATCTACAGGTAGCAGCTCTGACTTTTCCCAATTTATCTCCAAGCCTGTAAAGCTACCAAATAACTCCACTATTCTCATTGCCTCCAACAATGAATTACTCATGTCTCCCAGAAAGAGCAGGATATCGTCCGCATACAGCGCAATTTTTTCTTCACCCATACTTCTCTGGAAGCCAGTTATCTCAAGATTTTCTCTTATAGAGATAGTCAGGGGCTCTATCACCAGCGCAAAAATCAATTGAGACAACGGACACCCCTGTCTTGTCCCCCTCTCGAGCTCAAACCAGTCCGAGAGCTCGTTATTAATTTTTAATCTTGCCTTAGGTTTATCATAGAGCATTTTAATTCAGCCAATAAAAGAGAGACCAAATCCAAATTTCCCCAACGCTCGCCAGATGTATCCCCACTCCACACTATCGAAAGCCTTTGACACATCCAGAGTCAGTACAGCTCTTGAGCCCATATTCTCCATTGGAGACTGTAAGTTCAAGAATGCCCTTCTAATATTCAAACTTGTAGATCTATTTGCCATAAATCCCGCCTGGTCTATGTGGACCAGTTTATGAATGACTCTATTTAATCTAACTGCCAGAACCTTGGCCAAGATCTTGGCATCAGTACATAAGAGAGAAATAGGCCTATAAGCGGCCATATCAAGGGGATCCTTCCCTTCTTTCTGTAACAATATAATGGATGCCTCCATTATCGAAGCCGGAAGGCATCCCCCCTCAAGGGCCCCTCCTAATGCTTTCAACAGCTCCGGAATTAATAGGTCACCATAATATTTATAAACCTCAATAGGAAGTCCGTCTGGGCCAGGTGATTTTAAGTTTGCCATACTGGCTATCGCTTGTTGAAGTTCTGCAAGTGTTATTGGAGTTTCTAACATGTCCCTTTCCTCTTGCGAAATGGCCGGTATTGCCAGATCCCCTAAGAACTCCTCCATCACCCCTTCCAACCCTTTTTTCTTGGAGGTATAAAGATTTTCATAGTAGTCCCTAAATGATTGCGCTATTTTTTAGGTATTTGACATTATAACTCCTCCCATAGATCTAATGGCTAGAATAGAGGAAGGAGCAGAGTTGGAATTCACCAACTGCGCCAACACTTTTCCCACTCTTTCCCTCTCCACCGAAGAGACCTGACACTGGAGAAGACGCCTATTCTCTGCCTTTTGCATAATAACTACCTTGTACTCCTGTTGTTTATCTAGCCAAGCTGTTTCCCGCTTTGGGGTTGGGTCTATGATATAATTATTTTCGGCCTCTATCACCTCTCTTAGAGTTTTTTCTTCCCCACTCCTAGCCTCTTTGTTGAAATTGGCCATGTGCTGTGTTAGTACCCCTCTAAGAAAAGCCTTGAGGGCGTCCCACAGCACAACGGGCGGCACATTCCTTCATTAATTTCTACAAACTCTCTCATTTTAGGGAGGACCCCATCCGTATTTTTAATCAATTCAAACCAATGCGGATTTATTTTCCACTCCTTCCAGGGTTTATTCCCTCCTAGATTTAATGTAACCACAACAGGGGAATGGTCTGAGATACCTCTTGGCCAGTATAAAATTTTATCAATAATCTGTAATGCTCTATCATTCCCCAGAACCAAATCTATCCTTGAGAGCAAATGACATAAAATCGCATAATAAATCGCATAAATTGCATAAATAAGTGTTGACACTAAAAAACATTCAAGTCTTAATAATCAGCATCATGTGTATGTGAAAAAAGTGCATAAAAAATCCTTTTCAATTGGTATATACTAAATGACAAAAAAATCGCATGTTAAATCGCATAAATAAGTGTTGACACTAAAAACATATAAATCTAGATAATCATGTGTTGGTGCACAAAGGGACATAAACACTACTTCATGTGAATAATTCTAAATAAAAATACATAGAATAAATCAGAAATAACCATCAAAAACATATCCTTATAAATGGTGCAAAACGTACAAAGTGCCAGTGCTTAAAAGTGATCTAGATATCGCAAATAAAACACATCAATCCAACGCAATATGGATAATAAATAATATAAATAAATGTCCCAATAATAGTGATATAAAATATATTGTGCTGGCCTGCGAAACAAATGACCAATGGCATGCCAGTAAGTGCAGCAAACTTAAAGTGCCAGTGTAAAAGTCATTGAAGGTGCAAAAGCAAGTTCTGGTGTATTCAACAAAACAACAGTGGGGTGTCTGGGATGCAATTCACTCAGTGTCCTCTTCGTGCATAAAACACTAATGTAAGCAGTGGCCCCTTACCTAGCGGTGCTACGTCATCCGCATGAATTGTAGCTAAAACGCCAGGTCCTGAGCCTCAATCGCGTCCCTATATCCACGCTTGCCGGTGTTGGGTTATCCTAATGGCAGCTGATTACAAGTGGCTATGGTCCTATCAGGGGTCCTGGACCAGCGCGGATCCTAGCTCAGCCTCCACATCTCAGGTATGTATGTACAGGAATATGCAGGACAAAGGTACTTGATAGTGAAGTATGTATTAACCAGGTAATGCTTTATTAAAAATCTTTAAGTAAATGTACTCACATAAAAACAATGCAGAGCAAACCTCTCTCCTACGAGCAGCGAACTCGTTCTGTGTCTAGAAATGTGAAACAGCCTATTATGTCCCTACGCGTGTCATCACCGATCACGTGACTTCTTCAGGGGATGAGCAAAATAGGCTTATTGTGGTCTTAAATAGTCTCTCCCATAGTGATTACTGGGCGGCCATTTTCTCGTAGCCACGCCGGCCATTACTAGGTCTCACATGGGCGCGGCCATTTTGTAGTTTAGAAACGACTACCTGATCATAACAAAGCTAATAACTAGGTGTCTGATGGGCGTGGCCATTTTATAGGTTAGAGAAGACTTTATACTCATACCAAGGCAAATAGATACCGCTGTATGTTTATGTAACGATATATTGCGTTGCTCATAAATATGGCTTAATGATATACAGAGGGGCTAATTGGCCAGAGACGGACACATAGATGGGCATATATTAAAAAAGAGAGAGATCCCGCTGTATTGGAAGCTAAAAAATGCCAAATGGTCGGAGGCTACCACTAAAAGTGCATACATGGAAATTTTAATTCGTAAAATATATTGAAAGGTAATAAAAAGGCTATTTAATGAAATATGATTAAAATATATGCGGGGTTAAGGTGCAAATAGCTGGAATATCCAGTAAAATTCTAATTAAAATAGCCGCGGAGGGATGATGGAATGGGCTATTTCATATCATGTATACTCGTATAAATATCACATGGAATACCTACAATCTCAACTACAGTGCAATCATAAGGAAAGGGAGGGAAGGGAAGAGGTGGTGGGGGAAGAGGGGAAAGGGAGAGGGGGGACGGGGAAGGGAGGGGAAAAAGGAGGGGGGAGACGTAAAGAGATAATGGAAGGAGGGGGGGGCGGGGGGGTAGCGAATAAATCTATAATGATAAATCACAACATGTACTAATAATAACAATATCAATAACAATAGAGAGAGAGAGGGAGGGCCAAAGCATATTCTTAAAATACTGGTGAGAGAAAAAAGAGAGCTGGTAATGTACACTCCTATTAAAAATCGCTTAAAAAGCAGTTCAAATCAAATTCGATGTTCAAACCTCTGGGTGCAAAAGTATCTAGGGTGAAAATCCACTTAGATTCGAGCTGGCTGAGGGTCCTAACCTTATGTCCCCCCCGCCAGTGTCTGACATATGGTTCAATTCCCCAACATTTTAATTGTGTGGGGTCTTTGTTGTGACACAGCAGGAAGTGTTTAGAAACACTATGTTTGTCATACCCATTCAAAATATTCTTCACGTGTTCTTTGATCCTAACTCGAAGGGGTCTTTTTGTGCGGCCTATATACTGTAGCCCGCAACTGCATTCTAGGGCGTATACTGCCAGATAAATTCTTTTATTTCATATGTCTCCCCTGTACTAGTCGACGTAAAGTGGGACTTCTTCTCATTGGGGCGCCTAGTTCTCAAACATGCAAAGCACCTTTTGCAAGGGAAGAAACTATTCCGGGTAAAGAAGGAGATTACTTTCTTTGGTGGATCAATTATGTTTTTCACAATTTTGTCTCTAAGGGTAGGTGCTTTCTTGTAAATGAACCTGGGATTGGGGGGGTAACTTATCCTGTAATTCCTTATCTGCCAGAAGTATATGCCAGTGTCTCTTGATAATCTTCTCAATTCTCTTGTGATGGGCGTTGAAGTCCAAGATTATCGGTGCTACAGCTAATGTCGTTTCATTTCTGGTTTTATCTCTGATTAATTCTTTTCAGTCCATTTCCTTGACTTCCAGTATTTTGTCTCTTATGAATTGTTGGTCGTAGCCTTTCTTGGCAAATCTCTGCGCAATCAGTTCTGCTTGTTCTAGATAAATATTAAGGTGGGTACAGTTCCGTCTTACCCTCATAAGTTGACCTTTAGGGACATTAAACAGCCAATTCCTGTGGTGGCAGCTTTCAATAGGGAGATAACTGTTCCTGTCCACCGTTTTAAAGTGCGTGCGTGACCATAGTATACCGTTTTCTTGTATGATGTCTAAATCTAAAAATGTCACTTTTTCATCACTGGCCTCCCAAGATAATTTAATATTTCTATCATTGATGTTAAGGTTTTCCAAAAAACTGGTGAGCTGATCCAGTTCACCTTTCCAGAGTATAAAGACATCATCGATTTATCTCTTGTAAATGGCTAGTTCTGTTCCTCCCACTGGGCCATGAAGAGGCCTGCCACGCTTGGGGCAAATTTAGCTCCCATCGCTACTCCTGTTTGTTGATAGTAGTAATTCTTGTCATACCAGAAATAGTTGTTCTTGAGGCAGAAGTCTAAGCATTTCACTATGAACTTCCTTTGGACGCATGGTAGCTTGGTGTATGACCTAAGGCCCCATTTTGCGGCTTCGCATGCTTGATGGTGAGGTATCACTGTATATAGGGATGAAACATCCGCGGTAGCCATAATCCATGGACCTGTTTCTTTATGGACATCTTCTAGTATTTGCAACATCTGCTTGGTGTCTCTGAGGTATGCCTCTGTGTTCTGGACCGCTGGCTGTAGGAAATAATCTATATATTGCCCGATTCTCGATGTCAGTGAGTCTAACCCATTTACAATCGGTCTTGGTGGTGGGTTAATTTTATCTTTATGAATTTTTGGCAATGAATATATGATCGGGGTCCTACAGGAATCAGGTATCAGATATCTGGCTTCTTTTTTATTCAGTATGTTTCTCTTTACTCCTAAGCACACCACCTTTTCTAGTGCTTTTCTGCACTTGAACATCGGGTTACTTAATAATCTGCTGTAAGTCGTCTCATCTCCCAGCATCTTGGTCATACTGCTGTGGTATTGCTCTTTCGATAAAATCACAATTCCTCCTCCCTTATCTGCTGGTCGTATAACCAAGTCTTTCCTTCTTGTTAGTTTCTTGATACCACTCTTTATGTGGCTTGGTTCTTCTCTTTTCTTAATTTTTAAAACTTTAATATCATCTAAAACTACTTTTTTAAAAACCTCAGTATACTTGTTGTTCTTTATTGAAGGATTAAAAACAGATTTGTTTCGTAGTGTACTATGCACAATCTCCTCATCACAAGACTCTATATGTCTAGGCCTTGGTGGATTTCCTGCAATGTACTTGGCAATATTAAGTTTCCTTATGAATTTCTGAATCCCTAGATAGGTTTGGAATTTGTCCAAGTTCTTGGAGGGTGCATATTTTAATCCTTTATCTAGAACCCCTATTTCCTCATGTGTCAACGTGAGGAAATAGGAGAGAGGTTTGTTGCTCGTAGGAGAGAGGTTTGCTCTGCATTGTTTTTATGTGAGTACATCTACTTAAAGTTTTTTAATAAAGCATTACCTGGTTAATGCATACTTCACTATCAAGTACCTTTGTTCTGCATATTCCTGTACATACATACCTGAGATGTGGAGGCTGAGCTAGGATCCGCGCTGGTCCAGGACCCCTGATAGGACCATAGGCACTTGTAATCAGCTGCCATTAGGATAACCCAACACCGGCAAGCGTGGATATAGGGACGCAATTGAGGGTCAGGACTTGGCGTTTTAGCTACAATTCATGCGGTTGACCTAGCACCCCTAGGTAAGGGGTCACTGCTTACATTAGTGTTTTATGCACGAAGAGGACACTGAGTGAATTGCATCCCAGACACCCCACTGTTGTTTTGTTGAATACACCAGAACTTGCTATGCACCTTCAATGACTTTTACACTGGCACTTTAAGTTTGCTGCACTTACTGGCATGTCATTGGTCATTTGTTTCGCAGGCCAGCACAATATATTTTATATCACTATTATTGGGACATTTATTTATATTATTTATTATCCATATTGCGTTGGATTGATGTGTTTTATTTGCGATATCTAGATCATCTTTAAGCACTGGCACTTTGTACGTTTTGCACCATTTATAAGGATATGTTTTTGATGGTTATTTCTGATTTATTCTATGTATTTTTATTTAGAATTATTCACAAGAAGTAGTGTTTATGTCCCTTTGTGCACCAACACATGATTATCTAGATTTATATGTTTTTAGTGTCAATACTTATTTATGCGATTTAACATGCAATTTTTTTGTCATTTAGTATATACCAATTGAAAAGGATTTTGTATTTTTTTTTCACATACACATGATGCTGATTATTAAGACTTGAATGTTTTTTAGTGTCAACACTTATTTATGCGATTTACAGCTTTCTTCTGGTTAGCGCAGCACCTCCCCCCTTATACATCAGTTTGATTTTGGGCTTATGTCTGACCCTTGCTTCGGTGCATGCAGCTGTCCAGTCGCATACGTGCGTTTTTACTATTTTTCTGAGTTCTTGTTTTCTTTTCTTTTTCCAATTGGGTAGCGCAGGAATATTCTTATTACATATCCTTGAGAGCGTCGCATATGAAGCTGAATAACATGAATATTGCAAAACTCCCGGATTCCGCACCCCCCAAAGATCTAATAACCCCACTTCGTTCATAAATTGACCCAAGCGACTCTTCCCCATAGACTCTGAGAGTATCCGTACCGGGAATCTATCCAACCTTCTATCCAATATCTCATTAAAATCACCTACCACTATAATCGGCACCCCTTTTTTATCTAACAGGAATTCGTTCAATCTGAGCAGGACATCCAAATTAAAGGGCGGAGGTATGTATATATTTGCCACAACAAACATACCACTATCAATTGAACAATATAGAAAGATATAACGGCCTAGCTCATCTATACTGGAATCCCTGCAGGAGAAATTCATCCCTGCTTTTACCATAATGCTCACCCCCCCGCTATAGGAGGAGTGAACCGCATGGAATTGACATTGAAATTTTTTTGACTGTAGTTGCTGCAATGTGTTTTTAGTTAAGTGAGTCTCCTGCAGGCAGGCCAGATCAATCCCACACCTCTCCATCATGGAGAATACTACCAACTTTTTAAGTGGTCAGAATGCTAATTTGTAGTCCTGTGAGCCTCCAGGTAATTGACCAAATCTGGTCTCCAGAATAGTATATCTTTGCAAATGATCAGCTGCTAACGTTACGCATGTCTCATAACCATGCAAAATAGTTAAACCAAATTGTACACAGGCTGCGCTTATCAAAATAAAAAATAAGAAATTTCCACTAAAATATTAATAAAATGATATTGTGCTTAACATATACAAAATCTATAAATACTATACTATACGTTAATGTGCAATAAATTTCAATGAATGAATAAAAAGGTAAAAGTGCTCCAATAAGCCTGTGTATTGCAAATATTCCACAAAGCTTGTGCAATTTTCAAACATTAATAGATAATTCAACACAAACATCCATGCGATTTAGTGTTGCATCCAAGCATATCAGTACTGCATCTATGCAATATGGTGTTAGTGCAATGTTCAAACAATAAAAAGTTAAAAGATAAAAAAACTGCATCCATGCAATTTGGTGCTACATCCATGTGATTCTATGCAATTCAGTGCTGTGTTGCTGTGCAATGATTAAACTAACAGTCCGCAGATCTTCCACAATCCATTCATGTGTTATGGTGAACACAAACTAAAGTGCTGTGCGCTCATACAAGTGCTCACCCCCAGGTGATAGCCCCTCACCTTAGGTGTACGACCTTGCAATTAAGCTTGGTCAGAATGCACCTTAGAACCTCTCTGGGTTCGATGTTATATGCAGGGTCCTGGATAGATTTGCACTGGTGCCTCTGTTCCTCACAGCAGTCCCGTTTGTACCTCAATATATCAACATAAAAAGGACTTCATGGTGCAGTATGTACTAAATTTATTAAAATCATAAACAAATCCCGCAATGGGTACTCACAGTAACAAGGCGCTTAAGGGCACTAAAACAGCAGAGACGAACGGGCATCAGCGGCCGGTATGGGGTGGCGTGCTAATCTGTCCCAACAGGTTGTATGTATAACGTTCCATCCTGTCCCCTTCCCCTACGCGTGTTCGATACAAGGGGTATTTCGTATCTTCATCAGGGGTTTTTTTGTATTTTTTAACTTTTTATTGTTCGAACATTGCACTAACACCATATTGCATAGATGCAGTACTGATATGCTTGGATGCAACACTAAATCGCATGGATGTTTGTGTTGAATTATCTATTAATGTTTGAAAATTGCACAAGCTTTGTGGAATATTTGCAATACACAGGCTTATTGGAGCACTTTTACCTTTTTATTCATTCATTGAAATTTATTGCACATTAACGTATAGTATAGTATTAATAGATTTTGTATATGTTAAGCACAATATCACTTTATTAATATTTTAGTGGAAATTTCTTATATTTTATTTTGATAAGCGCAGCGTGTGTACAATTTGGTTTAACTTTTTAAGTGGTGTTCCCAGTCCCCTGACATTCCAGGATCCTATTTTTAATGTTTTAACTTGCATTAAAATACAAAATAATGTAAACTAACCTGAAAAACATATCTATATAAAACTAAATTCATTGCGAGTTGAAACTTCAACATCCTTCTACTTGATAATGTGTTAAACAGTGAATTCCGTGCTACCTCAATTTCCAAAATCATTAGTGACTTTAAATAGCATACTCAACATAATCATATATATTTGCTAAAAAATACTTTCATGTGAATTTTAACTACCATTTTCCTATAAACATGACCTTGTGTATAGACCAAGGTGCAATCAAAATAATTTCCAAAAGTGTATCTACTTACTGTGAGTACTTTACCAGTGAAAACTCCCCCCTCCCCCCCTCTCCCACTCCCTTCCCCATTCCCCCCCTCTCCCACTCCCTTCCCCATTCCCCCCTTCCTATGTACCCTCCCCCCACCCATCCCACCCTTCCCCAATCCCCCCTCCCACCAATCACCCAACACCTATCTAGGTAACTCCAATGGGGCTTGTAGGTGACCGCTTCCCTCAACACTTGTTTCACATTCCCTCCCATGTACATTCCTACCAACACACCGCATGCAGTACCTGTGTGTACCTACCCCCCTCCCCCCCCCCAAAAAAAAAAAACAAACACAAAAAAAAAAAAAAAAAACACAAGGAACACCACTGCATCCTGGCTATCGTATCTCCCTACTACCCCTTACAAGTTATTCAAAGTTTCTCTTTATTTTCTTCTAGCCACTTCTCCACTCCAGCCGGTGATTCAAAAATCTGGGTTCCCCCGATGTATTTACACCTAGCCTTGCCGGGTAGAGAAGAGCATAAGACAACTTAAATTTTTGTAAATTATGCTTAGATTGCAAAAATTCTGCTCTACGTCTCTGGAGATCTGGTGAAAAGTCAGAATAGAATGAAATTTAAGTACCATTAAAAAAAAATATTTCCCGCCTCTCTAGTTTTCCGCATCAGGGACACTTTGTCCTCTGTGTGCTCTTACCACCGAAAACATTGTTGAAAAAGATTCATTTCCAAAGAGATCAACCAGCCACTTTTCTAGGAATTCTGTGATATTGGAACCCTCACTTTTTTCCGGTAAGCCCACCACCCTCACATTGTCTCTTCAGCTCCTATTCTCCATCTCCTCCATTTTAGTTGCCTGTTTGGATATCTGATCCTTCATAATTTTAATTTCTTTTATTAGTGGTGAGATATCATCTTTCAGCTGACTAACCCTTCCTTCCAATACTATTGTTCTCTCCGCAGTTTTATGCAGATCTTGTCTGACCAATGTCAGATCCTCCTTTACACTTTTCATTTGTTCACAGAGGTCTTTAAGTGAACCATTACATGCGCTCACTGCCTTAAAGACATTCGTTAAGGTTGGCTCCTTCTCTGGTGGTAGATCATACATTATGATCACTCAACCCCATACCTTTGTTACTACGCAGTTTTGTTGACTATACCAGCTGTGCTGAACCCGCACTTTTTTCTGTCCGATGAACCCCCTTGTTGCATCTTAGACTGTGATTGTGACCCCTTCTTTGGTGGGGTCAGGGTGGTAGAATGTGCAAATTGCTCCAGTTTTGCAGCCGCCGCACTTGCTGCCGTTTGCTGGGTATTTTTATCTTTAGCGGAGCATAAATGCTGCATCCTCCTTACACTTCCTTGTACTTTTCCTTTAAGTTCTCTATATCAAGCCCCTCCCTCACTATACTACTCTGTTGTCCTCTAAATATACCCAAAGACTAAATCCTCAGCAGAGGTACATGACTAATGATATCGTTTCTGGGTAGTACAATTTTCATGAATCACAACCATCCAGCATAAGCTCCAGTATAAGATCCACCATCAGTATTGCCCAACCGCAGATATAACTCCTATATGTACATGTAATGCTGAAGAGATTATCCAAAGAAAAAAAAAGCCCCCAGCAGGATAAAACACAACTTGGAGCCTTGGGGCGTTACTGCACCCCTTTTACTCACGTGTTCACTTGTAGATCTTTTTCTAATCCTAACAAGTAGTGTACCTCAGACCGATGTCAAAATGAGCAAGTACATATGGAGTTTTACTACACCTTTTTCTCCAAAGTTCTTCGCTCCATCAGGAGCCTGCTAGATGAGAATCCAATGGGCATCAGTGCTCTTTCTTCAGCCCGGAATCCCGTCCTTGTCCCTGCCCAGTCAGTCTCCGGCGTGAGTGGAAGCAGTGTGCAGCCCATGACATCACTCTCGGCCAGAATCGGCACCGCTCGGGGGAGAATGGGAAGGCCCCGGGTCGCAGCACCGGAATCACCGCTTCCCCCCGGAGTCTCACCAACACAGACCCACGGAAACCGGCCGCCGGTGCCCTTACCACCGCCAAAGCACGGCCCCACACTGCACAGAAAGGCACAGGAAAGCTCACAGGTATCGTCCACCAGCGGTAACCTTGTAGGGGGGATGGGGGAGGATCACACAGAGTCCATACAACTCACTCACTCCATTCCTCGCACCACACCCCCCCTCTCTCACTTCCGGTCACTCCCCTGGGCCAGCACAGCACCTCGGTTTGCTCCTGTGTGATAGCGTTGGCTTGCTGTTGTGCAGCATTTGCTTGCTGCTGTGCAGCGTTGGATAACACCAATTGTTTGAGGATTTCCTCCATGTTTAGTCACAGTATTTACTGGCCTTTTAAGTAGTAACTTACTACAGATGCCCATATTCTCCACCATATGCAACCTGGGGGACAGGTAGGCAGTACAAAGCTCCCTGGGATAAGCAGTCTTTCAGGCACAGATACCAAATCCAGTGAGGTAGTGACAAACAGTGCGGTATTTATTGGTGATATATACAAATCTATATACAGGTGCTGTACAGTGTTTCAGAAAACAAACAGAACAAAAATAGTCAAACAAAACCTAGCCATGTCTCGGCACTAACTACACAATATATACAGGCCCTAACTACCAGGCAGAGAAAGCCTACAGCTTGTCAGCTTCCACAGATACAGCTTAACAGCTTTTTACCAACCTTTTGCTCTCACAGACCAGTGTTGTCTGTGTTTCTCAGGCAGAGCCAAGGCTGTCTGTCACAGGTGAGTTTAAATTGGCCTGGGGGAGAGGACCAAAATCCAAACTGGATCGTGGATCAGAGATCCCTGAACATGTATGACAGGAGCCTGGGAGACGTATAAACCCCGAACAGGACTTTTCCTGGCTCTTTCTGTGACGCTCTGCTACAATATACAGAATATCACAAAAGGGAGTACACCACTCACATTTTTGTAAATATTTTATTATATCTTTTTTTGTGACAACTCTGAAGAAATTACACTTTGCTACAATATAAAGTAGTGGGTGTACAGCTTGTATAACAGTGTAAATTTGCTGTCCCCTCAAAATAACTCAATACACAGCCATTAATGTCTAAACTGCTGGCAACAAAAGTGAGTACACCCCTAAGGCCCCTTTCACACTGGGGCGGGGGCGGTGTCGGCGGTAAAACAGCACTATTTTTAGCGCCGCTTTACCATCGTTTTAGCGGCAGTATCCAGCCGCTAGCGGGGCGGTTTTACCCCCCTGCTAGTGGCCGAGAAAGGGTTAAAACCACCGCAATGCACTGCTGCAGTGGCGCTTTGCCAGCAGTATAGCCGCGCTGCCCCATTGATTTCAATGGCCAGGAGCAGTGAAAGAGTGGTGTATACACCGCTCTTTCACCGCTCCAAAGATGCTGCTAGCAGGACTTTTTTTACCGTCCTGCCAGCGCACCGCTTCAGTGTGAAAGCCCTCGGGGCTTTCACATTGGAGACACAGCAGCGGCTCTTTCAGGGCGCTTTGCAGGCGCTATTTTTATCAATGTAGCGCCTGAAAAGTGCCCCAGTGTGAAAGGGGTCTAAGTCAAAATGTCCAAGTTGGGCCAAAGTGTCAATATTTTGTGTGGCCACCATTATTTTCCAGCACTGCCTTAACCCTCTTGGGCATTGAGTTCACCAGAGCTTCACAGGTTGCCACTGGAGTCCTCCTCCACTCCTCCATGACGACATCATTGAGCTGGTGGATGTTAGAGACCTTTTGCTCCTCCACCTTCCATTTTGAGGATACCCCACAGATGCTCAGTAGGGTTTAGGTCTGAAGACACACTTGGCCAGTCCATCAGCTTTACCCTCAGCTTCTTTAGCAAGGCAGTGGTCGTCTTGAAGGTGTGTTTGGGATCATTATCATGTTGGAATATTGCCCTGTGGCCCAGTCTCCAAAGGGAGGGGATCATGCTCTGCTTCAGTATGTCACAGTACATGTTGGCATTCATGGTTCCCGTGCCGGCAGCACTCATGCAGCCCCAGACCATGACACTCCCACCACCATGCTTGACTGTAGACAAGACACATTTGTCTTTGTGCTCCTCACCTGGTTGCCTCTACACACGCTTGATACCATCTGAACCAAATATGTTTATCTTGGTCTCATCAGACCACAGGACATGGTTCCAGTAATTCATGTCCTTCATCTGCTTGTCTTCTGCAAACTGCGGGCTTTCTTGTGCATCATCTTTAGAAGAGGCTTCCTTCTGGGACGACAGCCATGCATACCAATTTGATGCAGTATGCAGCGTATGGTCTGAGCACTGACAGGCTGACCCCCCACCCCTTCAACCTCCGTAGCAATGCTGGCAGCACTCATTCGTCTATTTCCCAAAAACAAACTCTGGATATGACGCTGAGCATGTGCACTCAACTTCTTTGGTCGACCATGGCAAGGCCTGTTCTGAGTGGAACCTGTCCTGTTAAACCACTGTATGGTCCTGGCCACTGTGCTGCAGCTCAGTTTTGGGGTCTTGGCAATCTTCTTATAGGCCATCTTTATGTAGAGCAACAATTCTTTCTTTCAGATCCTCAGAGAGTTCTTTGCCATGAAGTGCCATGTTGAACTTCCAGTGACCAGTATGAGAGAGTAGTGCCCTGTACACACGATAGGATTTTCCGATGGAAAATGTGTGATAGGACCTTGTTGTCAGAAATTCCGACCGTGTGTAGGCTCCATCACACATTTTCCATAGAAATTTCCGACATACAAAGTTTGAGAGCTTGCTATAAAATTTTCCGACAACAAAATCTGTTGTCGGAAATTCCAATCGTGTGTACACAAATCCGATGCACAAAGTGCCACGCATGCTCAGAATAAATTAAGAGACGAAAGCTATTGGCTACTGAACCATTTATAGTCCCGACGTACGTGTTTTACGCCACCACGTTCAGAAAGATTGGATTTTCCGACAACTTTGTGTGACCGTGTGTATGCAAGACAAGTTTGAGCCAACAATCGTCGGAAAAAATCTTAGGATTTTGTTGTCAGAATGTCCGATCAATGTCCGACCGTGTGTACAGGGCATAAGAGTAATAACACCAAATTTAACACACCTGCTCCCCATTCACACCTGAGACCTTGTAACACTAATGAGTTACATGACCCTGGGAGGGAAAATGGCTAATTGGGCTATATATATATATATATATATATATATATATATATATATATATATATATATATACAATTATAGAATAGAAATATAATAAATATAAGAAATGTTTGAATTCTCCATTCTTTTGTATTAAGTAAGCCTTTTTTAAGCACGCTTTTAAACTACATATTTCATTCTTTATAGCATCCTTTATGCTTAGATGATTTATGGCAGATGGGTCTTCAGTGGTTAGAGAAAACACTAAACTGCCCTTAAAATGACTTGCTGCCTCAGATGAGTCATCAGTGTTACCAAATGATCCTTTCCCTTATTATGTAACAGCAACAGATGTATTCAAAAATAGGTTGAAAATGAATATTTTGAATGACGTCTGAGACAGAACTTCATTCTTAGGTCTCCTAGAGATTACTTATGTGTCTATGATGCAAGCTTGTGGGATTAACCTATATTTAATGAATAATCTGATTTCATAAGTCACATATTTCTGATTATCTCTGTAGCATCTTATTTTTCAATGCTAAGTCCAGCAATGAAAGACTGAACTCATTGTTTGTTGCTGTAGAAGGGGGTTACCAGTCATAACACTGTTATATGGCTTCTTCTTACATGTGCATACACAATCCAATTTCTTAAAGATTTAACTAAAGCTGGATAGTACATAGAAGATGAATGATTCATAGTGAGCATGTAAAAAGTAAAGCTTTACTAGTAAACCAAAATAATCCTTTGACTGACAGAACATTGATGGAATAAACTGTACCAAAAGTGGGATACCTGGAGTACACTGGCCAAATAGGGCATATTGCTGGTACAGAATTAGGTTTGTAGGCAGGTGCCTACTTTATTTATTGGGTTTTGTGCATGTGTTTCCATGTTATATTTTGCACTGTAACTTTAAATTGCTGGCTAGTGCATAGTTGCTGAGTCATACATTGCCCTGTGTGTGTGAGCCAGGTTCTGTGGCTACATATAGAGGATAAGTCAGTCTCAGAGGGGGTCCGGAGAGAGAGTGTTGAGAAGGAGTCCAGGGTGGGAAGTGCTGCCGAGAGGACCTGGTGCTAAAGATGTGATCCCTGTCCATTGCCATTATCCCTTCAAATAGCCTGTTCTCCAGAAGCCAGGAACTATGGAGTTTTCTGCATGGACTTGTTGCTAATGATATTTTTCTCCAATTTCAGGTATGGGCAGCACCGGTTCTCTTTATTGCACCTTTGTCCTCCTAAGCACCACTAGAGGTATTTACTTCATGTAATGCACAGCCTATGCATAGCCAATGTATTGCCAGAATGTCCTTGCAACTCTTTTAAGCCAGAGTTTATAGTGAATGGAGAGAATGTGATTTGTTTGAAGAACCTGAATTTTACCGGAAAACTGAATTTTATTTAAGCCAGAAGTTGTCGGTGTCTTTTAATAGGTGGAATGACTTTTACTAGCTTAGGTGTAACCTTGGTTTATCTAATGAACCTCACACTGGGAGTCAAGCCATAAACCCTATGGGTTGAATAGCTTTACTTAGTGACAGGACAAGTTGCAAAGGAAGATTCCCTGAGTCAAGTACATCTCTATTCCTGTACACTTGAACCTTCAAAGTTGGGACACTATTCCAGGGTCACAAAACAGTACAGTGTTCTCCTTCAATAAAGTGCATTCAAATTATAATACATAAATAAATATCTGAAAACAGTGTAAAAATCATCTATATATAATACATTTATGTGAGCCTGAACCTTTGAGAAAGCCCATTGGGTGCTAATAAATATTTTTTATTAGTGATTCGCACTATTATCGCACTATATCGCACTCTTGCCTTCTATGTGATTGACACCACGCTGAGAGTTGCCGAGAGTGACGGATTTGGGATGTGCAGCCAGTGGGAGCAGTGCCACTTATAACACTACAAAGCACATATAGACCTCCTGTAATTAGTGAGGTCCATTCAAGCAGGTGAGAAGACATCAATAGGTGGGGTGAAGGGCACTGTACTGATCAGAGGCAATTTCTGAAGAGTTTCTGGTGTATGGGACTGCACATTTTTTTACGGACATTGAATCATTTATTGATTGACTGTATATATATATTTAAAAGCAAAGATGGACTTGTGTAAATTTATTATATATAGATGATTTTTACACTGCTTTCAGATATTTATTTATGCAATATAATTTGAATTATAATTTGAATGCACTTTATTGAAGGAGAGCTCTGCACTGTTTTGTGACTGTGTATATATATATATATATATATATATGTATATATATATATGTATATATATATATATATATGTATATATATACATATATATGTATATATATATATATATATATATATATATATATATATATATATATATATATATATATATATATATTTATTGCATTTTGTACAGGTGGTTGGATGTATAGTGGTGCTAACTGCTTCCTATAGTATATAAAGTTGAGTAATAGGTGGTTTATGCACAAGGATAGCACGGAAAGTTTTTGTCACATTCAATATTTCAAGAATGATGGTCAGTCTGGAGCGGTAGCAAGTCACGGTGGCAAGTAACAGTGTCCCTGCTGGGTGGGAGGACATGTGCACTTTGTGTCCCCCACCTCATGGCGGGGGTTCTCATTTTGGGACCAGCTGCAGCACAGGGTCCACCTAGGGACCAGGCCTGGGTGGTCACTGAGGCATGGCCTCCTGCAATGTATTATATGACAATATGGATTCAATATATAATTGGTCTAGAGATTCATGTGTTAAGTGTTGGGAAAGTCTAAAGCATTATGCGTGGAACTGGGTGTGCGTACTACAAAGATTGTCACTGGAGTTTGTTATAGACCTCCCAGTGTTAGTGAGGGGGTAGAGACTCCTTGTACAGATGGAAAGGGCTGCAAGGCCCGGGAGAGTGATAATAATGGGGGATTTTAACGGAAATTGACTGGAGTAATGGCACGGAATAATGGCACTGCTGGGATAGTTAAAGGGCAAAAATGTATAAACCTATTACAAGACAATTTTATGGTCCAGTTTACTGTGGCCCCATTAAAGAATTGACACTCTGCTGGACCTGGTAATCTCAAACCATGCAGAGCATATTACCAATATTCATATAAAAGAACATCTGGGCAGCAGTGACCATAACATGATTTCATTTAATGTTAGCGTTAAGCAACAAACACATACGGGAAAGATAAAAACACAACTTTAAGAGAGCAAATTTTCCAAGGATGAGGGCTGTTCTTCAGGACTTCGAGGGAATATTGGCAAAGAACAGAAATGGGAATTCTTCAAAGTGACTGTATGTAAACTCACTGCAAATATTTTCCCATGGGCAATACATTTAAAAGGCTAAAAATAATTTTTAAAAAAGAGCTTATAAAAAATTATAAAAATGAAGGATTGCTATCATCATTTAAATGTTACAAAGAATATAACAGAATATGTAAAAAGGAAATCAATGACGCAAAAATTCAAAAAATCTTAAAATATATTAATGGTCAAAAGGTCAGGTCTGAGCATACATAGAGTGGGTAACTGGGGACAAAGAGAAGGCAAATTTATTAAATACTTTCTTCAGCTCTCTGTATACAAAGGAGCATGGGGGAGCTCATGTCCATAATAGGGGTGGTATTGACACAGCCCCAAATGATCCACAATGGCTCAAAAGTGATATGGTCAAGAAATATTTAGTCATAATAAAGGTGGATAAAGCACCTGGACCAGATGGCATCCACCCACGGATCCTAAAAGAATTGAGCTTTGTCATTTCAAGGCCATTGTTTTTAATATTTAGGGACTTGTTAATGACTGGAATGGTACCACTGGATTGGTGCCAGGCCAATGTGGTGCCCATATTTAAAAAGGTATCAAAGTCTTTACCAAGTTTAATTTCTAAAGTCCGGAAGATACTGGAGAGTTTAATAAAAGACCACACAGACGAGTTCTTGCTGGAAAAACATATTTTAAGCAACAGACAGCATGGATTCATGAAAGTAAGAAGTTGTCAAACAGATCTGATTTCTTTTTATGAGGAGGTAAGTAAAACCTTGGACAGAGGGGGTGGCTGTGGACATGGTATACCTGGATTTTGCAAAAGCATTTGACACAGTACCCCACACACTGCTCATATGTAAGGTAAAGTCTACAGGCTTGGAAAGATCAATTTGTAAATGGATAGAAAACTGGCTAAAAGACAGAATTCAGAGTAGTGGTTAATTACTTATTCTAAATGGTCTAAGGTTATCAGTGTTGTACCACAAGGTTCAGTGCTGGAACCCTTACTTTTTAATAACTTTATAAATAATATAGGGTCTGGGATTAAAAGTACAATTTCTGTCTTTGCGGATGACACTATTATTATTATTATTATACAGGATTTATATAGCGCCAACAGTTTACGTAGCGCTTTACAACTTGAGGGTAGACAGTACAAATACAATACACTTTGATACAGTAGGAATCAGAGGGCCCTGCTCCTTAGAGCTTACAATCTAAGAGGGAAGGTCAAGAGATACAAGAGGTAATAACTGTGGGTGATGTGCTGATTGAGAAGATAAATGTACAGTTGTTAGGTGGGGGCCAGATAGGCTTCTTTGAAGAGATGAGTTTTCAGGGATCGTCTGAAAGTGGATAAAGTAGGAGAAAATCGGACGGATTGGGGTAGAGCATTCCAGAGGATGGGGGAGGCTCTGGAGAAGTCCTGAAGGCGAGCATGGGATGAGGTGACAAGGAAGTTTGAGAGCAGGAGGTCTTGGGAGGAGCGAAGACACTAAGACACTATGCTATGCAGTGTAATAACGTCCTTACAGGATGTCTCCAATTTACAAGCCAACCTCAATGCACTGTCTAATTGGGAAAATAAGTGGCAAATGAGTTTTAATGTTGATAAATGTAAAGTTATGCACTTTGGGGCTAGGAATATGCACGCATCATAACTACTAGGGGGAATACAACTGGGCGAATACATAGTGGAGAAGGATCTGGGGGTTTTGGTAGATCATAAGCTCAATAATAGCATGCAATGCCAAGCTGCGGTTTCCAAAGCAAGCAAAGTCTTTTCTTGTATTAAGAGAGGTATGGACTCCAGAGAGAGAGATATCATTTTGCCCCTGTAGAAATCATTAGTAAGACCTCATCTGGAATATGCAGTTCCGTTTTGGGCACCAGTTCTCAAAAAGGATATCAAGGAACTGGAGAAAGTGCAGAGAAGGGCAACTTCATTGATAAGAGGCATTGAGGAGCTCAGCTATGAGTAAAGATTAGAGGAACTGAATCTATTCCCTCTTGAGAAGAGGAGATTAAGGGGGGATATGATCAACATGTACAAATACATAAATGGTCCATATAGTGAACTTGGTGTTGAGTTATTCTCTTTAAGGTCATCACAGAGGACAAGGTGGCACTCCTTACGTCTAGAGGAAAAAAGAATTCATCTCCAAATACGGAAAGCTTCTTCACAGTAAGAGCTGTGAAAATGTGGAATAGACTCCCTCCAGAGGTGGCTCTGGCAAAGCTCAGTAGATTGCTTTAAAAAAGGCCTGGATTCTTTCCTAAATGTACATAATATAACTGGGTACTAACATTTAAAGGTAAATTTGATCCAGGGAAAATCTGATTGCTTCTCGAGGGATCAGGTAGGAATCTGTTCCTCTGCTGTAGAAAATTGGAGCATGCTTTGCTGGGGTTTTTCGCTTTCCTCTGGATCAACTGTAGGTGAAGGATTGTGTATATGGGATTGTATTTGTTTTTTTTTTGGTTGAACTAGATGGACTTGTGTCTTTTTTCAACCTGACTATGTAACTATGAAAGGGATACAAGAGACTGATGAGAAATGAAGTACGCACCAAGCCCCCATTCTGTAACAGTTCAATCACCTGGGTAGAGAGGAAGAGTAGACAGCAGTCTCTGTTGGTTCCAGATGGGAACCAGAGTGTAAAGTGTAGTAAAATGGCTTTTGGTTTCTGACCTGCCTTTTGGGGGTGAGCTCCCTGTCTCAATGGCCCCGCCCCCTCCCACCCATAGCCTGTATTTTTACAGGCCAATTGTCTAGCAAAAATATTAGAGTTTATGTGCCAACAATCTGTAAATTTATAAAGCTCAAACACCTGTCCAATCTAATCACAATCTCATGAGTATTACAATATAGCTGAGAGATAGATGCAATTTCTGTTCAAATAGACCTTTGTGTTCCACCCTCCTCTATCAAGAGCAAATTTTCTCATGGTTGGTCATAATGGTGGCTTCCCTTTTTTTTATACTGTAATACTTAGGTATGATATTGTTTTTTATGGGTTTATCTCTTTTCTTAGAATGTACTTTAGGATATATTGTGCGGAATGCTTTTAGAGTCCGCCATTGTCAACTGACTGATGTTCAGTAGTATACGTTGTATATGAATGTAATCTTGAGCATACTCTCAGGTATTTTTTTCCCCTTCTCTATTTTGTACTACTGATGTACCCTTTGTTGTGAAAACTCAATAAACTTTATTAGAAAATATACAGTAGAGAGAGGTAGGGGGGCTGCCAGTGCTAGACTGCTCCCCTAAAATGCTTGTTGTTTGGCTGTGTTTGGCCTCAATACTTTTTGGGTCTCAGACCTTAAACAAGCATGCTATATATAAATCTCCCACTGGTACAACCTGTGTTGCAGGCCATCCCTGCTGCTGCTCCAATCTCTGTGCAGGCACCCGCCTCGAGTATTACCTCTATAAGAGGGATGTCTGGTTCCACTTCGCTTCCCCAGCGATTTGGGGGTGATCCAAACCAATGCAGAGGGTTTTGTTATATCTATGCTTTCTGAGAGAGCCTTGGCCTGGGCAAACCCTCTATGGGAGACGCAAACACCTGCTGTCTTGAGTTACCCTGAGTTTGTGGCTTCCTTTAACCTCCCTGGTGATATGATTATTTCATATTTTTGATGCTGAATGTGGTACAATTATTTTGCATGGAAATTTGGTGTTTTATATTATAGGCCTGTAATTCTTAGGAATAACTCACTTAAATCTGTCCAAACCAGAGTCTAGTAGACATCTCGGGTATGATAAAGTTTGAAACACGAAATCATAAATTATAATATAATAAATAACTATAAATAATTATACCAAATAATTATATAATGTTAATAAAAAATATTCAATAATGTAATCAAATCAAAAATATTAAAATTTCCTCAGTTGCAGAATTGTCACTGTCATTACTTTTCAGTGTTTGATGACGGATTTCCCACAAATCACTATCGCTCAATTCTGCAAGTGATTCTAATTTATTATCGCTGTTTTCTAGCTGGTCTAAAACCCCTTTGTATGTAAAGGGACGGTTTTGGTTGCTATGGACAATCTCCAGTTTCCAGGCAGAAAGAACAGTTTTTATAATATAAAGCTGCATGCAGGGCACTGGAGAAACCAAAAGGGACAAAAGGGAGGTGAAATAATTTCATACAGCAATGTAATCTGTAAGATTACAGTGTACTGTATGTATTGTGTGTGTTTCACTTTTTAAATTTGGCGTGCATTCTCCATCCCCGTGCATTGCAACGCTCGCAGGGAACGGAGCCCAGCTCCATGATGAATTGAGCGGAGGACGAGCCACTCACAATGCGGGGAGACATCGCAGGATCCAGGGGACAAGGTAAGTAAGCTCTTTCTGGATCCTGCGATGCAATCCAGAGTCTAGCTCGGGGTTACCGCTTTTGGTTCTGAAATTCCACCCCGAGCCAGACTCGGGAATACCGCCAGGGAGGTTAAAAGGGTATTTGATGTTCCTGCACTCTCCGCTTCTGCTGCCAAGTGCCTCATGTCCATCAAACAGAGTACGAGAACTGTTGCTGATTATACCATTGAATTCTGTACTCTGGTAGCAGAGGTTGCTTGGAACAATGAGGCTCTCGTGGCTGTTTTTTCTCATGGTCTCTCGGATACCATCAAGGATGAGATAGCAGCCCGAGATATACCCAATGAGCTGGAGAAGTTGATGACGTTTGCCATCCTTATTGATTCCAGACTCAAAACATAAAAAAATACAGTATTCAATATAACTTTGCAATGTATACACATTTCCCAATGTTTTATCCAATGATTTATCCCTTTAACCAGTTACCAACCGGCCCATAGCCGAATGACGGCTGCAGGGCGGTTGGATAACTCTGGGAGGACGTGCTATGACGTCCTCCCAGAATTTCCCTCTCGCGCGCCCCCTGGGGCGCGCACCCGAACACATCCGTGACCGCCGGGTCCAGAGGACCCGGCGCATCACGGATCCCGGTAAATGGCCGCTTATCGTGGCCGTTTACCATGTGATCACGCCGTCAAATGACGGCACAATCACATGTAAACAGACCGGCGTCATCTGATGACGCCGGTTCCTCTCCTCCCCTCCTGTGTACCGATCGGTACACAGTGAGCGGGGAGGGGGATGGATGGATGTCTGCAGCGCTGTGGGCTGTATGTATAGTGCCCACAGCGCTGCACAGAGACATCCATCCATCCATCCATCCATGCTCAGCCATCCCTCACTACTATGCAATGCTGTGCAATACTCTGCAATACCCCCACAATACTCTGCAATACCCCACAATACTCTGCAATGCTGTGCAATACTCTGCAATACCCCCACAATACTCTGCAATACCCCCACAATACTCTGCAATACCCCCACAATACTCTGCAATGCTGTGCAATACTCTGCAATGCCCCCACAATACTCTGCAATGCTGTGCAATACTCTGCAATGCTGTGCAATACTCTGCAATGCTGTGCAATACTCTGCAATACCCCCACAATACTCTGCAATGCTGTGCAATACTCTGCAATGCTGTGCAATACTCTGCAATGCCCCCACAATACTCTGCAATGCTGTGCAATACTCTGCAATGCCCCCACAATACTCTGCAATGCTGTGCAATACTCTGCAATGCCCCCACAATACTCTGCAATGCTGTGCAATACTCTGCAATGCCCCCACAATACTCTGCAATGCCCCCACCATACTCTGCAATGCCCCCCGCCATACTCTGCAATGCCCCCCGCCATAATCTGCCATGCCCCCGCCATACCCCGCCATACTCCGCAATACCCCGCCATACTCCGCCATACCCCGCCATACCCCGCAATACCCCGCAATACTTTGCCATACCCCGCCCTACTCCGCAATACCCCGCCATACCCCGCCATACCCTGCCATGCTGAGCCATGCTCAGCTGTACTCGCCCTCTGTATGTGGCCAGGCTGTGGAAGTCTCACACATGTGGTATCGCCGTACTCAGGAGGAGCAGGAGAATCTATTTTGGGGTGTCATTTTTGGAATGTACATGTTATGTGGTAGAAATATTGTATAAATGGACAACTTTGTGTTAAAAAAAAAAAAAAAGCGTTTTAACCACTTCCCGCCCGCCGGCCGTCATACAACATCCTTGACTTTGTGCGGGGATATCTGAATGATGGTTGCAGCTACAGGCATCATTCAGATATCAGCTTTTTCAGCCGGTGATTCCCTACACCATGAGAATGATCATAGCAGCTGTTCCACTGCTTGATCGTTCTTACGGGAGGCGAGAGGGGATGTCCCCCCCTCCCGCGCTTCTACCGACTCACCGATACGATCGAAGCCAGGATCTTTTTTTTTTTTTTTTTTTTAATTTCAGGCTTCCCAGCCTAGAGGTGAGATGTGGGGTCTTATTGACCCCATATCTCACTGTAAAGAGGACCTGTCATGCCATATTCCTATTACAAGGATGTTTATATTCCTTGTAATAGGAATAAAAGTGGTCAAAATTTTTTTTTTTTTTGGAAAAAAGCATCAAACTAAAATAAATAAAGTAAAATGAACAATAAAAAAAAAAAAAAATTTTTAAAGCGCCCCTGTCCCTGTGTGCTCGCATGCAGAAGCGAACGCATACGTAAGTCCCGCCCACATATGAAAACGGTGTTCAAACCACACATGTGAGGTATCGCTGCGATCGGTAGAGCAAGAGCAATAATTTTGGCCCTAGACCTCCTCTGTAACTCAAAACATGTAACCAGTAAAAAATTTTAAAGCGTCGCCTATGGGGATTTTTGAGTAGCAAAGTTTGGTGCCATTCCACAAGCGCGTGCAATTTTGAAAGGTGACATGTTGGGTATCTATTTACTCGGCGTAACTTCATCTTTCACATTATGCAAAAACATTAGGCTAACTTTACTGTTTTGGTTTTTGTAAAGCACAAAACAGTTTTTTTTCCAAAAAAAACACGTTAAAAAAATTGCTGCGCAAATACCGTGCGAGATAAAAAGTTGCAACAACAGCCATTGTATTCTCTAGGGTCTTTGCTAAAAAAACATATATAATGTTTTGGGGTTCTATGTAATTTTCTAGCTAATAAATGATGATTTTTACATGTAGGAGAGAAATGTCAGAATTGGCCTGGGTGCTCCAGAACGCCTGAAGGTGCTCCCCTGCATGTTGGGCCTCTGTATGTGGCCACGCTGTGTAAAAGTCTCACACATGTGGTATCGCCGTACTCGGGAGTAATAGTAGAATGTGTTTTGGGGTGTAATTTGTGGTATGCATATGCGGTGTGTGAGAAATAACCTGCTAATATGACAATTTTGTGGGAAAAAAAAAAAGTAAAAAAAAAACCTTGATTTTGCAAAGAATTGTGGGAAAAAAATGACAACTTCAAAAAACTCACCATGCATCTTTCTAAATACCTTGGAATGTCTTCTTTCCAAAAAGGGGTCATTTGGGGGGTATTTGTACTTTTCTGGAATGTTAGGGTCTCAAGAAATTCAGGTGTGATCAATTTTCATATATTCGCACCATAGCTTTTGGACTCCATAACTTTCACAAAGACCAAATAATATCCACCGATTTGGGTTAATTTTACCAAAGATATGTAGCGGTATAAATTTTGGCCAAAATATATGAAGAAAAATTACTAATTTGCAAAATATTATAACAGAAATGAAGAAAAATGTATTTTTTTACAGATTTTTCTGTCTTTTTTCTTTTACGGCGCAAAAAATAAAGAACCCAGCGGTGATTAAATACCACCAAAAGAAAGCTCCATTTGTGTGAAAAAAAGGACAAAAATTTCATATAGATACAGTGTTGCATGACTGAGTAATTGTCATTCAAAATGTGCGAGCACCAAAAGCTGAAAATTGGTCTGGTTAGGAAGGGGGTTTAAGTGCCCAGTTGTCAAGTGGTTAAAATTGCTCCAAAGTACAGAGACATGCAGTGGTGGCCCCACTCATTAGGGGCGCCGCCTCCCTAATCCATGCACCCGGCCCCTGATCTCCATGCAGGGTGTAGGACACATGGATTTCAATGGGGTTTTGTTTCTTTTTTGAAGCACGTGATTAGAGCCTGAGGCTCTAATTGGCTTAAAATTAATTAGCAAATTAAATTAGCAAATTAATATTCGCTACTGTCTTCCTGCATCTCCTCCCAGCCAATAGGGAAGCAGGTCCTGAGACCCAATTGGCCGGGAGTCGGGTCGGAGCTTGGCCACGAGTCAGTATGGCTGCTTGACCAGGGAGCTCCAGCGGGGATCAGCGACCAGCAACTGTGCCAGTAGAGAGCAGACAGCCCGCACTGTGTGCTCTAAGGGCTGAGATGACAGGGAGCTCAACTTCCTGCCATTCAGCTAACTCTGTACAGCCCAAACGGCTCACAGGAGCCGGCAGCACGGTGGCCTCAGAAGTAGAGGCCAAACGGGACATGGAGAACACTCCCTCTCCACAGCAGGGGCCAGTGAGTAAAAAAAACAAATGCCTGATGCTGGGGACTCAGAGGCAGACTTTCCCCTGGAACTACACGAGCAGGGGGGGGGAGTTTGCTGCCCACTAAAAAAATGGAGCACTAGATGCCATGGAAGACATGCCTACTTAGCTGTCAAAAATCCAGTGTGCCCCTAGCTTCCTGTAATGAGCTGACAACATTGGGCATCTGCTGCACTGAAATCTGTCAATGTAATCAGTTTTGCCTGCTGAACTACAGAACTCTCCCTATCCCCCGCCCCTCTCTGTCCCATTCAACATTTATACATTGGTTTAAGTGATATTAAAGGCTTTATTTTTATTTTTTAAATAACAAACATATTATACTCACCTGCTCTGTGCAGTGGTTTTGCACAGAGCAGCCCTGATCCTCCTCAGGAACCTCCCATGGATGCGGATCGTCCGAAGAACGAAGCGGGGAAGAAGAAGCCGGAGGAAGATGCGGACGAGAAGATCGAAGGAAGAAGCAGAGGATCGGAGGAAGAAGAGGAAGAAGCGGGGGAAGAACAAGATGGAGGAAGAAAACCGAATGAAGACCAGAAGAAGATGGAAGAAGAAGCGGGGAAAGAAGAAGACATTAATAAAGGAATTGTCAAAACCGTTTCTTGTCTTTCTTAACATTTTTGACACTTTTTTTGTGAAATGGTAGGGTTTTGTACCCCATTACCATTTCACATGGGGGAGCGGGATCTGGGGGTCCCCTTGTTAAAGGGGGCTTTCAGATTCCAATAAGTCCCCGCCCGCAGACCCCCACAACCACCGGGCAAGGGTTATGGGGATGAGGCCCTTGTCCCCATCAACATGGGGACATCCTCCCCATGTTGAGGGCATGTGGCCTGGTACGGTTCAGGGGGGAGCTCTCTCGCCCCCCCTCTTTTCCTGCGGGCCGGCCAGGTTGCGTGCTCGGATAAGGGTCTGGTATGGATTTTTAGGGGGACCCCCACGCCATTTTTTTTAAAAATGTTGGCGCGGGGTTCCCCTTAATATCCATACCAGACCTGAAGGGCTTGGTATGGAATTTGGGGGGACCCCCACGCCATTTTTTTTTTTTACATTTTGGTTCGGGGTTCTCCTTAATATTCATACCAGACCCAAAGGGCCTGGTAATGCACTGTGGGGGAATCCCAAGCTGTTTTTTTCAATTACTTTTATGAGTATTGCAGAAACCCAACAATTCATTATAGCTGCCGACGCTACCGCTAGTACTTTTAAATGACTTTCTTTTCCTTTAGAAATGTAATTTTGCTCTCGAAATGTTGTAAACACGGGAAACATGCGCCACTTTACAGGCATACTATAGACACCTCCCAGGTACAAAATTTAAATGAATATTTCACTTTTATTGTTTCACTTTAAGCATTATTAAAATCACTGCTCCCGGAAAAACGGCTGTTTTTGAAACTTTTTTTTTGCATTGATACATGTCCCCTGGGGCAGGACCCAGGTCCCCAAACACTTTTTATGACAATAGCTTGCATATTAACCTTTAAAATTAGCACTTTTGATTTCTTTCATAGGTTCTTAAAGGGTGTTCCGTGGCTTTCGAATTTGCCGCGAACACCCCAAATTGTTCGCTTTTCGGGCGAACAGCCAATGTTCGAGTCAAACTCATGTTCGACCCGAACAGACAGCCCATCCCTACTGAAGACAAGGGACTTTCAGGGACATCCAAGTCATGGACAATGCCATAATGGATAAAACAATAATAGAAAACATGCTGGCAGGTATATAAACAGAAAAAAGCTGCTGGGAAAAAATAGTCAGGCAAACTATGAAACAATGTGGTAATTGTGTAAATTGCTGCGCTAAGATATGATTATATGCAGGGTGACTCAATTAAAGTGAAATATACCATATAAAATATGAAAAGAAAATGCATATGCATATGAAAGTGAAAAAAAAGTCCAGATTAGGTCTTCCAAAACACTGCAGTGACACTTTGCAGAAAGGCGGTGTTCAATCTACTTGACAATCACCATGTCAGCCTTCACCATCCACAAGCAATGGACTCTTACCAGAACACGAGCCAAATCAATCACAAAATTCCACATAATATCAAAATTGAAGAATCCACATAGAGTAAAACTGTCTAAAAGGTTTTTATTGCACTTCAAAGTATGACTACTACTCACATGGATAAAAATAATACATGCTTTGTATGCATGACGTTCCCAAGATGTATGATAGAGGTTCCAAAGAATGCTTTATAAAAATTACCGGTCCAAGTAGGCGTGGCGACGTCATGTGCGTTAGCTAATCCCAACGTCAAATGTGACATCATCTGGGCATAAACACCTTTTGTTCCAAATTCAATTGTTCAAAACTGTCCATTCTTGCCTGTTGTTAAGGAATAATTTCTGTAGTGGAATGTAAAGACATGACCTCCTCTGGGGCACACAATTAGCACAGCTCTGTGTACACTTTTCAGCTCTGTTCAGTTACCATGACGAGTCTTTATCAGAAGTGTCTGTAGATGCCCCACAGACATTAGATCAGTGGTGGTCAACTTACTTAAACTAGGGGACCTCAAATATGCTCCTCAACATCGCACAATTTCCACACCTAATATTCAGTGCTCCAGGAAGCTGTCAGAGACTACAGATATTCAGCATGAGAAGGTGATGGTTAGAGACAACAGACAAACTATTAAACATGAGATGGCTAGAGACCGAAAACATGTTATAAATGTTGTCTGTGATGGGGACATGGTTTGTTAGACATAGACTGGAGACAAATCTTTTTATGAAGAGGGCAGAGACAGTTAACCCTCAGCACCGCATCCCATATATAGAATACACAAAGAACGGGAATTGGGGCAAAATTACCCCAGGGACTTTAAAGGTGCTTGAAGTTAAAAGTAAATAGGGATAAAGAAATGTATGCAACGTCTTAACTACATAAAACAATCTTTTATTGATTCAATTTTAATACAAAATATCAAAAGGTTAAAAAACCAATCTCTCAATCTGAAAGATCCAATTTTGACAGAGGCAATGGAAAAAAACACTTAGTAAATACCACTTGACATGTTTCGCTCATTTGTGAGCTTCATCAGGAGTTTTGGTACATATGTGGTATACAAGCCAATTTAAGAAAAATGAAGATAGATAACGTATTGGTTGTAGATACAGGAACACAATAGATCGCATTCGCAAAACTGAATAGGTCTCCACTGTCTGGATTTCCCAGGCGTTATGGTCACAGAGGGGCTACGTGTAGAGTATATAGCCAAAGGCTTATGTTGAATCAAGAGTACATTGTTGGGGGCTAATAAAGCCTTGTAACAAAGATCAAATGAAGCAACTGCTTTAGGGTCTCCAACAGGTGACACTCAGCACTAGCCCATGAACTAAAAAGCGGAAGATCCGAAATAGTGCAACAAAAGTATGCTGGATTGGTGAATGGACGGGCATGCAGGGAAGGGGAGAGAGACACAGAGCCTCACCTTTACACCGAGAAGCCTTTGGCTATATACTCTACACGTAGCCCCTCTGTGACCATAACGCCTGGGAAATCCAGACAGTGGAGACCTATTCAGTTTTGCGAATGCAATCTATTGTGTTCCTGTATCTACAACCAATACGTTATCTATCTTAATTTTTCTGAAATTGGCTTGTATACCACATATGTACCAAAACTCCTGATGAAGCTCACAAATTACCGAAACATGTCGAGTGATATTTCCTAAGTTATTTTTTCCATTGCCTCTGTCAAAATTGGATCTTTCAGATCGAGAGATTGTTTTTTTAACCTTTTGATATTATGTATTAAAATTGAATCAATAAAAGATTGTTTTATGTAGTTAAGACGTTGCATACATTTCTTTATCCCTATTTACTTTTAACTTCAAGCACCTTTAAAGTCCCTGGGGTAATTTTGCCCCAATTCCCGTTCTTTGTATAGACTGGAGACACATTACATGAGACTGCAAAAGATCACTGCTTTTTTTCTGCATAATCTGTTTTTATTATTTTCAAACATATATTTTACAGAGAAAAAAGGTGGGATGCAGCAATAAAAAAAGAGCCAGTGACATAAAATTGTATTCAAAAGTGTCTTGTAAACAATCATTTACACCATATGATGTCGTTTATACAGAGGTAATAAACAGTATATCATAGACCTTCAATCATATAGAATTTCTGTTAACTAAAGTGCCTAAGAGTCAGAAAAGACATCAGTGGATGTCCTCCTTATAGCAGTGTATAATATGCCATGGAAATCACATATCTAATGCCGGCGCTTTATCAGAAAGCAGAGAAAGAAAAAATAGGAAAAAATACAACAAAAATCAAAAAGAAAAAAAAAGGGCAAATAAAAACAAAGTCTGCAAAGAACCAGACAACATTATATTTTAATCCACATGACCTAAAATCTAGAATGACTAGGTATCTCAAGCTGCTTCTTTCAAGCATGTGCTTGGAAAGTAATTCTAATTTTAAACAGCATATGGGGACCTCAATGCCACCAAATCGTTGCTAGAGGAAGTGTGAGCCTCAGTGTCATTTACAAACTTGTAAATTTCAAAAGAATAGTACATCCACCCCGACCATATGTCCCCAAATTTGTACTGTTTTTCTATGACCCTATAAAGTCTCCATTATGTTATTAACCTCCTGTTTCCATTCTCTAATCATGAGACAACATTCCCTTTGCCAGAACTAGGGAATTAAACGTTTCGCTGCATTTAGGTGTGGTATGACACTGTTTTTGTAAGCTTTCATGGTTGAGGGTACAATGTGAAATAGGTAATGCAAGGGTGTGAACTGGATAGGCCTAAGCATAGTTTTTTTAATTCAAGGGGGAATAGCTTCCCAAAACCTTTGGATCTTTGGGCAACAGACCAACAGAGGTATAAAAAGGAACTGGCTTGGGGACATCTCAGCCGGATGGAGGAGCTCACGTCTAGGAAGATTTTTGACAGCTTCCCAGGGGTCCTAGACCAGTGGGACAAAAAATTATAACACATTTCCTGCATTTTGGAACAGCTTGAGAAGACGTGTGTCAACTGAAGGCTTCTCTGTACCTGAGCCTGGGGTGAATTCCAGTCCCAGTTCCACCTCCCACTCTCTCTCATGAAGTATGGGGTTTGTTGAGAGCATTGTGACAGTAAAAGCTTATAAATGGAGGATAAAGGTGGCACGACTGTTGATCCACCGCACACAAGGATTCAAATTTTATCATGGAAGTTACCAGACAGAGCCTTGGGGTCAATTTAGTTAAGAATCTGTTGGTGGCACCATTGGTCCATAGGAAAAGCCCCGAATTGCTGACATAGTTGGTCTAACAGAAGCAGATGACCAGAATGTCATCGCTATATGTGTGCCAGCCCAGGTCTTGAAAAAACCGATGTCTTCTCCATGCTGAAACAATGGGTATCCAGCCAAAGGAGCCAGAGGGGACATGCAATAAGATTAGTCATGTGATGTATTCATCCTGTCCCATATCTTAAGAGTAGCTAACACAAATGGTGACGTCCAGCTAGAGAAACTGTGTCGAGCCGCTGAAAGCCAGGATGCTCCAGCCAGGTTGTGGCCTGCTATGGTCTTTTCCAGAGATACCCAAACTTTATCCTTTGGATGGTGGCACCAACTGAGGATATGCACCAGTGTCATAGCCATATAAATTCATTTAGGGAGGCCTAGGCCACCATCAATTTTGTGTCTGCATAGGATGGAGTAAGCCAGACAAGGCTGTTTTCCCTGCCATATAAAGGTCATGATCAATCTGCGAAATTGTCTGAAAAAACTGGGGGACAGTTTGCGGCAAATATAAGATTTGTGGTAGAATATTCATTTTGATAACATTTATATGGCCCAATCACTAAACTTGCAGGTTGTTCCAACTCTCCAGGTTTTTCCCCACCCTATGCAGCAAGGGTTCATAATTACTAGAATACAGGAGCTTTGGGTCTGCTGAGATAAACGTTCCCAAGTATGAGAGTGTATGCACCTTCCACACAAATGGAAAAGTGAATTTTAGTCTGATCATCAGGTCGGGGGGATGATCACTGGAAGAATCTCTGATTTAGGGACATTAATGCGAAAATTGGAGAGGTAACCAAACTGCCGTAGTTCCGACATCAAAATTGTTAACATAATGGCTGGATTGTTTACGTAAAAAATTATTTCATCCACATATGCAGACAATTGTTCCCGAGAACCTGTGTGGACATTCTTGACATCAGCATTCACTCTAATTTTAGGTAGAATAGATTCCAGTACTAGTGCGAACAACAGGGGGATAAAGGAGTCCCCTGTCTGGTACCATTATGAATAGGGAAGGAACGAGAGAGAATGCCATTTACTTTAACCCTAGCTGTAAAGTGCTAGAATCCACCCTGGCATCTTCTGTTCCAATCCTAGCCTCCGCAGTGTCTCCTCTAGGAAAAGATAGTCCACCCTGTAAAAGGCCTTCTTAGCGTCGTCAAACAGAGGGACTTCTCTGGGCCTTAGCACGTCCAGTGCAAAATAATAAGAGCACGGTAGTGTTGTCTTTTGGTTCCCTGCCTAAGATAAAACTGATTTGATCAGGGTGGTTTATGGAGAGAATGTGCTCCTAAAATCTGGAGGCCAGAAGTTTAGAGAAGATTTTAACATTGGTATTTAGAAGTGATATGGGCCTGTAGCTCTGGCACTTGTGGTCTTTCCTTGGTTTGGGAAGTATTACAATATGTGCCATCAAAAAAAACACTGCTTTTACTGCCCCTTTACAAATCAATGCTTCCACCATTGTGCACCCTATAGTCCCTTTAAAATACTTGTGCCACAGTTGGTATTTTTTAAGACGATTCCGTACAAAAAAAAAGAGGAAAGGGATGACATCATATAAAGCTAGTGTGAAAGAATAAATTAAATAGTTTAAGTATTTTAATTAATGTGATACTTTTTTTTTTGTTATAAATAACAAGCATGTCATACTTACCTACCCTGTGCAGTGGATTTGCAGATCAGCCCGGATCCTCCTCTTCTCGGGTCCCTCTTCGGTGCTTCTGGCCCCTCCCTCCTGCCAAGTGCCCCCCCAGAAAGAAGTTTGCTATGGGGGCATCCCAGCCAAACCGCAGCTTGTGTCCATTCAGACATGAAGCCGTGGCATGGCCCAGCCCCCTCTCTCTCCTAATTGGCTCACTGACTTTGATTGACAGCAGCAGGAGCCAATAGCACTTCGCTGCTCTCTTAGCCAGTGAGGAGGGAGAGTCCCAGACAGCCAAGTCTCTCATGCAATATTGATGGATTGAGGGGGACTCAGGTAAATATTGGGGGGCTGAAGGGGGCTGCTGCACACAGAAGGCTTTTTATCTTAATGCATATAATGCATTAAGATAAAAAGCCTTCTGCCTTTATAACCACTTTAAGTCTCAAGTCTTTCACTTGAGTATCTACTTAGGTAATGAAGATATAGGGGCCCTGAGAGATACACAGTAAACTCCTAAGGGCAGCATGTGGCACGTTGAGTACCAAGGCAATAGATCATTAGCCGATCTTGCTGAAAATGTCCACTATTTGAAACTGTCATCTAATGTAAAGTGAATCTGACGGGTCCATCATTCAAACATTGCTGGTGAAGTCCGAGAACTTTGTAGTGCTTCCAAGTACCTGAGCTTGTTGTCTAATCAGTTCCACTGTTTTTGGGGAGGACCCTGGGTGCAAGGCCCAGGCTAACAAAATGCTTAACTGATCAGGAAATTGAGAATAATTCCCACCCATTCCTATAGGTAGCCCAGCTGCCAACTAAAGGAGTTCTGCTGACCTTACTGCCGCTAAATAACAGGCAGTGGCTTTGTATCGTCAGCTTGCAACAGGAAGGGATGCTGCTGGTAGGATCTTCTGATAAGAAACTTTGCAGAAGATTTACAAAAAAAAATTGCCTGACAAACTATAAGGTAAGGATGCTAACCATACTAGATTTAGGCTTTACATAAACTTTGGACTGGGAATGCATCCTTTACCGTTATCCACAAAGGATTGGTGAATGCGACGGTCCAAGGAAACGGCTACAAAATAGCATTACTGTCAGGAACATGGTACCAGCCAGCTGGGTAGGATTTGCTGATTGGCTAATGTGCATGTGCATGGGCATAAGCATAGAAGACAGATTGCTTGTTTGCCCCCACGTATGAACGCACGCAAGTGTGCACAACTGACAGGTGGACTATTTAAACCTTAATTTTGCCTCTGGTCTTGTCCTGTATGGTCTTCAGCTTTGTCCCCGTGATCCATTTTTGATGTGCATCCATGATCCTGTTACCGGCCCGGCTTATGCTCTGACCTTGCTCTTGGATTATCCTTACCTACTCATGTTTGCCGTCTGCCTCCACTATCGACTCCAGCCTGGACTACTCAACGCACTTCTGCCTAATGATTCTGTACCTCCCTGCATGATTGTTGCCGACCTCTGCTTGTTCCTGACTCAAATTCTGTGTACATACCAGTGCTACCACAGTACATCACCAGTTGTACCTCTGCTCATCAGATATCAGTGCTCTCAAGTTACTGCTTATAGCGACTACACCTTGGCATTTGTGCCTTTCTTTGACCCCTACAGTCCCTGTCTCATTATCCAGGGGTGCTCATACTGAAACTGTTCAAGAGACCACCATCATCATCTCAGGCTCTGAATACATGCATGTGACAATTGTGGTGGTATAGAACCCCAAATACATATACATAATTTGACACCCACCACTTTCAACCTATTCTGGAGATGTGGTTCAAATTTAGGTACCTGCCTTCATGTGTGGTGGACTTGTCTGAATCTCCAGCCTTTCTGGTCAGAAGTTTACAGAATTATTTCTTAAGTTAAAACTTATACCTTAAACTTCACTCCTACCCAATTTCTCTTGCATCATGCCACTCTTACCCCAAAAAAACTTACTTGAAGTCTTTAGTGATGCACTTAGTGAACACTGCTACGTTCTGTGTCCACGTACACTGGGGCTTACACCAAGCAAGCACCCACCATTCAGAAATGGTTTGGCAGATTCCACAAAATTGCAGAAATGGAAGAGCTGATTGCGATTTCACGTGACGCTCCCTTGAAATACATGAAAACCTAGCATTGTTGACTAGAATATACCTGACTTATTGTAAATCCTTCTAAATCGTCTTCTTCCTTTGAGCTTTCCTATTTAAATTGTATCGTGATACATTTTGATTGTTGGTGATGCTGTGTAAGTACAGCATATTTCTGTACTCCTTTCAAAAACTAAATAAAGCCCTTAAGGACCAAAAAAACCCTAAAAAAACTTTAGGCCCCACACACACCTTATTTTTATTGAAAATGGTCTTATTAGAGACATCTGAACTGTTACTTCATTGTTCCTTTTTTAAAGCCTATGTAAAGGCTGAACTATCTAATTTTAAGGTATTATTGATTTAAAGAAAGATGCAGGTGTTTGAAGTTATAACAAGGAATCTACATTAGTACTGTCAGTTCATATGTCTTATTGTTCCTCATTGGTTAATTTTAATCTGCCTGCTCCCCCCAGCTAGCGGTTGGATTGGGAAAAGTCATTCAATGCCTACAGATATCTCTAGATTTCAGCTGTCTGGTCTACAAAGCTCTAATTTCCAAATGGTTGCACATTATAGCTATCAGCCAAAATTTCAAAGATATAGCATTTGCAGTGTTCAGTGCTGAATTCCTTCTTAGTCAACATAGGCCATAGCCTAGGGCAGCAGAGCTCTCAGGAGCAGCACACAGACACCCACAGGCCCACGCACCATGTCTTGTGTATAATAGGTTTCAAACCACCTCCCTAACTTTCCTCCAGGTGCAGGGGTTTGCGATGGGGACTTCCTGTGCCCCATCGTATGCCAACCTGTACCTGGGGGAATGGGAGGCCATGCTGGAGCAGTCTGAATTCACACGACCGTACATGGATAATATAGTCCTGTGGCGTCGCTACATTGACCACATGCTGATTGTTTGGGATGGGACCCCAGATGAACTTCAGAGATTTCTGCAGGAACTCAATAAGAATTCCTTTAATCTGACCTTTACTATGACGTTCCAGGAATGTGACATTACCTTTCTGGACGTTACAATTCATAAACAACATGATGGCTCACTCCTCAGTTCATTATTCCGGAAACCAACTTCCGGCAATTCCATTTTGCACGCCTCCAGCTTCCACCCCAAACCCCTTATTCAATCAATTCCCTACAGTCAGTACCTGCGTGTCAGACGCAACTGCACCAGTGATGAAGTCTTTAAATGGGAGGCCGATTCGCTGATGGAGAGGCTGCTGACGCGCGGGTACTCTAAAAAATGCCTGAAGAGGGCGTACAAACGTGCTTGTCTGAAGACAAGACATGAACTTGTCTTCAGTACTGAAACAAATAGGAAAAAAACTAATCCTATTCGGATAATCACTAAGTTTTCAAACCAACATAAAACTGTCAAAAACATCATTGAACGTTATTGGCACGTCTTAAAATTAGACCCTACCATTGGTCCTTTCATACAAGACAAACCGTCCTTAACTTTCAAACGTGCCAGGTCCATTAAAGACAATCTAGTATCTAGCGAATATGTGGGGGGCGGGGTAGGAAAACGGGACCCTTGTAAACGCTTGGGAACCTTCCGATGCGGAGGGTGCTCATATTGCCAATTTATGAACACCAAATCAGACATCAAACTACCTGATGGTAGCAAATACACACCGAAACACTTTGCTAACTGCAAAACAATCGGTGTAGTGTATCTACTTATGTGCGACTGCGCATGCTATTACGTTGGCAAAACGAACCAGGAGTTTTGGCGGAGAGCTTACCGCCATATAATCTCTATGAAAACGTGCAATCCCAGTTTACCACTGGGCAGACACGTCTCCACTTTCCATTCTGGGATATTCCCCAAACTGTCTTTCCTGATTTTGGACCGCGTCCACCCAGGCTTACGTGGGGGGGACTGGAACAAAGTCCTGCTTCAAAAAGAACAAAAGTGGATTTTTCGTCTCCAGGCCACTAAGGCACCAGGCTTAAATGATACCACCTCTTTTAGACCCTTCCTTGAGGGTTTCACTTCAGGGGGGTCAGAGTGGGAACCCCCCGGTGCTAATACCCTCCTCTTTCTGTAGCATTAAAAGCATTTAGACTAATGGGACTAGTCATTAGCCATCTGCGGTCAAATAAGGACGGGGGCACTAGATATGAGCAAAGGACTTTTGTTGTTTCCCTTCCCCATTTATGGCTTTATAAGAATATATTGTTTATATGGATTGTTTTTGCCAACATGTCGGTATTTGTATCCACTTTTCAAAACATTTCTACCCTCTTCCCCTCCGCAGTAATACTTTTAGCCAACTTGTCTGCCTGTTTCCTCTTTTTGCCCTTTCTATTCTTTCCATATCCTTATATGACCATCTGTGGGCTAGACATCGTATGCATCAGTTTCATTTCAGGGGTTGAGTGTCTGTGCCGCCGGGGCTCGGGATCGGCGGCGTTATGATCTGGGGGAGTCGTGTGAGTAGGCGCTCGGATCCGACACTCGGCGCACGGGGGCCAGGCTGCCACTTTCAGTCTGGCAATGCTTGGCCACTCCCACACGATCGTCCATGACAGGGATATGTTTATCCTGTTGTCATGGCGATCCGCGCGCCGCGGGTGCCTGACGCGGACGTCAGTCCCCTCCCAGCACGGGTCCTCCTCCCCCTCCAGGATGCGATGCACTCCGCTCTTGGATTGGACCTGTGTGTGGGGCGGGGGGGCTGGTCTGCGCGCCGGGGACTCGGAGGGCGGCCCCTCCTGTCAGTGATGACGCTGCTCCCTGTGGAGTCAGCTGTCACTAATGTACTAATCATTAACAGCACTATTTAAGCTGCACACGAAGCTGCCAGCTCACTTGCTGGGGAGACACTGAATTGAATGTGCAGTTGCTGCTGATCGTGTAAGGTAAAGAAACTTAGTCCCTTCCATACTCACTTAAGATGTATTTTGAATGCTACTTGGAGCTGCAGGATGTATATACATCTTGAGCATAATCACTGTCCCTGTAGTTGTTTTTGTTTTTTTTTGACAAATCATGTGCTCTTTAATTTATGTGGGAGCCTGCATTTGTCACTTATGCTCTCCCTTTTCTTACTGTAGCCGCTTACCATAGGAGCTTCACTGTTATCTCCTCTTGGATTACGGCTCACTAGCTACCATAGACAACACTATAGGTATGCTCATTGGATTTTTGCAGACATTTGCATACTAAGTGACTAACACCTAACTTAGCAATACTCTTCATCATGCTGCTCTTTTTTCTCTCTGTCTTCAGTCCCATAACATCTTTATAACTTCAATTACCCGGGTTGCTATCAGCTGATGGTTATCCATCCGTTGGAGCCAGAGTAGAGAACTCTATTCTTCATACAACAATAGGTATGTATTAGTAAACACCCACCAGAGCCCTTTTGTTTTAAATTTTAATTTTTAATTTCACCATTAGAGGGGATGCCCAATAAACTATGAGGACATATCCCACTGGGACAATCCTTCTTTATACACATCATGTTTAACTTATAGCTAATAAGATGATTTACTATTTAGCTGACGGACGTGACGCCCTTTGTGTCCGGTCTCGATCTGCTGACGATCTCTGTCTCGTGGTGGTGGCGCCGATATTCGGTTCTGGACCCCGGTGGCTAACTATTTTATCCTTCCCCCTCTCCTGAATCGGATGCCATGTGATGTTGACCCTATAACATTATGGTTAGAATTCGTGTTTGTCATCATTTCACAATATCTTTATTACGTAAATAGTTGTATATATGCATTATTTTTGATATATAACATGTTCTGTTGTGTGTCTCTTTTTGTTTCTTTTCTTTTTTACAAAAATGTTCCTCAGACGGATATACACCTCACCCCCAGCCCCTGAAGAAGAGGTTGCAATCATTATAAAATACCTCGAAACGCGTTGGGCCTGCACTGTCAATAGCTCCTTGCTCAAACAGCCTCCAAGGGTTAAGTGTAGTTCCGTCAATCTGTTTTGTATACCTTTGGTTGTATTATTGTTATTTGTACATTCTGGCATCCGCAATATTTGTCGGTATCTGTGATCCCTATTTAGTATGTGCTATGCTTTTAATCTTTTGATATAATAAAAATTGGACATTTTTTTATATACTTTTTGTCATACTTCTTGGAGACCTCACCCCTTTTAAAATCCCAACTAAGAGGAAAAAACTTTTTCTATTTGTATATGAACACAGGGATGTGGGGGTTGGGTGTCTCCTTCCACCAAGTCCGTGTCACCACCCATTGTTCTATGTAATTTCTGGGTAGAAGATACCCCTTCCTCGCCTTCGGTGACAAGTACTTCTTGGAAATAAACTATTGTACTGTTTAATACTTTTTTGAACACTATAGATAAGGTCTGTTGATTTTTATTTAATTCTCAATCATGACAAACTATGCTAGCTCCAATTGGGACTCTACGATGTCAGGACTCTATAGGAACTTTGTACAAAAAGAACAGAGAGACACTGAATTGTCATCTGTGTTCTCGAATCTCAGAAAGGTCTTAGAGAAAAAATCTTCTTATCATTGGCATATCCATTCTTTCAAGCAATATATTAGGAATGAGATGAACCCTCTTGGTTTACGCGTTCAAATTTTTCCCACCCTTGAAGACATGAGTGTCAACTTCAAACAAGAATGGGAAAAAAATCTTTCAAAATGCTCAGCAGGTATGATGTCTCTATTAATAGATGAATACCAATGTAAATTGATCGATATAGAGAAAGAATTGGAACGTTTGAACAAACAACTAACAGGTTTCAAGGATCATGCCTTGTTCGAACAATATGACAAAAACCTGAATGAGCATCTTGAACATTACAATAAAGAGATCCTAATTAAGAAGGACAAAAAGTTTTTTAGAGACAGCATGGCCTTTTAGGAGCCCAAGGCATATAACTGGAAAACTGCAACCAGTAATAGAAATACAAACCGTCATGTTAATAATGCTGATATGCTCTCTGAAACTTCGTCCATGTCTTCCTTTTCATCCAAGGGCTCCTTCAGGCGGAAATTATCGCGAAAAACCAAGAGGAACTCTCAAGGCAATGGGTCACATGAAAAGAAACCCAAAAAACGCATCACTGATCCCAATACGAGCACCGGTATTCCTATCTCGCACGTGGTGTCAGGTAAAACAGGTGGTGATGGGTTTTCTGCACCGATATCTACAGAGACGAATATTCCTCAGACTGATCGGTCAGCCAGGGGAATCCAACAACCGCGTACACTACAGGATAATTTTTTAGTCAATCCAACAGACAATACAGTAATGTGAATTCCCCTATCTCTCAGACGGGGGTATTCTCATCGACTGAAAGCCATGACCTCAACGTAGTAAATCTCTCTTCAAATATGTTGAATGAGGCCGAACTATCTGTCCTGACCCGTGGTCTAAGTTTTTGCCCGGACCAGGATCTGGATAAATTTGAGGTGACAAAAGATATCCAACTATTTGCACGTAAACTTATCCTGAAACAATTATATTCGAAGGAAGCACCAAAGGAACCCGTCTTTAAATCACAAGAGTTGACTGCACTAGACAATTTAATATCACTGCTAGAAGAGAACGAGCCACCCGATCTGATTGACCAGATTGACCTGGAGCATCTGCTTGGCCGATTCGATCAATCCGATCTTCCTCAATCTTCCACTAAGTCATTTAAGAAAAAATCAGACAAATTCCCTGCTCTCAGCACTAACTCTAATGTACTGGCCTTCGTAAAACTAACATGTAATGAAATTCGGAAGATTAAAATTTGTTCCAAAAAACAACCCAATCTCAGTACAGATGAACGCAGGGCCCTTAAAGAACTAGCCTCCAACCCAAATATTACTATAAAACCTTCGGACAAGGGGGGCAACATAGTCATTTTGGATAACGAGCAATATGTTGCAATTTGCAACAAAATACTTTCCAATCAACAATGGTACTCCAAAATTTCATCCAATAAAATTGATAAATTCAATAAAAAATTCTATAGATTGGTAGATGAAGCGTATGCCGCCGGCATACTCAACAAATCTGAACATGACTTTGTTAGAATCAATCAGCCCCGCACTCCAACATTTTATGCCCTTCCAAAACTTCATAAAGACCTACGCAAACCATCGGGACGACCAATTATTTCCGGTAACGGTTCTCTAACCGAGAATTTAAGCCAATTGATAGATGGTCATCTACGACCATATGTATTAAATATACCCAGTTATACTAGGGATACTTTGCATCTCTTGCAAACTATAGATAACATTCGGGTCCCACCCAAGTCATTATTGGTAGCGCTAGACGTGGAAGCTCTTTATAATTCGATTCCCCACGACAAGGGGCTTGCGTGCATTCGGCATGTGCTTTCACATGATAGCCAGATTGACATGAGGAAGAAGCATTTTTTGATTGATGCCCTGGACTTTGTCTTAAACCACAACTATTTTGCGTTCAACGGCAGTTTTTTCCTCCAGGTGCAGGGGGTTGCGATGGGGACTTCCTGTGCCCCATCGTATGCCAACCTGTACCTGGGGGAATGGGAGGCCATGCTGGAGCAGTCTGAATTCACACGACCGTACATGGATAATATAGTCCTGTGGCGTCGCTACATTGACGACTTGCTGATTGTTTGGGATGGGACCCCAGATGAACTTCAGAGATTTCTGCAGGAACTCAATAAGAATTCCTTTAATCTGACCTTTACTATGACGTTCCAGGAATGTGACATTACCTTTCTGGACGTTACAATTCATAAACAACATGATGGCTCACTCCTCAGTTCATTATTCTGGAAACCAACTTCCGGCAAATTCCATTTTGCACGCCTCCAGCTTCCACCCCAAACCCCTTATTCAATCAATTCCCTACAGTCAGTACCTGCGTGTCAGACGCAACTGCACCAGTGATGAAGTCTTTAAATGGGAGGCCGATTCGCTGATGGAGAGGCTGCTGACGCGCGGGTACTCTAAAAAATGCCTGAAGAGGGCGTACAAACGTGCTTGTCTGAAGACAAGACATGAACTTGTCTTCAGTACTGAAACAAATAGGAAAAAAACTAATCCTATTCGGATAATCACTACGTTTTCAAACCAACATAAAACTGTCAAAAACATCATTGAACGTTATTGGCACGTCTTAAAATTAGACCCTACCATTGGTCCTTTCATACAAGACAAACCATCCTTCACTTTCAAACGTGCCAGGTCCATTAAAGACCATCTAGTATCTAGCGAATATGTGGGGGGCGGGGTAGGAAAACGGGACCCTTGTAAACGCTTGGGAACCTTCCGATGCGGAGGGTGCTCATATTGCCAATTTATGAACACCAAATCAGACATCAAACTACCTGATGGCAGCAAATACACGCCGAAACACTTTGCTAACTGCAAAACAATCGGTGTAGTGTATCTACTTATGTGCGACTGCGCATGCTATTACGTTGGCAAAACGAACCAGGAGTTTTGGCGGAGAGCTTACCGCCATATAATCTCTATGAAAACGTGCAATCCCAGTTTACCACTGGGCAGACACGTCTCCACTTTCCATTCTGGGATATTCCCCAAACTGTCTTTCCTGATTTTGGTCCGCGTCCACCCAGGCTTACGTGGGGGGGACTGGAACAAAGTCCTGCTTCAAAAAGAACAAAAGTGGATTTTTCGTCTCCAGGCCACTAAGGCACCAGGCTTAAATGATACCACCTCTTTTAGACCCTTCCTTGAGGGTTTCACTTCAGGGGGGTCAGAGTGGGAACCCCCCGGTGCTAATACCCTCCTCTTTCTGTAGCATTAAAAGCATTTAGACTAATGGGACTAGTCATTAGCCATCTGCGGTCAAATAAGGACGGGGGCACTAGATATGAGCAAAGGACTTTTGTTGTTTCCCTTCCCCATTTATGGCTTTATAAGAATATATTGTTTATATGGATTGTTTTTGCCAACATGTCGGTATTTGTATCCACTTTTCAAAACATTTCTACCCTCTTCCCCTCCGCAGTAATACTTTTAGCCAACTTGTCTGCCTGTTTCCTCTTTTTGCCCTTTCTATTCTTTCCATATCCTTATATGACCATCTGTGGGCTAGACATCGTATGCATCAGTTTCATTTCAGGGGTTGAGTGTCTGTGCCGCCGGGGCTCGGGATCGGCGGCGTTATGATCCGGGGGAGCCGTGTGAGTAGGCGCTCGGATCCGACACTCGGCGCACGGGGGCCAGGCTGCCACTTTCAGTCTGGCAATGCTTGGCCACTCCCACACGATCGTCCATGACAGGGATATGTTTATCCTGTTGTCATGGCGATCCGCACGCCGCGGGTGCCTGACGCGGACGTCAGTCCCCTCCCAGCACGGGTCCTCCTCTCCCTCCAGGATGCGATGCACTCCGCTCTTGAATTGGACCCGTGTGTGGGGCGGGGGGGCTGGTCTGCGCGCCGGGGACTCGGAGGGCGGCCCCTCCTGTCAGTGATGACGCTGCTCCCTGTGGAGTCAGCTGTCACTAATGTACTAATCATTAACAGCACTATTTAAGCTGCACACGAAGCTGCCAGCTCACTTGCTGGGGAGACACTGAATTGAATGTGCAGTTGCTGCTGATCGTGTAAGGTAAAGAAACTTAGTCCCTTCCATACTCACTTAAGATGTATTTTGAATGCTACTTGGAGCTGCAGGATGTATATACATCTTGAGCATAATCACTGTCCCTGTAGTTGTTTTTTTTTTTTTTTTTTTTTTTTTGACAAATCATGTGCTATTTAATTTATGTGGGAGCCTGCATTTGTCACTTATGCTCTCCCTTTTCTTACTGTAGCCGCTTACCATAGGAGCTCCACTGTTATCTCCTCTTGGATTACGGCTCACTAGCTACCATAGACAACACTATAGGTATGCTCATTGGATTTTTGCAGACATTTGCATACTAAGTGACTAACACCTAACTTAGCAATACTCTTCATCATGCTGCTCTTTTTTCTCTCTGTCTTCAGTCCCATAACATCTTTATAACTTCAATTACCCGGGTTGCTATCAGCTGATGGTTATCCATCCGTTGGAGCCAGAGTAGAGAACTCTATTCTTCATACAACAATAGGTATGTATTAGTAAACACCCACCAGAGCCCTTTTGTTTTAAATTTTAATTTTTAATTTCACCATTAGAGGGGATGCCCAATAAACTATGAGGACATATCCCCCTGGGACAATCCTTCTTTATACACATCATGTTTAACTTATAGCTAATAAGATGATTTACTATTCAGCTGACGGACGTGACGCCCTTTGTGTCCGGTCTCGATCTGCTGACGATCTCGGTCTCGTGGTGGTGGCGCCGATATTCGGTTCTGGACCCCGGTGGCTAACTATTTTATCCTTCCCCCTCTCCTGAATCGGATGCCATGTGATGTTGACCCTATAACATTATGGTTAGAATTCGTGTTTGTCATCATTTCACAATATCTTTATTACGTAAATAGTTGTATATATGCATTATTTTTGATATATAACATGTTCTGTTGTGTGTCTCTTTTTGTTTCTTTTCTTTTTTTACAAAAATGTTCCTCAGACGGATATACACCTCACCCCCAGCCCCTGAAGAAGAGGTTGCAATCATTATAAAATACCTCGAAACGCGTTGGGCCTGCACTGTCAATAGCTCCTTGCTCAAACAGCCTCCAAGGGTTAAGTGTAGTTCCGTCAATCTGTTTTGTATACCTTTGGTTGTATTATTGTTATTTGTACATTCTGGCATCCACAATATTTGTCGGTATCTGTGATCCCTATTTAGTATATGCTATGCTTTTAATCTTTTGATATAATAAAAATTGGACATTTTTTTATATACTTTTTGTCATACTTCTTGGAGACCTCACCCCTTTTAAAATCCCAACTAACAGGAAAAAACTTTTTCTATTTGTATATGAACACAGGGATGTGGGGGTTGGGTGTCTCCTTCCACCAAGTCCGTGTCACCACCCATTGTTCTATAACTGCCAGAGCAATGCAGCTGGGTCCTAAATAGTTTGTATATCTGTATTGGTGTACTTCTACTCTATGTACTTACATGTTATCCTCACTGAAATTATATTCCTATGTCCAAATTACTAGCAATGTAGGGTGGCAGTTTGTCCTACTCTTTCATTGATTCTAAGGAGTTGATTTACTAAAGGCAGTTGCGCTCTGTAAGAGCTTGTCCCAAATCTGTGTTCATTATCATACAATGTAAGAAGCCTTACCTTTAAACCCTTTGTTAGGACCAGGGCTTTTTTTCAGCCGAAACTCTGGCAGCCTGCCATTTCCCGGTAGGCTGCCTGCCCTGGGGCCACTTTAATCTATGCTGTGGCTGCAGCGCTTCTCCTGCCTACTTGTAACACACAGACCGGCGAGAGACCGCTGTGTCACGGAGCTCAGTGTTAAATGTTTGGCCGTGCTATGACAAAAGTCCCGCCCCCCGCCCACCTCCTAGACCAGCTCGTGTGATAGATGCAGTGTTCTGTCTATCACTCAAGCTGGTATAGGAGGAGGGCGGGACTTTTGTCACAGTTCGGCCGAACATTTAACACTGAGCTCCGTGACACAGTAGGAGCAGGAGAGGCCCACTGTGCGTAATGCACACACTGACTGGTGAGGCTACATTGTTTGGCACAGTAAGGCGGCAACGATGGTGAGGGAGGCTGCAATGATGGGAGGGAGGCTGAAATGAGGGCACAGTAAGGTGGCAATGATGGTGAGGGAGGCTGAAATGAGGGCACAGTAAGGCGGCAATGATGGTGAGGCTGCAATGAGTGCACGGTAAGGCTGCAATGAGGGCACGGTAAGGCTGCAATGATGGGCATGGTGAGGCGGCAATGATGGGCAAGGTGAGGTGGCAATGATGGGCACGATGAGGATGCAATGATGGGCACGGTGAGGCTACAATGATGGGCATGTGAGGCTGCAATGATGGGCATGGTGAGGCTGCAATGATGGGCACAGTGAGGCGGCAATGATGGGCACAGTAAGGCTGCAATGATGGTGAGGCTGCAATGAGGGCACAGTGAGGCTGCAATGAGGGCACGGTAAGGCAGCACTAATGGGCACAGTAAGGCAGCAATGATGGGCACAATGAGGCGGCAATGATGGGTAAGGTGAGGCTGCAATGATAGGCACGGTGAGGCTGCAATGATGGGCATGTGAGGCTTCAATGATGGGCACAGTGAGGCTGCAATGATGGGCACAGTGAGGCTGCATGGATGGGCACAGTGAGGCTACATGGATGGGCACAGTGAGGCTGCATTTGATGGGCACTGGTGAGGCTACATTGATCTCTTGAATCATGTCCCCATCTCCTAAATCATGTCTACATTCTCTTAACATCTTTAGTATCATGTCCTCAGTCTCTTACCATCTCCTGTACCATGCCCGCAGCCTCTGACATCTCCTGTACCATTCCCGCAGCCTCTGACATCTTGACATCTCCTGTATTATGCCCACAGCCTCTGACCATCTCCTGTAATATGCCCGCAGCCTCTAACCATCTCTTGTATCATGTCCGCAACCTCTGACCATCTCTTGTCTTATATCATGTCTGCAGTCTCTGATGGAGTCTGGAGAGGAGTTAAGAATGCGTTCACCGCCAGGAAGGGGGTCATGGGAAAAGGCAGACATGTGTGGATTGTGGAGAGGAGACTATAGGAAAACCAGAACCACCAAGCTGGAGCCAACTGACTGATCCCTGCAAGGTGCACCAGAGAGGAGGTCAGTGACAGCGCTGCCATGCCAGTCTGAGGGAAGGGGCATTGATGTAAGGGGGCACTGATATAAAGGTTTCCCTCCTATATCAGTAACCCACCCCACCTAACCTTAGTGTATTTTTTCTGTGGAAGGTGGTCTCTGGTCACCAGAGTCCCCCCCCCCCCCCCCCCCACATTCCCAGAGTCCCAGGTGTCCCCCTTGATGATGGCTCCACTTATACAACTTTTAGCTGAAATTTGCTGTTTTATATATATATCCCTAGCCCTATGTGCTTTCATATCTGTCTTATCTTATCTGTCCTTTTTATGAACAAGAAAATAATGATGTTATGCTATTGGGCTGGTATAATAATGCTATGGGGCTGGTATGAAATTATTTCCAGGGCTGGTTTTTATTCCCAGTCCGGTCCTGCCAGCCTGTCATTTGATACTGAAGCCAGTAGAGGAAGTTTTCTGCACAGCGCACTTCTTCTACTGGCTTCTCTGTGCTAGTGCTGCACAATTAGGGCTGCTGCCCTCGATCACTGTGAGGTCCCATGTCCCATCCTTCAGCTGCTGCAGTGATCTGTGCATTGTGGAGGTTCAAGAGAGACAATATGCCTTAACCAGGAGGCTATGTCACTCTTTGGCCCTCCACAATCGCCAGCAGCTCCGTCACTATGTGGCTCTGGAGAGGTACTAACGTAGCCTTAGGAGGCAACTGGAGGCTACTCGGTACCTTGGTGACCAGATGGCTGGCATTAATATGTCCCTACAGCGACTGGTTACCAGGTTGGGGGAGAATATATTTTTATAATTTTTTTTTTTATTTTATGTTTTGTTTATGGTAAAAATAAAAAAAAATTTGTTCAGAAATAATTGTTTTGAGTTTTGCTTTCCTTGTTGGACTAGTTCATTTTAAACATCACATGAATCTATTCTATTTATTGTTACTAAGTTACTAGAGGCCTTATAATTGTAGTTTTTCTACATTTAACCATCAGGCTGAATTTAGAAAATTTAAGAGATTTCTCTCTACACTATTTCAATGTGCAAAGGTTAATCCCATGTATTGTGTCCAGTCACGCCGTTCAGCTTTCCCACCACCAGAATACACAGCAGATAGTTACAGCAGGGGTTAACCATAACCACCATACAGTCCTCAACAGTTCACAGGACATAGGTTGCAGGCTTGCTTGCAATCATGAGGGCAACAGTTAACCGGACAGAGGTTCACAGGTTAAGGCAATCACAACGGGCAACAGTTCAAAGGGCAGTCATCATTTCCAGGGCTTGAGTAACATGGCAGCAGGGTAGATTACTCACACTGGTGACTTCGGACAATTGCAGATGTTCATGAAACAGGCGGAGGATCAGAGAGGGCCCTGGTGTCCCCAGGGTCAGAGATGGCAAATGGGAGGGGTCCTGGGCATCTGGATGCAGCTCAGCAGTGCCAGTGACCAACTAATCTATCTTGCATAGAATCACGTTTCCAACTGTATGCTTCTTTGTGCTATGTTGTGTTGGTAACATATTCTGATCCTTGAGTTGACAGTCTCTCCATCAAGAGGAACTGTCATGCTATTGAGGTCATCTTTAATCATTGTCTCTTATTTCCAGACCATTATACAAAAATGGTTAAATTAGCACATGTTGCTATTTGTATTTACAAAGACAGCAACATGTGAGCAGTAGTGCCACGTCAAGGCTTTAACCCTTGCTACTGTCCATTCACACAACATTCATTCATGCAATCACGCATACTCTAGTCACTCTACACAACATTCATTACAAAAAAGGGTGATGGAAGGAATAAAGGGAAACATTTGAATTGTTTAAAACAATATAATTCTATTTAAATCTTGGGGTCACACAAAAGACAAGTAGACAACTGCTATTGTGTCAAGTGGTAAGAAAATTAAAAAAAAATATTTTTCTCAACATTTGGATGGTTCCTCTGAGTCCCATCTATCTTCACATGGTAACAATGATTCAGGTCTCACAAGTTAAGGGTAGGGTAACCCAGCTTGGGGAGGTTAAATTTGAGGAAAGTTATTTGTTCCATCAAATGGGGTGTTAGTTGTGCACGTTGTGGATTAAGGATATTCCCAGTAATAGAGAAAACTCTCTCACTTTGCACAGTGGTTGGAGGACAGGATAGTAGTTGCTGGGCAACCAGGCAAAGACCAGGCCACAAACTTTTCTTACCATCCCAATAGGTCAAAGGGTCCTCTGTAGGAAGCAAAGGTCACTCGGTTGTTTTTGAGTGATGGTGCCAGGCCTTGGAATAGCAGACATGGCAGGTGAATCTTCCAAACCAGCCTCATCCGGCATACATCTCTGTTGCTGCAAATTACACGCCCTTTCAATCAGTTTTTCTTTCCAGTAGGAGAGGCTGTTGTTTCTGAGTGTCAGTTTACCTTTGATCCTGGGATCACACAGGCAAGCCAGCATGAGTTCAGGGCTTTTAGCCAATCTTTTAAGTTATCTTGTAGCTTTCTGATGAAAGACGCTACATCAGCATGAAGTGGGCTGCCACAAACAGGCTCACTGTTTTCTAGGAACGATTCCATCTTATCTATGAGATAGGTAAACAAGGGTATGACCTGTCCTAGGCTGGCATTGCTCTGACTCAAGTTTTCCGTCACATTCCGAAAGGGTTTTAAAACATAAACGAGCTGCCCAATTATACACCAGTCATCACGTCCCAGTGTGGAATCAATCCCAATGCTGTGGTGGGATGATAGATTGTGGATGGCTGTCTTTTGCTCCAAAATGCATTCCAGCATTTCCAGGGTATAGTTCCACCGAGTGCTGACATCTTGTTTCAGGCGATGTATGGGGAGCCCTGATTGTTCTTGCTCCTCCCTCAACAGTTGACTAGCCCCTACACTGCGGTGGAAATGCCCTGCAATCTTTCTGCAAAGGTCCAAGATTTGAGCAATCTTGTTGTTTTTCTCCAGTGGGATTCACCCTTGACCACTAAATGCAGTGTGTGTGCAGAACAGCGCACACCGACAAAAGATCCATCTTGGAACTCTTTAACCATGTTTGAACCTCTGTCTGTCACAATGAACCCAACAGAGACATTGGTGACTGCCCGCTCTCCAAACCAATTGGCCAACATCGATCTAATTGCTTGCAATATGTTGGCAGAGCTGTGTTTATCATCACGGACTTCTGTGTGGAGCAGGAAAGCTTGATAACCCTGCTGGTCTTGCGCTGCAGACCTGCTTCCTGATGAAGTTTGAACTCTTATGCCCCGTACACACGGTCGGACTTTGTTCGGACATTCCGACAACAAAATCCTCGGATTTTTTCCGACGGATGTTGGCTCAAACTTGTTTTGCCTACACACGGTCGCACAAAGTTGTCGGAATTTCCGATCGCCAAGAACGCGGTGACGTCAAGCACGTACGACGAGACTAGAAAAGGCCAGTTCAGAACCAAGCGCGGCACCCTTTGGGCTCCTTTTGCTAATCTCGTGTTAGTAAAAGTTTGGTGAGAGACGATTCGTGCTTTTTCAGACTCGTGGCTTTCAGATCGTTTTCTGACGTTCAGTTTGTGCTTGTGGGTTTGTATCTGCTCTTCAGTGCGTGCAGTCAGTTCGTATTGGAGTTTTCTGTGCGATCTTGTCCGCTCGTTGCTGTTTTTCAGGTCGCTCTTCACAGGCCTTGCTGTTCTTCAGTGCGTTCTGTTACTTCGTTCTGAGCAGCCGACCGTTTTGTAGCCATGTTTCGTATGCGTACTCCTCGTAGAGTTCGTGCTGTGCGGGGGCTTGGTGTTGGGGTCCTGACCTTGACACAAGTCCAGTCCATGAACAGGGTGGGGAGGAGTTCATGGACCAAGAATTGGTTGCTTCAGCGTGACCAGTTCTGTCATATGCCTTTGCTCCGTGAGATCCGTGAGAATAATCCTGATGATTTCAGGAACTTTCTCAGGATGATGGACCCCGTATTTCACCGTTTGTTGGCTTCGCTGACCCCCTATATCAGCAGGCAGGATACCTGCATGAGGCAAGCCATCACTCCGGAGCAGAGGCTGGTCGCTACCTTGCGGTATTTGGCCACAGGGAGAAGTCTGCAGGACTTGAAGTTCTCGACAGGCATCTCCCCCCAGGCTCTGGGGATCATTATCCCAGAGACCTGTTCTGCCATCATACAGGTCCTACAGAAGGAGTATATGAAGGTAAGATTTTTATCCTTTTAGATCACATTTTATTGTATTGAATGTTTGATAATATATTGTATTTCTTTCCTCATTCCATAATTACCATGATTGTAATATGCTGTGAATGTCCCCTTTGTTCTCATGCATGCTGGATTTTTATGTAATTATTATTTTAGGTCCTTCATACATATTTGCCCTTCAATAACCTCCCCAGCATGGTGTCTCCTGCCCTATATTCACCTCATGTAGTCACTTAACAATGTATTTTAGCAGCTCCATAGTAGTGCTTTACCCCAAACACCCCCTAAAATGTTTTGAAATGTTATTTTTGATTTAAATTCAGGCAGAGTGGCAGAGGCTTTTTTTTGTGGTGTCCCCAAATTTTTTGTAACCCTCCCTCCCCCAACTGCTAAGTCAGCTGATCCCAATTCTCTATCTTCAATCATCTATCTGCTGACTTTGCCAAACCCATACACACTATACCCATCTCTTTAGTGCTCAGATTTATGGATGAATTCCACAAAGCATGTAGTGCAAGGGCCTGCCTGTATACTTTCCAATGGTACTGTTTAAAGTTCTTGTATCCTATTATGATCTTGATAGGTAATAGCAGAATGTCCAAATGTGCTCAAATGTGTACAGTGTGTATTTATATCTTTGTATTATGACACTTCTTACCTGTCCAGTGGGCTGCCAATAGTGTAACTAAGGAGGGGCTGTTCCAAGTAATACCCTGTATTTAGGCATTCATCTCTCAATGAAGTGAAGAGGGTTACCTGTCCAAGAGTTCCCCCCCCTATAATGTTAGAAATGGCCCATGAGAGGGGGGGAGGGGGAATATGATAGGTGTACCTTATACTTTGTTGTTGTTAAATTCCCCTTAATAAATGCTATCTGGAGGTTGACCCATAATGTTTGTGTCTAATCTGCTTGCCAGGTTTCTGTGAAAAAATAGTAATGTTTATTGTTTTTTCCTCAACAGTTTCCTTCCACGCCACAGGAATGGCAGACTGTGGCCTCCCACTTTGCCCAGCGGTGGGACTTTCCTAACTGCGGAGGGGCAATTGATGGGAAACACGTCCACATCGTCCCACCACCCAACTCGGGGTCGTACTATTATAATTACAAGGGGTTTAATAGTATAGTGATGTTGGCGGTGGTGTCGGCTAATTACGACTTCTTGTATGTGGACGTGGGGAAGAATGGCCGGATGTCCGATGGTGGAGTCATCGCCCAGACGGAGTTCTACAGGCGTCTCCAGAATGGCAGCTTGGACTTGCCACCTCCAGAGGACAATGTTGAAGGTCTCCCATTTGTGTTCGTTGCTGATGAAGCATTTGCGCTGGGGGACCACCTGATGCGGCCATTCCCGATGAGGACCCTCACCCCGGAACAGAGGGTTTTTAATTACCGGCTGGCCAGAGCCCGAAGAGTGGTGGAGTACACATTTGGAATCCTGGCCAGCCGGTTCCGATTATTTATGACACCCATCCATATGGCGGAGTATAAACTGAACCATATAATACTTGCCTGCTGTGTTCTCCATAATTTTCTACAAAAACATTCAGCCAACTATGCTGGCTCAGTTGGGCCTGAGGCCGGAATCCCAAATACATCAACAATGACGGCACTTGAAAGCGGCCGTCCTGGCTTGCCCTCCCTGAATGCCCGTGATGTCCGGTTACGATACCTGGAGTTCTTTGCGGGTAGGGGGGCTATCAATATGCCAGACAATCTGTGACACCTTTTTCAAATAAACAACCAAAAGAAATTCTTGGTGGACATTTACTGCTTGTGTTTGTTTTAGCTGACCCTGACAGAAATGTGTTGAGTGCAGAAAATGTCGTGATTGGGTAACCTTATAAAAAACAGTGTTGGCTGGTACTTCCTAAATGCAAAAACACATTTCACTACAAGTGCACTTGCAACTGCACTGAACCTGCACTTGTAGTGCAAAGAGGATTTGCCCTTAGGAAATAACCCCCATTTGTGCATAAAACAACAATTACATCACCCCAAAAGTGTGGTAGTGTTGAGACAATAATCCACACATTCTTGAGTAAGGCACTTTTTTATAGCTGCACAATCACATGCGCATTTACCAAAGGTTTTTAAAACAAACCAACATGTTTGTTGTATAACAATGTTTGCAGTAGCATTATGAAAAATCAAAATATCCATTTCAGATAAAACAGGCCTGTGTAAAACCAACAAGAAAGCCAAAAAACTTGAACTTACAAAGTTCACATTAGGTAAAACCTGAAGGCTAGATCAGACATCAGTATTTAGGAACTGGGTTTGATCTAGCGTTCAGATGGGGGGAAATCACCCCTGGAAAAGCCAAATTTGGAAGATGCACACCAATTTACGAATGGCAACATGTGCTATCTGCCATCAGGGGGGATCAAGGGACGTGTTTTGGGGGAGAAAGCCCTTCCTCAATGCGACTTTATAATTGAGGAAGGTGTTGCACCCCCAAAACGCGTCCATTGATCTCCCGTGATGGCAGATAGCACATGTTGGCACACTGTGTGCATCCTCCAAATTTGGCTTTTCTAAACCTTTTAAACATTTTTTGAAGATTGGACCACATTAATAAAACAGGTGATTTTGTGGGGTTTAAATTCGCCCCAAAACATCAATGATGTTATTATTTTTTTTAATAACATCACTGATTTGGTTCTGGATGTTTTGCAATTGGAGATTACACCCCATGATCTCCCCGATAAGTATCTGGGCACTTTCTGAAGTAAAGCGTTCAGGATCCCTCACATCACGATCACCTAAAAAGAGATAAAGAACAAAAAAAAGGTCTCAAAAATCTGCCACCATCCATCTCTTTTACCTGAGCCTGTGGTCGCAGACACTCACCTGTTGTGGTGCCAATCTCCACCACGTCTTCTTCTTCCTCCTGCTCTTCTTCTTCGTTTGGGGGTATTTCACCTTCTTCCATAGGTGGGGGGTCTGTGGTCTCCTCGGATGAGGGGTGTCCTCCGAGTCTTTTCTCCCCTATGTAAAACAAAAATGGTATAATTAGCACACAGATATTTGAGGTCAGAACTATAAAGATGAAACATTGCTTGGAAGTGGGGTACAATTGTCTATTTTAGCAGAGTTCCAAGATGTATATTTTTTTTATTGCCCTTTGTCAAGCTGCAATACTTTACCTGTTTAGTACAAGCTTCACAGATGTAGCCCCCCCCTATAGTATACACTGGAGCACCTGTGTGCCCCCCCTAATAAAAATGGTGTTCTTGTGTCCCACACTAGTGCTCCAGTGTCCAGATGTGAAAACAGCTGCTCAGTGTCCTCTCTTTACACACAATCTAGTTGTCATTTCATTCTAGTAACAAACCCATCTACACAAACAAATCTTTGTCATCCAAGTAGGCCCCAAAAAATGTGTGAAAATGCATATGGCCTAAACAATGGTGTTCTAGAGGCCGAAATAAAAATGTTTGATACGAACGAATAATGGGCCCATGAACATTAAAGTTGCCCTTTTAAACGTTACAATTAATAAAAGCATATGGAGCAGAACGAACGTAATAAAGACAGAAAGAATAGGAACACAGCACAACTACTTACTTTTTTGCAGCACTCTCCGGATCTTTCGGTACTGCTCTGGCTCTCTCAACTTCAGGTCCGACCACCGCTTCCTGAGCTGATCTTTAGACCTTCGTACCCCGAAATTCCGCTCTAGACTCCTGACCACTTTACCAATGATTTTTGCCTTTCGGATGTTGGGGTGGGGGTAAGGCCCATATTTTCCGTCATAGTCGGACTTCCTCATGATGTGTACCATCTCCAACATCTCCCCAAACGACATATTTGTGGCCTTAAAACGTCTCCTTCTGGATCGGGACGTGCCTGGATCCGGCCTTTCCTCCTCCTCCTCCTCGTTGCTATAATTAGCCCGCACCTGCTGTAACTCTGCCATCATGCTCTTCACCCACTGCGCCGAACGAAAAGGGGCGGGGAATACACTAGAAAGAACGTCAGGGGCGGGCGGAGTTACACGCATGCGCAGTGTGTATAAAGCATAACACGCGTGCGTATTACGTACGATCTGTGAGCGGAGGAAGGAGCATTGGACGCGCCGATCGTAAGAACGAAGGTAAGAGACAAACTTGTGCCTATACTGCTTCTAGATTGAGGCCTATATTGTAACAAGATTAGGAGAGTTTTGTCTGACATTAGGCTTTGTCTTGTGTTGTGTCTTGCAGTGAACATGGATATCTTAATGAGAGATACTGACTTCATGTCACTATTCATTGATATGCTAAGTGAGCTGCCCTGTCTGTGGGAGATTACCCACCCCCATTTCAAGAACCAAGCAAAGAGGAAGGCAGCACTGGAGCAATTGTGTGAAATTGTGAAGCAGGTGATCCCCACGGCAGACATCACTTATTTAAAGATTTTCATTGGTGGCCTGAGGAGCACATATCTGAGGGAGCGCAATAAAGTCCTGGATTCACAGAGATCCGGAGCAGCAGGTGACATCTATGTCCCCAGGATGTTGTACTACGACAGGCTGCACTTTCTGGCAGGCCAGACTGAACCCAGGTCATCCCTCTCCAGTCTTCCTTCCACGCTTCCTTCCCCCCTGGCTGAGGCTTCTGACGCCCAACCTGGGCCTTCCAGGCCGCATGTGGAGGAGCCCAGATTGAGCCAGGTATAGCATTTCTCTAAATATTTCTGCTTGTCCAATCAATGATGTTAACTAGATGTTAGTTGGGAGTACTAATTTAGGATTGTGATTGATGAGGCAAAACATTACAACTATGTCCCTTTTTCATACACAGGGAAGTCTCAGCCAGGAGGTGGCCGGGCCGAGCCGGCTGGCTGATATCAAGGTCGCTCCACCCCCTCTGAAAAAAAAAAAGTGGCAGTAGGACGAGTGCCCTAGAGGAGGCGGCTATCAGATTCTTTTGGAGGGCTACAGAGATCCTGGGAGCACCCCACACCAGGCAGGAGAATATTGTTGCCTTCATAGCATATAAAATGCAGAGGATGGAGGAGGGCCAAAAAGCCATGTGTGAGGCCCTCATATCAGAGGCTCTGGAGAAAGGTATGAGGGGCCAAATTACACCTCACACACAGCTTTGGGATGGTCCTCCTCCTCCTCCCTCTCCTCCAGGTCCTCCCAGTCCTCCTCCAGGTCCTCCCAGTCCTCCTCCAGGTCCCCCCAGTCCTCCTCCTCCTCCAGGTCCTACTCCTCCTCCTGCCACATCTCCAACTGCACAGCCACAGCCCGGAAGGAAGTGTGAAAGGAAGACCAGACAGTGAGGACCCTGGATCCAGTCTGGTCGGCCAAAAAATGCAGCCTCTTGTGGTACCACAGCCTGGGGACACAGATGTCATCTGCTGCTATCCAAGTCTCTGTGAATCCCGGACCAGACTGCCCTCCCTTACATATGGACTCCTCAGGCCACCAGTTTTGATGTTTAAGAATTGATGTCTGCCGTGGGGGTCCCAGGCTTCGCTAATTTCTCCTGTTGATCCAGTGTTGCCTTCCTCTTTGTTTGGTTCTGATCCCTTAATAAAGGATTTTTGTTTTGAATTATACTCTCCTATGTGTTTTACTTCAAAAAGGACAGTTTGTTTGTGAGGATTCAGGTACATTTCTAATATACAATGTGAAATGAACAAGGGACACCAACAACAAACAATCTCCTTGAGGTTAAATAATAAAAGATATCAATGGTGTTGGGGTAACTTGCCACACAAAACACACACAAAAATATTCTTGAGTAAAAATAAAAATAACATTGAACAAAGATCAGCCTTGGAAAAAATCCAAACATTAAAGAAAAAAAAAGGCTTAAAAACAAAATAAAAAAAACATAAAAAATATAAAACTGTCAGATGTGACAACTAATAACAATATATTGAGGGAATCCCACTAAAAAAACACAAATAAAAGTTTGTGAGAAGTGTGTGTGAATATGAGCAGCAAAACTACTTAATTCTTGTCACATTATAAAGAAGAAGAGAGTGCGCTGTATTAAACCATTTTTTACATTGCAGCGTGACGAAAGTGCTGTATCCATTGCGAACGCTAAGTTTACCAGAACGAGCTGTCCCGTCTTGGAATTTCTTCTGAGCATGCGTGGCACTTTGTGCGTCGGAACAGGCCACACACGGTCGGAATTGACGCGATCGGATTTTGTTGTCGGAAAATTTTATCTCCTGCTGTCCAACTTTGTGTGTCGGAAAATCCGATGGAAAATGTCCGATGGCGCCCACACACGGTCGGAATTTCCGACAACACGCTCCGATCGGACATTGTCCATCGGAAAATCCGACTGTGTGTACGGGGCATTACACTAGTGCCCTAGTGCCACCACCAACAGGCACAGTGGCCTGCCACCAGTGTGCAGTCAAAGACAGAAAAGTGTGTTGACTGCTGGGAGCTGTCCACAAATCAGTGGTCAAATGAATTGTCTGACCCTCGGCTTTGGCCATTTTTTCCTTCAATGATGCAATGCACGAATAGTATAGTGCTGGAATAATCTTTCTGCTGAAAGTTGTTCGTGCAGGAACAACGTATCGTGGAGTAAGGGCATGCATGAGCTGTTTAAACAGCTCCCCTTCAATCATGCAAAAAGAGGCTCCTCCAACAGCAATAAATTGGCCAGTGAGGCGGGTGATCTTGTTGGCCTGCTGTTTTGACATGCCCTTGGAACTAAAGCCAACAAAACTATCTAGGGTAGGCTGATGATGTCCTTGGGAGGATGAGGAGCCTGATTGGGCCTGCAGTGGAACTACTGCACGTGGACTGTTTGTCTTAATTGAACCCTCTCTATTGCCTCCTGTGCTCTGAGTAAGTGGTGTGGTTGAGGAGGTAGCACCAGTACAGTCAGAGTCCGTTATGCTACTTCCTGCGCTACCATCTTCTTTTTATGCCTCTGCCCACAGTAAAGTATAGTGGTGGTAATTTTTAAGGTGTAGGTTCATACCAGCATTGGTTAAATGACCTAACTTTTTACCCCTAATCACTTGCTTACCACACAATTTACACTTTGCAAAGAACCCGCCTTCCAATGTTTGAAAGTATTTCCAAACATTGCTGCGGCGGGATGCAGCCCCTTGACCCTGTTGATCTCTATTTAGGGTTGATATAGCTGCAGCAGGTAGCACACCAGTGGTGGAAGCTGTTGCCACTACAGTTACACTTGGTGAACTAGAACTAGTGCTGCTAATGGCAGGGGTGCTGGGGACTGGGAGGTCGGTGATATCATCACAGGATTCTTCCTCCATAATAACAGAGGGAGAAGGGGTGTTAGCAGCAGATGAAAAAAGTGGACTGCTACCTGTCCTACTCCTCACAGAATATCCCTCTTGCACTTTCTCTAGGTCAAACTGTAAGTCCTGTGGGCTAAGAGTGTATAAAACGTCTGCAGTGGTTGGGGAAAGAGGAGCATCACATTCAAAATAATTTTCTTCTTGGGCCAATGAAAAAAAGCCTCACACTCTGTCCCTGCTGCTGTCTCCCTCAATTGCTTCTTTGGGGAGCTGGGCAGTGGCACTGGCAGTGTGATTGGTGGTGGTGAGTGTTAAGGCAACTCCACTTTACTAGGTTTCTTGCCTATTCCATAAAAATAAGCAGCCATGACACCTGTAGAAGTAGAAGGAGTCGCTGCACTGGCAGTGGAAGCGGCAGCAGATATTGGTGGTCTGGCAGGAAAACAAACATTAGAACTGGTGATGGTGGAACTAGCTTTGCTGGTGGCACTGGTGGTGACACCCACTGTTGTGGACAGCATGTTTGTGGTGGCAGAAGTGTCAGAGGCACTAGAAGCAGAGACCTTGCCACTTTTTTTAGCAAGGCGTCCACTGCGACCGCGACCACGACCACTACCTACCTCTACCTGCCTTCACGTTTCCGTTAGAATGGTACATTGCTGACTTGCTGTTGCTGTATAGTTCAGAAAATTGGACTGGTGATAGTCACTGATCAGACAGGTAACAAGATAGGTTATATAGAATCTCAATCTATAATATAGAATCTATATAAACCCCTCCCCCTCCACAACACGGGCAGCCTCTGAGGCTATCACAACACTAGCAGCAACACTAGTATCACTAGTATCTATCTATCAAGTTCACAACACTAACACAATAGCAGCAGATTATTGTGAAAAAGTTAAGTTGAACTGTAGCTTGCTTCACTATTGTTCTGCTGCTGTGCTTATGCTCAATTGACAAATAACAAAGTGTGACTGACAAAGTGACAAACAGACCAGCTAAGATTGACTGTCTTCTGAAATGATTCAGCGTGTGTGTGTGTCTCTCTCTGCTAGCAAATCGTAAGTGAAAGTAAGTTGGCTGTACGTGCGTGGTTCTAGCTATTTTACTGCCCCTCCTCTTTGGTTACAATCGGCTAATAACATTCATCATCATCATTATTCCTATTTTACTTCCCCCACCCAATTCCAGCAGCAATCTTTTCTCTCTATGTCGAATCTTTTCTCTCTATGTCGAATCTTTTCTCTCTATGTCGAATCTTTTAGAATAATCTTGGACTAGTATGGATGGACTATAGAGTTAAGGTTAGGTGCATTCGACCACAGGTTCGATAGACACAGATTGTTATTGTTAGCGTCATGTCGAATCTCCTATCTATATCAAACTGTTGTCGCAACGAAAACAGTCGGATCTTTCGTTTTTCGAATTCTGCGCTTTCGTTATCGTTTGTTAAAACGATAACGAAAATACCTGAAATTAGGACAAAAAATGCATTCGAACGAAAACGAATGCACATGTCTAGTGAGCCATAGTAACCTTCCCTATGCAATAGTTTGGGTTCATTGAATCCCATGGGCATTCAGGCAGGGCATGGGCGGCTTTTGATTGCAAGTACATGTAGACTGAATTTCCATCTTTGACGCTATAATCTGTTTAAAATTTCTTTTTTTTTCTGTGAAACTGCAGAGATATTACAGGAAGGGAAGATGGAATCTATGTAAATAGATTCAAACACTCCACATGAAATGACTTGTTTAATATTGATTTGTTACTTGTTTTAGAATACTTTTGCTATTACCATGACAATGAAGATGAATTTTGAAGTGGTCTGCAATTCTGATCATTCAATCCGTTACTGAGAAGGGAAAAAAAAAAAAAATCACTGAATACATTATGACATTTTCAGACAGCCTTTAGCTATACCCAATGCAACTACTTGTATATACTTTAGAATGTTGATTATCATTAAATATAAGCTGAGAATATCTCACATGAAAGGATGGATAAAGAATGCCTGAGTGTATATTGTAAGGCTTACTTTACCATACAGTTTCTTCTAATCAGCAGTACGTAATTAATGGCAGAAGTGTAATCTTGTGCCATAAGTGAAGAGCTCAGTCAATTCACCATATTTACACTAAATGTAAAGGCATACTGTTGTTCCTGCTGTGCCAAGCACAATCGTTTAGAACTGGTATTCCTAATCAGGGTTCCGCCAGAGGTTCTAGGGGTTCCTTGACCTGTGGCTGATTGACCTCCCATCTAGTGTTACGAGCATAATTCCAGGACCAACGCCACTTGGCAGAGCACCATGGCACCAATGATCTTATTAGCTGTCTATATAATGGACATCCTTCCCACTGGCCCCCAATGAAGGGACATTCTTCACACTGACCAGTTGAATTCAATTTAGCTGGTGTTCCCTGAGGGCTATGTCAAGGGTACCTCTGGGGTTAAAAGCTTGAGAAAGGCTGATCTAGAAGAGGTCATCAAAGAAATCTGGTTTGTGGTTGTCCTGTGTTAGATTGCAATTTAAGTGTCTCTGGACACAAAATTTCATAAAGTTTTGGGGAGCTTTTGTGACTGTCTGATTGAAAAAGTACATTCCACATTGTGGCTGCAGTGCAGCACAAGAAAAATCCTGAAGGCATAAGTGAGAAATGTCAAGTAGTGCTACAGGGATAAAGCAGAATTGGAATTGGTCAGAGGGAATAAACAGAAGGAGGAAGATATAAAAATATATTATTAAACCATGCAACAGAAATGATAAAAACAAACAAACAAAAAAATAGTTATACTTGCAACATTAGCAATTACACTGTATATGTTAGATAAATATTTTATATATTATGTCATTTTTAATAACATGCTAGCAAAGGCTTTCATGCAAGGATGTGTTTTTTACCCTATAGATGCAAACTATATTCTACTAGCATTGCTTTTTTCATGCTCTGGAGGATTCTAGAGAATGCGCTGGGAGTAGCTTAATCAATACAGCAATACAGAATGAATTTAACTCCTATGGTTCCTGAAAGCCTGGCATAGTTAGTACATAGTTGAAAATTATAGTGGTTAAAAGTTGCTACAAGTTTCTTTGGAACACAATCCAAAAATAATCACAAAATGTTTCATTATTTTCATTACTACTACTATTCTGCTCCCATTTCTGCTCCAATAGTCTAGATTGGAGCAGAAGTTCAACCCCCCCCCCCACCACCACCACCCGTCACAGGTCCTAGAAGACTGCAAAACCATTCACATTGCACAGCATGGTTCGTGCATGCGCAGTGGGCACCCAGCTGTGACAGCTTGTGGGTGCCCACAGTTAAGATGCCGGCGCCGGGGACAGAAGACTGGAGGTGAAAACGGTTGGGATGAGCACAGAGCAGCATCATAGCAGAGGTGAGTGTCTGTTTATTAAAAGTCAGCAGTTACAGTTTTTGTAGCTGATGGCTTTTAATTTTTACACAGGAGACTGGAGCTCCTCTTTAAATCAATCCCTTTGTCTCTTTTGAGCCCCTTGGATCCGAGGCCCAGGCTGTGCAGGTGCTTTGGCTCATTTGGATTATTTGATAGTGTAGGAAAATACAATGTCGAGGGTAATGAATATTTATTTTCCGCTGGCCAATCAATGAGCGATTTATGCCAGTGATGTTGGCTGGGGAAGGATTTAAAGCATGACTAAAGGTGTATGTGTTGCACAGAGTGGAAAGGAATTAAAGCACCTGTCAGGTTTTATTGCTGTTTGTGTCCCCATTAGAGAGATTCACCCTCTCTGTTTGCCCTGTTTATTGTTATCATTATCAGCGACAGTCCCCAGAACAGTAATAGAGGGGAATCTACCAATGGTAACACTAGTTCTAGTGACTAGTGGCGGCAGGTGCTCACAATTTTTAGGGGGGCGCAAACAAACTGAAAAATTCTGAAAAAAAACATCAATTGCAGCCTCACTGTGCCAATCAAACGCAGCCACTGTGCCATCAAACGCAGCCACTATGCCATACGCCATCAAACGCAGCCACCGTGCCATCAAACACAGCCACTGTGCCCATCAAACGCTGCCACTTTGCCCATCAAACGCTTTCACTGTGCCATCAAATGCTGCCACTGTCCCATCAAATGCTCCCACTGTGCCATCAAATGCTGCCAGTGTGCCCATCAAATGCTCCCACTGTGCCCATTGAATGCTACCACTGCCCCCCCCCCGCCCGCCGTCTGCCTGGCACTTACCCTGTCTCGGTGAGGCAGCGGGTGACGGTGGCTGGTGGGGTCCTCCATGCTCCTTCATGTCCTCAATGTCTTCTCCTGTTCTCTCCTACAATTGGACACCTGATAGGCGTCCAATCACAGCGCCTGTTGTTTCAGCCAATCGGGTGACGGGTAACAGACCTGAGCACCTGATTGGCGGAGAGGCAGTTCAGTGTTAGGAAAACAAATATTCATTTGCTTTTCTAACACAGCTGGGTGAACTGTGAGCGCCAAGCATGGTGCTCGCTGTTTAACTTTTTTGACGCCTATTATGGCTCTAATCAGGTGCTTCAAAAACACCCCCCACCACTGTAATTCAGGTGCCCGGCACCCGAAAGAGGTTGGGCGCCTGAATATCGGGTAGCAGCGGCGGCCATGGATAGATTCATGCAATGCATGAATCTATCTATTGGTGATAGAGGGGGTGGCTGGAGAGAGGGGGTGGCCCTTATGGACGCACCGCCACTGCTAGTGACCCTGGTGACAACCAGGGATTCCCTCACCTTGGAGGGATTTTTTTCACTTCCTGTTTTGGCTACAGGATGAGAAGTAAAGAGGAATTTCCCCAGTGGGGCACAGATGTCAAAAAAGAAGACTAACAAGAGTTAGAACTATTCCTTAAGCCGCATACACACAATCGGATTTTCCGACAGGAAATGTGTGATGACAAGCTGTTGGCGGAAAATCCGACCATTTGTATGCTCCATCGGACAATTGTTGTCGGATTTTCCGTGGACAAATGTTGGATGGTAGGCTTTAAAATTTTCCGCAGACAAATGTCTGTTGTCAGATTTTCTGAGTGTGTGTACACAAGTCTGTCGGACAAAAGTCCAAAGTACAAACACGCATGCTCAGAAGCAAGGACAAGCCAAAAGCAGTCAGTCTTGTAAACTAGTGTTTGTAATGGAGAATTAACATTCGTGATGTGGCAAATTATGAAATCTCGAAATGCAGCGCATATTCTCTTCTTCTTTAATGGGACAGTAATGAAGCTGCCTTGCTGGTGATACTGAACTGATGGAGTTATTGCAACCGAAATTTTAAAGGCTTTTTTTTCTAGTGATATCAAGAATAATATTCCTTTTTTTTTTTTTTTGGTGCAAGTTACCACAACACCATTATCCCGTAGTTTGTAAGATCAAAGATACAACTATGTTTGTGTCCCTTGTTAATTTTACATTGTATTTTTTAAAATGTAACTGCCTACTCCAAAACTGTCAAATGAAGTAAAACACATAGCCAAGTATTATTCTCCACAATTTTTTTATTGTGCTTTAAAAAAATAAAACAACTAAAATAAGACATGCTATCTGCCAATAGAAATTAACCAAAAAGTGCATTCTATGCATCCAAAAATATAGATAATATAACAAATCAAATCATTATTATTCAACCAAAAAATACAATAAAAGCCTCATGCATGTGTCCTGCTTCTTAATAAAGGGGATCAACAATGCCAAGAGTTGGTGAAAGCAGGGGTCCGTCATCCAGCAATAATTCCGAAAATCATCTGGATTATTCTCCTGGAGCTCCCGCAGCAAAGGCATATGACATATTTGGTCACGATTAATAAAGCAACCAATTTTTGGTCCAAGAGCTTCTCCTCCTCCTGTTCCTGGACTGGACTTGGGTCAAAGCAATAACTCCAAGGCTAATAATAAATAACACATTATCTCCTCATTCCGCAACATGTCTGGCTGACTAACGGCCGTTTAGAAATTAACTGAAAAGCACAAAATGAAAAGCGCAAACTGAAAATCGCAAAATGAAAAGCTTGAATCAACACTCACCAAACTTCTACTAACATGAAATTAGCAGAATGAGCCCAAAGGGTGGCGCTAAAGATCTGAAAAACCACAACGTACGTCACTACATTTGTGTTTGTTGGCCAACAATTCCTTGCTGTTTGTATGCAAGACAAAATCCAGGCACATGCCTTCAGACAAAAGTCCAAGGTTTTGTTTGCGGAAAATCCGATCGTGTGTACGAGGCTTTACTCTATCCAAAATGAAATCTACTAAAATAGATCTACTTGGGGAGACCTTCTAGAAACTCTTGCCTGGCTAAGCAAGCTGAAGAAGAGTTTTGTCTATTTATTTGCCAATCTTGGCTTAAAATGTGGGGTTCAACTTAAAGGTCCACTCCTAGCTTGTGAGAGGAGCTGAAGATACTTAAAGGAGCTGTACCCCCATCTCTGGAAGGGTGAGGATGGGCCCCTATGGAGCATATGGCTGCTACGTCCCTAATCGTGTATAAGACAAAAGTTTTTCTTTAGCGCAGCAACAAGATTTTTGTCATAAAATCACATATTTTTTGTACAAATGTAAAAACATATACAGTGCTGTGAAAAGTACTTACCCCTTTCCTATATTTTTTAGTTTTTTTGCATATTTCGCATACTTAAATGATTCAGATCAGCAAACTAATTTTAATAATACACAAAGTTAATCCGAGTAAATCCAAGATGCAGTTTTTAAATTATTATTTCATTTATTAAGGGAAATAAGCTGTTCAAACCTAGCTAGCCCTATGTTGAATGAAGACCTGTTGAATGAAGAAATCACATAAATAGAAGCTGTCTGACAAAGTAAAGCACGCTAACAGATCACAAAAGGCCACACATCATGCCACAATCTAAAAAAAACATGAACAGATTAGAAACAAACATGTATCTGTCTAGGAAGAGTTTCAAAGCCATTTCTAAGGCTTTGGAACTCCAGTGAAACCATCATTTAAAAACTGCATTTTGTGTTTTCTTGGGTTATCTTTGTGTAATAATAAAATTTGTTTGATGATCTGAGTGCTAAAATTTCCCCACTCGATTGAAAATATGTTTTTGGTTGTGTCACCCTTGTACAGATTTGCCATTAACTCTTGTTCATGCAGGAAGTGAGGAGAACTCTCCCTAAAAGGGTTACAAACAGCAATAAAACTTGATCGAGACTCTAACCCTTTTCCACAGTATCCAGAAAAGAACAAAAACATTTGCCTGATGTCAGGCTTTTAAACGCAGGCTGAATGTTTTTTTACCTTCGTGTATTCTATGTATAAAGGTAAAAAAACCTGGGCTGCTCCCCCTACAGCCCTCCCTTATACTCACTTGAGCCCACACTCGATCCAGTGATGTACACAGTAGCCTCTGCTGTCCCAGGTCTCTCTCTCCTCATTGGCTGAGATAGAGCAGCAGGAGCCATGGGCCATTGTCAATCACAGCCAGTAAGCCAATGAGGAGAGAGCAGGGGGGCAGGGCCAAGCCATGGTTCTGTGAGATTGATTTACCAAAAGCAAAATAGGTTGTGCTCTTTGCAAAGTGCAGTTGCCCCAGAGCTTAATAAATGATATTAATTTATAAATAATAAATGGTAAATAAATAATAAATAATAAGAAGAAGCTCTGCTGACTTCCATCATCCAATTAATGTGCAAGCAAAAATGCTTCTTTTTTTTTTTTTTTCCTTGCATGTGATTGTGTATTCTTTGCAAAGTTAAGCTTTACCTCATTTTGTAAGCTCTGAAGCAACTGCACTTGCAGAGTGCAAGTGCAATTTGCAAAGTGCACAGCCTATTTGCCTTTGGAAATCAAGCCCTATGTGTCTTATGGACTCATAGAGAGGGGCTCGGGAGCAAGCACGCACTAGTGCCCCCATAGCAAGCAGCTTGCTATTTTGGGCACTGGTCAAGGGGAGGAGCCAGGAGCTCCAGCAGGGGACCGGCAGGGCTTTTTTCTCAAACAATAGGTGGTGGAACGTAACCACGGCCCCACAAAACCCCTCCCCCTACACACACCCTCCAAATCACATCAAATAGTGTGTGTGTGTTTAGTCAAATTTCATGAAAACAGTAGGAGGGTCTTAAAGGGGCATTAAATACTAGGATTGCATTACATATAGAGTGCAGAGCTGTCACTTGTAAACACAGAAACCAGACTTCTGTGTTTACAAGTGATTGTGGTGAGCAGGCACCAAAGGGTCTAAGCCAGAGGTGGTGGAACTGAGTTCCACCAAGTTCCCCCTGAAAAAAAGCCATGGGGACCGGATAAGAAGATGATTGGGGCTTCCCTGTGCAAAGCCATTACACAGAGCAGGTAAGAACAGTATAACATGTTCGTTATTAAAAAAAAATAAAAATAACTTTTAGAATCACTTAATTGCCTGTTTTGTTTCATTTACTGACTTTTGTGTTAGGCTTTCTATATTTCCTGGTACTTCTTCCCTGGTTGTCCTGTTTTTGTTGTTGCATCCTTCATTTTCTTCTGCTCTTTTCATGTTTTGTAATCTCATACAGTCCATCACCTTTCCCACGGGGTTCCTGATGGACAGTCAAAAGTAAGAAAACAACAAGCCAAGTAGATTTGAGAGGTCTGTGGCATATTAAAGCATGGGTTGCATGCTCTGTCGTGCATTAGAGTGTTGCCAAATATGACACTTTTAAACAAATTTCAGAAACAAGAGAACACCTTGATGCCTTAGGTGTGGTAACTTAAACAAATGACTCATACAGTTAGGAAAAACATTTTCTTTGGTGGTAGCAGAAATATATTTTACATATTACAACAGTGGCTGTATGTCCATAAGGGCGCACGGGAGCAGCCCCCTCTCTCCTGCCACCCCCTCCAGCACCAATAGATAGATTCATGCATTGCATGAATCTATCTATGGCTGCTGCTGCCACCCCCTATTCAGGTGCCTGAATTACAGCGGCGGGGGGGGGGGGTGTTGTTTTTGAAGCACCTGATTCGAGCCATATTCACTAATAGGCGTCAAGAAAGGACCTGCGAGCGCCATGCTGGGCGCTCGCAGGTCACTCAGCTGTGTTAGAAAAGCCAATCAGGTGCTCGGATCTGTTACCCGTCATCTGATTAGCTGAAACGACAGGCGCTGTGATTGGATGCCTATCAGGCGTCCAATCATAGCAGAGGATGGTAAGAGAGGATGGGAGAAGACATCGAGGAGCATCGAGGAGCTGTCCCACCGAGACAGGGTACAGTAAGTGCAGATGGCGAGCAGGGGGCACACTGGCAGCATTTGATATGGCACAGTGGGAGCATTTGATGGGGTACAGTGGGAGCATTTGATGGGGCATAGTGGGAGCATTTGATGGGGCATAGTGGGAGCATTTGATGGGGCATAGTGGGGGCATTTGATATGGCACAGTGGGAGCATTTGATATGGCACAGTGGGAGCATTTGATGGGGCATAGTGGGAGCATTTGATATGGCACAGTGGGAGCATTTGATATGGCACAGTGGGAGCATTTGATGGGGCATAGTGGGAGCATTTGATGGGGCACAGTGGGAGCATTTGATGGGGCACAGTGGGAGCATTTGATATGGCACAGTGGGAGCATTTCATATGGCACAGTGGGAGCATTTCATATGGCACAGTGGCTGCGTTTGATGGCACAGTGGTGACAATTGATGGGCACAGTGGCTGCGTTTTGATAGGCACAGTGGTGGCAACTGATAGGCACAGTGGCTGCGTTTGATGGCACAGTGGCTGCGATTGATGGGCACAGTGGTTTTGCTTGATGGCACAGTGGTGGCAATTGATGGCACAGTGGCTGCGATTGATGGTACAGTGAGGCAATTGATGGGTTTTTTTTCAGAATTTTTCAGTTTGTTTGCGCCCCCCCCAAAAAATTTTGAGCACCAGCCGCCACTGTATTACAATCTTACAACAGAAATGTGTTGCAGTAAAATCACAATTACAGCTTTAAGAACTGCCAGGTCAGGATCACTTGTTAGCAGACTTATGCAACAATCTGAATATTCAGTCTTTAAATTTCCCCTGAAAATGAACTGTTGGCAGGTTCAGTTTTTAGGCATAAGAGACTTGAAGTCTATTCTGGTAAAAACTGCTTTAACTGACTAATAGCATTTATTTATTTATTTATTTTGTACACTGCCAGAGTGATGGGACAGTGTACACCAACAGGCATTCACAAGAGTTACTTCAATTTCTTCCTGTCTGGAATAAGCAGTGGAGAAGGTAGCAGAAGTACTAATGAAGCTATGGCAGGAAGCAGGGACCTGTGCCAAGAAGAAGGTCAAACTACGAGATAACATTGCTTTAATCTTCAAGTGTGCTATGCATACTTGCACATATGGCACGTGCATAGCTCTCAACTGTCCCTGATGTTGAGGGACTGTCGCTAATTTGGAACAGAGTCCCTCTGTCCCTCTTTCCTCCTTTGTCCCTCATTTTGGTCTGATCTATATAGTTGTATATAAAATGCACTTTTTAATCTTTCAAAAAGTGTTTCCCAGTGCTAAACCTTTCATCCAATTTATAAATTGCTGCATTTGTAAATTTCAAAAGCCAGAATAAAGGAATAGTAGTGGTGGAAAAAAAAAAAGCACTTGTGGGTTTAAAGTGGAGTTCCACCCACTTTTACAACTCTTCAGCATCCCTCACTAAACTGTGCACTGTAAACAAATTGGATATTTTTTTATTTTTTTTCTCAGCACCTACTGTATATCTGCTGTGTTCATTTTTCACTTCCTCCTCCCTGGCCGCGGCCCATCACATCATTTCCTGTTTGCAATGCCTTCTGGGAAGGGGTGGCAACTTCCTCTGAAACTGCCATTGCTATGGAAACCTGACCTGAAACCTATTACACTGCTTGTACTGCACTGAGCATGTAGGGCGGCAACTTCCTCTGAAACTGCCGTTGCTATGGAACCCTGACCTGAAACCTATTACACTGCTTGTGCTGCACTGAGCATGTGCGAGATCTGCAAGGATGAGATCCAGGAAGAAATACAGTCTGGCTTCAGATGCCCACACTTAAGATGGCCACGGCCTGCTGTAAGTTTATAAAATAACAAACTACTGCTATAAACTAACAAAACGGCCCTTAATTTACAGACTAACTTTACTAGAATACATTAAGCTTGTATATTATAGGGGTATTTTTATTTAAAAAGTATAATTTCGGCCGGAACACCACTTTAACTAATCATTTTTTTAATAACAATTCTCCTTTAAGGGGGCGTGACAGGGGGGATGTCCTATGCCTACATACTTATGCTAATATGTGTCTCAAAAAGTTGGGAGGTATGCAAGTGCATCTGGGGATCCATGGTGTCTCAGTTCCACTTTAAATTTGCAGAAATGTAGGGCTTATTTATGAAAAATGTATATTTCCCCATCTTTGATCATTCTTGGGGTTTTGTACTGTGTTCTCAGTAGGGAAATATGGAAATAGAGTCAGAACTTTCCCGGCCCTTTCAGCTCCATGCACTTTCTTATTGGTCAGTGAAGCATCCCATCATAGCAATAGGGCAATAGGTATGTGTAGAAGGTGAGACTACCTGTTGTAGCTTTTCTTGATTAGAACATCTCAGAAGTCTGGCTTTTTTCACAAGCAACAAGGGGGTTGTAAAAACAGGCAGCTGAGCCACAGAGCCATATCTAAATTCTAATATTACTATTAAATCTAATATTACACCTGGGCAGGGACTGTACAAGTATCATGCCCATTATGCTTTGTTTCGCTGCCATAGCAATTTTAACTTGGCTGGCAAACTTTGACAGGTGGCACTGCCTGTCAAACTCTCCCATTGAAGTCAAGGAGAATGCACTGCAACCACAAGTCAAATGCTTTACTCATGGTTACCGTGCATTTTTTTTCAAACAAGACATTGAGGAGATGGTAGGATTGCCTCCTAAACACCTGTTAGCCACTACTATACTGTCCCCTGAAAAGTGTAGCATGGGGACTGTAGACTGCTGCGAGTATGTTACCATTCACCATTTCGGATGGATGTCATATGACACTGTGGCACAATCTGTCACCTGCTGCGTCCACCGGACATAGCAGATGACTGATCGGTGTATCGATGTGACTAATCACAGCAGATCACATGGCAATTGTGTACTATTGCCATCACATGCCATCTATTGTGTACTATTGTGTTTATCTCTGTGATTCAACAAAAGATTACAGCGCACACATACAAAAATGACATTTAACTCTTTAAATCTTTGTTTGTTTGGATTCTGTCCAAATCCCTTTGGGCTGGAGCACCCCATCCCCCCCATCATTGCCCCTTAATAGTGTCCAACTGTGGTATAGGAGGAGTCCTTTAGTTCTCCCATGTAGAGGAGTGTATTTCTCCCATGGTTCAGAGAAACAGGATCTTCCATTCTGTGGATAGCGTAGGACGCACTGATAATGGGGTCTGCCCCAGATTACCTCATTTTAGGACAAAACACGTTGGGTGGACAGGACGTGCTGACGTAATCGCGTTTGATCCTCTGAGCGAACGGGCGTTCACAAGCTGGCCGGCTATCCATGCTGTTTTAAATTCCATTTGTTGTAAGTGGTTTTTCTACTTTTTTATTGAATGTATATATCAGTATTACACTATGGGAAGCTCCCTTTCTTTTACTTTTGGGTGATACCTGATGTCCGTTCGTGAGCTTTCTCTAGTACACCATCATTGGTTAATTGGCTGCCCCTTGCTCCTGTGTCTGACGCCTTTTGAGCTGCTGCCCCGGATTCCTTTGGACAGAGGCCCTGGCTGGGTGTATAGCCGTAAGCTCTTGTTACTTGCCTTCCGGTTAGCGCGCAATGTATTCTATGTTTGACACTTATTGGTGGTGGAAGACTGCACATCTTTATTCATCAACCCATTCAAGTTGTTTGTTCATTATTTAGGAATATATGGCCATTTTTTGACACACGCATATTATAGTCACACTTTTATTGTTGGGACTTTTTATTTCACGTCTTGGGACATTCATCAGTATTTTTGTTTCTTAGTTTTTTAATTGCCATATGTGTGTTCACATGTGTACTTAGCAATATTTCTATACAGTATCTGTATTTTTTATTCTTCTCATGGAGTAGAATTTGGCTTTGAGTTAAGATTTAATTGGATATTGTATAGCCAAATCATGCAAGGAAGTGCTAATCTGTAATTATGCATATATAATGCAAAGATGGTGCAATACCAAGTCACTACGCACACTGTATGTTTCTTCCTTGAGGTGTACAATGTAAAGGAATGTATTTGGAAAATCAATTTTCACCATAGTTAAAATTTACTTTACTAACCAACTGTTTAAAAAAGCTATTTACTTGATTAGTTCTACTTTTTCAATTGCTTACGTATCGGCTTTAGTCAATGATTGCTTACATTATGCTAGAGTTTCATCCATGTTGCCAAAAAAGACGTCAGCAGATTTTTACATTATCTAAAGTCTGATGTCTTTTGAAAGTGCATGCCAAGTGAGCAACTTCAAAAGTTATCATAGGCTTCCATCTAGTGGCAAACTAATATATTGCATCTTTGTTCATTCCATCATTCCATGCAATGTATAAAATAAGTTACTGCTCACAAAATGAATTTTTTTAAAGTAAATTATTTTGGAAGAAATAACCACAGGAACCTCTATAGGACATTCTATAATAATACACTTGAAAATACAGCATGGCTAACTAAGTGATGCTGGTCATGTCAAACAGCAGAGACCATATTTTCCCTATTACTTTACTAGTGTACAGTCCATATCAAGTTTAACTGCAGAAAAATAACCTTTAAAAAACAACACTTACTATTTCTGTGGTCAATATATCTTTATTGGAGAGGAATGAATGGCATTTCAAAAATAGCATGGAGATCATTCCATCTCTGATTGCCAAGTTCCAGTTTGAGTAGAAAAAAATAGCTCTGCTCTCACAATGTAGCAAGAACTCCCTGCAGGAGATGGATGGGAATGCAGTGATCCCCCCCCCCCACACACACACACGCGGGACGGGAATGATCTGAGGCCCCCTTACCATAGGAAGGAGGCAGATCAGGCAGACATGGATCCAGGCTGCAGCTCCTCATTCCAGGGCCATTGCTTCTCCTCCAATCAGGAAGACTCCCTGGCCAATTGGGTCTCAGGAACTGCTTCCTGATTGGCTGGGAGGAGAAGACAATAGCAAATATTACTTTGCTATTGTCACAAGTGGCTGAATGCATTGATTTCAATTTTTTTTGTTTGTTTTTTAATCACATGATTAGAGCCGGAGGCCTTAATTGGCTTCAAAAATGGGTGGGCTCGGGGCGCCCCGAGCCCACCCTTTTTTGAAGCGAATTAGAGCCTCAGGCTCTAATCATGTGCTTAAAAAAAACATTGAAATCCATGCATCCAGCGCCCCGCATGTAGATTAGGGGGCTGGACCATAGGCATCCACAAGGGGGGCAAGTGCCCCCTTGGAAGCAGGTGCACTGCACCCAGGTGCCGCAAGCTGAGGCAGAGGAGGGGCACCTAAGCTGTCAGTGCTGCCCCTTGGGGTGAAATGATTGTACCGGGGGGGGGCAGACTGCTGTTTCCTCCCATGTCATGTGCAGTGCAGTGACCACCAAGTGCATTGAAGTGACCACCATGTGATGTATTGTGCCCACCATGTGCAATGCAGTGCCCACCATGTGATGTACTGTAACTGTGCCCACCATGAGATATACTGTGCCCACCATGTGATGTATTGTGCCCACCATGTGATGCACTGTAACTGTGCCCACCATGTGATGTACTGTGCCCACTATGTGATCTACTGTATCTGTGCCCACCATGTGATGTACTACTCCGCCATGCACCTTGATAGAGATATAGAGTAATATTCCCCTCCTCTTCCCTGTGTATATTCTATATAATGGCTCCGTATGGTCCCTTCAGTGTAGTCTGCTTGAGAAAGGAGCATGGCTTCTTGCCGTAATACCCGCAGCACGCATGCTCACGAAATGTGTCGCATAGCGTCTGACGTCATCCTCAATTGCCATCCTTCTTATTGCACCTCACACCTCACTTTGAGTCTCCCCACCGCAGCTGGCTTTCCTACATCTGCGGTGGCTTCAGTGAAGACAGCGTTCACCTGTGAAGGACCTAGGAAGCAGGATCGTCACCATTTGGACTTACCCTTTGCTGGGACTGATGTGCTTTTTACTTACCACTCAACTGTGAGTTGCCAATCAAATGTATTATTAAAAGTTTTTTTAAAAACGTCTACACTTAGAGGCGCCTCTTTCTTTGTTTTTTGCAGTTTGTTTGGAACCTGGTTTCTGTTCCTATGTGACTGCTTTGGACTTTTTACTCCCCATTCACTACTAAATACTTACATGGACTAACACAGACTGTGTGCTCTACAACATCAGATTTTAAATTGTATTTGGGATATTGATGGTTCTAAGCTTTTGCGCCTTTACTTGTATTGATGTACTGTGCCCACATGTGGTGTAGTGTGCCCACTGTGTAATGTGCTGTGCCCACCATATAATGCGGAGTGGTGTGCCTCTGTGTAATGTGCTGTCTCCACCATGTCATCTGCTGTGCTGTACAGTGAGCACCATGTAATGTGGAGTAGTGTGCCCTCTGTGTAATGTGCTGTGCCCATCATGTCATCTGCTGTGCTGTACAGTGCCCACCATGTAATGCGGAGTAGTGTGCCCACTGAGTAATGTGCTGTACCCACCATAGCATCTGCTGTGCCCACCGTGTCATCTGCTGTGCTGTACAGTGCCACCATGTAATGCGGAGTAGTGTGCCCCTTGTGTAATGTGCTGTGCTCACCATGTCATGTGGTGTGGTGTACCCATAGTGTGGCGTGCCCACATGTGATGTGGTGTGCCCACTGTGTAATGTACAGTGCCCACTGTGTAATGTGCTGTACCCACCATGTAATGCGGAGTGGTGAAAAAAAGGTAAGAGTAAGAAGACTAAGTAAAGGGGGATCTATTCTATGGGGAACCTGCCCTGGCCTGCTCTAAAGCAGGATCTATATGGGGGACCCTGGCCTGGCCTGCGCTTTATGTGATGACTAAGCCCCTCCCCTTCATGAAATTGTCGAAAAGGGGCGGAGAATGGGTGACCTTAAAATGATGCCCCCCAGAAAAAAGTTCTGCGGACGCCTATGGGCCTGACGCATGGACGGGGGGGGGGGGGGGGGTGCGGCGCCCGTCGTACGCTCCCTATGGACGGGCTGGCACTGGTTATCACTATGTAATCCAGGAAAATACGCTTTTTCTGAACATGATAAACATTCTGCGCTAAAATCTAACTAACAAATAACTAACTAACTAGGTGAACTACAGCTGTTGAGTTATAGCATAACTAGATATAAAACCACCTGTTGCCAAGGGAAATGGCTAATTTGTAATTGTTAAAGAATATGTTACCTCAACATTTCATATTCCTGATATGTGTCTGTTATACCATTTACTTTTGTTAAAAGGTATCCTGTTCTTTGTATTGCTTTCTTTGTGCGAAATACCTGGTGTTCCTACTAGTCCCTCTGCTTTGCTATTTCAAACTGACTACACTAAGGCAGAGAAGCCCATCCATCCATGTGGTCAGTTTTCTGGCTGTGCTGAGAGAACAGTCTCCCTGTCTTCTAATGATCAGACCTGTGCTGGCTCCTTCCCCCGTACAGCCATTTACTAGTAGGATCAATGTGTAGCGGGCACCTACTAGGTGACCTTTCCTCTAGCTTACAGTTTCAGGTAAAATTTAGGCAGACTTGTACTATCATATCAGGCCTGGCTGTTTATTTTGGGAACTGGGAGTGTCAGTATAGTGTAGGGTGTGGCCACCTGTGCTTGGACCCAGAGATGCCTCCTCTTGCTTCCAATGAAATGATGTTTGGAAGAGAGATTGGACTTGGGATCTGAGTGACAGGCAGCTTGTAGGTGAGTTCTGGCCAATCATTAATTTGTTTGGAAGGAGGCGGGACTCTCATAAAAGCTGGGGTCACATGTCAGGGCTGGAGTTCCGGACAGGGGAGAGATCAGAGAGAGAGCCCCTTGCGGGGAGCAAAGCAGAGCCCCCCTACGGGGAAGGGGGGGACCAGGCCACCTGGAGGAGAGGAGTTAGAGACACCGCACAACATGTAGTTGCTGGTGTCGCTGGACGCCCCCTGCAGGGAGGGGAGAGTACCAGACCGGAGAGGAGGGATGGAGGAACTATCAGGAAGAAGTAGCAACTAAGCGGAAGAAACCTGGGCGATCGACCGTTTGTGAGTGGCACATGGACTGTTGATCAAGTGAGTGAAAGCCCAGGGGAACGGTACTACCAGAGGCTGAGGGATGTTGGTACGCAAGTCAGTGAGACAGGTGGTGATGGCCTGTGACTTTGGGTTCAACAATGCCCCGGGATTCCAATCAGTCAGGCGGGAGGAATTATTCAGATTAATCTCTTCCTTAGCTCAACTTGGAAGTACTGTACATACGGGAAATAGTGGTCAAAAGGCGGCGGTAGAGCTCCGAGCACAAACAGAGATACAGATTGCTTTAAAAAGGTCTACCGGTGAAGAGGTTATTCAGAGTGACTCTTTATCACAACAGCCTATGTATTCTCTAGTAAATCTACCAAAGTCTAAATGTAAAGAATTATTCAGAGTGGCTCTTTGCTATTCGTTTTCATTGTTCTCAAAGACCAGACTACTCCAGTCTTCCCAAAGAGAAGTTATTTAGGGTAACTCTTCATTATCGGCGTTGTTCTAAGACTTTGCATAAGAAGGCAAAGGAAAGATCATGAAGCCGTAGAAGAGCATCTCAGAAAACCCCTTCTCCTATCCCAGTTCATGTTGTGTTAATAAAAGCAAGAGAAAAAGTATTTCTATGGACTGTTTCTATTTCTATGGGCTGCGATGTGCTAGCTTCAACTCTTCTGGGAAGGCCCACCTATAACAGTTTCTCTCTTCTGGGAAGGCTCTCCACAAGGTTTAGGAGTGTGTCTATGGGAATATTTGACCATTCTTCCAGAAGCGCAGTCCAAATCATTTGGTGGAGGGGGGATTATGGTGTGGGGTTGTTTTTCAGGGGTTGGGCTTGGCCCCTTAGTTCCAGTGAAAGAAACTCTTAAGGCATCAGCATACCAAGACATTTTGGACAATTTCATGTTCCCAACTTTGTGGGAACAGTTTGGGGATGGTTCCTTCCTGTTCCAACATGACTGCGCACCAGTGCACAAACAAGGTCCATAAAGACAGTTTATTGAAAAGTAGGAGAAAAAAATATATACAAATATCTAGTGGTTTCATAACAACAGTTTTGAGCTATAATCGTTCATGCCCTTCCTCAGGTAGGAACATATATAAATGGCAAACCATTCTCATTCACAACATATAATCATTTTAAACTGTTAACTAATTAGGCATTTAATCATCAATTATACAAAAAAGAACCGTCTAATTCTAATATGCTTGGTCTCAAAGCGAGGGCTGAGTAAGCTGTATTCACTCTCCACGATCTTAACCACCTCAATACAGGGCACTTTCACCCCCTTCCTGCCCAGGCCATTTTTTACTTTCAATAAGTTTTTATTGTTTTGTACAAGAAATAAAATATCATAAACAGAAAGTCGATCAAGGCAGGGAAGTTACAATGGCATAACAGACAACAGAGGCCTATATAATGCAAAGAGATCATCCACAGAAAAGAGACGGTAAATTTTAACACTCGCAGAGGAACCAATCTAACTAAAGATTATAATGTAGAGATTCTATATGGCTTATAAATGATGTAGTAGTGTGTCTGACTCAATGACAGATTATCCAAGCTCGTGTTATCTTGAGCCAATGATCCTGACTGCCCAATGCCTCTGGGTATCTGGTCCCTGAAAACTATATTAAAGGTGCAGAACTACATGCACTAGAAGATAGTGCACAACTATATATCCAAGAAAGAGAAGTCAGAAGAAATAAAGAGAAGGGAAAGGAAAGGAAAATAGTTATATCAGCCAACCCCACATGACCCCCCCACCCACCACCCCACGACCATGCATGATAAATCAATAAATATCCATAAAGGATGCCCAGGGTTACCAGGTCGCCTCAAACTTTGTAGCAGAGTCCACCAGGGAGCTAACCATTTTTTCTTGTGTCATTATCCAGGAGATGTTTTGTTTGGCAGTGGCCACAGAAAAGTTTGGTTGTTTCCAAGCTCATGCTACGGTCAGTTTTGCTTCCAAAAGAATAAAGGAAATTAGATTCTGGGTAGCTTTATTGGTTTTAGGAGCCCTGCCATTGAGAAGCACTGTTGTGGGGTCTTTGGGGACCTGGCATCCCGTAACTTTGCATATTATGTGTAATATTCTATTCCAGAACCCCCTAATTCTCGGGCAGTCCCACCATTTATGAATTATGGACCCTGAGAGATTACAGCCTCTGAATCATTGGGGAGAGGAGGATGGGAACATTTTGGATAACCTGGTACGTACCAGGTACCACCTTGTTAACACTTTTAAGTTCACTTCCATAAGGACCGGACCCACGCCAGCATATATGATAACTTGGAGCTGTTTGAGGCTAGTGACAGGTATATTGTGGATATGCCCCCCCTCTGCTCTGTGGCTTGACCACACCATAGCTCATAGGCTGTCAACCTCGGGGGTGCAGGTCTGTTTTTCCATTGAGAGTGTAAGAAGTGAGATATTTGCATGAATCTGAACCTCTCAGAGGCAGGCAGTTCCAATTTGCTTTTACAATAGCTGAGTGAGAGTGGGCCCAGGGGGGTAAGGAAATGTCCAATGCGGTATAACCCCTTATCCAACCACCATCTGAAGGCCTTAATGTTCATTCCTGGTGTGAATTTGGGTTATGAAAGATATGTGCTAATGGTTGCATGTCCGAGGTTAAGGGTGGGAGGCCTTTCAAACCCTCCCAGAGGGATATAGAATGAGACAACACGGGGGAAAAAATGGGTGGCCGATCTTTATGAGGGCACCAGAGTAGGAAATCCAGTGTATGTGTGGGGACTGCTTGCCTTTCTATATGCACCCAATCAGGTTTTTCCCGGCGTGTGTAGATTATTGATAATTGTGCTAAGCGTGCCGCTTGGCAGTACCACAATAAATTGGGAACCCCTAACCCTCCCTGTGGTCTCGGTCTGTAAAGTATTCACCTCAAGAGGCAGTGTCCTGAGGAGCCCCATATGAATTTTATTATTTTGCTTTGAAAGATCCGCAGATGTTCTTTTTTGATGGGAATAGGAAGGGCACAAAATAGATAGAGTAGTTTGGGGAGTAGCGTCTTCTTAATTGCGTTGATCCTCCCTAGCTAAGATATGTCATTGAGAGCCCAGCCCTCGAGAACCGCTTCGAGATTTTTATAGAGAGGGGAGAAATTAACCATATAGAGTTGTTCGACTTTTGGGGAGAGGTCCACTCCTAGATTTCTGATGGTAGAGTCACTCCACCCAAATTGAAAAGAGGTTTTAGGATTCTCAGCAATCCTATGTGGGACTGTTTATATTTAAGATTTGGGATTTAGAGAGGTTGACCCGTAACCCTGAAGCCTTGGCAAAATCTGTTAACAGCGCACAAATGTTTGGGAGAGAAGTCGTCGGTGAAGTGACAAATAATAGTAGGTTGTTTGCAAATAGGGCACATTTATGGGTCTGCGGACCACAACTAACCCCTTGAATGTCCTGGTGAGTACGTATGGCTATTGCCAAGGTTTCTATTGCAATTGCAAATATTAAAGGGGACAAGGGACAGCCCTGCCTAGTTCCTCTAGCTATTTTAATAGGCTCCGAGTAATACCCTTGAAGGCAAACTCGGGCTTCCAGAAAGGAGTATAGTGCTGATAAAAGACCCATGAATCTCTGACCAAAGCCCCAGTGACCCATGACATCGAACAGGTATGGCCAGGACACCGAATCAAAAGCTTTTTGGAGATCAGTCGAGAGGAGCAAACCCTCCTGATGTCTCCCTTTGTCCCATTCCATCTGTAGGAGAGAAATTATATCTATCACTCTCCTGATCTGATCCAGGCCCTGTCTACCTGGGATAAAACCTACTTGGTCCTTATGGGCATACAGGCCAATGGACGAAGCCATGCGGTTCGCTAAGATCTTGGTCAGGATTTTCATGTCATTATTGTTTAGAGATATGGGCCTATAGTTCTCCACCTCTCCTCGGTCTTTGTTCGGTTTGGGTATTACCGAGATAAAAGCTGAGTTAAGGTGTTTATCAAAAGGGTGTGAGGTGTGGAGCTAAAATCTGCGCAAACATTTTATAAAACGGCATTGAGAAACCATCCGGGCCGGGGGCAGACCCCTCCTAAGGTTCTTAATGACTAGTAGAACTTCTTCCTCTGATATCGGGGCCTCCATTTTATCTCCGTGTCTAGTTTCCAGGGTTGAAATTGGGAGAGGATCCAAGAACAAAGTCATGTGGGTCATATTACTGTTACCCTCTGCTCTATATAGTTTCTTATAAAAAAGTGTTAAACGTTGCCATAATGCGTTGTGGATTCAAGTATAAGTCCCCCCTGGTAATCAAATCTTAGGTAAAGCTCGCATGCGATGGTGGGGAGATAGTTTAGTGGCTAGCATTGGGCCAATTTTATCCCTTTGGTGATAGAATTTAGCCATGGCCGTGAGAGCCAGGTTGAGGGAGAGGCAATCTGCGTCCAGTTTATCTCTGGGGACTGTTTTGGGATTTCGTTTATGAAGGCGACACAGTAGAAGAAATTATATTTCCAGCCTATCATTGTCAACCATTCTCTCCCTTTTGATCTGTCTGGACATCTGAATTCATTTGCCCCTTATGGTAGCCTTGTGGACGGCCCAGAGCATTTCTGCTGACACCTCCGCCACATTATTAAGAAGGAAATATTCCTTTATAGCTTTCTCAATTTCCAAAACCTTAACTGGGTCTCTGAGGGTAGATTTGTTTATTCTCCAGTGAGGGAGGTTTGGATGATTAAAACTCTTTTTTAGCGTGAGAAGAACTATAGAATGGTCCGACCAAACTGTGTCTCTAATGGACAACTTTACTATGTTTGGGATTATGTATGTGACTAGAAAAATATGGTGGATCCTTGCGTAGGACTGGTGTGGGCACGAAAAGTGTGTGTGTAATCCCTCTTGGTTGGGTTCATCTCTCTCCAAGCATCAGCTAATACATATTGGAATAGTCATTTGGCTATTTTGAGGCTCCATTTAGGAGGATGTGTGAGTTGGGAACCAGGTGGTCTAGACTTATCCAACCCCTGGTCCAGGGCAGTATTCAAGTCCCCCCATATATGACAGTCCCCTCCACCATAGGATCTAGCGTTTTAAGCCTAGCTTGGAAGAAGTCAGCCTGGCCCTGATTGGAAGCATAATATGAGATAAAGGAATACAGTTGATCATCTATTGTCCCCTTCACGAGCACATAATCTGCCCTTGAGGTCTCTGTGTTCTAACTGAGGTGTGAATTTGCAATTATTAGAAATTAGAATAGCTACCCCCTTGGTCTTGTCTTCAGCGTTTGCAAGGAAGAGCATAGTGAATTTGGCATTCAGGAAGATGGGGTTATACCGCTTCAGAAAAGTGTGTCTCCTGAAGGAGAACAATGTCAATTTTTTCGACTGCTAAATATTCCGTTGTCTCACTGGGGAATTCATCCCCTGCGTGTTGTGCGAAGCAACCCTCAGTGGAGGAGGAGAGGGAGTAGTATCGTTCGCCATCGAGCAGAGGGGTAAGGATTTCACCTGATATGCTGTCACTTACTTTTTGGAAGAGCGTGGATCCTAGTTGAAGTCCAATCCAGAAAGGTCTGAAGACCCAATGCGAGATGGCAGGGAAAGGGGGATCCTGGAGGTCGGCCAAAGAAAAAAGAAGGATAGTGCTAGCAAAGTAAAAAGAAAGAGAACAGGTTGGAAAAGACCCCTCGGGGAGCTCCAGTAGGCGGGAAAGGAATATTGTCTCTCCACCCACAAAATCAACAATTGTCTCAGGTCCCACCTAGTGAGTATGGATATTCCATATCCACCAGGTAAGGGGGGCACACAAGCAGGCCACCCTGGCCGCTACCCACCTAGACATATAAACTATTAAAATACTTAGAAATATCTCACACTATTACTGAAAGAGGGAAAGGACGCCACATCAGTATCTAATTATAGGCCGATATCTCTACTGAATGTGGATGTAAAATTATTTGCAAAAAAAAAAAGGGCAAACCATCTTTTACCTTACCTACCCACTCTAATTCAAAAATACCAAGTAGGATTTGTCCCCTGTCAAGCATCTCCGACAGTCTATGGAACAAATCAGTTGTATTTATCACTGTGTCTGAGCTGGAGTGCCCTTGCTGGTGTGGGGAGGCCGAGTAGGCTTCAGCAGATCCCATGGGGGAAAGCATGTAGTCCTCCATAGTGTGCCCTATAAACAGCTCAGTTGAGGCTGGGGAGGATGCCACAGTGTGGCGATTACTCACATTAGGTCCCGGAGAAGCCTGCAAGGGGTCCGTGGTTGCGGGCATAGTGCTTTCCTCCTCCATCTCAGCACATGTTTGTGCCGCCATCTTGGATCTGAGTGGGTTCAAATCTGGGCTGAATCTCGGCCGCAGAACCCTTCTGGCCATGCCCTTGTACATGAAATGTCTCCCGGGGGATTCTCCCAGAGGAATATGTGGCCGTTTACCGTCCCGCGAATCCCAGGCAGCTGTGAGGTGAGCCAATCAGCTGGGATGGTGCAGAGCTCCAGGCTTAGGCGGCCATCTTGGAGTCCTCTGCACATGCACCTCGCCCAGGCCATTTTTTAGCTTTCAGTGCTGTCGCACTTTGAATGACAATTATGCGGTCATGCAACACTGTACCCAAATTCATTTTTTAATGTTTTTCTTCACACAAATAAAGCTTTCTTTTGGTGGTATTTAATCACTGCTGGGATTTTTATTTTTTCCTAAAAAAAAGAAAAAGTCTGAAATTTTTTTCTTATTTTCTGTCAGTAAATTTTGTAAATAAGTAATTTTTCTCCTTCACTGATGTGCTCTGATGAGGCTGCACTGATGGGCACTGATGAGGTGGCTTTTCTGGGCACTAATGAGGCGGCACTGATGAGGATGCACTAATATGCCGCACTGATGGGCACTGATAGGTGGCACTAATATGCGGCATGGATGAGCACTGATAGGTGGCAGTGGTGGGCACTGATGGGCACTGATAGGTGGCACGGATAGGCAGCACTGATGGGTACTAATGGGTGTCGCTGATGGGCACTGATGGGAGGCACTGATGGGCATTGGTGGGCAGCACTGATAACAAGGCATTGGTGGGAGGCACTGACTGGCATCACTTATGGGCACTGATTGGTGGCACTTATGGGCACTGATTGGTGGCACTGATGAGCACTGGTTGGTGGCACTGATGGGGATTTCCTGTAATCAGGGCACTGATGATCAGTGCCCTGATTACCTGTCCAAGTCTTCTCTGCGAGGAGATGCCGCTGATCAGCACTCCTTGCCACACAATCTGTCAGTGGAGGAGAGCCGATTCACGGCACTTCCGTAATTACATGTGACTGGCTGTGTTAGGACACAGCCGATCACATGGTTAAAGAGGTTGGGGTCGCGTCATGTCCAAGCAACACGGCGCAGCCACTATCACCTCAATGCGTGACCCTGCGGGCACGCGATAGCGGCCGTTCTGGGGTGACGTCATATGACGTCCTCCCAGAGCAAGAGCCGCACCATCCCTCCGTCATTTGACGGTGGACTGGAGGAATGCGGTTAAAGAGGTTATTCTGTTTCAAACCCATCGTCAAAAAATATATACATTTGGTTAAAAATCTAATAACCATTTTAATAAATACAGGTACAAAAAAATACATATCTAATAAAAATCTCTATAAAAATTTTGCACAAGAATTGTCATTGAGTTGTCAATCTGAAAAGGATCAAAATTAAATAGTTACAAGCAAATACAGATTTTTTTAATTAAAAAAAGGTGTAAATCAAAGTCGGAATTTAACCCCCCCCCCCCCCCGGGCTGTAATTTGTCCAGACGATGTAATCACTGGACCGCACGTTTCCGTAAATTTAGTTCTCGATTGTGCCCCCTCCTCCCCCACACACACACACAAATTTTAAGAGGGTGAATAGCACCAATAGGTAAAACTAGTTTTCTATGTAAGTAAGCAGGTGGATCCCAAAATAACCACCAAAATCAATATATAATACGAAGGGGTTCCAGCACAGTAATGCCCCGTACACACGGTCAGACATTGATCGGACATTCCGACAACAAAATCCTAGGATTTTTTCCGACAGATGTTGGCTCAAACTTGTCTTACATACACACGGCCACACAAAGTTGTCGGAAAATCCGATCGTTCTGAACGCGGTGACGTAAAACACGTATGTCGGGACTCTAAATGGGGCAGTAGCCAATAGCTTTCATCTCTTTATTTATTCTGAGCATGCGTGGCACTTTGTGCGTCGGATTTGTGTACACACAATCGGAAATTCCGAAAACGGATTTTGTTGTCGGAAAATTTTTTAGCCTGCTCTCAAACTTTGTGTGTCGGAAAATCCGATGGAAAATGTGTGATGGAGCCTACACACGGTCGGAATTTCCGACAACAAGGTCCTATCACACATTTTCCGTCGGAAAATCCAACCGTGTGTACGGGGCATAAGTATACACTTATAGCCAGTAAATTAGCAAGTTACCAACCTGCACCATGCAGTGGAAATAGGAAAGGTCCAAATGGCTTTGTATATACAACACATGAGAAACTGAGTAGGTCTTGCCACTTGTTAACCCTTTTCTTATAGTAAACTATTGCCTTACATGCAGCTGGCTCAGCCTTTCAGCACACCATTGAGAGCCTGAAGCAACCGCTCCTGCTCCATCTCCTGTCCAGTCGGTTCCAGTGAGTGCTGGAGGGGCAGAGCAGCGAGCGATAACTGACAGTCACCGCTCTCTGCAGACAGAGAACTGAGTGACCAGCGTTTGTGTGAATGCTCAGTTCTCAGACTTAGAGCCAACAGCGGACAGCTTGCAGCATTGGTTTGATGCTGCAGCAGGTAGCTAAGTATGTATGGGGTTTTTTTTTCTATATTTTTGCAGCCATTTTGGAATAACATCTACTTTATATTTGTTACAATGCTCTGCCATTGTTCACACAACCTAACAGTCAACCATGACGCCCCCTTATGAGAAACATCTAAAAGGGTAAGGAATCATTTTTAAAAAACATGTTTAGGCATGTTACGTGTGTGAGCATGGTGTTTTCTCAAATTAGACTGTAAAAGTGGAAACTCACTGTAATAACTGTAACTGTAACCCTGTATTGTTTACCTAAACATTAACGCTAAATTAATTCCTAAAGAACCCTAATTTCTTTGTTTTCTGCTGGAACTATTGATAATAAAATAAAGTGCAAAAGTGCTATAAAGTGCATAAATCAATATAATCAAAATATTCAAATGGGAAATATCCAACTAAAGTCCACAGAAAGAAGTCCTATAAAAAATCCAAAGATCCGTTGAGGATAAAGGATTCGTGTAGTATTATTCATGGAGTATTAAACAGAAGAGTCACCAGCGTGTCACTCTCCACACAAAAACAGTTGAAGGCTTACCAGAGAGCCAGCGACCATCCTTACTCAGGGGATCAGACAGCGCTCAATTAGATCTCAGATTGGAGCCTATGCATCCTGTGCATGCTCTCAGCCACAAATGGTGTACAATAGAGAAATCCCAAACAAGCCAGGAAGCAACTTCCAGAAACAGTCTGTAAAACTCAATATCTGTAGTGCATGAAAAACATAAAACATAAAAATACTGTAGAAGCTTCACATTTAATAAAATCATAGTGTACTTACATGAAAACGGCATAAAAAGGCATGTATATACACCTTATCCAGGGTTGATCAGTTTCCCTTGTGTAAGCTGTCCGAACTCCGGTCGCGCATGCGCAGTAGCATGTGTACCTAACTCCTCCCAACACATTTCATCATATGTGACGTCATCAAGGGACTTTAGTTGGATATTTCCCATTTGAATATTTTGGTTATATTGATTTATACACTTTATAGCATTTTTGCACTTTATGGCATCACTAGTGCTGGGAACCCAGGTGTTGCCCCACTGCGATTGCCGGCCCCTGCAGCATTTCTCCCCACCGGCTGGACTCTCACACTAAAGAGCAGGGGAAACTTCCCCTAGGTGCCTCCTTGGCTCTGACATGTCTTATTACAGACCATGAAAGAAGAGCTCCCGCCCTGCATCAAGCCTCGCTGCATCTGAGGTCTGTGTTGGGAGGGGAGATTTGGGGAGATGAGAAATAAAAGGATTTTTGGTGGCTTTGTACAGCTAGGGGACTGGGGAGTGGGGGGGTTGTGCTGGCAGGGAAAAAGGATTTATACTGGAAGGGGGGATGGGGGGCTTGTACTGGAAGGGGAATGTCAGTCCTATCAAGGCTGGAGATTTGATTTGGGTTGGGAGGCGATTTAGGAGGAAAGGGGGAGTCATTTTTGGGCTAAAGTGACCAGTAAAATATACAATTCTGAACTCTGCTTTCTGCACACAACTTAACTCTGCACTCTGTACACTGCACTTCTAAACCCTGCACTCTGTATACTGTGAACTCCTGAACACGGTATGCTGCATACTTCTGAACTCTGCACTCTGTGCACTGAGTACCCCTGAACTGCACACACTGGGCACTTCTGAACCCTGCACTCTATACGTAGTGCACTCCTTAACCCTGCGCTCTGTATGTAGCGCACTTCTGAACCCTGTATTCTGTATGTAGCACACTCCTGACCCCTGTACTTTGTATGTAGCACACTCCTGAACACCCTGCACTCTGTACGTAGCCCTTTTCTGAACCCTGTACTCTGTGCATAGCTCACTCCTGAACCCTGCACTCTGTGTGTAGTGCACTCTTGAACCCTGCTCTCTGTACATAGGGCACTCCTGAACCCTGTGCCCTGTACATATCGCATTTCTGAAACCTGCAGTCTGTATGTACCACATTCCTGGTATATAATGCACCATTTCCTGCCTGCCCAACGTCATATGACGTTGTCGACTTTGAGCAGTGATATCTGAATGATTCCTGCCGCTACAGGCATCATTCAGATATCTTCTTTTTTCAGCCAGCGATTCCCTTTACCATAAGAACAATCATAGTGGCTGTTCAGCCGCTTGATCATTCTTACAAGCAGTGGGAGGGGATGTCCCCCTCCAGCCACCCTCCGGTGCTTCTCCTGGCTCCCCCCTGCGAGCCAGGCTTCCCAGCCTAGAGGTGAGATCTGGGGACTTATTGACCCCAGATCTCACTGTAAAGAGGACCTGTCACGCACTATTCCTATTACAAGGTATGTTTACATTCCTTGTAACAGGAATAAAAGTGATCAAAAAAGGGGGCATGGTTTGACCTCGCAGGAAGATGGCCGCTTGAGACAGGATCTCCCGCCGCTGCAGCTCTTCTCCGCTCTACAGGAAGCCCATATACGCTCAGTCAGCCTTCGAAGTATGGGGACAGCAACTTCTCCGCCTCACGATCCCGCTCTCCCCGCATACAGCAGCGGAGATTGAGCCAAAATATACCAGAGCTGTTCCGGACCCAGAGGCACAACATGGTGGCTTCCTGCCAGGGTCCAACACAGGCCTCAGCCCCACCGCTTTCTGGAGCACCCGGAGCTGCCCTCTCCACACCAGAGCCAGGGGAAAATGCTACCCACCACCAACAGCACCCCAGCCTCTACGATCTTCGAGCGGTGGCGGCAGACATAAAGGACACTCTGTCGGCAGCCATAGCTGACCTGCGCTTATACATCCGCACCATAGCTGACAGAGTGCAGGAAGTGGAGAGGACTTCGGCTCAACATGACACAGTCCTCCGTCGAGTGACCCATAAGGTAGACACGCATACCCTACAACTAAGAGATCTCCAGCGCCACATGGAGGACTTAGATAACAGGGGCAGACGCCACAACCTGCGTGTCTGCGGGCTGCCTGAATCAGTAGAAGCAGAGCAGCTTATAGCAACCATCTCTGGCCTGTTTAACAACCTCCTGGACAGACCGGTGCAAACAGTTGTGGAGATGGAGCTAATCCATCGTGCTCTCAGGCCCAAAGGGAGAAAAACTGACCCCCCCAGAGATGTGGTATGCTGCCTGGTAGACTACAAGTTAAAGAAGGAAATACTCCGCAGAGCGAGAAACAGAATCCACCTTTCACATGGGGGCTCAGACATTCACATATACCAAGACCTCTCCAGTATCACCCTGCAACACAGGAGAGATATACACCAATCCTAAAGCGCCCCTGCCCATTGAATTCAATTGGCATTGCCACCGAAGCGCCTAGGCAGCAGTGCTTTATGGGCGCTTTTAACCCTTTATTCAGCCGCTGGCGGAGGTTAAAAGCGCCCCGCTAGCACCCGAAAAGCGCAGCAAAAACTACGGTAAAGTGCCGCTAAAACTAGCGGCGCTTTACCGCCGACACCCGGGCACTGGTAGTGTGAAAGGGCTCTTAATAGCCATTCAAACTGCTTTGTGTCAACTTGTGTGCATGTTATCAGTCCAAAATCGCCAGGTTATGTAAACTTTCTGTCATGAAGCAAACTTTCTGTGTGAAAAGGCTTCAGTAGAAGAAATTAACAATTTTGCTGTCTAACCTGGAACTAAAACATGGAATATGCAATTGGAAATTGCCCCAAGCGCCTTCTTGGTTGCATTGTATTACCTCTACAGCTAAACAAAAATTGTCTTTTAGTTAGTAAATAGACCAATTCATACTTGGTGCTTTAGGTAAATTACTTTCAGATTTGATAATTATTCGCAAACTAAAGACAAAAGAATCAGGTTTGAAGGCTTTATTGAATCTCTGGGATTATGTTTGACAAGAAAGCAGCTGCTAGCAGAAGCCTACAATCAGATAATATTTGTTTTGTGAAGTGAGGGTGCATATGTTAAATATATTACTTTAATGCTGAACAACACAATAATGATTTTTTTATTTGTTTGTTTATCCATGTTAGGTCAGATTTTCAAAGTTTTTAAGTGAAGACATCACTACTGAGATTTCACAAAGTTTTTAAATGACCAAATCCGATACAGTAAAAGCACCAGAAAACTATGGAAAGGTATAGAACAGGCAGTGCAATGCAAAGCACCAAGTGGTGTCTGTACATACATAAAGGTGATCCCTTTAGCACCCCAAAATCAGGGTCACTGTAATACACTAGTTTCAACACATCCTGATAGTGTCAGAGGCTGGCCCACCAATGGGTTGAACAAAAAAAAAATGATGGATCACCATATCAACACAAAAGATGTGTGATGCAGGGATCTCTCCTGTTGCACTATTTTGACAGTGGGGACTCGCCCCCCCACCCCCATCACAATACATGCAGCCATTGTCTGCACACACTGATTAAATGCTGGTTTTCCAGCATGACTGCTTAACAGAATTCAGTCGTTGACCACTTCAGCTTCGGAAGGTTCACCCCCCTTCCTAACCAGGCCATTTTTGCAATGCGGCACTGCATTGTTTTAACTGACAATTGTGCAGTTGTATGACGTTGTACCCAAATAAAATTGATGTCCTTTTTTTCCCACAAATAGAGCTTTCTTTTGGTGGTATTTGATCACCTCTGCGGTTTTTATTTTTTGCACTAGAAACAAAAAAAGACTGACAATTTTGAAAAAAAAACTTTTTTTTACTTTCTCCTATAAAACATACCCAATAATTAAATGTAAAAAATCTAATATCTTCATCAATTAAGGCTAATATATATTCTGCTACATGTTTTTGGTAAAAAAATCCCAATAAGGGTATATTGATTGGTTTGCGCAAAAGTTATAGCGACTACAAACTATGGGATAGATTTATGGACTTTTTTTTACTAGTAATGGCGGCGATCAGCGATTTTTAGCGGGACTGCGCCATTGCGGCGGACAAATCAGAAACCTGACACTTTTTGGGGACCAGTGACACAATACAGTGATTAGTGCAAAAAAAAAATCCACTGTTACTGTACTAACACTGGCAGGGAAGGAGTTAACATCAGGGGTGATCAAAGGGTTAATGTGTTCCCTGGGAGTGCTTTCTTACTGTGTGGGGGATAGTTTAACTGTAGGAAGACAGATCTGTGTTTCTGCTTAGCAGAAACACAATATCTGTCTTCCTTGCTAGCAGAATGGTGATCTGCCTTGTTTACAAAGGCAGACCGCTGTTCTGCCTTCCTCGGAACATTCACCGGGTTCCGCTAATTGGCTCCCGCTGTGTCTATTTACAGTGGGAGCGGGGCTCCAGTGGCATGCACGTGTGCCCCAGAGTCATACAGTCATGTGATTTTGCGCTTAAGGGCCACCCTGCCGCAGTACATGTATGTGGGGCGGTCTTTATGCGGTTAAACTGGTTTCTGTTAAACAGACAGCAGTGCACATGGACCGAAAGTCGTCCAGTTTGTGCTGAATCAGCCAATTTGTGGTCAGTGTATAGCCTGTTTAAGGCTGATCAAGTTTGCGCTTGCCACTTCAGGTTACACTCCCCTGGTATTTTCTACGCTTTATAAATTGCACTCTTAGGTTTCCGAATTAAATACCCGTCTAGTATATTATGAGTTTAATTTGGCTTTACCTAATTGCCTGCAGCTAGGCAGCAATCACACCCACTTTACAGGCTAAGATTTTAATGCACAGATTTGGAGGCTGCTTTCAGGACACTTTACTTGAAAAAAAACGTTAGTTGCAAACACATGGCACACAGCCCCAGAGTCGTACTTGCACTTTAGAGCAGAGGTGCCAGTCTGGTGCTATGTAGGACAAGGCTAGTAATTCTTATATTGGGGTGGGTATATGCCATTGCCAAACATTTTTATTGATTATACAGCTGTGTTTTTTTTTTAAATCAGATTGTATTTGATAATAAATTATTTCAAAAGTAGAATGCAAAGAAAGTACATAATGAGTATCAAGTAGAGTACTATCTAAATAAAAGTTTAGACAAGGAGAGGGCACATCATATCCATCCACTGGGACCATAAGAATCAAATCTGTGCATAGCATTTTGTAAAACTATGTATGCATCTCGAATTATACATCTGTTATGCTCAGATATATATTCCTCTACAGAGGGTGGATTTGCTGATATCCATTTTAAGGCCTCATTCCCACAGGGTGTTTTTACAGCTGCTTTTACCGGCTTCAGATCGTTTTTTTTGCAGCTTAAAAACACCTCTCTATGTTATTCTACGGCCTTATGCGCATACAGGCTTTTAGAAGCTGTAAGTGGCAAAGGCATTTTCAAGTTGCAAGAAAAAAAACAGGGTCAGCTCTTTCTGAGGACCGGCGTTACAGCTATAAAAACTTCTGACGCTGCTAAAGGCTGCTAAACGTGGCTTAACGCTGGATACAGCGTTAGGCTTTTTTTATTTGACATGTCAAAATCAATGGTTCCCTATGAGAGCCAATGGATTTGATTATAAGTCGCATCCAAGTCGGATCATGATGATCCGACTTGTGGTGCGACTTGTGCTCTGCAGACCTTGAAGGGGAATCCCATGCCAAAATTAAGATCAAGATCCATGCCAGGCCCTTTGAGTCTAGTACGGCTCTTGAAACAACCCAGCACCAAAATGAGTGCCCTAACAAGACCAGACCTGGTATGGATTTTGAGGGGAACCACCGTGCCAAACAAAAAAAAAGGCGTGGTCCACCACCCCCACCCCCAAAATCCATAGCAGACCCTTATCCGAGCATGCAGCCCAGAAGGTCAGGAAAGGGGCCTCTTCCCCACAACACTGGGCAGTGGTTGTGGGGGTCTGCGGGCAGGGGGCTTATCGGAATCCGGAAGCCCCTTTTAACAAGGGGGCCCCCAGATCCCGGCCCCCCACCCTATGTGAATGAGTATGGGGTACATTGTACCCCTACTCATTTACCCAAAAAAGTATAAAAAATAAATAAAAATAATATACAGGTTTTTGACAGACCTTTATTAAAGTAGCTCCAATGTGTCTTCTCCCTCTGGCCTTCTCTCTCTACGTGATGTCTTCATCCTCCGGTTCTACTCCTTCCTCCACTGATGTCTTCTCCCTTGGGTTTCAAGAGCCATACTAGACCCTTATCCGAGCATGCAGCCCGGCAGGTCAGGAAAGGGGGGAGGACTTGCAAGCAACCCCCCCTCCTGGACCATACCAGGCCACACACTCTCAACGTGGGGGGGGACCCCACGCCTTTTTTTTTATTTTGGTGTGGGGTTTCCCTTCAAGATCCTCAGAGTACAAGTTGCACCACAAGTCAAGTCATCATGATCTGACTGAGATGCAACTTCTATTCAAATCAATGGACTGAAAGTCAGATTAGTTAAGACAGCTCTCATAGGGAACCACTGATTTTAAATAGAGGCAGAGAAACGCTGCTAAAAGCTAACACGTCTAAACGCACATTAACGCCAATGCAAAAAGCTATTATAAGCACGTTTTTACAGGCGCTTTTTCCTGACGTTGGTAGTGGCTTTGCAGCTCCTTTTTTCTAACACCCTGTGTACATGAGGTCTTAAATTAGCACCCTGCAAGCAATGAAGAGTAAACTAGAAACTACAGAGATAACAGGTCATACATAACAGAGGAGTCATAATACCCCAGAATACAGGTAAGTGGTTCTACAATTAAAACAGTGCCAAGGAAGCTATTAAGGTTAGAAATCACCCCAACTCAAAACCTTCTCAGATTTGTGGAAGGCCAGAGGAGGTGTGTAAGGTTCCCCTATAGATGACTAAACAAACTACTGCAGGATTCCACGTAGACTTGTGGAGAAATGTGGGAGTGCTATGAACTCTATGGAGGATAATAAGCTTGTGTGTGGCTGATAATGATACCAGCTGGGTAGACTGAAGAATATCATTCCAAATGTCACCTGAAATGGGCCCAGGTCCACCTACAAAGTGATAAAAGCCCAAGTAGGAACTTATTAAGTAGCTGAAAAAACATTTTTTTAGTGTTGTCCACCTCAAACATAGCATTGAAAAATAAAAAAGCTATTTGACCAGAGATGTGTGAACTTGTATACCCAGTGATCCCCAATAGGCTCTTTGCAGCCTCCCAAACCTTGCCTATTAACAGCAATGTGGGTAATTGTGGATGCAGCTTGAAATCGTGTCAGGACCTAGATCATCTGCTGGTGGCACTGTTGTTCTCAGAGTGGAAGGTTGTGGTTCTGATGTCTGACCAGTGGGTGTCTCCCGGCAGCCAGCAGATCCCAGTAATTTGTCATCACCTGATGTTGGCTACTGGAAGGGTATTTAGTCCCTCCTCCGACTTTCCTTCTAGCTTCAGTGTTTTGCCTGATAGCCAGCAGAGGCGGCTCTCTAATTAGGCAAATAAGGCGGTCGCCTAAGGCCTCGCACTCACAGGGGCCTTGCGACTGCCTAATTGAAGAGCCGCCTCTGCTGACAACAATGCCGCTGTGGTGTTAAGCTCTGGCCAGCAGCGGTTAAACATTGCCTGTGAGCTCCATGACCAGGTAGTGGAGAGAGGGGATGAGGCGGGGCCAGCACTGTGTTGTCCGGGGGAGGAGAAGGGGAGGAGATTTCAGCAGCTGGAGCAAAATGTTAGCACAATTCCTGCTGCTCCGGAGAACTAGATCGCACCCCCAGCCATCACCCCCCACCACTGGAGTGCTCAGCAGATCGGTCCCCGCACACCCGGAGGAGGCATCTAGCATGCAGTGGCGAGGAGGGGAAGAGGAGGGTCCAGCAGAGGAGGCCTCATGAGCGCTGTATGGAGCCGATGGAAGGGGAGGTAGGAAAGAAGAGATGTCTGGACAGCCACTCTCTGGGGCTGTCAATCAGTGCAGGGGGGAACCAGGGCTCCAGCTGCAGGGAGAGGCACAGTTACCATGCCACAACCCTTTTCTGCAGCCAGCTACCACCAGCATGAGAGAGCCAGCCCCCCCCCCCCCCAGCATCCCTCAGCCACAGACTGAACTTTATATCCACCCCCTGTCCCAGACCTTCCACTCCACCTCACTCCCTTCCTCCTGATCATCAGCGTCACTAACAATAAGGATGGCTCAGTCCTGTGCTAGTGTGCCCACCTGTGATTGGCAGCCCCTGACCCCTCCCTCCGCCCTGCCCTTACCCCCGCCTATGTAGGGCTCCACTGCGGGGGGGGGGTTGGGAGGTCCCAGTCCAGTGCTGATCCTCAGCCATGGTGGGCCGTGTGCACCGCATCCTGCGCTGGCACTGCCTGCTGATTGGCTTCTCTGCTGCTGCTATCTCCTTCACTGACACAAGCACCGAGATAGAGAGTGCTGACACCAGCACTAAGATAGAGAGAAGTGACACCAGCACCGAGATAGAAAGCACTGACACCAGCACTTTAACCACTTCAATACAGATCACTTACATACCCTTCCTGCCCAGACCAATTTTCAGCTGCCAATTACTCAGTCATGCAACACTGTACCCAAACAAAATTTTTATCATTTTTTTCATACAAATAGAGCTTTCTTTTGGTGGTATTTAACCACTTCAAATGTGTAAAGAGAAAACTAAAGCGCTGATGTGGATACTCTATATATTAGTGAGAAATCACCAAAATGGTGTGAGTTGCAACCAACCTAATAGTGCTGTGACACCGTTACTAAAAGCCAATATCAAATATATATGTATATATATGCGATGCCGTCATATGGGAGGCGGAGTCAGTGACGGCATCGCAAGTGTTCGTCAGCACAGTGGATGCTGTATGAGCGGTGTCTAAGCTCTGACCATTGTATCACAAGCGCTCTAGCTACGATCTAAAATTTGAGTGGAATATATTGATTGTACAGACCCTTATTATTTGAATCATTGCGCAATTATGTTTTTTCTCTGATTTTTACATGTGAATCATCATTTTAACATGTGAATCATCATTTAATTGTGAATCTGAATGGCGTAACAAGCAAGTTTAAAAGGCATTGGATTGGACATTTTGTCGCAGGACTGACCTTGATTAGTATTAGTAGGCAATTAATTATTGCATATTCACTTGTCACTATTTATTTTTAGGGGATATGCGATCCCCATTCTTTGGTGTATTATTTTACATATATTCACTATAGTGATTGTGTAACTTTTATCACCGCATTGTATATTTATTTATCATGTTTTAGGTTTATTATATGCACCAATTCTAATAGGGTGGGAGGTTGAAACGAGCGCACTAACATATATATATATTTGATATTGATTTAACCACTTCAGCCCCAAAAGAATTTACCCCCTTCCTGACCAGAGCACTTTTTGCGATTCGGCACTGCGTTGCTTTAACTGACAATTGCGCAGTCGTGCAATGTGGCTCCCAAACAAAATTGATGTCCTTTTTTTCCCATAAATAGAGCTTTCTTTTGGTGGTATTTGATCACCTCTGCGTTTTTTATTTTTTGCGCTATAAACAAAAAAAGTGACAATTTTGAAAAAAAACGCATTATTTTTTACTTTTTGCTATAATAAATATCCCCCAAAAATATATAAAAATATTTTTTTTTTCCTCAGTTTAGGCCGATACGTATATTTCCACATATTTTTGGTAAAAAAAAATGCAATAAGTGGTTATTGATTGGTTTGTGCAAAAGTTATAGCGTCTACAAAATAGGGGATAGTTTTATGGCATTTTTATTGATATTTTTTTTTTTTTACTAGTAATGGCGGCGATCAGCGATTTTTATGGTGACTGCGACATTATGGCGGACACATCGGACAATTTTGACACATTTTTGGGACCATTGGCATTAATACAGCGATCAATGCTAAAAAATTACATTGATTACTGTAAAAATGTCACCGGCAGTGAAGGGGTTAACCACTAGGTGGTGCTGTAGGGGTTAAGTGTGTCTTAGGGAGTGATTCTAGTGATTCTAACTGTGGGGGGGACGTCTGTGGGTGACACGTCACTGATCACCACTCCCGGTTATAGGGAGCTGTGATCAGTGACAGTGTCATTAGGCAGAATGGGGAGATGCTTGTTTACATTAGCAACTCCCTGTTCTTCCTCACCGTGAGACGATCAGGGGTATCCCCGCGGACATCGAGATCATGGTCATGGAGCTCCCGGCGGGCAGGCGCCCACGAACCGCCTCTTAAAGGGCAACGTACAGGTACGTTAATCTGCCTGTACGTGCCCTTCTGCTGCAGTATATCTGCGTAAGGCAGTCGGTTAATCACCACTGGGTTTTTTATTTTTTGCAACATTGAAAAAAGAGCGAAATTTTTGAAGAAAAAACACTTTGTTTTAGTTTCTATGATAACATTTTGCAAATAAGTCATTTTTGCTCATAAATCTAGGCCAAAATTTATACTGCTACATTGCTTTGGTAAAAAATAACCCAAATTAGTGGATATTATTTAGTCTCTGTGAAAGTTATAGAGTCTACAAGCTATGGTGCAAATCACTTGAAATTGATCAAACCTGATGCACTGATCTCATTTCTTGAGGCCCTGAAATGTCAAGAAAGTACATATACCCCCCAAGTGACCCCTTTTTGAAAAGTAGTCAGTCAAAGTTATTTAGTAAGAGGCATGGTGAGTTTTTTTAGGTTGTAATTTTTTCCCACAATTCTTGAGAAAATTAAGAATTTTTTTTCCACAAAATTGTCATAATAACAAGTTATTTCTCACACACAGCATATGCATACTTCCAATTACACCCCAAAATACATTCTGCTACTCCTTCTGAGTATGGCGATACTGCACGTGTGAGACTTTTACACAGCCAGTCCACATACAGAGGTCAGACATGCAGGGAGCACCGTCAGGCGTTCTAGGAGCATAAATTACACCTCTAATTTCCTAACGACCTATTACACTTTTGAAGGCCCTGGAGCACCAGAACAATGGAATTACCCACAAAATGACCCCATTTTGGAAAACAAACACCCCAACGTCTATTCTTTGAAGCATTATGAGTTTTTTGAACGGTTAATTTTTTTGCACAGGTCTTCAGAAAACATGGAAAGAAAATTCAATTTTTTTTTTACACAAAGTTGTCAATTTATAAGATATTTCTAACTCATAGTATGTATATAGCAAAAATTACACCCCAAAACACATTTTGCTACTCATCCTGAGTATGGCGATACTACATGTGTGAGACTTTTTCACAGCCAGTCCACATACAGAGGCCCAACATTGAAATAGTACCTTCAGGCGTTTCTAGGAGCATAAATTACACATCTCATTTCATTCCTACCTATTACACTTTTGAAGGTCCTTGAGTACCAAGACAGTAGAATTACCCACAAAATGACCCCATTTTGGAAAGCAAAAACCCCAATGTATATTCTATGAGGTATGGGCTGCAGATAGGTACTCGGGTACTCTGATGGGCTGCAGATAGGTACTCGGGTACTCTGATGGACTGGAGACAGGTGCTCGGGTACTCTGATGGGCTGGTGACAGGTACTCGGGTACTCTGATGGCCTGGTGACAGGTACTTGGGTACTCTGATGGCCTGGTGACAGGTACTCGAGTACTATGATGGGCGGTGACAGGTACTCAGATGAACTGTGACAGGTACTCAGGTACTCGGGTACTCAGATGAACTGTGACAGATACTCAGGTATTTGGGTACTCAGATGTACTGTGACAGGTACTCGGGTACTCAGATGAACTGTGACAGGTACTCGGGTACTCAGATGAACTGTGACAGGTACGCGGGTACTCAGATGAACTGTGATAGATGCTCAGATGGGCTGTGACAGGTACTCAGATGGGCTGTGACAGCTACTCAGATGGGCTGTGACAGCTACTCAGATGAACTGTGACAGGTGCTCAGGTACTCGGGTACTCAGATGAACTGTGACAGGTACTCGGGTACTCAGATGAACTGTGACAGGTACTCAGATGGACTTTGACAGGTACTCAGGTGAACTGTGACAGATACTCAGATGGGCTGTGGCAGGTGCTCAGGTACTCAGATTGAACTGTGACAGGTACTCGGGTACTCAGATGAACTGTGTCAGGTACTCGGGGACTCAGATGGACTGTGACAGGTACTCAGGTACTCAGATGAACTGTAACAGGTACTCATTTACTCAGATGGACTGTGACAGGTACTCGGGTACTAAAATGAACTGTGACAGGTACTCAGGTACTCAGATGAACTGTGAAAGGTACTCGGGCACTCATATGGACTGTGACAGGTACTTGGGTACTCATATGGACTGTGACAGGTACTCGGGTACTCATATGGACTGTGACAGGTACTCGGGTACTTTGATGGGTGGTGACAGGTACTTTGATGGCTGGTGACAGGTACATTGATGGGTGGTGACAGGTCCTCTTTATTGGGGGGGCAATCAGTGTGATTGGTGTGCGCTGTAAGCGGTAACGAGATGTTACAGCAATCTCCTTCTCACACACGATCGGTGTGTGAGGAGGAGAACCTGGTAACATCCTGTTACCGCGGTTTGTTGACATTCTGTGACCGGCTGTGATTGAACACAGCCGGTTACGTGGTAAAGAGCCAATTTCATTGGCTCTTTACTGCGATCGGAGTTGGGCTGTGTAAGGGTGAAAAGCCTCATCCCAGATCTAAGCTCTAGGGGCAGGCACGAGCACCGTGCACGTGGACAGTACATGTGACCGGCTGTGATTGGACACAGCCGCTCACGTGGTAAAGAGCCATTTTTTTGGCTCTTTACACGGATCTGGGATGGGCTGTGTCCGAGTGACACGACTCATCCTCGATCGCCGCACTGCGGGCCCCCGGGGGCCCGCAGGAGCAGCGAGAAGACAAGGACGCCATATGACGTCATTTGACGTCATTTGACTATGGCCCGGTATCCCAGTATTGAAGTTGTTAAAGCTCTTACTATATGTAATTTATACAGTTAATTTTTTATCGCTTAAATTATTTTTCCCATTATGGGCATGAGTGGGGCCTCATGTCCAGGTTTTGCCTAAGGCCTCACAAAGTCTAGAGCCGCCTCTGATAGCCAGATTATACTTGCTGACTTTTGCGTGAACCTTGATCCTGGTCCAGATCCTACCCTGTATCTTTGTACCCTGCTGCCTTGTATCTGCTCCCCTTGTTCCCCTTGTTCCTGTGTCTGTATACATTGTATTATAGTTAGTCTGTTACTTCTATTTTTGGTCACTTAGGTTGCTAGTTACTTGGTTTATGGTTCACTTATATCTTCTTGTTTGCTGTGTATTCTGTTTGCTGGTGTTTGAATGTGTTTTGTTTCACTGTTAATAAAATATAGTTTGGTTTAATTTTCCTGAGTGCAGCTACACAGACCTGGTCATCCATGCTGCTAGATACATGCTCTCTGTATCCCTGACAAGTAGGCACGGGTGTCTAGAGCTTGTAGCGGGTTTCTACCTTGGAATAAATGATGAAAAGTTGGAGTTGAGCAGCAATAAAGTAAACCCTTAGGTCCAGGGCTGAAAGACCTCTGGGGGCTACTTTAATCCTCTTTTTCCAAATCAGATCTCTATAGACAGTTTTCAATTTCTTAGAGCAGGGAGAAGTATGGTATTCGGTAAAAAGGTGGAGTTACATATTAGCAATCTCTATAAACTGTGAACAAATTAACAAAGTCAGCTATACAGGTCTAGAAACTATTTTAAGCTGCTGTGCTAAGCAATATTTCCTAATAATTAACATTCTCAACCCTTCAATCTAAATAAAAGCTGTTTGTATTAAATCATTTCCTGACTTGTTAAGCAACAGGAGGTTTGTAGTTTTGCATTTACACTTAGGAAAAAACAATGGAGCATTGAACTAGTGATGTTTTTCATACCTCTCCGCTAGTGGGCAGGAATATAACCACACAGAATCTGTTTATGTTCCTTTACCAGCCACATTCCTTCCTGTGTTAATTAGTTAATAAAATATTTAACTCTTTTAAATGGTATCTTAACTTCATAAATTTGCATTGTTTTGTGTTTGGGGTATCTGTGGCGGTGGCTTGCTTAAAGAAAAGATATGGATTTCACAGCAATTCATTACAATAACCGGTACGTGGGCAGGGGAAACTGGGAACATTTGGCCTGAGAGGCAGACACAGTCAAATATGTCTTTTATGGCAGATATAGATTTCTGTGAGTTAGCTAAATAAAGAGTACTGTGCAAAATTTGTCTTGGATGCAGTGATTGGTGGGCACAGTGAAAGATCATTGTTTACAGTATATAGGACCTAATTTATTGTGACCCACTTTATCACACCTTCCAGCATTAGCTTCCTTTGCAGCTTTCAGCATTTGGTTACATTACATCTCAGATCTAAAAAAGGGAAGTCGGTACTGAAAGGCTTGCTGTGATGTCAGGTCTGAACTAGGAACAGGTAGCTTTATGCCAACAAATGTCGCTCGCTGGAGGTACTGATCTGATCAATATCAGAGCCAGTAGCCCATCATATCTTATTCACCCTGGAGGTGGATGGGGATTAAATGCCCAATTCTTTCCAGTATGTAGGTGTCTGGAGAATCTACCGTGTGCAACTTCCCAAGGTATGTTCCATCTATGAATGGGTTGCCTCAAAGCAAGTAAGGAAACTGAAATTGGCAACATACTAAGACCTCTGACATGCCGAAAGCAGTTAGTGTTGTGTCAAAAAGTCCTGTTTTTAAATATATCTCCTGCTTTTAGTTAAATCATACAATCAGCAAAGATCCATCCACAAACTTACTTCTCTAGGGTGACAACATTTACTTGGTTCAGCTGCAGTGTTGTCACCTGTCCTGTGCGTTCCTGATTTGAACTAAAAGCAGCTACCCTGATGCACAGAGTATTGGCACCTTCTGCTGGGGTCAGTACAACTGCTGCTACAGAGCACACATATCCACAAAAGTTCATAGAAAGAACCTATAGGATATGCACAGCACAGGGACAGAAACATGAGCAAAGTAAGGACACAACTGTATATTTGTAACAAAAATAGAGCAATCCTGTTTTACCTTTTTGGATTTTTAATGAAGGAATACTTTGCCTGCATATTTTTCTAAAAAGAGCATTATTGTTGTATCTATGATATGGCTGTCACAGACATACAGAGATAGTTCTTCTTTCTTTAGCCCGGGTTCACACCACAACGGGCTGCGGATCGCACAGGAGCGCTGTGCGTCCCTGTTCACCGTTTCAGGGACGAATCAGGGCAGATTCTATGCCTGAATTCGGCCCTGAAACGCAGCCAAAGACGCACAGCGTTTTTGTGCAGTGCGCACCGCAGCCGCCCCGGAGATATGTGAACTGGCTCCATAGGGAGCCAGTCACATTCTCCTGCTATGCGAATTAGAGGTGCGGAAACGCACCTCTAATTCGCATAGGTGTGAACCCGGGCTAAATGTTCTACACCATAGCTCTTTTCACACTGGCCATGTCTGTCCCATCATCAGAGGATTCATGAATAGATCCCCTCCTGATTGGAGCAGAATGTACATAGGGTGAGTACATGGATTGAAAACTGGCTACAAGGGCGTGTTCAGAGGGTGGTGATAAATGGGGAGTACTCAGAATGGTCAGGGGTGGGTAGTGGGGTTCCCCAGGGTTCTGTGCTGGGACCAATCCTATTTAATTTGTTCATAAACGACCTAGAGGATGGGATAAACAGTTCAATCTCTGTATTTGCAGACGATACTAAGCTAAGCAGGGCAATAACTTCTCCGCAGGATGTGGAAATCTTGCAAAAAGACCTGAACAAATTAATGGGGTGGGCGACTACATGGCAAATGAGGTTCAATGTAGAAAAATGTAAAATAATGCATTTGGGTGGCAAAAATATGAATGCAATCTATACACTGGGGGGAGAACCTCTGGGGGAATCTAGGATGGAAAAGGACCTGGGGGTCCTAGTGGATGATAGGCTCAGCAATGGCATGCAATGCCAAGCTGCTGCTAATAAAGCAAACAGAATATTGGCATGCATTAAAAGGGGGATCAACTGCAGAGATAAAACAATAATTCTCCCGCTCTACAAGACTCTGGTCCGCCCGCACCTGGAGTATGCTGTCCAGTTCTGGGCACCAGTCCTCAGGAGGGACGTACTGGAAATGGAGCGAGTACAAAGAAGGGCAACAAAGCTAATAAAGGGTCTGGAGGATCTTAGTTATGAGGAAAGGTTGCGAGCACTGAACTTATTCTCTCTGGAGAAGAGACGCTTGAGAGGGGATATGATTTCAATTTACAAATACTGTACTGGTGACCCCACAATAGGGATAAAACTTTTTCGCAGAAGAGAGTTTAATAAGACTCGTGGCCACTCATTACAATTAGAAGAAAAGAGGTTTAACCTTAAACTACGTAGAGGGTTCATTACTGTAAGAGCGGCAAGGATGTGGAATTCCCTTCCACAGGCGGTGGTCTCAGCGGGGAGCATTGATAGCTTCAAGAAACTATTAGATAATCACCTGAATGACCGCAATATACAGGGATATGTAATGTAATACTGACATATAATCACACACACATAGGTTGGACTTGATGGACTTGTGTCTTTTTTCAACCTCACCTACTATGTAACTATGTAACTATGTAATGGAATCCATTTTTGTGACATCCATGCCCTTTTAATTTTTGCTGGAGGAGTTTTGCCTGATCCACATTGGACTATTGGGCAGTCAGATGGAAATAAATTTACCTCTAAATTAGAATACCTCCATTTCATCACGTTTATGTCAGAAGAGTTGGAAATGAATGCTGACCTTTGCCACTTTTTTTTCTGAAGCTCATGGATGATCAGCTCTAGGCCCTATTCAGGCAAAACTGATTGGAAGCTCCTTGTAAGTCTATAGACAGGTGGATGTAAATGGATGCATGTGTGTCCCTTTACACAGAGGCGGCTCTCTAATTAGGCAAATAAGGCGGTCGCCTAAGGCCTCGCACTCACAGGGGCCTTGCGACTGCCTAATTGAAGAGCCGCCTCTGCTGACAACAATGCCGCTGTGGTGTTAAGCTCTGGCCAGCAGCGGTTTAACATTGCCTGTGAGCTCCATGACCAGGTAGTGGAGAGAGGGGATGAGGCGGGGCCAGCACTGTGTTGTCCGGGGGAGGAGAAGGGGAGGAGATTTCAGCAGCTGGAGCAAAATGTTAGCACAATTCCTGCTGCTCCGGAGATCTAGATCGCACCCCCAGCCATCACCCCCCACCACTGGAGTGCTCAGCAGATCGGTCCCCGCACACCCGGAGGAGGCATCTAGCATGCAGTGGCGAGGAGGGGAAGAGGAGGGTCCAGCAGAGGAGGCCTCATGAGCGCTGTATGGAGCCGATGGAAGGGGAGGTAGGAAAGAAGAGATGTCTGGACAGCCACTCTCTGGGGCTGTCAATCAGTGCAGGGGGGAACCAGGGCTCCAGCTGCAGGGAGAGGCACAGTTACCATGCCACAACCCTTTTCTGCAGCCAGCTACCACCAGCATGAGAGAGCCAGCCCCCCCCCCCAGCATCCCTCAGCCACAGACTGAACTTTATATCCACCCCCTGTCCCAGACCTTCCACTCCACCTCACTCCCTTCCTCCTGATCATCAGCGTCACTAACAATAAGGATGGCTCAGTCCTGTGCTAGTGTGCCCACCTGTGATTGGCAGCCCCTGACCCCTCCCTCCGCCCTGCCCTTACCCCCGCCTATGTAGGGCTCCACTGCGGGGGGGGGGGGGGTTGGGAGGTCCCAGTCCAGTGCTGATCCTCAGCCATGGTGGGCCGTGTGCACCGCATCCTGCGCTGGCACTGCCTGCTGATTGGCTTCTCTGCTGCTGCTATCTCCTTCACTGACACAAGCACCGAGATAGAGAGTGCTGACACCAGCACTAAGATAGAGAGAAGTGACACCAGCACCGAGATAGAAAGCACTGACACCAGCACTTTAACCACTTCAATACAGATCACTTACATACCCTTCCTGCCCAGACCAATTTTCAGCTGCCAATTACTCAGTCATGCAGCACTGTACCCAAACAAAATTTTTATCATTTTTTTCATACAAATAGAGCTTTCTTTTGGTGGTATTTAACCACTTCAAATGTGTAAAGAGAAAACTAAAGCGTTGATGTGGATACTCTATATATTAGTGAGAAATCACCAAAATGGTGTGAGTTGCAACCAACCTAATAGTGCTGTGACACCGTTACTAAAAGCCAATATCAAATATATATGTATATATATGCGATGCCGTCATATGGGAGGCGGAGTCAGTGACGGCATCGCAAGTGTTCGTCAGCACAGTGGATGCTGTATGAGCGGTGTCTAAGCTCTGACCATTGTATCACAAGCGCTCTAGCTACGATCTAAAATTTGAGTGGAATATATTGATTGATTGTACAGACCCTTATTATTTGAATCATTGCGCAATTATGTTTCTCTGATTTTTACATGTGAATCATCATTTTAACATGTGAATCATCATTTAATTGTGAATCTGAATGGCGTAACAAGCAAGTTTAAAAGGCATTGGATTGGACATTTTGTCGCAGGACTGACCTTGATTAGTATTAGTAGGCAATTAATTATTGCATATTCACTTGTCACTATTTATTTTTAGGGGATATGCGATCCCCATTCTTTGGTGTATTATTTTACATATATTCACTATAGTGATTGTGTAACTTTTATCACCGCATTGTATATTTATTTATCATGTTTTAGGTTTATTATATGCACCAATTCTAATAGGGTGGGAGGTTGAAACGAGCGCACTAACATATATATATATTTGATATTGATTTAACCACTTCAGCCCCAAAAGAATTTACCCCCTTCCTGACCAGAGCACTTTTTGCGATTCGGCACTGCGTTGCTTTAACTGACAATTGCGCAGTCGTGCAATGTGGCTCCCAAACAAAATTGATGTCGTTTTTTCCCATAAATAGAGCTTTCTTTTGGTGGTATTTGATCACCTCTGCGTTTTTTATTTTTTGCGCTATAAACAAAAAAATAGCGACAATTTTGAAAAAAATGCATTATTTTTTACTTTTTGCTATAATAAATATCCCCCAAAAATATATAAAAACATTTTTTTTTTCCTCAGTTTAGGCCGATACGTATATTTCCACGTATTTTTGGTAAAAAAAAAATGCAATAAGTGGTTATTGATTGGTTTGTGCAAAAGTTATAGCGTCTACAAAATAGGGGATAGTTTTATGGCATTTTTATTGATATTTTTTTTTTTTACTAGTAATGGCGGCGATCAGCGATTTTTATGGTGACTGCGACATTATGGCGGACACATCGGACAATTTTGACACATTTTTGGGACCATTGGCATTAATACAGCGATCAATGCTAAAAAATTACATTGATTACTGTAAAAATGTCACCGGCAGTGAAGGGGTTAACCACTAGGTGGTGCTGTAGGGGTTAAGTGTGTCTTAGGGAGTGATTCTAGTGATTCTAACTGTGGGGGGGACGTCTGTGGGTGACACGTCACTGATCACCGCTCCCGGTTATAGGGAGCTGTGATCAGTGACAGTGTCATTAGGCAGAATGGGGAGATGCTTGTTTACATTAGCAACTCCCTGTTCTTCCTCACCGTGAGACGATCAGGGGTATCCCCGCGGACATCGAGATCATGGTCATGGAGCTCCCGGCGGGCAGGCGCCCACGAACCGCCTCTTAAAGGGCAACGTACAGGTACGTTAATCTGCCTGTACGTGCCCTTCTGCTGCAGTATATCTGCGTAAGGCAGTCGGTTAATCACCACTGGGTTTTTTATTTTTTGCAACATTGAAAAAAGAGCGAAATTTTTGAAGAAAAAACACTTTGTTTTAGTTTCTATGATAACATTTTGCAAATAAGTAATTTTTGCCCATAAATCTAGGCCAAAATTTATACTGCTACATTGCTTTGGTAAAAAATAACCCAAATTAGTGGATATTATTTAGTCTCTGTGAAAGTTATAGAGTCTACAAGCTATGGTGCAAATCACTTGAAATTGATCAAACCTGATGCACTGATCTCATTTCTTGAGGCCCTGAAATGTCAAGAAAGTACATATACACCCCAAATGACCCCTTTTTGAAAAGTAGCCAGTCAAAGTTATTTAGTAAGAGGCATGGTGAGTTTTTTTAGGTTGTAATTTTTTCCCACAATTCTTGAGAAAATTAAGAATTTTTTTTCCACAAAATTGTCATAAGTTATTTCTCACACACAGCATATGCATACTTCCAATTACACCCCAAAATACATTCTGCTACTCCTTCTGAGTATGGCGATACTGCACGTGTGAGACTTTTACACAGCCAGTCCACATACAGAGGTCAGACATGCAGGGACCACCGTCAGGCGTTCTAGGAGCATAAATTACACCTCTAATTTCCTAACGACCTATTACACTTTTGAAGGCCCTTTAGCACCAGAACAATGGAATTACCCACAAAATGACCCCATTTTGGAAAACAAACACCCCAACGTCTATTCTTTGAAGCATTATGAGTTTTTTGAATGGTTAATTTTTTTGCACAGGTCTTCAGAAAACATGGAAAGAAAATTCAATTTTTTTTTTACACAAAGTTGTCAATTTATAAGATATTTCTAACTCATAGTATGTATATAGCAAAAATTACACCCCAAAACACATTTTACTACTCATCCTGAGTATGGCGATACTACATGTGTGAGACTTTTCACAGCCAGTCCACATACAGAGGCCCAACATTGAAATAGTACCTTCAGGCGTTTCTAGGAGCATAAATTACACATCTCATTTCATTCCTACCTATTACACTTTTGAAGGTCCTTGAGTACCAAGACAGTAGAATTACCCACAAAATGACCCCATTTTGGAAAGCAAAAACCCCAATGTATATTCTATGAGGTATGGGCTGCAGATAGGTACTCGGGTACTCTGATGGGCTGCAGATAGGTACTCGGGTACTCTGATGGACTGGAGACAGGTGCTCGGGTACTCTGATGGGCTGGTGACAGGTACTCGGGTACTCTGATGGGCTGGTGACAGGTACTCGGGTACTCTGATGGCCTGGTGACAGGTACTTGGGTACTCTGATGGCCTGGTGACAGGTACTCGAGTACTATGATGGGCGGTGACAGGTACTCAGATGAACTGTGACAGGTACTCAGGTACTCGGGTACTCAGATGAACTGTGACAGATACTCAGGTATTTGGGTACTCAGATGAACTGTGACAGGTACTCGGGTACTCAGATGAACTGTGACAGGTACTCGGGTACTCAGATGAACTGTGACAGGTACTCGGGTACTCAGATGAACTGTGACAGGTACGCGGGTACTCAGATGAACTGTGACAGGTACTCAGATGAACTGTGATAGATGCTCAGATGGGCTGTGACAGGTACTCAGATGGGCTGTGACAGCTACTCAGATGGGCTGTGACAGCTACTCAGATGAACTGTGACAGGTGCTCAGGTACTCGGGTACTCAGATGAACTGTGACAGGTACTCGGGTACTCAGATGAACTGTGACAGGTACTCAGATGGACTGTGACAGGTACTCAGATGGACTTTGACAGGTACTCAGGTGAACTGTGACAGATACTCAGATGGGCTGTGGCAGGTGCTCAGGTACTCAGATTGAACTGTGACAGGTACTCGGGTACTCAGATGAACTGTGACAGGTACTCGGGGACTCAGATGGACTGTGACAGGTACTCGGGGACTCAGATGAACTGTGACAGGTACTCATTTACTCAGATGGACTGTGACAGGTACTCGGGTACTAAAATGAACTGTGACAGGTACTCAGGTACTCAGATGGACTGTGAAAGGTACTCGGGCACTCATATGGACTGTGACAGGTACTTGGGTACTCATATGGACTGTGACAGGTACTCAGGTACTCAGATGAACTGTGACAGGTACTCATTTACTCAGATGGACTGTGACAGGTACTCGGGTACTAAAATGAACTGTGACATGTACTCAGGTACTCAGATGGACTGTGAAAGGTACTCGGGCACTCATATGGACTGTGACAGGTACTTGGGTACTCATATGGACTGTGACAGGTACTCGGGTACTCATATGGACTGTGACAGGTACTCGGGTACTTTGATGGGTGGTGACAGGTACTTTGATGGCTGGTGACAGGTACATTGATGGGTGGTGACAGGTCCTCTTTATTGGGGGGGCAATCAGTGTGATTGGTGTGCGCTGTAAGCGGTAACGAGATGTTACAGCAATCTCCTTCTCACACACGATCGGTGTGTGAGGAGGAGAACCTGGTAACATCCTGTTACCGCGGTTTGTTGACATTCTGTGACCGGCTGTGATTGAACACAGCCGGTTACGTGGTAAAGAGCCAATTTCATTGGCTCTTTACTGCGATCGAAGTTGGGCTGTGTAAGGGTGAAAAGCCTCATCCCAGATCTAAGCTCTACACGTGCTCTAGGGGCAGGCACGAGCACCGTGCACGTGGACAGTACATGTGACCGGCTGTGATTGGACACAGCCGCTCACGTGGTAAAGAGCCATTTTTTTGGCTCTTTACACGGATCTGGGATGGGCTGTGTCCGAGTGACTCGACTCATCCTCGATCGCCGCGCAGCGAGAAGACAAGGGCGCCATATGACGTAATTTGACGTCATTTGACTATGGCCCGGTATCCCAGTATTGAAGTTGTTAAAGCTCTTACTATATGTAATTTATACAGTTAATTTTTTATCGCTTAAATTATTTTTCCCATTATGGGCATGAGTGGGGCCTCATGTCCAGGTTTTGCCTAAGGCCTCACAAAGCCTAGAGCCGCCTCTGCCTTTACATCAACCTGCCTATAGACTTACATGGAGCTTCCAATCAGTTCTGCCTGAAAAGGGCATAAAGCTGATCATCCATGAGCATAGATTGACCTGAAGTGCAATTATAACTGAATCATAAGACAGCTTCTTAGGGACGTGTAATGAACAACCACTTTAGGAGAGCTCCGACAACATGCATCACCATGGAAAGGACTCTATCCTACTGAAATCTTTTCAGTTGAGATCATAATGGGACCTAACTAATATCATCCCATAGACGGTATTGGAGACTTCATCTGACATGCACTGTAGTATAAGGTTACCTAAAACATAAGAAAGTTCTTTTCATCCTTGCGTCCAATTTTTTGGACAAACTTTCCCTTTGACAGGGGAGTAGTTAAAGGGAAGAAGTGGGGGTCCAACCCCATGAGGCTGTAGGAGGATCCAGATTCTGGATCATGCCTGGTCCTTTTTTCTACATGGGCGCCATCACCCTGAGACTTCTGCTGGATGACGCCTCTTATATAGCAGGGCAAAGCTGAATGGGAGAGCCTGGGCACAGTACAGCGTGAGGCTCAGGTGAGCAGGGGGTTGGAAACAAGACCTATGCATAGGGCTGTGCATAGGGCTTGTCCATTGGACTGTTGTATAGGGCTGAGCATATGGTTGTTGCATAGGGGTGAACTATATAAACAAATATACCACACTGTCTAAACACACACAAGCAGCCAGCACAACAGTGTAAAAATAGACAAAAAGAAATATATAGAATGTGCAGCGCTAACAAATGACCAATATCAAAAAGCAAGAAATTGACATGTGAAAAGATATTGATGTTTACAAAAATATTAATATAAATATATTTTGACATATATTCAATAGAAAATAGTGTCCATATATGAGTATAAGGGACCACAGAGAGGTCCTATTGTGTTCCAAAATGTGTAATACAGTCACTAAAATCTTGAGTGTGCATCAAAAAGTAATGTGCATGACGTAAAGAGTCCACCACCAGAACCACCAGTCGCTTACCGGAGAGATTGAACTCATACAGGTGTTACAGGTGTTACCACTGCACAAATACCATGTGACATAAAAAATTGCAATAATCGCCATTTTATTCTTTAGGGCCTCTGCTAAAATATATATATATATATATATATATATATATATATATATATATATATATAATGTTTGGGGGTTCTAAGTAATTGTCTACAGATTTTTACTCGTAAACAAAAATTGTCAGAATAGTCCTGGTCCTTAAGTGGTTAATTTTTCCTGTGTTCAGATATTTTTGTGAGTGACATTTCCATTATTTTTATTTTATTTTCACAACTTTGTCGCTTAGTGCAGGATTATTATAATTTTTTTTAATTGAGGTTTCTTTTATTAATTTTGAAGTCAATAAAAGAAGTTTATTTAAAATGTATGTATTTATGTATATATTACATTTTTTATAATGTACTGTATATTTAGAATCATATTTATATATATATATACATTAAGGAGTTGATTTTCTAAAGGCAAACAGGCTGTTCACTTTGTAAGCAAATTTGCACCAGAGCTTGGTGAATGAGGTGAAGCTCTAACTTCCATCATCTAATCACAATCAAGCAAAAATGCAAATGTTTATTTTCCTTGTACATGAAAGTTCCCCACGAAAGTTCTAATTCCTAGCATAGGTACATTACAATAGGTATGATATTTCCTGACTGAGGGTCACATTAACAGTTTGAATTTAATTTGTTTAGGTAAGAAATGTAAAAAAATTTCTACCCTTTGCCATACCTCCCAACTTTTTGAAATGGGAACGAGGGACACCTATTAGACATAGGACTTACCCCCTGCCACACCCCCTTAACCACCTCCCGCCCTCCATATTGACAAATGATGGGCGCGCAGCGGTCTATTGTTCTGGGATGACGTCATATGTCGTCGTCCCACTTTCACCGCGTTTGCGGGGGTTAGCAGCGCATCGATCGGTGGTGCGCTCTGTTCCTGGCACACGGCTCTCCCTGATCTTGGTAAAGAGCCGATGATGAGGCTCTTTACCCTTGTGATGAGCTGTGTCCAATCACAGCTGATCACATGTAAACAAGGAAATGCAAGTTATCTGCATTCCTTTCCTCACACGATCAGCGGCATTTACTCACATGGGAGATCTGCACAGATAATCAGGTCACTGATTATCAGTGCCGTGATTATCAGTGCAGCCCCAACAGTGCTCAGCTGCGATGCCAGTCGGTGCCCATCAGTGATGCCAGTCAGTGTTGCCTTTAAGTGCTCATCAGTGCCTGCCCATCAGTGCCATCCATCAGTGCCACCAATCAGTGCCCATCAGTGTCACCTATCAGTGACCATCAGTGCTGCATATCTGTGTTGCCTATTAGTGCCTGTCAGTGCTGCATATTAGTGCCTCCTCATCAGTGCCCATCGGTGCAGCCTATCAGTGCCCATCAGTGCAGCCTCATCAGTGCCCATCAGTGCAGCCCCATCAGTGCAGCCTCATCAGTGCCGCCTCATTAGTGCACATCAGTGAAGGAGAAAAATTTTTTATTTACAAGATTTTATAACAGAAACTAAGAAAAATGTTTTGGAGTTTTCAAAAATGTTTGACCCAGTGGTGATTAAATGCCACCAAAAGAAAACTCTATTCTGTCTCAAAAAAATGCCAAAACTTTGTTTGGGTACAGCGTTGCATGACCACGCAATTGTAATGAGAGTGTAACAGCTGAGAATTGGCATGGAAGGGGATAAAAGTGCCCAGTAGGCAAGTAGTTAAATGAGAATTATACAAAAAAGACTAGTTAAACCCACAGGTGTTTTTTTTTTTTTTTTTTTACCACTACCATTCCTTTATACTGGCTTTTGAAATTTACAAGTGCAGCAATTTAGTAATTTGATGAAAGGTTTAGCACTGGAAAACACATTTTGAAAGATAAAAAGTGCATTTTATATACAGCTATATAGATAAGACCAAAATGAGGGACAAATGAGGAGGAAAGAGGGACAGAGGGACTTTGTTCCAAATCAGGGATAGTTGGGAGCTATGCCTTTGCCTTCAATTCTTTTTGTCACTACGGTCAAAAACGATTGTTGTTTTGTCTCCATTAGGAAATTGAACAAATGTTTAAAAAATAAACAAGTTCTAACTGCGTACGGCCAACTTGAGAAGTTATTTCATAGCGCAGGAAAGGAAGTAAGGTGGTTTGCAAAGCTGTAGCCGGTACGACTTCATGTGCTTTAAAGTGATCTGGTTATACTTCCATAACTTCTCTCACTGAATTTGTCACCCAGCCTTTCATCAGCACAGATGGCTGAATATAAAAGTTCAATGTACTGATCCTTTGCTGCCATGAGTAACACACTTTCAGTGCATGTCTAGGCGTCACCTCACTGTTTGCCCTTCTGTAAGCCTTTGATGAGTGACCCTGTTTATGTTCTGCTAAGAGTTCTGAGGATAAGAGACCTGCTATATAAATCAGTCAATAATACTACATCAAAGAACGTACCCGACTAAGGAAAGATGTGGTGTGTGCATGTTGACCCTAGAAGGTTCACAACCATTTTGGTTTCCTACAAATAGAAACAATGTATTTATACATCAACATAAACATTTCTGAGATTTTTGAGGCCAGGAAAGATGAATTCAAATATAATAATTGTTTATTTAGAGGACTCATCTTTGCTTGTTGGGTGACTGTGATTTGAATGCTGCCATTCATCTTCTTTAGCTGCCTGTTATACCTATTATAGCCCCAAGGCTGTTAATATCCTCTTTTCTCAAGGCCTTGAACGTGAACCAGACAATGTTACACCCAGGCACACCTTCTTTTGAGCACTGGCCACTGGTTTTCATTAAGAGAGGGTTGTACTTTAAAGATAAATCAACGTGCACTAGCCCGACAGAGGATTTTTAGGCATCCTATCCCCATGAAACCAAGGAGAAAAATGTATATAGAGACTCAATGCGGCTTTTTAGGTTTCAAGAAAATTTATACAGACTTAAATGGCTAATATATTAGTTGTTTTTTATTTACAACATTTGTTAAAAATATGTTAAAATATTATTATTATTATTATACAGGATTTATATAGCGACGACAGTTTACGCAGCTCACTTACAGTACATTAAACCATATACAAAAAAAATTGCCATTCCTTCCTTGAACAGACTCTGCCCATGTATTACCCATTCCTTCACTTTTAATATTTCAACCAATCCAGAGGGTAGTTTTCATTGGCATTAGAGGGGTAATCTTTTTCTCAATACATTTCGCACTTCTGTTTCTCCAGGAGATCAGGGAAAGACAATTTATTTGAATAATATCCACTATGTTCAATGCAGTGGCGGTGCGTCCATAACGGTGCACGGGCGCCGCCGCCTCTCTCCAGCCACCCCCTCTATCACTAATAGATAGATTCATGCATTGCATGAATCTATCCATGGCCGCCGCTGCCACCCTCTATTCAGGCATCGGTCCCTTTTCGGGCACCAGGCGCCTGAATTACAGAGGCAGGGGGTGTTTTTGAAACACCTGATTAGAGCCATAGGCTTCAATAGGTGTCAAAAAAGGTAAACAGCGAGCTGTGTTAGAAAAGTGAATGAATATTCGCTTTTCTAACACTGAACAGCCTCTCCGCCAATCAGCTGCTCAGGTCTGTTACCCGTCACCTAATTGGCTGAAACGACAGGTGCTGTGAATGGACGCCTATCAGGCATCCAATCATAGGAGAGGACGGGAGGAGAGGACAGGAAAAGATTTTGAGGACATGGAGGAGCATGGAGGACTTCGCCCGCCACTGTCACCCCATAAAGACAGGTTAAGTCCAGGGCAGACGGCGGGCGGGGGGGCCCAGTGGCAGCATTCGATGGGCACAGTGGGAGCATTTGATGGCACAGTGACTGCGTTTGATGGGCACAGTGGCTGTGTTTGATGGGCACAGTGGGGCTGCAATTGATGGGGTTTTTTTTTCAGAATTTTTCAGTTTGTTTGCGCCCCCCAAAAAATTTTGAGCACCAGCTGCCACTGGTTCAGTGGTAGTATAGGCAAACAGAGGCTGACTTTGTGCCCCCAACATGGAAAATAAGCCCACTGGGTGTATTTTCTTAGCATTAGCTGTCCACATGCTTGTTGGCAGGAGCTGCTTTTCAAAAGGAATTCAAATTTATTTTATTTTAGGTAGTTATTTAGCGCTGTCAATTTACGCAGCGCTTTACATATACATTGTACATTCACATCAGTCCCTACCCTCAAGGAGCTTACACTCTAAGGTCCCTAACACACCTTCATACATACTAGGGACAATTTAGACAGGATCCAATTAACCTACCAGCATGTCTTTGGAGTGTGGGAGGAAACCGGAGTACCCGGAGGAAGCCCACACAGGCACAGGGAGAACATGCAAACGCCAGGCAGGTAGTGTTGAGGTTGGGATTCGAACCAGCGACCCTTCTTTCTGCTAGGTGAAAGTGCTACCCACTAAACCACTGTGCCACCAAATTGATTTTTCAATTAATTTCCTTTATGTTTTATACTGCTGGGCTTGTAAATTAAATCACCATCTAACCATAAAGAGAGAGCTGAATGCATCAGTGGAAAGATGCAACCTATTCCCATCTGCAAATCATACATTTTTAAATAAATCTGACCAACACTTTTTTTTTTTTTTTTTTTTTTTTTTTAGTTCTTCTACAAAGCAAACCTAGCCACCAGGTCCAGACAACTGACTATATAAGCTATGTGCACATACCACAGAAAATGGTATTAAACCCAAAAACAAAGATTTATAATATTGCAGCTTACCAATTCTTAGATGTGATGGCTGTGTAATGCCGTGTACACACAAGCAGAATTTCAGACAGAAAGAGTCTGATGGGAGCTTTTCATCGACCGTGTGTATGCCCCATCGGACTTTTTCTGTCGAAAATTCAGACGGACTTAGATAGAGAACATGTTCTATATTTTTCCGACGGAACAGATTACTGTCGGAAAAAACGCTCGTCTGTATGCTGTCCCGACGCACCAAAAACATTGGATGCTCTGAAGCAAGTAAGAGACAGAAGCTATTGGCTACTGGCTATTGAACTTCCATTTTCTAGTCCCGTCATACGTGTTGTACGTCACCGTGTTCTGGACGGTCGGAATTTGGTGTGACTGTGTGTATGCAAGACAGCTTGAGCAGAATTCCGTCAGAACTCCGTTGTAAAAACCTTCAGATTTTATTCCGACGGCAAAACAGGTCGTGTGTACAGGGCATTATTTTTCTTTTTGAGGCTGTTTCCCCTTATATTCACTTGGTGATCCAGCCAGTAGGTCTGTTTTTTTTCAACTTCTATCAACAGACCAGGCTGTCCAGACAAAGTTGCAGATAAAAGGGGGGTGGATTTCACTGGTATAAGCAACCATTTTTTATGAATGAAGTTGTATGTTGTGAGAGAGGCTGCGGATGTCTGTCCTTTTCCATAATTTTCTCCTTGCTAGACATCTTCATGACCCAACAACAACAGCACCCAGTGCTCACCAATTTCTCTCATGCAACATGTCAAAGCCATAGCCCTACTGTGTTATTTTGCAACCTGAATAACAAAAATGTCACATGGAGGCTGAACTGTTGGCTTGGTTCCACCAGAAAATTGGTTGTTCGTATTTCCCTCACCATCTCCAAGTAAGCAACATAGTTGAGGAGAAAGGTGTTTGGGGAGACCCCTGCAAACAGTCTACTTTACTCATGTCTCATATTTAGGAAATGTTAAATATGCTTTATAGTGCCTTCTTCCACTTTGATAGATCACACATCACAAATGGTGGTCGGTACTATGCAAAGAAAGCATGGCCTACCTTTCCAGAGGAAGATTAGGAACTTTACCACCCAAAGAAATGTCACTGTGTACATAACCTGTAGAAGTAATAAAACGTGATCAGTGACTACCAGATGCCTTATCACAACAAAGCAGGGTTCGCAGGCAATGGAACTTTGTCAACAAGTCCCTTTAAAGCCAGCATAAAAAAATGTAGCATCAACAATATCCTATATACTTTTTCATTTTTATGTTATCATCAGCCCTCACCATCCTGGAACAGAAGGGTGAAGAAGCCTGAGCACCTAGACTGAAATGTTGTAGTGATTATAGCAGACCATAATAAAAATTGGTAAGAGTGTCTCCTAGCCCCCAGGTCATTCCTTTCTCTTTGCCGTTTTCACTTTTTTTGGTCTCTTTACCCTTTCTTGTATTTTTGTAGAACTGATAGGTTAGTCCCTTTGCTAGAAGCTGTCCTAGGCCAAAAAGGCAAAACACTCAAAATGATAACAAAACTTTTGTAGCATCGCTGTAGCCATCACCTCTTGTATTGCATTTTTCCAATTAAACCATACAAAAATGTTTTTCTGTGGTATTAAAACAATACTTTTGGAACTATATCTTGGCTTTAAGCTTATACTTTTTTAATGACTTGGCATGAAGCAGTTTTAACATTTATTGCTCAAATATGATGACATGAATGAAATGGAATTAAGATGACTCATTATTGCTTACAACAAGTACAAGAATTTATAAGTAGACAAATGACATAAAGTCTATTTAAAGCATATTGTGTATTGTATGCACCTACTTATTGTTAATCGATGAGCATTAATCTATTACAGAAAGTATAAAATTAATATATTACCAAGGCAGCGCTAAAAATACCAGTATAAATAACATCAAATGAGTGAACATGTAAAACAAAATAAAAATTAAAATCTAATATAATGTCCATTTCAACGTCCATAAAAAATTCTAACAAAAATTCCCACTAATGTGCTTGAATAATTAAATAAACCACTCGATGCTTCACTCCAAATAGGAAATTCAATTTTGCTCCAGACAGAAAAAGTTAGAAAAGTTCCTAAGCACGCTCCTTTGGATGGTACAAACACACCAGAACATAGATGTAATTCGCTTAATCACATAAATTGGATTCCTCCAATCCCCTGGACCCACCAAGCTCCACAGAATACGGGTGTAATGTACTCAATTGCAGGTATTATTCCTCCAATCCTCTGAACACGCCAATCTCCACTCATAGGATTAAAGGAATTATTTGCGTAAAACTACCAAAAATGTTTATTATTAAAAAAAAGATAAAACATAAGAAACGCACTCAAATTGTTTGGTGTCTTGATATTGTCGGCACTAACATACACAGCTTTACAATGTATTGGAATCTTGGATGCTCTGCTTGTCATCTGAGCCAGCCTGTGTTCCATTTCTATGGATGGTGAAATAGACATTATATTTGTCTTATTTTTTTTATTTTGTTTTACATGCTATTTTTAGATTCACTCATTTGATGTTATTTATATTTTTACTGTTTGTTTTTTTTTTTTTATTTTTACACCTAATTCTTTTTGTTTAAGGTAGCAGCTGAAAATGTGTTCACTAAAAGGTTATCACAATTTTTTTGGAGTTTAGCACTGCCTGTTTTAAAAGAATTATAGAAAGTATGTTTTGTAAAGCAAGATAAACATACACAAAGTAAGCAATAAAAATGATGTTGATTCTCTAACTCCATAGGTCATCCGAACATAATTATAAGGCATTACGAGGGAAAGGGGCAGTAATTAGTGATGCCTGTTGAAGTGTGAGAATGTTCCAGTTACCAAACCAAAGTTCAGCAAAGTATGGTTGTCACACTTGGGATAATGGCAACAAGTACTGCACTGGAGAGCGAAAATATATGTTCTGGGTGTCCGTGTCTAAAAACACCTATCTCATAGGGTTGCATGGAGAGAAAAGTAAACAAGAGGATGTCCAGGTCAGCATTATCATCTTTGTGTTATCATCTATGTGTTAACAAGCTGTGCCAGCATGTATATCATTGGTTGCTTGGTACAGCTTGGCTTGCATGTCATGCCACTTGCTTGTTTGCATATTGTGGCCATAAAACAGAGAAAAAAAATTAAAAATGTAGCACATTTTTGAACACTTGGTGTTAACAGTGGAGTGTTTTTTTTGTTCTGAAAATCTAAATAAGGGATTTTAAAGCAACATTCTGCAATATACCTGTGTCAGCTTTCACAAAGCAGAGCGCTACCATTTGCTAAATCCCTGTCCTCTCTCCATCTAGCAATGCTTCATTGTTAATCCTCCTCTGCCAGAACCATCAAAAGCAGTCCCAGAAGCCTTCTTGATATAATGGCCAATATTTTTTAGCTATAGTGCCAGATTGCGTTGTCAAACAAAAGCCATAGCCAGTGATTGGAAAGGATAGTGACAGCTTCTAGCATCTTTGCGTCACTTCCGGTCTGAAGCCGTGGCACGTAAATCGACTTCCTGATTTTAAATGTTTTAAGCACACAGAGAGGATGTGAGTATGTTTACAACCGTGCACATTCAATAAAACTTTTGAAAATTGTATCATGCTATGGGAGCATCTTTTCTCTGCGTGTGGATGAGATGGAGGGGATGAATTTTTAGGAGCAAAGAAAGGAAAGGTATCTAAAAGCGTGGGATCTGAGATTTGCTGCACAGTGGCATACACTGTGAATGTGGAATACCCCTTCGAGGGGTGAATATTTCTGGTGCGTGCAACACCTATAGGGGAGCACCATAAGAAGCACCAGCACAAAGACATACATGCTTTAAGAGCACCTGTCACTTTTTCCAAAAGCCTTTGTGTTTATGTTTTTTTTTTTTTTTTTGTTTTTTCCATCAGAGCACTAGTCACTTTATTTAAGATTGCACAAATGTCACCATATGAATTTAGAAAACTTTATTATTAATTGCTAGCTCACTAGCCAGATTTAAAGCACCAGTCACTTTACATATTTATATATTTTGTACCAAGGAAGGTTTATTTATTTATATACCAGGCAACATTTGGGTTTAAAGCCACTGGTTAGAGTGTGATATTGGAGCACTCAGATTCTTGGTTAAAGGATTGTTTCACTAATAAGAATAGTGCCACACCTACTGCCTTAACTCATTATTTACCATATACTCCACTCTGGTGGTTGTATCAGTAGGAGCAGCAGTTCCATTTACTAACCTACAGTCATATGCGCGGGACCACCTATAACTTCTTTTCCATTATTTGGACTGGCCCATGGTTTCAGTAAATGTAACCAACAACTCCATATCCTTCTTTTTTTTTCTCTGCACTATGGATCATTGGCTTGGACTGTCCTGCCATGTACAAACGATTGGATTTTCCGACGGGAAATGTTGGATGTTAGCTTGTTGGCTGAAAGTCCGATCGTGTGTATGCTCCATCAGACATTTGTTGTTGGACTTTCCGCCAACAAATGTTGGCTAACAGGTTCTCAAATTTTCCGCCAACAAAACTTGTTGGACTTTCTGATCACGTGTACACAAGTCCGTCGCACAAAAGTCCACGCATGCTCGGAATCAAGTATGAGCCGGAAGGGCTCAGTCTTGTAAAATTGGCATTCCTAATGGAGATATCACGTACATCTTGTACATCACTACGTTCATAATTGTTGGCCAACATGTGTGTGACCATTTGTATGCAGGACAAGTTGGAGCCAACACCCTTCGAACAAAAATCCACGGGTTTGTTTCGGAAAGTTCGATCGTGTGTACGGGGCATCCCAGTTTACACTCCTGGATCTCACATGGCCATACTCCTGTGTCGGTAGAAGAAAGAAAATGTTCATAGCGCATGGCAACTTTAACAGAAACAGAGACAGATTTCTGTATAGCTAAAATAGATTGTAGCCTAGAGTAGCAGGGATGTCAGGACCATCACAAAGTCAACCCCATAATGATGCTTATTGTTAGTAACATTCTGGTAAATATTAGAAAGTTACAGATTGGAGCCCTGACAGTCAGTGCTGTCCAATTAATTCCCAATTGTGGCTGTCTCTGCAAAAGTTTTGCATTTTAATTGGTGCGATATTTACCACTAGTACATGGTACCTCATATTACCTCTAGTAATAGTGTTCACCTGCTCTGGATTTGTACACCTAGAACCAAACTGCTAGCAGAATAGGATGATAGATTGACAATTTAGCTAGAACTAGGTGTACCAATTAAAGAAGATTTTTATCCATATGCAAGCACATTCACCCTTCTAAAACTCCTCAAAAATATAAAAATTACTAATCAAAAAAACAAAAACCTTCAAAGCTTAGTCTATGTTGGCTTGGAGTCGCATTCACACACACAGTATACAGTAAAACCTTGGATCATGAGCATAATTCGTTACGGAAAGCATGCTTGTAATCCAAAGAACTTGTATATCAAAGCGAATTTCCCCATAAAAAATAATGGAAACTCAAATGATTCATTCCACAACCATTTATTCAGAAGTCCTTCAGTTTATAGTCCATATAAAAAGATTATAGCAGTGTGATAGGTTGTGTTACCATAAAATGTCCATCCACAAATGGCAGCCTCCACAAGGGAATTAGAAGCAAAATCCAAAAGGAGCTACAGAGGATGGTCTATATGGACAGCTTTACCCCAGAGGCCTGCATACTTACAGTAGATGTGCCTATTTTAATCATCAATAATGTGAGTTGCTAAATGTTGTACATGCATTAAATGTAACCATATTGTGTAACCATATTGCTACAGCGCCTCTCGTCTCTTTTAGGCCCCTTTCACACGGACAGATAGAATGGTGCTTTTAGCTGCGGATTTTCTAATTTTCTACCGCAGCTAAAAGCACACAATGCTTTCCTATTGCCCCATTCACACACTGCGTTTAGCTGCGATTTAGTTACATGCGGTTTGGTGCAGATAGAAAAAATAGAATTGACTGCGTCCAGGAGCAATTTAGCACAGCTATCCGCACATAACTGCAGGTAATTGCAGTGCACTGTGTCAGCTGCAGATAACAGCGCAGAGCTGCTCATCAGGAAAGGAAAAATGTTTTTTCCTTTCCGAATGAGCGACAAGCACGGGGATCCGTCTTGGATCCCCGCCAATGTCCGGCACTGTTTGGTATGAATCTTGAGGGGGAACTCCACGCCAAATTTTAAATAAAAAAACGGCATGGGTTCCCCCTCCAAGAGCATACCAGGCCCTTCGGTCTGGTATGGATTTTAAGGGGAACCCCCTATGCCGAAAAAACGGCATGGGGTCCCCCCCAAAATCCATACCAGACCCTTATCCGAGCACGCAGCCCGGTCGGTCAAGAAAGGGGGTGGGGACGGGCGAGTGCCCCCCCTCCTGAACCATACCAGGCTGCATGCCCTCAACATGGGGGGGTTGGTGCTTTGGGGCAAGGGGGGAGCCCTGCGGGCCCCCCCACCCCAAAGCACCTCGTCCCCATGTTGATGAGGACAAGGGCCTCTTCCCGACAACCCTGGCTGTTGGTTGTCGGGGTCTGCGGGCGGGGGGCTTATCGGAATCCAGGAGCCCCTTTTAATAAGGGGGCCACCAGATCCCGGCCCCCCCCACCCTATGTGAATGAGTATGGGGTACATGGTACCCCTACCCATTCACCTAGGAAAAAAAGCATCAATTAAAAAAAACACAGTAGACAGGTTTTTAAAGTGATTTATTAGGCAGCTCCGGGGTCTTCTTCCGACTTCGGTGGTCTTCTTCCGACTTCGGGGGTCTTCTTCCGACTTCAGTGGTCTTCTCCCTCTCTCCGGTGTCATCTCCGCGCTCTCTGGTTCTTCTCCGGTGCCTTCTTCAGTCTCCCGAGAGGTCTTCTTTCCTCTTCTCTTCCTGAGATGTTGACACGACGCTCCCTCTCGCTGTAATGCCGTGAGCAAGGTCCGCTACCAATTATATAGGCATGGGGCGTGGCCACCGAGTGATGTCACTTATGTCGTCACAGTCCCGGGGCATGATGGCAAGAGGCCCTTGTCCTCATCAACATGGGGACGAGGTGCTTTGGGGTGGGGGGGTGGGGGGGCCCGCAGGGCACCCCCCTTGCCCCAAAGCACCAACCCCCCATGTTAAGGGCTCGGATGAGGGTCTTTTATGGATTTTGGGGGGGGACCCCACACCATAGGGCCTGGTATGCTCTTGGAGGGGAACCCATGCCAGTTTTTTATTTAAAATTTGTCATGGAGTTCCCCCTCAAGATTCATACCAAACAGTGCCGGGCATTGGTGGGGATCCAAGTCGGATCCCCGTTCAATACGAGTCGGTACCCTGTCGGGTTGCTATGGAAATGGCAAACCGCAGCTAAACGCAACCGCAGCTAATCGCACTGTACAAATGCAGTACAAATGCAGCTGATCGCAGTGCCTGGAGTCTTGAATTTCACAGAAAAATAAACATGCTTTTAACTGCGGCAGAATAGCCGTCCGTGTGAAAGGCGCCTTATACTCAGTTGTGACGTGAAGCTAATTGTATATCAAGACATCACTTGTATATCAATTCAAAATTTATGTAAAAACTTTGCTTGTCTTGCAAAACACTCTCAAACCAAGTTACTCTCAAACCAAGGTTTTACTGTATATATTTAACGTTACTAAAGATATATACAGAAAATTGTATTAAAACAACCTGCACAAAACTGTGAAAGATGATTTTAATGCGACAAACTGCTAACAGACATGTAACTAAACTGCTAAATAAACTAACAAATGAAAGTTTCAATTAGTTTTGTCATGAGGAAGAAGGAAAAAAAAAACATTTGAAATGCTAATATATGAAAGGCAATCATTGCATAGTGCAGGAAAAATGATTTTGTGGCACAAAGATTTCATGGGACAAATCTTTAAAACCTGGAGCTGTTCTAGGAAGACAGGGACATTTGGCCAACATTTGGTAGCAAAGGTAAAATTCAAAAACTAGTTGTTTGGAAAATTGTAGCAATAATAAGAGACAAAGAGAGAAAGCTCTGCTCTGTATAAACAACCTAAACAAAAGAGCAGCTGTCAAATCCAAATGTAAAGTATATTTTTTCCAATAATATCCTAAAAACAATTTTGGAAAACAGATATTTGTTTTGGCAATGGAACATAGAGCACGATTTTCCCCTTCTGTCTTTGGTGCCATGGGCCTTTTCCTGATATTCTGGGTAACCAACTACAATAAAATATTGTGTAATGTAACATATTGCAGTTTACTCTTGCACCACTAGGTGGAACTGTATTAAATGATAATTTTGTGCAAAGAAAATATAACATATTAGAGCACAATACATAGCAAATATGACATTGCTTTGTGTTATAACCTTTCATACAGTATGTTTCATGGACAATCCTTAGGTTTATCTTAATTAAATACAGGTAGGTGTAAGTTAGACTTTATTGTCAAGTACAACTGCCCAGGGTATTCTTTTAGCATTTTGCCGAAGTTGCAAATTTAGAACTTTGTCTATTGACACGTCATACATTATGCAATATTTACACAAATGATTTTTATTACATAGTAGATACATTTTATAGGAAATAAAAACCAAGGCATGCATAGAATGGAACGTTGTGGCATATGATGAAACCAGTAGTGCCAGAAGTAAAAGCAATGACATGTTGCTTTGAAGGAAGGCAGATTTCATAAATTACCTATGAGATCTGATAGTGACAAGCTTAGCCCAAGCTCTGACTGGCATATTAAACTGTATCTAAACCCTAAGAGCAAAAAAAAAAAAAAAAAAACACCTCCTTAAGTCTTTAGGAGCAAAGGAGAATACTATAGAGCGGTGATGGCGAACCTTGGCGCCCCAGATGTTTTGGAACTACATTTCCAATGATGCTCATCTATACTGCAGAGTGCATGAGCATTATGGGAGATGTAGTTCCAAAACATCGGATGTTTTGGAACTACATCTCCCATGATGCTCATGCACTCTGCAGTATAGTGCCAAGGTTCGCCGTCACTTGAGCAATAGCTCTGAATTTGCTGGAGTTGCTGACATCACATCCAAGATGGCAGTGCCCAGAAGCAGTCTCAGGCCTTTTGGATGCCTAAGCAAGGAAGACTTTACAGGTAACCACTTCAGCCCCGGAAAGATTTGCCCCCTTCATGACCAGGCCATTTTTTGCGATACGGCACTGCATCAGTTTAACTGACAATTGCGCGATCGTGCAACAATTTACCCAAACAAAATTGACTTCCTTTTTATCCCAGAAATAGAGCTTTCTTTTGGTGGTATTTGATCACCTCTGCGGGTTTTATTTTTTGCGCTATAAACAAACAAAGAGCGTCAATTTTGAAAAAAAAAATGTTTTTTTACTTTTTGTCATAATGCATACCCAAAAAAAATATATACATAAAAAAAAATGTATTCATCAGTTTAGGCCGACATGTATTCTTCTACATATTTTTGGTAAAAAAAATCACAATAGGCGTATATTGATTGGTTTGTGCAAAAGTTATCGCGTCTACAACTATGGGTAAAATGTAGGGACTTTTTTTTTTTAAATTGTTTTTACTAGTACGCCGATTCGTGCAGGAGAGCCGACCTGCCGCAGTATATCTGCGTGAGCTGGTCGGCTAGTGGTTCATTTACATACCTCCCAACTTTTTGAGATGGGGACGAAGCACACCTATAAGCAAAAGTATATAGGCATAGGACACACCCCCTTAAAGGAGAATTAAACAAAAAAAGATTAGTTAAACTTACAAGTGCTTTTTTTTTTTTTTTTTACCACTACTATTTCTTTATATTGGCTTTTGAAATTTACACAGTAAGTTAGAAATTGGATGAAAAGTTTAGCACTGGGAAACACTTTTTGTAAGATAAATAGTGCATTTTATATACAGCTATATAGATAAGACCAAAATGAGGGACAAATGAGGAGAAAAAAGGGACAGAGGTTCCAAATCAGGGACAGTTCCTTGAAATCAGGGACAGTTGGGATCTATGGGTAAATAGCATGCATAAAATGTCCAATGCACATTGTGTAAAATGAATGGTCTGAAGAAAAGGTCCCTTTAAGCCACTCTCTGAAGACATATTTTAAAAAGGTCTATTTGCCATTCTAAAATGTTAATTTTTTCATATACTGTGTAGGCGTTATAAAATTGGAGGTCTGTTTTCATAATACGTTTAGTGTTACCTATGAATCAACACGGGTCATGCTCTGTAACAATCATGACTAACCCCCTCCAGGCGTTGTTTTCAACACACATTGATATGACTCATTTTGTGTCTTTAAAAATGTGTTTTAAGTAGATTGCATCTGTTCAGTATACAGTCTACATTATCTGTACAAACGCTGCACATTTGATAGTTTGCCTGAAAACAGGCAGGCAAAGAACCATCCAACTTTGTCTGTTCAGCTGTTTGTTCTACAGAAGCCGGTCTTATGACCAACTTCTGACGAATGAGCATGATGGAAAACCAGCATCCAACCAGGATCCGACAAGTGCCGGCAGCCAATGGCTGTGAGTGTTGATCAGTGTGTTCAGCCCCCTGTCAGAACGCAAAGGGGAGGGGGGGGGGATCGGCACACGAACATTGCTTGTGTTATTACTGCAATCCCTCAGGTTTTTTTTCTCTTTTTCGGTCAGCCTGCTGAGTTGAACGAATAAAAATTCTAATGTGTGCCCCGCTTAACCCTCCCGCCGTTAAATGACGGCGGGCAGTGCGGCTCTTGTTCTGGGACAACGTCATATGACGCTATCACAGAACAGCCCCTCTTGCATGCCAGCGGGGGTGCGCAGCGCAGCGATCAATTGCTAGGACAAGGCGCGACCCCGATCTCTGTAAAGAGCCGAAGACACGGCTCTTTAACCATGTGATTGACTGTGTAAACACGGAAGTGCCAGTAATCAGCTCTCATCGCCTCACACTGACAGAGTGTGTGGCAAGCAGAGCCGATCAGTGGCATCTCATCGCAGGCGACAGCAAGACAGGTTATCAGGACACTGATCATCAGTGCCCTGATTACAATAAAGCACACCAGTGCCAGCAATCAGTGCCCACCAGTGCCAGCAATCAGTGCCCACCAGTGCCAGCAATCAGTGCCCATTAGTGATACCAGTCGGTGCTGGCTTTCAGTGCCCATCAGTGTCGCTTATCAGTGCTGCCCATCAATGCCCATCAGTGATGTCCATCAATGCCCATCAGTGCCACCCATGAATGCCCATCAGTGCCCACCAGTGCCGCCTATCAGTGCTCATCAGTGCCACCTATCAGTGCCCATAAGTGTAGCATATTAGTGCCTCCTCATCAGTGCTACCTAATCAGTGCCCATAAGTGCCGCCTCATCAGTACCCATAAGTGCCACCTCATCAATGCAGCCTATCAGTGCCCATCAGTGCAGCCTCATCAACGCACATCAGTGAAGGAGAAAAATTACTTAGTTTCTGTCAGTAAATTTTGTAAATAAGAAAAAACATTTTTTTTTCTCAAATTGTCAGGCTTTTTTTTGTAAAAAATAAAAAAAACTGTGGTGATTAAGTACCACCAAAAGAAAGCTCTTATTGTGTGAAGAATAAGATAAAAATGTCATGTGGGTACAGTGTTGCATGACCGCGCAATTGTCATCCAAAAATGGCATGGACAGGAAGGGGTGAAAGTGTCCAGTATTGAGGTAGTTAAAAAGGGACTCTGATCTAAAGGGGGACTTTTATGCCTGATGTATGGAGGGACTCCAATTATTCTGACTCCAATTGTTGTGATAGTGACTATCCCTTCTGAGACTTCTATGTCTGGCCTGAATATAGCAAAGACAATCGCTACCGACAGTCTTTGTCAGATAGGTGAACTCCTCAAACACTTGGCATCTGCAAATGCAATATGGTATGCAGAACATTGAGACATTACAAGATGTGATACAATTGATATTCAAGCATTTAAGGTGGTCAAAATGAGTATTTCCTGGCCCCAACGTGGGTGTCTTGAGGGAGGATTACAGAAACTTACACACAAGGAAAAGGAAATGACTTTTTAAGAAGGTGAAGGAAACAATGAAAATAACATGCAATACAAACAATGGTCACCAGGTGGCAGCATAATCAAAACAATTAACCACCTCAAGGTGGCACTTATACCCCCTTCCTGCCCAGGCCATTTTTCAGCTTTCAGCGCTGTCACACTTTGAATGACAATTGCGCGGTCATGCAACACTGTAACCATGTGAAATTGTTATCATTTTCTTCACACAAATGGAGCTTTCTTTTGGTGGTATTTAATCACTCCCGGGTTTTTTATTTCCCCCCCCCCCCCAAAAAAAAAACAATTTTTCTTAGTTTCTGTGAGTAAATTTTGTAAATAAGTAATTTTTCTCCTTCACTGATGGGCGCTGATGAGGTGGCACTGATGGGCACTGATAGGCTGCACTGATGGTCACTGATGAGGTGGCACTGATGGGCACTGATGAGGTGGCACTGATGGGCACTGATAGGCTGCACTGATGGGCACTGATGAGGTGGCACTTATGGGCACTGATTAGGTGGCACTGATGAGGATGCACGAATATGCCGCACTTATGGGCACTGATAGGTGGCACTGATATGTGGCCTTGATGAGCACAGATAGGCGGCACTGGTGGGCACAGATAGGCGGCACTGGTGGGCACAAATAGGCAGGACTGGTGGGCAGAGATAGGCGGCACGGATAGTCGTCACTGATGGGCACTAATGGGCATTGATGGATGGCATTGATGGGCAGCAGTGATGAGCATTGATGGGCAGCAGTGATGAGCATTGATGGGCAGCAGTGATGGGCATTGATGGGCAGCACTGATAGCCAGCATTGACTGGCATCACTAATGGCCACTGATTGCTGGCACTTGTGGGAACAGATTGGTGGCAATTGTGGGCACTGATTGGCATTGATTGCTGGCAGTGGTGGGCAATCATTGCTGGCACTGGTGGGCACTTAATTGTGCATACCTAGCTGTCCCCTGTGAGGAGATGCCACTGATCGGCTCTCCTCTACTCACACTCTGTCAGTGTGAGGTGAGGAGCGCCGATTACCGGCATCTCCATGTTTACATGTGACACAGCCGATCACATGGTTAAAGAGCCGCGGTCGCTCTTTATCGGCGTCGCGCCATGTCCAAGCAACAGGGCGCATCCGCGATAGTGGTCGTTCCGGGAGGCCATCATATGACTTCCACCCAGAACGAGAGCCGCAAAGCCCAGCTGTCATTTGACGGTGGGCGGGCGGCAAGTGGTTAACCAGAGTACAGCATAGGCTGTATACAAAAAATTATACTGATGGAGGACTCTAATGTAAAAGGAGCCTCTCATACAAGGGGGGTCTCCTCATATGAATGGGGATGTAAAGGTAGCTAACGTATCACTGCCTTGCCGCCTGAAAAGCATATTTAATGGAAAAGCTTAATTTCCTGTAAATAATTGTGCTGAGTATTGTACATGTCTGTTGGACTCGTGCAGGTCATATTTAAAAGTTTAAACAAGTATTTTTTTCTAGAAAATTAATAAATTTGTATTTTTTGCTAGAAAATTATTTAGAACCCCCCAAACATTATACAATTTTTTTTTAGCAGAGACCCTAGAGAATAAAATGGCGATCGTTGTAATATTTTATGTCACACTGTATTTGCGCAGCTGTCTTTCGAAAGCAATTTTTTTGGAATAAATACACTTTTTTAAATAAAAAAAAACAAAACAGTAAAGTTAGCCCAATTTTTTTGTATAATGTAGAATATGATGTTATGCTGAGTAAATAGATACCAAACGTGTCATGCTTTAAAATTGCGCACGCTCGTGTAATTGTGACAAACTATGGTACTTCCAAAATCTCCATAGGTGACGCTTTAAAATTTTAGCAGGTTTTTTTTACAGGTTACCTGTTACAGAGCAGGTCTAGTGCTAGAATTATTGCTCTCACTCTAACGATTGCGGTGATACCTCACATGTGTGGTTAGAACACCATTTACAAATGTGGGTGCGACTTATGTATGCGTTCGCTTCTGTGCGTGAGCATGGAGGGATGGGGCGCTTTATATATTTTTTTTTTCCTTATTTTTTTTACTTTTTATTTTTTTTCTACACTGTCCCTTTATTTTTATTTTTATCACTTTTATTCCTATTACAAGGAATGTAAACATCCCTTGTAATAGAAATAAGCATGGCAGGTCCTCTTTATTGAAAGATCTGGGGTCAAAAAGACCCCAAATCTCTCATTTACCTTTAAAAGCAAAAAAAATTAAGGCCGTGAGGTGGAAGTGACGTTCAACGTCACTCTGGTCCTCCAAGAGTATAGAGTCGAGTGGGGGCCACCTTGCCCTAACTCGACTGCCCATCCCTCCAGCAGATTGGATCATTTCTGCCTTTACCGATCTCTCCGGTAAGTGGGGAAATGACAGGGAAGCGGCGGGGGGGGGGGGGACCTCTCTCGACGCCTCTAAATGTGATCTTGCAGTGAATGCGCCACTGAGACCACTTTTGTTTTGTAGACAATCGCCAACAGAACAAGGGGATACCGGGGTTATGGCAGCTAATTTAGCGTCAAAGTTATGACGTAAATGTACTGTGTGTGGTCGTCAAGTGGTTAAGACCCTTCCACTGTTGGCACAATCTGGCCACACCCAGCAATCTGCACAGTGCATGTTTAGCTTTATGAAGTTAGAAGAAAAGAAGTTTAACCTTAAACTTCGTAGAGGGTTCTTTACGGCGAGGATGTGGAATTCCCTTCCATAGGCGGTGGTCTCAGCGGGGGGGCATTGATAGTTTAAAGAAACTATTAGATAAGCACCTGAACGACCGCAACATACAGGGATATACAATGTAATACTGACATATAATTACACATAGATTGGACTTGATGGACTTGTGTCTTTTTTTAACCTCACCTACTATGTAACTATTTAAGATTTTTTTGTTGGTATGGTGGGGTGTTAAATGATGACCATGTGTAGGTGGCTGCAGTGTGTAGCATGGCTTTCCTTTGTTGCATGTTTACACTGGGGCCAAACTAAAGCCTTGTACACACGATCGGATTTTCCGACAGGAAATGTTCGATGTCAGGCTTTTGGTGGAAAATCTGACCGTGTGTATGCTCCATCGGACAATTGTTGTCGGATTTTCCGAGGACAAATGTTGGATAGCAGGTTTTAACATTTTCAGCGAACAAATGTCTGTTGTCGGATTTTCCGAGCGTGTGTACACAAGTCCGTTGGACAAAAGTCTAAAGTACAAACACGCATGCTAGGAAGCAAGGACGAGCTGGAAGCGGTCGGTCTTGTAAACTAGCATTCGTAATGGAGAATTAACATTCATGACGTGGCAAATTATGAAATCTCCAAATGCAGTGCACATTCTTTTTTTCTTTAATGGGATAATAATGAAGCTGCTTTGCTGGTGATACTGATGGAGTTATTGCAAACAAATGTTCAAAGGCTTTTTTATATTTAGAATAATAATATTATGCTTTTTTTTTTTTGCAAGTTACCACAACACCATTATCCCCTAGTTTTTAAGATCAAAGATACAACTATATTGGTGTCCCTTGTTAATTTTACATTGTATTTTTTAAAGTAACTGCCTACTCCCAAACTTTGAAGTAAAACACAGAGCCAAGTATTATTCTACAAATTTTTTTTATTGTGCATAGAAAAAAGAAAACAAATAAAATTAGACATGCTACCTGCCAATAGAACTTAACCAAAAAGTGCATTCTATGCATCCAAAAATATAGAAAATATCATGTCAAAGCAATAACTCTAAGACCAATTACTTAATAACACGTTATCCCCTCTGATTCGGCAGCATGTCTGGTTGACGAACGGAAACGAAATGAAAAGCACGAAATGAAAAGCGCGAAATGAAAAGCGCCAATCAACACTCACCAAACTTCTACTAACACGAATTTAGCAGAAGGAGCCCAAAGGGTGGTGCTAAAGAGCTGAAAAACATCGTAGTACGTCACTACGTTCGGGATTGTTGGCCAACAATTGTGTGGCCGTGTGTATGCAAGACAAGTTTGGGCCAACGCCCTTTGGACAAAAGTCTGCGGTTTTGTTGGCCAACAATCCGATCGTGTGTACGGGGCTTTACAGTAAGTTCCCTGTGCATAGGTCCACTGCATTCAGAAAATGCCATAGAATAATTTGAAAATATTAAAAAAAAAGCAGCATACCTTTCTTTTAGATGTTCTATTCTGAATCCTCAAGGTAAGATCCTCCAAACTCTCCTTGTTAATGTAAATGAGAGGGCTGAGCAGTTGTGTTTGCCAGGTAGATCTTCATTTTCAGTTGTAACTAGATTTAAAGATCATCTGTTCCTTTTTTTTTTTTTTTTTTTTTAAATTACCGTCAAAGTAAAAGGAGGACCCTCTCCCCCTAAAACAGTATTTTGTAATTATTATTTATTTTTAGTTGTTTGCATTGCTATATGTCCCCCAGGGCAGTGCCCAGCTCTCCCATGCCCTTTGTTTTACAATCCCCTGATTATTAGCCTTAAAAATGTCCAGAACTGATTTTCCAGATTCATCCTCTATAGACTTTGATAGGTTTGGATTTAAGTTTGCAGTTTTTGAGATTTACAATGGGTTCAATGAGCAGTCTAGGAACCGAACTCGAACACATTCTCTCATTCCTAGTAAGAAATTATGTTCCATAGGTGTGCATTTATCCCCTTGTTTTCATTTACGGTGTACCTATTTTAATATCATTTCTGTCCCATTTCAGCAATGTTCCATCCCTTTTTTGTACATGTTGCGTTGAATAAGGTACACCACATCACCGGAGGTGCAGATGTATGATCCTGTATTTTGAGGGTTCCTTTTTGCGTGTGTGTGTGTGACACCTATTAATGGATTGATGTGGCTGCATTTGTTATCCCAGGGTTTTGTTTGCATCTCTGTGTGTGAATGACGTTTCCTGCTGATTAATTTATGTCTGATGTTGGGTGGTTGCCTGAAGGCCAGCTTTTATTTCTGGCTTTTATTAACCCTGGATACAGTATGTGTTGTTTTCCCCAGAGATTGTTGTCTTTGCAGATTCGTTCTTAACATTTTGCTAAACCTTTCCGTATCAATACTGCTTGGATCAAGAAGAAGGAGACACCACAAAAAGCTTGCTCTGAAAACATAACTGTTAGTACAAATTTTGTATTATATTATTTTGTAATATTTAACCACTTAAGGACCGAGCATCTTTTTGAGATGTGTTGTTTACAAGTTAAAAACAGTTTTTTTTGCTATATGGTAAATATCTCCTAAACCGTGCATGTTTAGGAGATGTTTCCAGTACCTACAGATAAGCCTTAATGTAGGCTTACCTGTAGGTAAAAGTGGTGTTTAACCACTTAAGGACGGGGCCTCTTTTTTAGATGTGTTGTTTACATGTTAAAAATATTTTTTTGCTAGAAAATTACTTAGAACCCCCAAACATTATACATTTTTTTTCTAACACCCTAGAGAATAAAATGGCAGTTGTTGCAATACTTTCTGTTGCGCAACGGTCTTACAAGCGAAAAAAAAATACACTTTTTTGAATTAAAAAATAAGACAACATTAAAGTTAGCCCAATTTTTTTTTTTATATTGTGAAAGATAATGTTACGCCGTGTAAATTGATACCCAACATGTCATGCTTCAAAATTGCGCCCGCTCGTGGAATGGGAACAAACTTTTACCCTTAAAAATCTTCATAGGCGACGTTTAAAAAATTCTGCAGGTTACATGTTTTAGGTTACAGAGGAGATCTAGGGCTAGAATTATTGCTCTCACTCTACTGATCGTGGCGATACCTCACATGTGTGGTTTGAACACCGTTTTCATATGCGGGAGCTACTCACGTATGCATTCGCTTCTGCATGGGAGCTCGGCGGGACGGGGAGCGTTTAAAAACATTTTGCTTATTTATTTTACATTTTTTTTTTTTTTTACACTGTTTTAAAAAAAAAAAAAAATGGTGTCACTTTTATTCCTATTACAAAGAACATCCCTTGTAATAGAAAAAAAAGCATGACAGGACCTCTTAAATATGAGATCTGTGGTCAAAAAGACCTCAGATCTCATATTTACACTTAAATGCAATAAAAAAATTGTCATTTAAAAAAATGGGCCTTTAAGAGCTGTGGGCGGAAGTGACATTTTGACGCCCAGACAGGGTGAAGATCCGATTGCCTCCACCGCTGCCGACGAATCAGGTAAGCGGTGGAGGGCACCGGAGAGTGGCGAGAGGGAGAGCCCCTCTCCCGCCGCCAATAAAAGTGATCTCGCAGGGAATGCGCCGCAGAGATCACTCTTATCAGAAACTGGACCGTCGGCTGAGTGCGAGGATACCAGGTTATGGCAGCTAGCTGCTGCCATAACAACGATATCCCCCATCAAAGTTAGGGCGTATATCCGCGTGTGGCAGTCCGGAAGTGGTTAAAAAAATAATAAAAATGTTGTAAAAAAAATAATAAATATCGCGGACAGTTTTTAAAACTATTGCCGACCATCCACAGTTTATATATACCTCATTACTTGTGAGGGCAAGATGGCACCCGCTCCCTTGGAGGAGCGACCTCCGATGTCACTTCTGGTTCCTGAGCTTGAAGAGATGATTTTTTTTATAATAATAATAATAAATATATATATATATATATATATATTTTTTAAATCGCCTCATCCCTCTGTGCTCACGTGCCGAAACAAGCTTCACCCACTGGCCTGCTCGGTCCCTGGCTTGACACACAAGGCTGCTCTGCAAGCGTCACCTCCGCTGTCTGGGTCCCTGGCTTGATACCCACTGAAGTTTCCTGATTCTTCACCATCCCGGTTGGTGAGAATTCTGCTCCAGAACTTTCTTCAGCTACTCACTGTGGTCCCTGGTAATAAGGTGGTTGGTCCCTTAGTGGCGACAGTTTCCCCTCTACCTCCCACCACAGGAAAACCATCAATTCTTGTTGGACTGCAAGCCGCAATCCCAACCCTGCGCTGCTCTCTTGCTTCTGGATAGGCCCTCAGACAGCCTAGTAGCCAGATGTGCCCGGGATAGGCCCAAACTCCAGCCTAGCAGCCCGGGCTATACAACACACATCAACCTAGACAGCACAGAACACTGATCACCTGACTCCACCCAAATATATAGGTTCTCCCAGCACCTAATCTGTCTTTGCTTTGCCCTTCTCTTATCTAATGTCACCAGTAGGGATGAGCTTCGAGTTCGAGTCGAACATGAGTCGAACATCGGCTGTTCGCCAGTTCGCCCAACAGCGAACAATTTGGGGTGTTCGCGGCAAATTCAAATGCTGCGGAACACCCTTTAAAAGTCTATGGGAGAAATCAAAAGTGCTAATTTTAAAGGCTTATATGCATGGTATTGTCATAAAAAGTGTTTGGGGACCTGGGTCCTGCCCCAAGGGACATGGATCAATGCAAAAAAAAGTTTTAAAAACGGGAGCAGTGATTTTAATAATGCTTAAAGTGAAACAATAAAAGTGTAATATCCCTTTAAATTTTGTACCTGGGGGGTGTCTATAGTATGCCTGTAAAGGGGCGCATGTTTCCCGTGTTTAGAACAGTCTGACAGCAAAATGACATTTCAAAGGAAAAAAAGTCATTTAAAACTACTCGCGGCTATTAATGAATTGCCGGTCCGGCAATACACATAAAAGTTCATTGATAAAAACGGCATGGGAATTCCCCACAGGGGAACCCTGAACCAAAATTAAAAAAAAAAAAATGACATGGGGGTCCCCCTAAATTCCATACCAGGGAACCCCGGCCAAATCTAAAAAAAAAAAATGTCGTGGGGTCCCCCTCAAAATCTATACCAGACCCTTCAGGTCTGGTATGGATTTTAAGGGGAACCCCGCGCCAAAATTAAAAAAAAAAAATGGCGTGGGGTCCCCCCAAAAATCCATAGCACGCAACCTGGCAGGCCGCAGGAAAAGAGGGGGGGACGAGACCGTACCGTACCAGGCCACATGCCCTCAACATTGGGAGGGTGCTTTGGGATAGCCCCCCAAAACACCTTGTCCCCATGTTGATGGGGACAAGGGCCTCATCCCCACAACCCTTGCCCGGTGGTTGTGGGGGTCTGCGGATGGGGGCTTATCGGAATCTGGAAGCCCCCTTTAACAAGGGGACCCCCAGATCCCGGCCCTCCCCCCTGCGTGAAATGGCAAGGGGGTACAAAAGTACCCCTACCATTTCACAAAAAAACTGTCAATAATGTTAAAAATGACAAGAGACAGTTTTTGACAATTCCTTTATTTAAAAGCTTCTTCTTTCTTCTATCTTCTTTCTTCTATCTTCCTTCGGTTTCTTCCTCCATCTTCTTCTGGTTCTTCCTCCGTTGTTCTCGTCCAGCATCTTCCTCCGTGGCATCTTCTTATCTTCTTCTCCTCGGCCGCTCCGCATCCATGATGGCATGGAGGGAGGCTCCCACTGTGTGACGCTTCTCTCTTCATCTTCTTCGCTTCATCTTCTTCTCTTCATCTTCTTCTCGGGCCACTCCGCATCCATGATGGCATGGAGGGAGGCTCCTGCTGTGTGACGCTTCTCCTCTTCTGACGGTTCTTAAGTAACGGGGGATGGGGCCACTCAGTGACCCCGCCCCCCTCTGACGCACAGGGACTTGACAGGGACTTCCCTGTGGCATTCCCCGTGACGTCAGAAGGGGACGGGGTTACGTAACGGGTGACCCCGCCCCATCTGACGTCACGGGGAATGCCACAGGGAAGTCCCTGTCAAGTCCCCGTGTGTCAGAGGGGGCAGGGCCTGCCCCCCGTTATTTAAGAACCGTCAGAAGAGGAGAAGCGTCACACAGCGGGAACCTCCCTCCATGCCATCATGGATGCGGAGCAGCCCGAAAAGAAGATGAAGAGAAGAAGATGAAGAGAAGAAGATGAAGAGAAGAAGATGAAGAGAAGAAGATGAAGAGAAAAAGATGAAGAGAGAAGCGTCACACAGCGGAAGCCTCCCTCCATGCCATCATGGATGCGGAGCGGCCCGAGGAGAAAAAGATAAGAAGACGCCGCAGAGGAAGATGCCGGACAAGAACACCGGAGGAAGAACCAGAAGAACCAGAAGAACCAGAAGAAGATGGAGGAAGAAACTGAAGAAAGATAGAAGATAGAAGAAAGAAGATAGAAGAAGGAAGAAGCATTTAAATAAAGGAATTGTCAAAAACTGTCTCTTGTCATTTTTAACATTTTTGACAGTTTTTTTGTGAAATGGTAGGGGTACTTTTGTACCCCCTTGTCATTTCACACAGGGGGGAGAGCTGGGATCTGGGGGTCCCCTTGTTAAAGGGGGCTTCCAGATTACGATAAGCCCCCCCACCCGCAGACCCCCACAACCACTGGGCAAGGGTTGTGGGGACGAGACCCCAAAGCACCCTCCAAATGTTGAGGGCATGTGGCCTGGTACGGTTCAGGAGGGGGGGCCGCTCTCTCGTCCCCCCCCTCTTTTCCTGCGGCCTGCCAGGTTGCGTGCTCGGATAAGGGTCTGGTATGCATTTTTGGGGGGACCCCACTCCTTTTTTTTTTTATTGTGGCGCGGGGTTCCCCTTAAAATCCATACCAGACCTGAAGGGTCTGGTATAGATTTTGAGAGGGACCCCACGCCATTTTTTTTTTATTTTGGCGCGGGGTTCTCCTTAAAATCCATACCAGACCTGCAGGGTCTGGTATAGATTTTGAGGGGGACCCCACGCCATTTTTTTTTTTTTAATTTTGGCCGGGGTTCACCTTAATATCCATACCAGACCTGAAGGGCCTGATATGGAATTTAGGGGGACCCCCCACGTCATTTTTTTTTTTAAATTTTGGTTTGGGGTTCTCCTGTGGGGAATTCCCATGCCGTTTTTATCAATGAACTTTTATGTGTATTGTCGGACTGGCAAATCATTAATAGCCGCGAGTAGTTTTAAATGACTTTTTTTCCTTTGAAATGTCATTTTGCTATCAGACTGTTCTAAACACGGGAAACATGCGCCCCTTTACAGGCATACTATAGACACCCCCCAGGTACAAAATTTAAAGGGATATTACACTTTTATTGTTTCACTTTAAGCATTATTAAAATCACTGCTCCCCCAAAAAACTGCTATTTTTAAAACTTTTTTTTGCATTGATCCATGTCCCCTGGGGCAGGACCCAGGTCCCCAAACACTTTTTATGATAATAACTTGCATATAAGCCTTTAAAATTAGCACTTTTGATTATTCATGTTCGTGTCCCATAGACTTTAATGGTCGAACAAATTTTTTGCCTGTTCGCAAGTTCTGGTGCGAACCGAACAGGGGGGTGCTCGGCTCATCCTTAGTCACCAGGTACCTGGCCACCCAGTGGCAGAAGAGAGAAGTGCAACAATTCTAGACTTAGGGTGAACTCAATTGATCCTTAACAATTAGCCAAGGTAGCTATACCTGGCAGGTAAATTTAGGAGCAACCCTGCCTAAACACCAGGGTGCTACATCTACATTCCTTGTATTAGGAATAAAAGTGATCCAAATTTTTATTTAAAAGGGACAGTGTAAAAATAAAAAGTAAAATAAATAAGAATTTTTCTTTTTAAAGAGCCCGTCCCTCTGTGCTCGTGCGCAAAAGCAAACACATATGTAAGTCATGCTCACATATGTAAACGGTGTTCAAACCACACATGTGAGTTATCAACGCGATCATTAAAGTGAGACCATTAATTATTTTCCAAGACCTCCTTTGTAGCTCAAAACTGGTAACCTGTAGAAATTTTTAAACGTCGCCTATGGAGATTTTTAAGTGCCAAAGTTTGTCGCCATTCCATGAGCGGGCGCAATTTTGAAGCATGACATGTTGGGTATCAATTTACTCAGCATAACATTATCTTTCACAATATAGAAAAAATTGGGCTAACTTTATTGTTTTCTTATGTTTTAATTAAAAAAAGTGTATTTTCTTTTTCCAAACAAATTGCGTTTGTAAGACATCTGCGCAAATACTGTGTGACATAAAGTATTGCAACGTTCTCCATTTTATTCTCTAGGGTGTCTGAAAAAAATATATATAATGTTTGGGGTTCTAAGTAATTTTCTAGCAAAAAAAATGATTTTAACTTGTAAACAATAAGTGTGAAAAGGCACGGTCCTTAAGTGGTTAAACTTGTAAACAAAAAGTTCCACAAAAGGCTTGGTCATCAACTGGTTAACTGTAAGTGCATTAATACAACTACAATCACCTTATTCATGTGGTGAAACAATCTGTACTGTAACCACCAATGGGTCACAGTCCATGTTCTCTCACACACCAAGTATAATTCCAGTTTATTGATTATAACATATCAGTAGAGCACATCTGCTTGTATGAAGTATGCTAACAAGTGCACTTCATTCATCACAGATGTCACATTTCCTTTGATGGTGTGCCGATAGGGCATTAGATGAGTGCTGCTAAGCACAATGTTTTCAAACCTCTTTGTATTCTAAGAACTCCAACTAGCCAAACATTTGTCATGCTAGGTGTTGGACCACATTATTACTTCCTTGCCATGTGTTTTTTTTTTTCCTGTCCTGCTATTAGGGCCGCAGACTGGCTGGTATCTTTTATCAAAGGACTTCTAAACTGAGACAACCGGTTTAAGGGCTTCAATGAGCAACCAGCATCCACCTAATCCTTTTAATTCCCAAGGGAGCCCAACAGATTCCTTTTACAAGTTTGTCTCTGAATTTAATCCAGGTAAACAGCTTAAAACAGCAGGGGTGTCTTTCCTAGTGCAGGTTTATTACTATAAAGCCAGAACAGTACCACCTATAACTGTAGGCTGCAAAGTGCCATTTTCACATCCTTTATTGTAATTTAAACCACACTCTACAGTTATGGAAGAAAAAAAAGAAAAAGAAAAACCCCACATATATATTTTATGATCAATCATGTCAAATTTCAGTAAAGAGCAGTCTATAGTGTTATTTTATATGGCATATGTTTCTAAATGGTGTTACTAAACGGTCATTTAGTCACAGTTTTTAAAGTAAGCCTTCATGGGATATAACATTGGGGAGGACAACGTCGTAAATAAGGCTAATCTGGTGATTTGATTATGTAATCTTTTCATTTGAATCACAATTTGTTTGTGAATGTGGAGACACATTTTTGGATATTCAAAGTCAAGTAATTTAAAGTGATTGTAAGGGTTCCTTTTTTTATTTTTTTAAATAACAAACATGTCATACTTACCTCCACTGTGCAACTCGTTTTGGCCCCAAACCTCGTCTTCTAGGGTCCCCCGGCGGCTCTCGTGGCTCCTCCCCACATCAAATAACCCCCTAGGAGAAGCGCTCTCCCAAGGGGGTTACCTTGCGGGCAGGCTCCTGAGTCCAGCATTGTATGACTCAGCCCCACCCCTCATCATTGCATTTAATTGACAGCAGCGGGAACCAATGGCTGCGCTCAGGGCCGGACTTTCCATTGGGTTTGACGGGGCTCAAGCTCATGGGCCCCGGCCAATAGGGGGCCCCGCCAGCCCCACCCATTCCGAAAGGCACCGAGAGGCCCTGAAAGCTGCCGGGGGCGGCCGAGAGCGGACGAAAACCGGCGAAAGCCGCCGAGAGTGGCCGAAAGCCGGCTCTGTATCTTGGCGCTGCCATTTTTAAACTGAAAGGCTGCAATGACACTGGAGCAAGGCTACACTGACAAGTCTGCAAATGACACTGGGGCAAGGCTACACTGACACTGACAAGGCTACACTGACACTGGGTAAGGCTGCAGATGGACACTGATAAGGCTGCATTGATGGGCATTTAAACGTAAGTTTTTTTCCTTAAACTTCCTGTCTAAAAGTTTTTTTCCCTAAAATTCCCTTCTAAACTTAGGCTGCGTGTTATACGCCGGAACGTGTTATACGCCGATAAATACGGTAATTATCATTTTATCCATTTTTATTGATTTTATTAATCGTGGACCCAGGACGAATACCAGTACAGTATCCCCCACTTATACACTTATATATTATCTTCTTTTGTGAGTAGCCATTTGGCTGTTTTGTCTTGTCCAATTAAACAGAAGTTCTTTAATACTGCACTGAGTCTGGCGCACCTTGTCCTTTTCTGTTTCTGTTATAGAGCTGTGCATATGTATAGAAGGGTAGGGCCCGAAAGTGACTCAAGCCCAGGGGCCCTCACCACCCTAAGTCCTGCCCTGGCTGCACTGCTATCAATCTATCCAATCAAGAGCCAAAAACCCCCGGCAGAGAGACGGTGCGCCCCCGCTGGGTCAAGTTCCAGGGCTCAGGTAAGTAAAATGGGGGGGCTGGGGGGGGCGGTTACTGCCAGGTGTTTTTTCACCTTAATGCTTAGGATGCATTAAGGTGAAAAAACACAAAGGTTTACAACCCCTTTTAAGAATTGAGGCAAGACTGAGCAAGGCTGCACACACACAAATGTAAATTTGAAAAATACAATGCGCTGATAGAGAAATGATTCACAGATGTCTTTAAATGTGTCCGTTTTGTGAATCAGTGCACACAGCTGGGGCTGCGGCTGCGTTAGCGCTAAGGTGGTGCCCGGTTTTGCGGCACTTTAGCGCTGTTTGCGCGGCGCTTTTTGGCCGCTCGTGGGGTTCCTTTAACCTTGAAGAAGGGGTTAAAAATGCCCGTGTTGCGGTGCTTCTGAAGCGCTTTTCAGGCGCTTTGGAATTGCTGCCTATTCTTTTTAATAGGCGGGGCGTTTTGGGGGCACTAAATACAGCGCTCATGAACTGCCCCAAAGATGCTGCTTGCAAGACTTTTCCTAACGTCCCGCAAGCGCACCGCCCCAGTGTGAAAAGACACGCTGAAATGAATGGGAGGCGGTTTTCAGGCACTATTTAGAGGCTATGTCTAGCGCTAAAATGCCTGAAAACCGCCTCAGTGCGAAAGGGGTCTAAAGTAAAATTAATCTCTCACAAAAGAATGCTTAAAGGCTCATTTATAGCAGAAAGTGGACATTGTTGTTATCTCTTTGCTATAAACTGCTAGTTTACTCAAAGTGATTGTAAATGCTCACTTTTTTAAAATTGGGTCACTCGGCGGGGGGGGGGGGGGGACGGGAGCACCAGCGGGGGACCTGAGAAGAGCCCCCTGCTTACTCTGGGGGCACTTGTGCATGCTCACTCCCAAGCAGGTTCTGTGTGTCAATGGACACACAGAGCGCAGCTCAGCCCCATCCTCATTCTCTCCTCACTGGCTATGATTGACAGCAGCACGAGCCAATGGCAAATTATTTTAAATTGGATGTTGAATCACTATATAAATAAATAAAAGCTGATTATTGTAAGTACCCCTTCAAGTAGTAGATGGTTTGTCTCAACCCTGTAACTGCTACAAAACAACAGTCTTACTGGCTAGATCACCAGATGAAGATAAAGGAAAGAAAGCTTAAAAAATAGAAAACAAATGCAGCCATCACATCTAAGAATTGTTAAGCTGCTGTAAAATAAACGTTTGCTTTGGGGTGTAATACTGCTTTACGTGTTTTGGTTTTAGTATTGATAACCTTTAAAGTGGTTGTAAAAGCAGAAGATTTTTCATCTTAAAACCTTTCTATGCATTAAGATAAAAAAACCTTTTGTGTGCAGTAGCCCCACTAATACTTACCTGAGCCCCGTCTCGATCCATCGATGTTGCACAAGAGACTCGGCTGTCTGGGACTCTCCCTCCTGATTGGCTGAGACACACAGCGGGCGCCATTGGCTCCCGCTGCTGTCAATCTAAGTTAATGAGCAAATCAGAGGAGAGAGGGGGCTGCTCTGTGCAAAACCATTGCACAGAGAAGGTAAGTATACCATGTTTGTTATTTTTAAATTAAAAAAAAAAAAAAAAAAAAAAAACAAGATTTTAGTATCACTTTAATCTCACAGTTTATTAACAAGTCCATTTGCACTAGGAGCACAACCCACATCTATTCAGCTTTTTTAAAGTGGGGTCGACTTAACATTGAATAAACATTTGTTCTTCTATGCAAAGTCCAAGCATTGCGGTAATGCAATGTTTAACTTTTTTCTATATTATTATATTATATAAAGGATGTGGTTAATCTTGAGTGTGCATCTGGGTGCAAAGAGCAATAAACCGGGCACAAACACCACTTACCTCCAGGTACAGCTGTTTAAGCAGACCAGGATCAAGGCTACCACTGGTAAGAACTCTGCTGCCTATTCTGATGTCACTCAGTGCCTAAGAAACCCACTGAAAGCAAAGGTGTCTCAGTTAAAGGGGTTGTAAACCTTTGTGTTTTTTCACCTTAATGCATCCTACGCTTTAAGGTAAAAAAACACCTGGCAGTGACCGGCCCCCAGCCCCCCGTTTTACTTACCTGAGCCCTGGAACTTGACCCGGCGGGAACGCACTGTCTCTCTGCCTGGTGTCCTCGGCTCTTGATTGGATAGATTGATAGCAGTGCAGACTTTGGCTCCTGCTACTGTCAATCAAATCCAATGATGCAGGCGCCGGGGGGCGAGGCCGAGTCATACATTTGGCGGCTATGGACGCCAAAAGCTGGACACGGGAGCACGCCCGCAAGATAACCCCATTGGGAGAGCTTCTCCTAGGGGGTTATCTGATGTGGGGAGGAGCTGCAAGAGCCACCGGGGGACCCCAGAGGACGAGGTTCGGGGCCACTCTGTGCAAAACGAGCTGCACAGTGGAGGTATGTATGATATGTTTGTTATTTTAAAAAAACATAAATTAAAATTATTATTTATTTTTATTTATTATGCAGGATTTATATAACGCCGACAGTAAGTGTAAGTGTAAACACAGGCAGGGGAAGTGATGTTATCTCCCCTCATGGAACTCTTTTCGTTCCAGAAAGGAGAGGAGACATCTCACAGTAAGTTTCACCAACACTAAACTAACACCAATACATGTACGTACACTTGTCACCCCCCCCCCCCGATCGCCCCCAGTTAACCCCTTCACTCCCTGTCACGGTGTCACCCAGTTCAGTTGTCAGATTTTTCACTGATCACTGTACTGGTGTCATTTGTGACACTAATCTGTGTTAGGGAAGTTAGTGGTAGGGTACCCCCCTAACAGCCCCTAGACCCCCTAATAAAGGCTTAACCCCTCGGTCACTAGTGATCACTGTATTAGTGTTATGAGTAACGCTGTTAGTTAGTTATTTTTTTTTTTTCGTCAGGGCACCTGCCGTATATTACCTAAATAAAGGTTTATCCCCCTGATCACCCAGTGGGCAGATTTTAGCGTCATTTAGGGTCTGTGTCGCGTCAGATTAGTGCCAGTAGCGCTAACACCCACGCCCGCACCATACACCTCTCTTAGTAGTATAGTGTCTGAACGGACCAGTATCTTTGATCTGATCAGATCTATACTAGCATCCCCGGTAGTTTAGGGTTCCCAAAAACACAGTGTTAGCGAGATCAGCCAAGAAACCTGTGAACGCTAACAAGTTTTTTGGTAGCATTTGAAGCAGTCGCTGACAGTCACATGCTCTTTTTTCCTGTGATTCTCACTAGTTGTAACAGTAAATTTAGAGGCCAAAATGTCCAATTGAAGGTACACTAGTGAAGAGGCCTACACATTTCTGAGCATGACAGATGATAGTGAAGAGGAAGTCACCCATCTGTCAGATTCAGGCTCAGAATATGATCCTGTTGACAGCGGTGGCACCCTGACAGATAGCTCTGACGATGGAGTAGTGGTCCCTGCAAAGGTCAGGAGTACCCAACCCCATTCTTCTGCTGTTTTTGAGGTGGAAGAACCACAGGGCTCTCATATGGAGCAGAGAGCCAGTACTAGTGCCGCTCATCCTTCTGGTGAACTGGCAAGCACCAGCGGCCTAGTACATCCTGGTCGTACATCCAGCACTGCAGTAACACTTGATAATGTGGCAAGTCCCATAAGTGCAGATCAAGCTGGTGAGGTGGCTAGCACAAGTAGTGTCCCACAGCCACCAAGAAGACAAAGACAGGCCCATCAAGCCAATAGTGCCCTTCCTGCTGCATTTGCCAATCCAAATTGGGAGCCCACCACTTCTGCAGTACCCATACTTCCCCCATTCACTGGCCAACCCAGAATTCAGTTGGAAACAGTTGATTTTACTTCCCCTGATTTTTATTCGCTGTTTTTCACGGAAGATTTGTCAGGAACCATGAAATCAGACCGAAGTACAGTTAAATTACACTTGTTTAAAAATAAAAGTAAAAAGAACAAACATAGTCAAAACATAGCCAAAGTTCAGTAACTGGAACAGATAGTCAGCCAAGCCAGAAGTCAGGGATCAAAGTAGTGGAACCGCAAGCAGGATCAAGGGATGTCAGCAAAGCCAGTCTTTAAACAGGAATGCAGAAGATGTTGCTTGTGATGTTGACTAAGGCGAAGGCAGAGCTCCTCTGGACTGGACGGCTTAAGTAGGCAGGACTGACGAGCAGGATATTAACAACAGCTGAGTAACTGTGGAGAGAGATGGGAGCTGGCAATTAGCCGACAGCTGAGCGGCCAGCTCAGAGAAGGAAGGGCTGAGCCCAGCCCTGACAGTACCCCCTCCTCGATGATCCCCCCCCTCGGAGGACCACCAGGCTTGAGGGGAAAACATCTATGGAAACCATGGAGGAGGACAGGGGCATGTACGTCCGAGGATGAGACCCAAGAGCGTTCCTCTGGACTGTACACTTTCCAATAAACCGAGGTGCGAACTTCAGTGAGGGAACACAAAGTCAGAGATTGCGAGATGACAGCCAGACCCTGTCCCCAACCTGGTAGAAAGGCGCAGACAAGCGTCTGTGGTCAGCATGAAGTCTGTGCCTATAATTAGCTTGACGCAAAGCCTCCTGGACTTGCGCTCAAGTGGAACGAAGGCCACGGAGATGCTCCTTTAACGCAGGAATACTCTGCGGAACAAACGAGTAAGGCAACATGGAAGGTTGGAAACCATAGTTCGCCATAAACGGGGACAATCGGGAAGCAGAATTCAAGGCACTGTTGTGAGAAAAATAGGTCTGACTAGTTGTTATGATGATCAGAAATATAGCAATGTAGGAATTGCTCCAAGGATTGATTGGCTCGTTCTGCGGCCCCATTAGACTGCGGGTGATCCGCAGAGGAAAAAGCAAGCTGAATTCACAACTGTGCACAAAAGGCTCACCAGAACCGGGCCACAAACTGACTACCCCTGTCTGAGACAATCACCTTGGGTAGCCCATGTAAGCGAAAGATCTCCCGAGCAAAAGAAGTAGGAAACTTCTTAAGTGGAATACAATGACACATCTTTGAGAACCGGTCAACCACCATAAGGATAACTGTGTTTCCCTGGGAGTTGGGTAACTCCACAATGAAATCCATAGACAGGTGGGTCCAGGGCCTCTCTCCATTGGGTATGGGTTGTAGGAGGCCCACTGGAAGGTGTCACGGAGTCTTACTCTGAGCACACACGGAACAGGTAGCTACGAAGACAGTTACATCAGCATGTAGACTAGGCCACCAGAATTGTTGGGAAATGGCCCAAACGAGTTGATTCTTCCCAGGGTGGCCAGCTGCTTTGGGAGAATGGTAAGTCTGGAGCACGGCAGCAAGGAGACTCCCTGGGACAAAGCAGCATGCACAAGGTTTCTCAGGAGGAGCATGGACCTGAGCAGCAAGAATTTTGTCACCCAAAGGAGAAGTGAGACTGGTGCGAACCGTAGCCAGAATACGATCAAGAGGAATCACAGGAACCAGAACCGACTCCAACATGGAAGTGGAGGAAAATTGTCGTGACAAGGCGTCAGCCCTTACATTCTTAGTACCGGGTAAGAATGAGACAGGGCGTGGCCTACACGACGCCGGAAGTGACGCTTGCGCTCCACCACAGCCTGTACTGCAACCAGGAAGTCAGAGATCGCTGCCTGGAAAGCTGAACCGGCTGAAGCTGACTATGGTGAAGTGCTGTGTCTAATGCTTCCTTTTGATGTGCTCTTTTGATTGCAACAACAATGTACGTATAATGTTTGAAGGGGGGTTTTTGTGTGATGTGAAGGATTTTTAATCAAATAAGCAGGATTACGCTATGTGCGCTTTTCTTTTGTTGTTTGGTGATTTGTAAGCCCTGACCGTCTTGGATTCCTCCGGAGGGTTGCTGACAGTGGCCGGTGGCTTGGATTTCTCCTTTCTTGGATGCTTATTGTTATTAGGCTTTTGGTGAGTTTAACCCCCTGAGGGGAGTGTGTTCTCACAGGGTGGAAATGGATGGATCGGTGGAAGGTGCACACTGAACTTCTACACTTTGATCACCTATGAACACTTTCTGAACCACTGCGCTTACTGCCCTTCTCTCTCAAAGGACTTTTTTTGCATGTGAAGTTGGCCACATTATCCTTTTTAGCTCAACACTAGCGCTGTTTTTAGTGTGTTTTAATGATCATTTTGCTGATTATGGTATGCCACTATTTATGATAAGAATGAGACAATGTAATTGAAACTTGACAAGAAAAGAGCACATCGTGCCCTTCTGGGAGAGAGGCGTTTAGCCTGAGACAAGAATGTGAGATTCTTATGGTCAGTAAGAATGAGAACTGGCACAGTGGTACCTTCGAGGAAATGTCTCCATTCTTTCAGGGAACAGCTCTCTGTCACCATCTCGTAATTGCACTCCGCAGGTGACAATTTCTTGGAAAAGTAGCCACAAGGATGCAGGTAGGACGTTGAGACAGAAGGGCGCTAACACCAGTCTTAGAAGCATCAACTTCAAGGATAAACGGTAACGTAGGATCAGGATGTGCCAACACAGGAGCAGAAACAAAGGCAGCCTTGAGACTCTCAAAGGCCTTAATGGACTCCAGAGACTAACTCTGTGGGTTACCATCCTTTCTGGTCATATCAGAGGCTTGACCAGAGACGAGAAGTTACCAATAAACTTCCGATAATAGTTGGCAAAGCCCAGGAAACACTGCAGAGGACGTAAACCCACGGGTCGGGGCCACTGCAGGACTGCCGAAAGTTTCTCTGGGTCCATCGAAAAACCAGCAGTGGAAATGACATAGCCCAGGAATTTAACCTGTTCACGATGAAACTCGCACTTCTCCAGTTTACAATAGAGGTGGTCTCTCTTCGTTTCTGAAGCACACGACAGACATCTGTGTGGTGGCTCTCCAGGGACTTGGCAAATATGAGGATATCATTGAGATAAACCACCACACATACCTGCAACAAATCTCAGAGGACATCGTTAATAAATTCCTAGAAAACTGCCAGGGCGTTACAAAGGCCAAAAGGCATTACGAGGTACCCATAATGGCCTGTTCTGGTATTAAATGCAGTTTTACACTCATCGCCCTCCTTAATCCTCACGAGATTGTATGCCCCTCTCAAATCAAGCTTCATGAAAATCGTTGCTCCCTTGAGGCGGTCAAATAACTCCGTAATCAACGGAATCGGATAGGCATTCTTAATGGTGAAACAATTGAGACCCCTATAATCAATACAAGGTCTCAGTTCACTACTCTTCTTCTTCACAAAGAAGAAACCAGCACCAGCAGGAGATGAGGATTTGCGAATGAAACCTTGAGGAAGTGCGTCTGCAACATACTCTTCCATGGCCTTATCCTCTAAGACCGACAAAAGGTAAACCCGGTGACGAGGGGATATGGCACCAGGTTGAATGTCAATTGCGCAGTCATATGGCCGGTGTGGAGGCAAACTACCGGCTTGACATTTGTCAAAGACATCACTAAAATCGTGGTACTCCTCTGGCAGGGAGGAGGGTGAGAGGTACGCAGGACCTTGGCTACCTTCTGGAAGTATGTCTCACTGCATTGTGGTGACCAGGAGAGAATCTCAGCACTGAGCCAATCAAAAGAGGGGTTGTGCTTCTGTAACCAAGGATAACCAATAACCAGCGGAAACTTAGGTGAGGAAATAATCCAATTCCAAGTTATCTCATGATGAAGAGCCCCTATGGCCATGGATAATGGAACTGTCTCATGAGTCACATGGGCAGGCAGTAGAGGTCTCCCGTCAAGAGCCTCAATGGCAAGTGGAGTGTCACGCAGCTGCAGTGGAATCAAGTGTTTCGATACAAAGGCAGCATCAATGAACAGGCCTGTAGCTCCAGAGTTGATTAGAGCCTGTATCTCAACGGACAACTCAAGAAAGGGTGACCGAAACCAGGGGCTTATCCTTCTGGATAACTGGGGATGAAACAACGCCACCTAAGGTCTGTCGGTGACAGGACCTCAAGGTTCGGGCGTTCCCTGGATGGGTGGGAGAAGACTTCAAAAAGTGACCTGCCTGGCCACAAAAAAGGCACAATCTCTCCCTCCTCCTAAAGGTTCTCTCATCGCAGAGAGACGCGTGAAACCCAAGTGCATGGGTTCCCCTTCACTGCCCGACTCTGTACCAGGAGGCATAGGAGGTGAGGGAGGCACGGGTGGGACTGCAAAGCTCGGAGACAAACGTACAGGAGGCTTGCGCAAGCACTCCTTAAAAGAGAGTCTTTTTTATCTGAGTCTGGAGTTGAGAATGGCAAACATGATCAACTTCTCCAGCTCAGTGGGTATATCTCGGGCTGCTATCTCATCCTTGATGGTATCCGAGAGATCATGAGAAAAAGCAACCTCTGCTGCCAGAGTACAGAATTCAAGTGCCTTTCGATGGACGTGAGGCACTTGGCAGCAAAAGCGGAGCATGCAGGAACGTCAAATACCCTTTTAAACAAAGCCACAAACTCAGGGTAACTCAAGACAACAGTTTTTTGCATCTCCCATAGAGGGTTTACCCAGGCCAAGGCTCTCTCAGAAAGCAAAGATATCACAAAACCTACTTTGCTTCTGTCCGTGGGAAACACCTGGGGCAGCATCTCAAAGTATATCTCAACCTGGCTGAGAAACCCTCTGCATTGGACTTGATCACCCTCAAATCACTGGGGAAGCAGAGCAGAACAAGATATACCTCTTATAGAGGTAAAACTCGAGGCAGGTGCCTGCACAGAGACTGGAGCAGCAGCAGGGTCGGCCTGCAACATAGGTTGTATCTGGGCGGCCACAGTGGGAGATTTCAGGTGAGCCGTGCAACTCAGTGTTTGTAACGCCATGGCGAACTGATCCATGCGGTGATCCAGTTCATCCAATCTGGAAAAAATATTACCAACAAGTGGATTGACTGCATCTTCTGAATTCATGGCCTTCGCCTACTGTCAGAAACCATGAAATCAGACCGAGACAGAAGTACAGTTGAATCAAACTTGTTTAATAATAAAAGTAAAAAGAACAAACGTAGTCAAAACTTAGCCAAAGTTCAGTAACCGGAACGGATAGTCAGCCAAGCCAGAAGTCAGGGATCAAAGTAGTAGAACAGCAAGCAGGATCCGGAGCCACAAGGGATGTCAGCAAAGCCAGTCTTTAAACAGGAAACAGTCTTTAACCACTTGCATACTGGGCACTTAAACCCCCATCCTGCCCAGACCAATTTTCAGCTTTCAGTGCTCTCACAATTTGAATGACCATTACTCAGTCATGCAACACTGTACCCAAATGATTTTTTTGTCCTTTTTTCATACAAATAGAGCTTTCATTTGGTGGTATTTGATCCCTCTAGGTTTTTTATTTTATGCGCTATAAATGAAAAAAGACCGAAAATTTTGAGAAAAAATGCATTTTTCTTCGTTTCTGTGATAAAATTTTGCAAATTAGCAATTTTTCTTCATAAATGTTGGCCACAGTTTATACTGCTACATATCTGTAAAAAATAACCAAATTAGTGGATATTATGTGGTCTGTGTGAAAGTTATAGAGTCTGCAAGCTATGGTGCAAATCATAAAAAATTGATCACATCTGATGTACTGGCGGCCTATCTCATTTCTTGAGACCCTAACAAGTCAGGAAAGTACAAATGCCCCCCAAATGACCACTTTTTGGAAAGTAGACATTCCAGGGTATTTAGTAAGAGGCATGGTGAGTCATTTTTTTCCCACAATTCTTTGCAAAATTAAGATTTTATTAGATTTTTTATTTTTCTTCACAAAATTGTCATTGTAATAGCTTATTTCTCTCACCTGGAATGTGCATACCAGAAATGACACCCGAAAATACATTCTGCTACTCATCCTGAGTATTACAATACCACATGTGTGGGACTTTTTCACTACCTGGCCACATACAGAGGCCCAACATGCCTTGAGCACCATCAGGTGTTCAAGGAGCATAAATCCCACATCTAATTTGTTGACTACACTACACTACTACACTTTTGAAGGCCCTAGAGCACCAGGACAGTGGAAACGCCAACAAAATTACCCCATTTTGGGAAGCTAGCACCCCAACTTATAATCTTTGAGGCATAATAAGTCCTTTGAACGGTTCATTTTTTTTCCAGAAGTTTTTGGAAAATGTGGGGAAAAAATGAAACCGCATTTTTTTACACAAAGTTGTCCATTTATAAGATATTTCCAACACATAGCATTTACATAGCAAAAATAACACCCCAAAATACATTCTGCTACTCCTCCTGAGTACAACGATACCACATGTTACATGTTACCACTTTTACACAGCCTGGCCACATACAGAGGCCCAACATTGAAGTAGCACCTTCAGGCATTCTAGGAGCATAAATTACACATTTCATTTCTCAACCACCTATTACACTTTTGAAGGCCCTGGAGCACCAGGACAATGGAAACACCCACAAAATTACCCCATTTTGGAAAGATAACACCCCAACGTATAATCTATGAGGCATAATGAGTCTTTTGAACGGTTCTTTTTTTTTTCCAGAAGTTTTTGGAAAATGTGGGGAAAAAATGAAAACGCATTTTTTTTACACAAAGTTGTCCATTTTTAAGATAATTCCAACACATAGCATTTACATAGCAAAAATGACACCCCAAAATACAATCTGCCACTCCTGAGTATAGCGATATCAAACGTGTGAGACTTTTACACAGCCTGGTCACATACAGAGATCCAACATGCAAGGAACACCGTAAGGTGTTCCAGGAACACATAGCATGCACATACCATGAATTACACCCCAAAATACATTATGCTGAGCAAAGGGTAAACAAAAGATTACCTGTGGTTTTAGTAGCGCAGTTGTGCACAGGAGGTTAGCACTGGTCCAGGCAGCAGGCAGGGACTTGGTCAGCAACAGCGAACACAGTTGTTCAGGCAGCAGGCAGGGATACTGTCCATATATAGTACAGGGTCAGTGCAGGCAGAAATATTGTCAGCAGTGCCAAAAATATTGGTCCTGGTAGTAGGCAGGAACATGGTCCATGTGCTGTGGTCAGTGCGACAGGCAGAGGCATGATGGCAGTAAATCCTACAAGCAGCAGGCAGAAGTAGGGCCTCGTTCAGGACAGAATGGGGACAGGGGTAAAGGCTTCTCCCACCCAAGTCTGTTTGAAGCCTCTGTGTCTCCAGACCCTACTCTAGAAATGAGAAAACAAAAAAATTGTTTTCTTCATCCAGAGAAACTATTCTGGAGCCCCTAACATATGTTGAATCCCACTAGTCCAGTTGCAGGGTAGAAGATCAGTCCAAGAGGCAGGCAAATAAAATGGTCAAACAGTCCAAGGTCAGTTCCAGAACAGGCAGAGGTATGTACAGAATCGTTAGGCAGAAGTATGGTTGAATAACAGTCCAGGGTCAGTTCCAGATGAGGCACAGGTATGTACAGAATCAGTAGGCAGGAACATGGTCGAATAACAGTCCAGGGTCAGTTCCAGATCAGGCAGAGGTATGTACAGAATCGGCAGGCAGAAGCGTGGTCGAATAACAAGCCAGGGTCAGATACAGTGCAGGCAGTGGCATAAGGGGTGTGAGGATAAAATGGCATGAACTGAGGTTTACGTTTACCATACGTCACTAATAATTTACTGAAGTATGGTAATGGCGAAAACAGTCACCTATGCAGAGGCCTGGTTGGGAAGGACAATGGGGACAATAATAAGATGTGTCTCTATTGACTCCTCTACTGGTACACCCCCTGAATCTTTTTTGGCGTCTTTGGCCTGTTGGTTTGGGAGGGATTCTATCCAGAAAGTGGCGTTCGGAGAGTCGACTAAGAACATCTGATCGGATGTTTTCTGGTGGGCCGTTCGGGAATATAAGGGTAGTGTAAATTTCCTCCTGGTAGCCAAGGAAGGGTTGGGGGCTTTGGGTGGAGTTGCGGTAAATGATATAGGAATTGTATATGGCCAGTTGAAAAAAATGAATTGCTACTTTTTTATACCAATGGTATGTCCGTCTTGTGGCAAGGTATGGTTCGAGCATTTGGTCGTTGAAGTCAACTCCCCCTATAAACAATTTGTATTCATGGATGCATGTTGGTTTTTGGATGGGGCCAGTCAGTCCTTCTGGGGATTTCCATGTAGGTGTTATTGTGGATCGAAGACAACATGTAGACATCTCTTCTGTCCCTCCACTTCACTGCCAGAATCTCCTTGTTTCACAGACTTATCATCTCTCTTCATCTCAACTTCATATTGACAAGTCTTTGAGGAAAGCCCTTCCGGTTCTTTCTTACTGTGCCACATGCTGGCGTCTTCTTCCGGTGAAGGTTGTGGAGCAGGAGCAGACTTGTTTGGAAGTTGTCTACGTACAACTGGTATCCTTTGTCGAGTAGGGGGTATATGAGGTCCCAAACAACTTTCCCGTTGGATCCCAAGTAGTCGGGGCAATTAGGGGGCTGCAGCTGGGTGTCCTTCCCTTTGTACACTATGAAGGCATATGTGTACCCTGTGGCTCGGTCACATAATTTGTACACCTTCACCCCATAGCAGGCCCATTTGCTGGGGATAAATTGCTTAATTTTAAGCCTACCGCTAAATTTAACAAGGGACTCATCTACACACATGTGTTGGTCCGGGTGAAAACAGCTTGGGGGAATATTTCTAAAAAATAATTTAGTATTGGCCGAATTTTGTAAAGCCTGTCATAATTTGGGTAATTTCGGGGAGGGCACTGGGTATTATCACTGAAATGTAGGAACCTAATGATCATCAGATATCTGGTTCTGGGCATTACCGCGGAGAAGATTAGAATGTGGTGGATAAGGTGGTTTGACCAATAGGAAGGCAATTAATTTTTTTTGGTGAGTCCCATACAAAATGTGAGGCCCAAAAAACCTTCAAATCCTCCAAAGTTAGGTCTCTCCACTCGTAGGGACGGGCATAATAGGATGTTGAATCTTTCAAAATAAATTGCTGTGCATACAGGTTGCACTGGGCTACAATTGACGCTAACGTGTCCTCTGTAAAAATGAAATTAAAAAAATTGACTGGGGAAAAATTCTCCGTGTCCACCTGGACCCTGGCTGGGCAGTGAAAGAGGGAACGTTAGCTTCTCCTGAATTAGGAGGAAGCCACAAGAGGTTCTGAAGGGCATAGGGAAGGCTGGCATGGGTCCTAACCCTTTGGGGCTGAGGTGACACCCCACTGGTACTCGGCCTTTCTTGCCGAGGTACTGCGGTGCTGGTGGATGGCACTACGGTGCTGGTGGATGGCACTGCGGTGCTGGTGGATGCCACTGCCTCCTCACCAGAACGCCTTCGTTTGGCGGGCAGAATATCTTCCTCCTCTGAGTCTGTCAGTGTTCCACTACTGAGGACTGGCTCATAATTTACGTCAGACTAAGAATCCGAATTTGAAAGGGAATCCAAAAAAGAGAGCTCCTCGTTGCTCTCGTCAGCCGTGGAAAGTATTTGGTATGCCTCCTTGGCAGAAAAGCATCTTTTGTACATGGTTGCTGGTGGTGATGAGACTGCACAGGTGTGTGCTAAGCCTGCACTGATGGGCACTAATGAGGCGGCACTAATGAGCACAGATGTGCACTAATGTGCACTGATTGATGGCACAGATGTGCACTGATGAGGCGGCACAGATGGGCACTGATCACACAGATGTGCACTGATGAGGCAGCACAGATGTGCACTGAGGAGGCGGCACAGATCTGCACTGATTGATTGCACAGATGTGCACTAATGGGGAGACACAGATGGACACTGATGAGGTGGCACAGATATGCACTGATAAGGTGGCACAGATGGGCACTGATGAGGCAGCACAAATGGGCACTGATGAAGTAGCACAGATGTGCACCGATTGATTGCACAGATGTGCACTAATGAGGCAGCACAGATTGTCACAGATATGCACTAATGAGGTGGCACTGAGGTGGCACAGATGGGCACTGATGAGGTGGCACAGATGTGCACTGATTGATTGCACAGATGTGCACTAATAAGGCAGCATAGATGGGCACTGATGAGGTGGCGCAGATATGCACTGATGAGGTGGCACAGATGGGCACTGATGAGGCGGCACAGATGGTCACTGATGAGGCAGCACAGATGGGCACTGATGAAGCAGCACAGATGTGCACTGATTGATTGCACAGATGTGCACTAATGAGGTGGCACAGATGAGCACAGATATGCACTGATAAGGTGGCACTGAGGTGGCACAGATGGACACTGATGAGGCGGCACAGATGTGCACTGATTGATTGCACAGATGTGCACTGATGAGGCGGCACAGATGGGCACTGATGAGGTGGCACAGATGGACACTAATGAGGCGGCACAGATGTGCACTGATTGCACAGATGTGCACTGATAAGGCGGCACAGATGGTCACTGATGGCACAGGTGGGCACTGATGGGCACAGGTGGGCACAGCTGGCACAGATGGGCACTAGCCATATATGCTAATTGTCACAGATGGGCACTGATGAGGTGGCACAGATGGGCACCGATGACCCGGCACAGATGGGCACTGATGAGGCTGCACAGATTTGCACTGATTGATTGCACAGATGTGCACTGATGAGGCGGCACAGATGTGCACTGATTGATTGCACAGATGTGCACTGATGAGGTGGCACAGATGGGCACTGATGGCACAGATGGGCACTGATGGCCACAGGTGGGCACAGATGGCACAGATGGGCACTAGCTATAGATGCTAATTGTCACTGTGGTACTCATTGGGCACCGATTGGGCACTGTTTGGGCACACTGTGGTTTTTTTTTACTGTAAAATCACTCACCAATCTTCACAGAAGCTCTCCCTCCTCACCCTTTGTTTCCGTGTGAGGAGGGAGAGCCAGCAATGACAGATGATCTCATATGTTTACATATGAGATCATCTCTCATTGGCCACGCCGATCGAGGCTGTAAACGCCCCTTGTAAACCACTTCAACCAACAGTTTGCAGCCTTTTTTAATCCCAATCAAGTTGTCTGCGTTGATGAGTCCCTGATTAAGTTTTCTGGCCGCTTGTCATTCAAACAGTATCTTCCCAGCAATTGTGCCAGTTATGGGGTCAAGATGTATAAGCTCTGTGACAGGGCAACAGGATATACATATAGTTTTATGGTTTACGAGGGAAGAGATAGTTAAGTAGAGCTGGAGAACTGCCCAGACTACATAGGAAGCGCTAGTAAGATTGTGTGGGACTTGGTGTCACCCTTATTCGGAAAGGGGTACCACTTGTATGTGGACAATTATTACACAAGTGGGCCACTTTTAATCACTTGTTCGATCATGGGATTGGCACATGTGGCACTGTGCGATCTAATCGCCGGGGCTTACCCCAGCAGTTTGTAGATTCCTGTCTTACACTGGGGGAGAGAGCCTGCTTGAGATGTAATAATCTGCTCGCTTTGTGGAGGGATAATAAGAATGTTTTCGTTCTGTCCTCCCTTCACGCAGACCAGACGGTCCAAATTCAAACGGTGACTGGTGTTCTGGAGAAACCCCTCTGTGTCCACGAATACAACCTTAATATGGGTGAGGTGGACCTCAATGACCAGTTGATGGTGCCCTACTTAATTGCCCGTAAGACCAGATGCTTGTACAAAAAAGTGTCTGTATACTTATTCCTATTGGCTCGCCGGAACACTTATGTGCTATACAAAGCTTCAGGACGAACTGGATCCTTCCTTAAATTCCAGGAAGAGATCATCACAGCCCTTCTGTTTCCAGACGGTGCTGTGGCCCAATTTCCCAATGCAAATGCAGTGAGCCGGCTGCATGGGAGGCATTTTCCGTATGTCCTCCCTGGAACCCCTACCAATCGATCACCCCAAAGAAGATGTCGTATTTGTAGCAAGCGCAGATTTAGGCGTGACACCCACTATTGTTGTCCCTCCTGTCCTGACCAACCTGGTCTCTGCATCGGTGAATGTTTCGAATGCTACCACACACTAGTGGAAAATTTGAGTAGGGTACAGCAATGCACAGACTAGGATACACTTTTACAGGGTCTCCAAAGATGCCATTGCATTTTTAGAGACCCAAACCTGGAACCGTTACAGTTACAGTTACAAATAAAAGTGTAAAAAAAAAAAAAAAAAAAAAAGAAAGGAAAAAAATATATAGATATATAAAATAAAAAAGCCAAAAATAGTTGTCGCTTTATTCTTTCTCTATTCTCTCTCTATCGTTCTCTCTCTATTGTTATGCTCTGTTTTACTGTATTTTTTAACTACAATGTTGTATTGTTACTATGTTTTATCATGTTTGCTTTTCAGGTATGTAATTATTTTATACTTTACTTTTTAATGTGTTTTATTGTTAACCATTGTTTTATTTTCAGGTACGCCATTCAGCTGCAGCACTGATTTGTTTATCTTGACAGCAACAACGTTTGCTCTCACGGTACATAAATCAGCGATTCCAACGCTGTAGGAGGTGATTTCACCACTACAGTTAAAAAAAAAAAAAAAAAGAGCATATATGCCAAAGCATGGGGGCAGGGGTGGAGGAGCGATTTGCCCCTAACATTAATGATGGTTTGCCCCCATGCTTCGGCATATATTTTTTACTCTTTTTTTTTGGGCACAGATTGTTGTTTTATTGAATTAATGTTTTATTGTTACCATTGTTTGCTTTTCAGGTACGCCATTCAGCTGCGGCACTGATTTATTTATCTTGACAGCAACAGCGTTTGCTCTCACGATAGGTAAATCAGCGACTCCAGCGCTCTAGGAGGTGATTTCACAACCACAGTTAAAAAAAAAAAAAAAAACGGTGCATGTATGCCCATCATTAGAAGTGGGTGGATGCAGGGTGGTATTCTAATGGTGGGCATACCCACAGATTAATCTCTTTTTTCATGCAGCCCACAGGCTGCATGAAAAAAAATAACATTACAATATATGCCCAACAAGGACTAGCAAAGTATTGGTACGTTGCGGGACTTTGAGTGATTATACCAGAATGATGCCTGCAGGTTGGTTTAGGTATCATCTTGGTATCGTTCTTTTCAGCCAGCAGTCAGCTTTCGTGTAAAAGCAATCCTAGTGGCTAATTAGCCGCTAGATTGCTTTTACAAGCAGTGGCAGGGAATGCCCCCCGCCGTCTTCCATGGTTTTCTCTGGCTCTCCTGTCCCACGGGGGAACCTGAGAATGCAGCCGGTGGTTCTGCCAGCTGACCATAGAGCTGATTGAAGACCAGAACAGCTCCAATCATCTCTATGGCCTAAGAAACCAGAAGCTACAAGCATTTTATGACTTTGGTTTCGCCAGGTATAAACAGCGCCACTGGGAAATTAGGAAAGTATCTTATCACACCGATCTTGATGTGGTTAGATGCTTTGAGGGCAGAAGAAAGATCTAGAGTCTAATAGACCCCAATAAAAAGAGTACCTGTCACTACCTATTGCTATCATAGGGGATATTTACATTCCCTGTGATAACCATTAAAATGATTTAAAAAAAAAATGAAAGGAACAGCGTAAAAATAAAATAAAAAAGCAAAAGACCAATGGGACAGCGGCCTGCATTCTTGGTTCGGCCGCTGTAACATACTTAAAATGATTATACTACCCAAGTTCCTCTATCTATTACAGGCTCTTCCTATACACATACCCGCAATATATTTCAAACAAGTGCACTCAACATTTATAACATTCCTTTGGGCGGGGAAAAAACACAGATTACACAAAAAAACATTATCACTCCCAAAACAACACAGAGGCCTGGCAATGCCAGACATCCGCACCTATTACAACGCGGTACACTTAAGTAGACTTATTGATTGGTGCCGACATAGAGATACCAAAGTTTGGACACAGATAGAACAAACACAAAGTGAAATTCCTCTATATAGGGCACCATGGTGACATGCAGACATGCCATTGGACGTTTAGCGTCAACCACTGATAGGCTGCACCATCAAACTTTGTGCGCAACTCAAGCCTTCCTATCCTCCCGTAATTCGCCTCTACGCCCAATTCTAGGTAACCCTCGATTCATCCCGGGCATGAGAGATATGAAATTCCATGCTCTGAACGAATCGGGATTATACTAAGCCTCTCATTTAAGCACCGCGGGATGCTGAAAAACATTAGCAGAACTTCTAGACTCTACAGGCCAATACAGACTTGACTTCTTGAGAGCCCTACAACTAAACCATTTTCTTAATACCATGACTCCCCCTAGGATTACCGACCAGCCCCTCACGACTCTGGAAGAGCTTTGTACGGAAACGGGAACAATCTTACACACACTTTCCCTCACATACAACTTGCTGATCGCACCACCTGAAGACTATCAGCTCCCATGCCTCGACAAATGGGAAAGGGACCTGAATTGCCATTTTACCAAAACCAAGAAACAACATATTATGACATTCACACACAAATCATCTATTTGCACCAAAATACAAGAGACCAACTATAAAATCCTCACACGTTGGTATAGAACCCCGACTATACTTAACAAATTTTTCCCGACGACATCAGACTTATGCTGGAGATGCCAAGCGGAAAGAGGGACCCTGATACATATCTTCTGGTCCTGCCCACGGATTCAAAACTTCTGACGAGAAGTCCGCCGGATAACACAAAAATTCACAGATCGTACAGTCCCGAATGACCCAGCATATTTCCTCTTACATGCAACTGACACCCCTGCACGCATCTATAAAAAATCGGTAGTGCGTCACTTATTAGTATCCCCCTTAACTGGAAGTCAACCCACCCACCATCTATAGACTTATGGCTTAAAAAAATAGAAGAGATCAACTAAATGGAAGACCTTATTCTAACAAACCAAAATAGACAGGAGACGTATTCCAAGACATGGCAACTATGGAATATGTTCAAATACTCAGAAGAAGGACAAGCACTCAGAGAAACTACTCATAATTCGACCACATAATCCCCCCAATACCAGGTAAATAGTACATTATAGACTGAAGAAATAATATACAATGAATAAATCCTTGTTCTTGAGCCCCCCCCACCCCCTTTCCTTCCCCATTCTCCCCCCTCCCTACTCATATACATAACCCCCCCTCCCCCTTATCTTTCTCTACTTCCTTCTCACTACCCCTTTTTACCACTCTAGGACACTGCTCGCTTTCCACTATGTCTACCCTACTACACTTTTATTCACCCAGAAAAAGAATGGGAGACGGCTCCACCGGGATATAGCACTCTATGCAACCACAATCAGATACAGGAGACAACCCTGTAGAAGTTAAAACATCCTCATCAGAAAGCAGACAGGGAAACCATGCATAGATATAGACAGGAGTCTCATCAATTTTGTCTATTCCAACAGCTTACTGTATAAGAATTTGTTATCATGTAATCAACACCATTTATATGTTGCACCCTGTTACCACATAACCTTTTTTGTGTCTGTAACACTGTCATGTTGACTATATTGTTGTGGCCCTTGTGGACACGTTTCCCGGAATAAATAAACAATTTAAAAAAAAAAAAAAGCAAAAGAAAAAATAATACAAGAAAAAAAAGCACCCCTGAGCCCCCCCCCCGTGCTTGTGCGCAATGGCAAACGCAAGCGTCGTGTCATGTCATATGTAAACAGCAATTGCACCATGCATGTGAGGTATCACCACGAATGTCAGATCGAAGGCAGTAATTTTAGCAGTAGACCTCCCCTGTAAATCTAAAGTGGTAACCTATAAAGGCTTTTAAAGGCTTTTAAAAATGTAGTTTGTCGCTGCTGCACAGTTGTGCGCAATTTTAAAGCATGTCGTGTTTGGTATCTATGTACTCGGCATAAGATCATCTTTTATATTCTACCAAATATTTGGGCAATATAGTGTGTTTTAGTGCATTAGAATTCAAAAAGGTGTTTTTTTTTCCCCAAAAAAATGCATTTGAAAAATCGCTGTGCAAATACTGTGTGAAAAAAAAAAAATTGCAACACCCACCATTTTAATCTTTAGGGCCTTTGCTTTAAATAAAATATATAATGTTTGGGGGTTCAAAGTAATTTTCTAGAAAAAGTATTTTTTCACGTAAATAAAAAGTGTCAGAAAGGGCTTTGACTTCAAGTGGCTAGAAGAGTGGGTGATGTGTGGCATAAGCTTCTAATGTTGTGCATAAAATACCAGCATTTCTAATGGTGTAAAATGGTGATTTCATTTCTCATTAGATATCACAGTCACGGAGGCCCTGAAATGTCAAGATAGCACAAACCCTCCCCCCCAAATGACCCTATTTTGGAAAGTAGACACCCCAAGCTATTTGCTGAGAGGCATGTTGAGTATTTTGCAGCTCTCATTTGTTTTTGAAAATTAACAAAGAAAAGGAAAATATTTTTTATTTTTATTTTTTCAATTTTCAAAACTTTGTGACAAAAAGCGGGATGTGAAAAATACTCAACCTCTCAGCAAATAGCTTGGGGTGTCTACTTTCCAAAATGGGGGGGGGCTGTGCTATCTGGGCATTTCATGGTCTTCGAAACTGTGATAGGTAGTGAGGAGTGAATCAAAAATTTACGCCCTTAGAAAGCCTGAAGGCGGTGATTGGTTTTCGGGGTACTTTACCCGGCTAGACTGCCAAAAAGTCTCACACATGTGCTATCCCCATACTCAGGAGAGAAGCAGCAGAATGTATTTTGGGGTGTAATTTCACATATGCCCATGGCATGTCTGAGCAATATATCATTTTAGTGACAACTTTGTGTAATTTTTTTTTTTTTTTTGCGTCATTTTTCAATCACTTATGAAAAAAAAAAAATATTTAATGTGCTCAACAAGCCTCTCAGCAAATTCCTTGGGGTGTCTACTTTCCAAAATGGTGTCATTTGGGGGGGAGGGGTTGCACTGTCCTGCCATTTTAACACCTCAAGAAATGAGATAGGCAGTCATAAACTAAAAGCTGTGTAAATTCCAGAAAATGTACCCTAGTTTGTAGACCCTATAACTTTTGCGCATAAAAGCCATAAATATACGCTTATTGATTTTTTTTTTTTTACCTGAGACATGTGGCTGAATGCTTTTTGGCCTAAATGTATGACTAAAATTGAATTTATTGGGGGTTTTTTATAACAGAAAGTAGAAAATATCTTTCCTGGTGCCTCCATGGCAGCATACTAGTGATAGAGCTCCGCCTCGACTCCTCCCTTAGGACCAGTGAATAGCATAAATTAAAGACGTAGTCCCTCCCAACATTCTCCTTTTTTTCCTCATACCTCTTGTGCTGGTGAAGAGTAGCAGTATGTCCATACCTCTGCATTCGGCAGCGTCCGCCGGGTTTAGCCTTTCCCGTGCGCAGTCCCTGTTCTTGGGCCGCTCACAGCGCTGATAAGACTGGGAACCCCTCTGTGGATCTGTTGGGGTCTTCTTGCAAAGTTTCCTCACTGGAATGCAGTCTGCCACCATATCCTATGATGAAGGCAAAGGAGTCGCAAAAGGATCAGCTCCATTCTGCCAGGCTTGTGATTTTTCATTTTTGTTTCCATTTTAAAAAAAAAAAAAAAAAAAAGAAAGAGAGTTGCATTTGTATCCCCCCCCCCCCTCTTTCCCTTCTGCATCATTCCTTTTCCTCCCTTTGAAAGAAAATATAAACATAAGAGGCTGTAAGATATTTGTTAATACCTGTAGGTTTGCAGTCTGCTGCTTTAGGAGCGACATCCATTGCCCTGTTACTGTGGGGGCCGTGTTGTGTTTTGTTTTTCTTTTCTTGTAGGCAGCGTGGCTCGGCGTCCCCTTCGTCCTACTGCGCATGCGCAATCCGGGAAGCTAAAACAGCCGTCGCTTGACGAGTGTTTTCTCGGCTTCCCGGCGTCGGCTCTACTGCGCATGCGCGGGCGCATGCGCGGTCTCTCGATGCCGCGGTGGCCATCTTTGTTTCTGGAAAAAGGGCCAATTTTGGCCCTTTTTCCGCTAAAAATTTTTTTAAAAAAAAGGGGGCAGAGTGTCTGGGGGTTCATGGGTCTACCCCACCCACCCTTAGGCTATTTAAGATCGGCCTTGGGGGCTGGTAGTTAGAGTTTCCTCAACTGTGCCCTGCTAAGGTCTCTCTAAGCTGCTCTGTGGTAAGCATTCCAAAAAAAAAAAAAAGTAACAAAGTGGATTATGTGCCTCTTAAAAAAAAAACAAAAAACTTCCTTTTCTTTCCTTACCTCTCCTGCTTTTTTTTTCCGCAGCTGATCCTTATGCCCAACTCCGAAATGAGCCATTTATCTCGCAACAAAGATCCTCACACCTCCGTTAGGTATGGGACCACCTATACGTGAGTATAAAAAAAAAAAAGTGCGCTCGCTGGCCTGACATGATTTTTCCTTAAAATCATAGCCCTGCCCACTCCAAGAGGACCGAAAAATCCTCAAGGCACCGCGATGACGACAGCCCAAGTCACAGATCTCGGTCTTCATGCCACCGGTCCCGCTCGTCAAGACGTGAGTCCCATTCTTCTCGACATAGATCAAGATCCAGAAGACGGGATCGGTCCCCCTCTCCTAGATCCTATAAGAAGAAGAAGTGCTGGACCTGTGGGGCTAGTCCGCTGCCGAACAAAGTAGTCTGCAAGGACTGTTTCGCGGACTATGCGTCCAGCCGCGAGTTAGAAAACCAACAGGTGGTGGACCTGCTCAAAAGAACTATGAAGGATTCCTTCTCTGAGCTTGCGGCCTTGGTTCCTGCCCAGCCAGTCCCGCAGACGTCCCAGGCTCAGGATGTTGAACTTAATCTTCCTGGTCCTTCCGCAGCCAGTACACCTCTACCTCCATCAGGCCCACCGGCCAGAGATTTCCCCACCTGAAGACCTCTCGGGGGATTCGTCAGATGAGTCAGATCCTTCTGGCTTCAGCCATTCATTGGTAAAACCATTTATCCAGGCAGTTAGAGCTGCAATAGCTTGGGAGGATACTGAAGAACCTCCCCAGGAAGCAAAAAGCTACTTCCCATTCCTTAAAAGGAAACAGGCTTTCTTCCCTTTGATGGGAGAAATTAGTCAAGTCATTCAAAGCGAGTGGTCAAGAACTGATAAAAAGCTGTCATTGGGCCGTTTCAATAAATTGTATCCCCTACCGGAGTCGGGAACACAGTCACTGAACTCCATGCCGGTGGTAGACGCATCAGTGGTGCGACTCGCAAAGAATATTACCCTGCCTATGGAAGATTCCGCTTCTTTCAAGGATCCTCTTGACAGAAGAATCGATCTGGACCTCAAGAGGAGCTATTTAGCTGCAGGAGCGGCATGTAAGCCAGCGATCGCCCTCACCTCCATGTCTAATTCCATTAGAGCTTGGACGGATAACATTGAAACAGCTCTACGCCAGGATGTCCCCAAGGAAGACATAATTAAAGCCTTGGAAGAAATTAGATTGTCAGCAGACTTCATTGGACTAGCAGCTATAGACACGATTAGGTGTTCAGCAAGATCTATGCTGCACTCAGTAATGGCGAAAAGGGCCTTTTGGTTAAAACCCTGGACGGCGGATTTGGCTTCCAAGCAAAATTGGTGCAAAATCCCGTTCGACGGGAAGGCATTATTTGGAGACAAGATGGATAAAGCCATATCTAGGTTGTCAGGAGGAAAGTCAGGTATGCTTCCAAAAGACAGAAGGAGGCGAAGATCCAGAGGGGGTTCTTCCAGGTTCCACCTGTCAGACCCTAGAGATTTCAGACACTCAAGACAGTTCAGAGACGGCAGAAGACCCTGGAGGGGCACTCAGGCATCCTTCTTGGGCAGAAAGTCGAAGGCCCCTCCGACTCCACATGAGCAGAAGCAATCCTTTTGACGCCAGATTAGCCCAGACACTCCCGGTGGGATCCAGACTAAAATTCTTTCTTCCAGTCTGGGCCAGCAAATGCCAGGATCCCTGGGTTCTGTCAACAATCCAATGGGGACACTTTTGGAGTTTCTCTCATCCTCCACCTCAAAATTCGTTCACGAGAACGGAAATTCCATCCTCTCCGCTGAAGGCTCAAGCCCTAAGGCACTTCGTATCATCACTCCAACTTCAGGGAGCAGCTGTGCCAGTTCCTTTGGCAGAGCACTTCGCAGGCTTCTATTCCACTCTATTTCTGGTCCCAAAGAGAACGGGTGGATGGAGGCCTGTGATAGATCTAAAAAGGCTCAACAGGCACATACACCCAGAAAGCTTCAAGATGGAGTCTCTACAAACACTTATTCAGGCAGTGCAGCCAACAGATTGGATGATCTCAGTCGACCTGCAGGATGCGTACTTACACGTGCCAATTCTACCTGCCTTTCAGAAGTATCTCAGATTTGCAGTAGGACGGATCCACCTGCAGTTTCAAGCCCTGCCCTTCGGTCTGTGCACCTCCCCCAGGGTATTCACCAAGATTCTAATATCCGCTCTGGTTCCCCTGCAGGAGAGGGGTTTGAGGATATACCCCTATTTGGACGACATCCTCCTCCTAGCATGCAGTCCGGGTCAGTTGGTGTATCACCGAGACATTCTTCTCCAGTCCCTGAGAGAACTAGGATGGTTAATAAACTCAGAGAAGAGTCAGCTCGCGCCTACACAGCGGATGATCTATCTGGGTGCGATGTTCAACACCCGGGAGGGGAAAGTGTCATTACCATCCCTGAAGATGAGGATTATTATCCAGAAGATGGTCAAAACCATTGCGAGCCGGTACCTAACGGCATCGCAATGCCTGAGCTTCATTGGCACAATGTCTGCCTGTATACCGATGATTCCTTGGGCCCATTGGCATTTGAGGTATTTTCAGATGGGTTTCTTGGCGCAGTGGAAGAAACAGCGACTCTCTCAGACAATTCTGCTGACGGGAGCAATGCGCAGGAGCCTTCATTGGTGGACTCTTCCGGAAAACCTCTCCAAAACTCGTCATCTGGGTTCCCTCTCCTGGATCACAGTTACGTCCGACGCAAGTGGACAGGGCTGGGGAGCCCATTGCGGGGAAACCAGGATACAGGGAAGATGGTCCTGTTCCACCCAGGGGGTAGTATCCAACATACTGGAGATGAGAGCAGCGTTCTTGGCACTAACTTCACTGGCTTCTCAGATCAGAGGCCAGAGAGTACTTTTACGCCTGGACAACAGGGCAGCTGTCGCGTACCTGCAGAGGCAGGGGGGCACTCGCAGCACATCACTCCTCACGGAAGTAGAGCCGATTATGCTCTAGGCAGAGAAGAACATCCTAGACCTCAGGGCGATGTATCTCCCGGGAAGGTTGAACACGGATGCAGACACGCTGTCGAGGAACTTCTTGGACAATAACGAGTGGGCTCTTCATCCCCAGGTTTTCCGTCAGATTGCCAACCTCTGGGATCCTCTTCAGGTAGACCTATTTGCCACTCCGGAGAATGCCAAACTGACTAGATTCTTCTCTCGCCTGCCGTATACGCAAGCCGAGGAAGTAGATGCCCTGTCATGCCCCTGGAGGTTCACCACCGCATATGCCTTTCCCCCCCGGCCATTAATATTCAAGTTCCTCCTGAGACTTCTCAGAGAGACAGTCCAGGTATTAGCAGTACTCCCATATTGGCCGAAGAGACCCTGGTTTCCTCTAGCTATGCGCCTCAGTGTGAACCCTCCAGTCAGGATCCCTCCTTTCCCTCAACTTCTGACGCAGGGCAGTTTAGTTCATCCAAACCCTCAGAAGCTGAATCTTTGAATCTGGAGGTTGAGAGGCGAAGGTTCGAGGCCCTAGGATGTTCCCCAGGGGTCATAACAACCCTCCTAGGAGCTAGGAAGCCGGCAACCAATGCTATATATTCCAAAATATGGGACAAGTTCTTGTCATTTGCTACCTCAAAGGAGTTTGATCCAATCTGTCCTTCTACATCAGATGTTCTCGGTTTCCTCCAGACAGGACTTGATCTGGGTCTTGGCCTAAGTTCCCTCAAAGTGCAAGTAGCAGCAATTTCTGCCGCAACAAATAAAAGATGGGCAGAAGAGCCCTTAGTAGTCACTTTCCTCAGAGGAGTGTTAAAGATTCGTCCACCTGTCAGACGGTCTTTTCCCAAGTGGGATTTATCCCTGGTCCTTGAAGTCCTCTCTGACCATCCATTTGCCCCAGTGGAACAACTGGCAATATGGAACATAACACTAAAGACGGTTTTTCTGCTAGCCATTACATCTGGTAGAAGGATCTCAGAACTCCACTCTTTAGGAATAGGTGATGACCACATCTCTTTCTTCCACGACAGAGTGGAACTTCGTCCACTTCGGGGGTTCACACCTAAGGTCACTACTCCAAGCCACCTTTTGGAGCCCTGGGCACTACCAGTATTTACTGAAGCAGATTCGGAATCTTGTCACGAGCTGGACATATCCAGAGTGCTCAGAGTCTACCTAGAGGCCACCAGATCCTTCAGGAGCTCAGAAAGACTCTTTATTGTACCATTCGGTAAATACAGGGGCAAAGAAGCCTCCATCAGAACTCTGGCATCTTGTGTGGTAAAGCTAATCCAGAAGGCATACAGGATGAAGAATATGGAACCTCCATCCCGAGTGAATGCTCATTCTACAAGGGCAGTCTCAACCTCCTGGGCAGCAAGGGCTAACGTGTCATTAGAGAGGGTGTGCAGGGCCGCCACCTGGTCTTCTCGCAATACTTTCCTCAGACACTACCATATCGACCCAGGAGCTCTCACAACGGTTGAGTTCGGGAGAAGGGCAGTCCGGGCTGCAATGTCTCATTCTAATTAAACATTTATTGTTAAGCATTATCCCACCCGTGTCAGCTAGTTATTTATCACTAGTATGCTGCCAAGGAGGCACCAAGAAAACGGAAAATTGTATCATACTTACCATAATTTTCCTTTCCTGGTTCCTATCCATGGCAGCATACGTTCCCACCCTCGGTATTCTATTTGACGGAGAATGTTGGGAGGGACTACGTCTTTAATTTATGCTATTCACTGGTCCTGAGGGAGGAGTCGAGGCGGAGCTCTATCACTAGTATGCTGCCATGGATAGGCACCAGGAAAGGAAAATTACGGTAAGTATGATACAATTTTCCGTTTTTTTTTTCAAAATTTTCAGTCTTTTTTTTCTGTTTATATCGCAAAAAATAAAAACCGCAGAGGTGATCAAATGCCACCAAAAGAAAGCTCTATTTGTGGAGAAAAAAGGATGCAATTTTTGTTTGGTTACAGCATTGCATGACTGCACAATTACCGGTTAAAGCAGCGCAGTGCCAAATTGTAAAAGGTGCTCTGGTAAGGAAGGGGGTAAAACCTTTCAGGGCTGAAGTGGTTAAGGAGAGCAGTTTCCATGGAGTGTTGAGGGTGAAATCCAGACTTAAGGGGATCAAGAAGTTTGTTCATAGTTGTATGATTGCTCAGTCGGTTGTAGACCAGTCTTTCAGGAGTTTGGAGGAGAAGGGGAGAAAGGAGATGGAGCATAGGTTGTTAACCACTTGCCGACTGCCGCACGACGATGTACGTCGGCAGAATGGCACGGGCAGGCAAAAGGACTTACAGGTACGTCCTTGCCTGCCCGCGGGTGGGGGGTCCGATCGGACCCCCCCCCGGTGCCAGCGGCGGTCGGATTCAGGTCAGGGTCGATCGAAGGTGAGGGGGAGGCCACTCATTCGTGGCTCCCCCCTCGCGATCGCTCCTGGCCAATGATGGGCTTCCTCGGCTTCTGTGAATGTAAACAGAAGCGGAGGAAGTGATGTCATCTCTCCTCGAGCCGGTCTTTTTGATCCGGCGCCGAGGAGAGAAGACATCCAAGTAAGTGCACCAACACTACACTAACAGTAGAACACGCAGGCACACTTGTCACCCCCCTGTCACCCCCCCAGTCACCCCCTGATCACCCCCCTGTACCCCCACACATACTGACACCAATAGCAGGTTTTTTTTTTTTCTGATTATTGCATTGGTGTCAGTTTGTGTCAGTTATAAGTGTTAGGGCAGTTAGGTTAGCCCCCTTTAGGTCTAGGGTACCCCCCCTTAGGTCCAGGGTACCCCCCTAACCCCCCCTAATAAAGTTTTAACCCCGTGATCACCCCCCGTCGCCAGTGTCACTAAGCGATCGTTTTTCTGATCGCTGTATTAGTGACACAGGTGACGCTAGTTAGGGAGGTAAGTATATAGGTTCGCCGTCAGTGTTTTATAGCGACAGGGACCCCCATATACTACCTTCTAAAGGTTTTAACCCCTTGATTGCCCCCTAGTTAACCCTTTCACCAGTGATCACCATATAATTGTTACGGGTGACGCTGGTTAGTTGGTTTGTTTTTTGTAGTTTTTTATAGTTTATTATAGTTTTAGGGCACCCGCCGTTTATTACCTTATAAAAGTTTAACCCCCTAATTGCCCGGCGGTGATATAAGTTAAGTTTTTAGGGTCAGATAAGGTCTGCGTCGCCCCAGGCAGCGTCAGGTTAGCGCCAGTACCGCTAACACCCACGCACGCAGCATACACCTCCCTTAGTGCTATAGTATCTGAACGGATCGATATCTGATCCGATCAGATCTATACTCCCCAGCAGTTTAGGGTCCCCCAAAAAAACGCAGTGTTAGCGGGATCAGCCCAGATACCTGCTAGCACCTGCGTTTTGCTCCTCGGCCCAGCCCTGCCCAGCCCACCCAAGTGCAGTATCGATCGATAACTGTCACAAAACACTAAGCACACATAACTGCAGCGTTCACAGAGTCAGGCCTGATCCCTGCGATCGCTAACAGTTTTTTGGTAGCGTTTTGAATCAGTCGCTGACAGTCAGGAGCTTTTTTGCCTGTGAGTCTCACTAGTGTACCCCTAAATTTAGAGCCCAAAATGGCAAATCAAAGGTACACTAGTGAAGAGGCCTACACGTTTCTGAGCATGACAGATAGTGAAGAGGAAGTCACTCATCTGTCAAGTTCAGGCTCAGAATACGATCCTGTAGAGGACAGCGGCTCCATGACAGATAGCTCTGACGACGGAGTTGTGGTCCCTGCTAGGGTCAGGCGTACCAGACCCCGAACTTCTTCTTCTGTCCTTGAAGTGCAAGAACCGCAGGTCCCTCGTATGGAGCAGAGCAGTACTAGTGCCGCTATTCCTTCTGGTGAACTGGCAAGCACCAGCGGCCTAGTACACCCTGGTCGTACATCCAGCACTGCAGTATCACGTGGTGACCTGGCGAGTCCCATAAGTGCAGTTCAAGCTGGTGAGGTGGCAAGCACTAGTAGGGTCCCGCTGCCACCAAGAAGACGAACACAGGCCCGTCGTGCCCATAGTGCCCTTCCTGCTGCATTCGCCAATCCGAATTGGGTACCCACCACTTCTGCAACACCTGTATTGCCCCCATTCACTGGCCAACCCGGAATTCAGGTGGAAACAGTTGATTTTACGCCACTGGATTTTTATTCACTGTTTTTCACCGAAGATCTCTATAGATCTATTGTGGACCAAAGCAATTTATACGCTGGTCAACACATCGCCACTATTCCCCAGTCCTCCCTTGCCAGAGATTGGAGACCAATTACGGTCTCCGAATTTAAGATCTTTCTGGGCCTTTCCCTCAACATGGGCATAACCAAAAAGAGTGGGTTGCGGTCATATTGGTCCACTGACCCAATTCACCATATGCCCGTGTTCTCTGCTTCCATGGCCAGGGCACGATACGAGCAGATTTTGCGGTTCATGCACTTCAACGACAATGAACTCTGTCGTCCTCGTGGAGACCCTGGATACGATCGGCTCTACAAAATTCGGCCCCTCGTAAACCACTTCAACCAACGTTTTGCAGACTTGTTTACTCCCCATCAAGTTGTCTGCGTTGATGAGTCCCTGATTAAATTTTCTGGCCGCTTGTCATTCAAACAGTACCTTCCCAGCAAGCGTGCCAGATACGGGGTCAAGATGTATAAGCTTTGTGACAGGGCCACAGGCTATACATTTAGATTTATGGTTTACGAGGGCAAAGATAGTCACGTAGAGCCGACAAACTGCCCTGACTACATAGGAAGCGCCGGCAAGATAGTGTGGGACTTGGTGTCACCCTTATTCGGAAAGGGGTACCACTTGTACGTGGACAATTATTACACGAGCGTGCCACTTTTTAGTCACCTTTTTGATCATCAAATTGGAGCATGTGGCACCGTGCGACCTAATCGCCGGGGCTTTCCTCAGCGGCTTGTAGATTCCCGTCTTAGGCTGGGGGAGAGAGCCTGCTTGCAGTGTAATAACTTGCTCGCTATGAAGTGGAGGGACAATAAGAATGTTTTCGTTCTTACCTCCCTTCATGCAGACACGACGACCCAAATTACTACGGTGGGGTGTTGTGGAGAAACCCCTCTGTGTCCACGAATATAACCAAAATATGGGAGGGGTGGACCTTAACGACCAGTTGTTGGCGCTGTACCTAATTGCCCGTAAGGCCAGACGCTGGTACAAAAAAGTGTCTGTATACTTATTTCAATTGGCTTTGCTGAACGCTCATGTGCTATACAGAGCTTCAGGACGGACTGGATCCTTCCTTAAATTCCAGGAAGAGATCGTCAGAGCCCTTCTGTTTCCAGACGGTGCTCCACCTCACCTTCCCCAACCAAATGCAGTAGGCCGGCTGCATGAGAGGCATTTTCCTTATGTCCTCCAGAGTACCCCTACCCAACGAGCCCCCCAAAGAAAATGTCGTGTCTGCAGCAAGCGCGGATTTAGGCGTGACACCCGGTATTATTGTCCCTCCTGTCCTGGCAATCCTGGTCTTTGCATTGGTGAATGTTTTCACTAGTTGAGTATTAGCGTAGGGTACAGCACTGCACAGACTAGGACACACTTTCACAGGGTCTCCCAAGATGACATCGCATTTTGAGAGACCCAAACCTGGAACCGTTACAGTTTTAAAAGTTACAGTTATAAAAAAAAAATGTAAAAAAAAAAAAAAAAATACACAAAAAAAATATAAAATAAAAAAACCAAAAATAGTTGTCGTTTTATTGTTCTCTCTCTCTCTATTTTCTCTCTATTGTTCTGCTCTTTTTTACTGTATTCTATTCTGCAATGTTTTATTGTTATGTTTTATCATGTTTGCTTTTCAGGTATGTAATTTTTTTATAGTTTAATGTGTTTTAACCATTTTTTTGTTTTCAGGTACGCCATTCAGCTGCAGCGCGGATTTATTTATCTTGACAGCAACAGCGTTTGCTCCCACGATACATAAAGCCGTGACTCCAGCGCTGTCGGAGGTGATTTCACCACCACAGTTACATACTTCAGCATATATGCCGAAGCGTGGGGGCAGCAGTGGGTGGAGGAGCGATTTGCTCCTGCCTTTTGTGGGAGGATGCCCCCATGCTTCGGCATATATATATTTTAGGTAGGCACAGGTTGCGTTAAATGTTCTATTTTTTACTATGTTTTTTTTTTGTATTTGCTTTGCAGGTATGGTAAGTATTACTGTTATACTGTAATGTTACTTTGTTTTTTGTTAACCATCATTTGCTTAGCAGGTACGCCATTCAGTTGCAGCGCGGATTTATTTATCTTGACAGCAACAGCGTTTGCTCCCACGATACATAAAGCCGTGACTCCAGCGCTGTCGGAGGTGATTTCACCACCACAGTTACATACTTCAGCATATATGCCGAAGCGTGGGGGCAGCAGTGGGTGGAGGAGCGATTTGCTCCTGCCTTTTGTGGGAGGATGCCCCCATGCTTCGGCATATATATATTTTAGGTAGGCACAGGTTGCGTTAAATGTTTTATTTTTTACTATGTTTTTTTTTTGTATTTGCTTTGCAGGTATGGTAAGTATTACTGTTATACTGTAATGTTACTTTGTTTACCATCATTTGCTTAGCAGGTACGCCATTCAGTTGCAGCGCAGATTTATTTATCTTGAGAGCAACAGCGTTTGCTCCCACGATACATAAAGCCGTGACTCCAGCGCTGTCGGAGGTGATTTCACCACCACAGTTACATACTTCAGCATATATGCCGAAGCGTGGGGGCAGCAGTGGGTGGAGGAGCGATTTGCTCCTGCCTTTTGTGGGAGGATGCCTCCATGCTTCGGCATATATAAAACGGTGCATGTATGCCCATCATTAGAAGTGGGTGGATGAAGGGAGGTATTCTAATGGTGGGCATACCCACCGATCAAGATCTTTTTTTCGTTCAGCCCACAGGCTGCATGAAAAAAAAGTTTACAATGTATGCCCAACAAGGACCAGCAATGTACTGGTATGTTGCTGGACTTTGAGTGGTTATACCAGAATGATGCCTGCAGGTTTAGGTATCATCTTGGTATCATTCTTTTCAGCCAGCGGTCGGCTTTCATGTAAAAGCAATCCTAGCGGCTAATTAGCCTCTAGACTGCTTTTACAAGCAGTGGGAGGGAATGCCCCCCCCCCACCGTCTTCCATGTTTTTCTCTGGCTCTCCTGTCAGACAGGGAACCTGAGAATGCAGCCGGTGATTCAGCCAGCTGACCATAGAGCTGATCAGAGACCAGAATGGCTCCAAACATCTCTATGGCCTAAGAAACCGGAAGCTACGAGCATTTCATGACTTAGATTTCGCCGGATGTAAACAGCGCCATTGGGAAATTGGGAAAGCATTTTATCACACCGATCTTGGTGTGGTCAGATGCTTTGAGGGCAGAGGAGAGATCTAGGGTCTAATAGACCCCAATTTTTTCAAAAAAGAGTACCTGTCACTACCTATTGCTATCATAGGGGATATTTACATTCCCTGAGATAACAATAAAAATGATTAAAAAAAAAAAACGAAAGGAATAGTTTAAAAATAAGATAAAAAAGCAAAAAAATAATAATGGAAAAAAAAAAAAAAAAAAAAAAAAAGCACCCCTGTCCCCCCCTGTTCTCGCACAAAGGCGAACGCAAGCGTCGGTCTGGCGTCAAATGTAAACAGCAATTGCACCATGCATGTGAGGTATCACCGCGAAGGTCAGATCGAGGGCAGTAATTTTAGCAGTAGACCTCCTCTGTAAATCTAAAGTGGTAACCTGTAAAGGCTTTTAAAGACTTTTAAAAATGTATTTAGTTTGTCGCCACTGCACGTTTGTGCGCAATTTTAAAGCATGTCATGTTTGGTATCCATGTACTCGGCCTAAGATCATCTTTTTTATTTCATTAAAACATTTGGGCAATATAGTGTGTTTTAGTGCATTAAAATGTTAAAAAGTGTGTTTTTTCCCCAAAAAATGCGTTTGAAAAATCGCTGCGCAAATACTGTGTGAAAAAAAAAAATGAAACACCCACCATTTTAATCTGTAGGGCATTTGCTTTAAAAAAATATATAATGTTTGGGGGTTCAAAGTAATTTTCTTGCAAAAAAAAATAATTTTTTCATGTAAACAAAAAGTGTCAGAAAGGGCTTTGTCTTCAAGTGGTTAGAAGAGTGGGTGATGTGTGACATAAGCTTCTAAATGTTGTGCATAAAATGCCAGGACAGTTCAAAACCCCCCCAAATGACCCCATTTTGAAAAGTAGACACCCCAAGCTATTTGCTGAGAGGCATGTCGAGTCCATGGAATATTTTATATTGTGACACAAGTTGCGGGAAAAAGACAAATTTTTTTTTTTTTTTTGCACAAAGTTGTCACTAAATGATATATTGCTCAAACATGCCATGGGAATATGTGAAATTACACCCCAAAATACATTCTGTTGCTTCTCCTGAATACAGGGATATATACAGGGATACCCCATGTGTGAGACTTTTTGGGAGCCTAGCCGCGTACGGGACCAAGCACCGCCTTCAGGCTTTCTAAGGGCGTAAATTTTTGATTTCACTCTTCACTGCCTATCACAGTTTCGGAGGCCATGGAATGCCCAGATGGCACAAACCCCCCCCAAATGACCCCATTTTGGAAAATAGACACCCAAAGCTATTTGCTGAGAGGTATAGTGAGTATTTTGCAGACCTCACTTTTTGTCACAAACTTTTGAAAATTGAAAAAAGAAAAAAAAAATATGTTTTTCTTGTCTTTCTTCATTTTCAAAAACAAATGAGAGCTGCAAAATACTCGCCATGCCTCTCAGCAAATGTCTACTTTCCAAAATGGGGTCATTTTGGGGGGTTTTGTGCTATCTTGGCATTTCATGGCCTTCGAAACTGTGATGGGTAGTGAGGAGTGAAATCAAAAATTAACGCCCTTAGAAATCCTGAAGGCGGTGATTGGATTTCAGGCCCCGTATGAAGCTAGGCTCCCAAAAAGGGCCACTCATGTGGTATCCCCATACTCAGGAGAAGCAGCAGAATGTATTTTGGGGTGTAATTCCACATATGCCCATGGCCTGTGTGAGCAATATATCATTTAGTGACAACTTTGTGCAAAAAAAAAAAAAAAAAAATTGTCACTTTCCCGCAACTTGTGTCAAAATATAAAATATTCCATGGACTCAACATGCCTCTCAGCAAATAGCTTGGGGTGTCTACTTTCCAAAATGGGGTCATTTGGGGGGGTTTTGTGCCATCTTGGCATTTTATGGCCTTCAAAACTGTGATAGGTAGTGAGTAGTGAAATCAAAAATTTATGCCCTTAGAAATCCTGAAGGCGGTGCTTGGTTTTCGGGGCCCCGTACGCGGCTAGGCTCCCAAAAAGTCCCACACATGTGGTATCCCCATACTCAGGAGAAGCAGCTAAATGTATTTTGGGGTGCAATTTTTGTCATTATTCAATCACTTGGGACAAAAAAAATAAATATTCAATGAGTTCAACATGCCTCTCAGCAATTTCCTTGGGGTGTCTACTTTCCAAAATGGGGTCATTTGGGGGGGTTTTGTACTGCCCTGCCATTTTAGCACCTCATGAAATGACATAGGCAGTCATAAACTAAAAGCTGTGTAAATTCCAGAAAATGTACCCTAGTTTGTAGACGCTATAACTTTTGCGCAAACCAATAAATATACGCTTATTGACATTTTTTTTACCAAAGACATGTGGCCGAATACATTTTGGCCTAAATGTATGACTAAAATTGAGTTTATTGGATTTTTTTTATAACAAAAAGTAGAAAATATCATTTTTTTTCAAAATTTTCGGTCTTTTTCCGTTTATAGCGCAAAAAATAAAAACAGCAGAGGTGATCAAATACCATCAAAAGAAAGCTCTATTTGTGGGAAGAAAAGGACGCAAATTTCGTTTGGGTACAGCATTGCATGACCGCGCAATTAGCAGTTAAAGCGACGCAGTGCCAAATTGTAAAAAGTGCTCTGGTCAGGAAGGGGGTAAATCCTTCCGGGGCTGAAGTGGTTAAAGCGGTGTTTCCACTAAAAAAAAAAAAAAAGGGTCCAGCGATGCGGGGGATCGAAGTTCCGCACATCTCCGCCTCTGCTCAGCGGCGCCGGCATTTTAACTGTGGGCGCTCGTCTGTGGCTTCATAGCCGGGCACCCACTGCGCATGTGCGAGCCACGCCGCACGCCGTGACTGGCCGCGCGATCACCTTGGATCTGTCACGTGTCCCAGATGATCGCCTAGAGGGAGGGCCCTTCCTACGCCGAGGGAAGTGACGTCAGGAGCCCAGGCTCTGAAGGAGGCAGACTACGAGGGACCCCCTAGCAACAGGCATTTAGAGGTGAGTAAATAAAAATTTTTCTCCACGTGTTTTTTTAATTTTTTTTTTAAGCACATTAATACATTTTTTTTTTGGGGGGTGGAACACCACTTTAAGATTGGTGGGGTCCAGTGAGGGCTTTTTAAAGTGGTCGATACCCTTTTGTTACATTTTTACCTACAGGTATGCCTATAATAAGGCTTAACTGTAGGTAAAATGAATATAAAATGAAAGACCCCCACTGTCTTTAATTTTACAGTTTTAGTAGTCAATAATCACAAGCAGAAAAAAAAGGTTGATGCTTGTAAATGCATCTAGACAAGTTCAGGCAATAATTGATTTCATTGGAACTTATTCTGTCCATTGAAATTATTTATCGCTGAAGCGCTTGACATGCCTAGCGTTAATGTGCATTTAGACTCGTGCCATTCCTTCAAAGCTCTGTGCAGCCGAGACTCCCGTGCACATGTGCAAGAGTGATGTCATCACGGCTCGGCCATTCAAGCGGCCAAAGCCCGTAAACCCGGAAGGAAGACCGGGAGAAGAAGGAAGCCCTATCAAGGTAAATATTTCATAATGTACTGGTATGTAGTGCATGCTAGCACATTATGACATTACCTTGCAGGGAGAAGATTTTTTTTTTTTTTTTTTTAGTAAAGTTTACTACCTCTTTAAACCTACACAGGGTAGCCTAACTAAAGGGAGATCCTATGGGTGGTTACCACAGCAACAGTCAGCAATTAGTAGTATGCATATACCAAACCTTCTGCTGGCCAGCTCTTTGGGGCCCAAAACCTTGAACTGGAGCTCCCGGGGTAGTGCACCTTAAGGAGTTTGTGCATGCAATTGTAAATGTAAATAAGCGTATATTGACTGGTTTGTGAAAAAGTTATAGTGTCTACAAAATAGGGGATATATTTATGTCATTTTTATTATTGTAGCAAGGTCTCACTGACAAGGATTCACTGACTCTGAATCCCTCAAACTCCTAAAGCTTTGCGGTGGTATCTCCCTCAAGTGTCACCCTCGCCTCCCTGCTGGATCCCTAGCTTGGCACTCCAGATACTTTTCAAGCTTCACCCCTTGCTAGGCGGTTCGGTCCCTGGCTTGACTCACAAGGCTGCTCTGCAAGCGTCACCTCCGCTAGTCGGGTCCCTGGCTTGATCACCGCCTGAAGTTTCCAGCTTCTCCACCGTGCCCTACCTCTGACCACTGACAGGTTCTCTGGCCGGCAGAACCATCAGTTCTGGTTGAACTGCAAGCTGCAGTCCCAACCCTGCACTACCTTCTTACTGCTGGATAGGCCCTCACATGACCTGGCAGCCAGATGCCCCCGGGATAGGCCAAGTCTCTGGCCTAGCAGCCCGTGGTGTATGACACACGTCCACTCAGACAGCTGTCCAGGTGGCACAGAACACAAATCACCTGACTCTACCCGAATATATAGGTGCTCCCAGCAGGCCAATGGATTCAAGAAAACCCCCACCCATTGACTGAGATACCCCATATACCAATAACCTGACCTTGAGTTGTCCTCCTCAATCTAGTATCATCAAGTGCCCGGCCACCTAGTGGCAGAAGAGAAGAGTACAACAAGGCAAAACTTAAGGAGAAAATCAGTGGATCTCTAATAACTGTCTAAGGTAGCTATTCCTGTCCAGTAAGTTTGTGAGGAGCTCCCTGACTAAACCCCAGGGCACTACATTATAAATTATTTTTTTTACTAGTAATGGCATTGATCAGTGAGTTTTAGCGGGACTGCGACATTGCAGCAGACAGATCGGACACTTTTGTCACTTTTGGGACCAGTGACATTATTACAGTGATCAGAGCAAAAATAGCCACTGATCACAATATAAGTTGTACTGGCAGGGAAGGGGTTAACACTAGGGGGCAATCAAGGAGTTAAGTGTTACCTAGGAGGTGTTTCTAAATGTGGGGGGAATGTAGTGACTGGAGGAGGAGAGAGGTCACTGTTCCTGATCACTAGGAACAGACGACTCCTCTCTCCTTCCATGTCAGAACAGGGATCTGTTTCTTTACATTGATTCTGGCTCTCTGTGGCGCGATCGTGGGTGGCCGGCAGACATCGTGGCCGCCGGCCACATGCATCTGCTCCGGTGTCGTGCCGCGCACGTGTCCTATATCTGTTAAAGGGTTGCCACCTTATCCCTTTAAACCCAAGCACATATGAATTACACAGGTTCTGAGGCTAATTTAATGCAGATAAGGCACCAAGTGAGTTTAATTACCTTAATCAGCCATAGAACCTGTATAATATATATGTGTTTGGTTTTTAAGGGATGAGGTGGCAATCCTAGGCCCGACGTACAGCCACGGCGCAGCCGAGCCAACCTGCCGCAGTATGATGACTGCGGCAGGTCGGCAAGTGGTTAAAGTATACCTAAAAGCAAAACTTTTTTTTCTGTTTTGGACAGAGTGGAGATGGATTAGACCCCCGTGTCAGTTTTTATTGTGGTCTGTGTTCCCATATGGGAGATTAACTCTCTCAAGTTATCCTGTTTGCTCAGGGGCGTAACTTCCACCATAGCGACCCATGCGGGCGCTATGGGGCCCGCAGCCGAGTGGGACCCAGTGAGGATGAGAGCACCGCCTGCACAGTCTCCCAGGCAGGGGAAGAGAGAGGAAAGGAAGAGGCGAGCTGTCCGTATCAGCAGAAAGCTGAATTGCCCGATGTAATAGCTTTCATTAGAACTTCCAGTATTCCCGGGGCTCACGTCACATAGCTCCACCTCTTGGCCCGGCGCCTTTGATAGACAGAACGCCGATCCAATGCGGGACATGTGACGTCATCAAAGGCGTTGGGCCAAGAGGTGGGGCTATATGACGATGAGCCCCGGGAAGACGGGAAATTCAAATAAAAGCTATTACAGTGGGCAATCCCGCTCTCTGCTGATCCAGGTGGCTTGCCTCTTCCTCTGCATAGGTGAGGCTGTATGGGGCACAGGCAGACCAGGCTGTATGGGGCACAGGTCACGCTGTATGGGGCACAGGTCACGCTGCATGGGGCACAGGTCACGCTGTATGTGGCACAGCTCACGCTGCATTGACACTAAGGCAGCTGTGGGGGGGGGGCTGTTTGCAGGGGGGCCCCATACAACATTTTGCTATGGGGCCCTGCTATTTCTAGTTACGCCCCTGTGTTTGCTGTTATCATTTAAGTGTATAAGTAAAAAAAAATCCCCTAGAGTAGGGATGAGCTTCGAGTTCGAGTCGAACCCATGTTCGAATCGAACATCGCATGTTCGACCGTTCGTCTAATTTCGAACGTTATGGGCCGTTTGCACCGAATTCGAGTGGTGCGTCACAGCCCATAATTCACTGCATTGCTGGCTGATGATTGGCCAAGCATGCACTATGACCAGTCACAGTGCCGTCTGTACAGAGAGCAGTAATTGGCCAAAGCCAGAGTGGCTATGGCCAATTATGGCTCAGGGGGTTTAGTACACGCCCACGCTATATAAGGCCTCGTGTAGTATGTTCTAGCGGCGGCGGAGAGATAGACAGAGAGACAGTGTCATTTGATTTAAGTTAGATAGAGTAGGCAGGAGAGTCAGTTAGCTGCACTTACAGTGTATTGTGTATATATATATATATATATATATATATATATATATATATATGCATCCTAGGTGTTGTGTGTGTGTGTATATATATATATATATATATATATATACACTGTATTCAGTTTAGCTAGATCCGTTCCTGTTATTCTCTTCCTACTGACAGGCAGGCAGGTGTTTTTACAGTATTTACAGCTTCCTGAAGAGAATTGCTGGTGTTTTTCTGATTCTATTAGTCTTATTAGCTACAGTATTTACAGTTAGTGTAGTGCGTCCTCTGCACAGTGTGCACCTAAAGCTACCTGAAGAAAATTGGTGGTGTTCTTCTGATCCTATTAGTACCACAGGCAGCTGCAGTATTTACAGTTAGTGTAGTGCGTCCTCTGCACAGTGTGCACCTAAACCTACCTGAAGACAATTGCTGTTGTTCTGATCCTATTAATACCACAGGCAGGCAGCTGCAGTATTTACAGTTAGTGTAGTGTGTCCTCTGCACAGTGTGCACCTAAAGCTACCTGAAGAAAATTGGTGGTGTTCTTCTGATCCTATTAGTACCACAGGCAGGCAGCTACAGTATTTACTGTTAATGTACTGTGTCCTCTGCACAGTGTGCACCTAAAGCTACCAGAAGAAAATTGGTGGTGTTCTTCTGATCCTATTAGTACCACAGGCAGGCAGCTGCAGTGTTTACAGTTAGTGTACTGCATCCTCTGCACAGTGTGCACCTAAAGCTACCTGAAGACAATTGCTGTGGTTCTGATCCTAGTAGTACCACAGGCAGGCAGCTACAGTATTTACAGTTAGTGTACTGTGTCCTCTGCACAGTGTGCACCTAAAGCTACCTGAAGAAAATTGGTGGTGTTCTTCTTATCCTATTAGTACCACAGGCAGGCAGCTGCAGTATTTACAGTTAGTGTACTGCGTTCTCTGCAAAGAGCGCATAAAGCTACCAGAAGACAATTTCTGTTGTTCTGATCCTATTAATACCAAAGGCAGGCAGCTACAGTATTTACAGTTAGTGTACTGTGTTCTCTGCACAGTGTGCACCTAAAGCTACCTGAAGAAAATTGGTGGTGTTCTTCTGATCCTATTAGTACCACGGGCAGGCAGCTACAGTATTTACAGTTAGTGTACTGTGTCCTCTGCACAGTGTGCACCTAAAGCTACCTGAAGAAAATTGGTGGTGTTCTTCTGACCCTATTAGTACCACAGACAGGCAGCTGCAGTATTTACAGTTAGTGTACTGCGTCCTCTGCACAGTGTGCACCTAAAGCTACTTGAAGACAATTGCTGTTGTTCTGATCCTATTAGTACCACAGGCAGGCAGCTACAGTAGTTACAGTTAGTATACTGTGTCCTCTGCACAGTGTGCACCTAAAGCTACCTGAAGAAAATTGGTGGTGTTCTTCTGATCCTTTTAGTACCACAGACAGGCAGCTGCAGTATTTACAGTTAGTGTAGTGCATCCTCTGCACAGTGTGCACCTAAAGCTACCTGAAGAAAATTGGTGGTGTTCTTCTGATCCTATTAGTACCGCAGGCAGCTGCAGTATTTACAGTTAGTGTAGTGCGTCCTCTGCACAGTGTGCACCTAAAGCTACCTGAAGACAATTGCTGTTGTTCTGATCCTATTAATACCACAGGCAGGCAGCTGCAGTATTTACAGTTAGTGTACTGTGTCCTCTGCACAGTATGCACCTAAAGCTAGCTGAAGACAATTGCTGGTGTTCTCATACTAATAATACTACAGGCAGGCAGTTGATTCTGCTAGCCACAGTATCAGTATATATATACATCCCAGCTTTGTTCAGCTACATCTCACTGCAGGCCATTAGTATGTCTGGAAGGCTAACAAGGAGAGGCAGACAGTCACAGGCCAATAAAAGAGGGCAAGCAGGCTCTGTGTCTAGAGGCAACAGTGCTGGTCGTGGAGATGGTGCATTCTCATCAGCACGTGGCCGTGGGACACGCTTGTCCTTTTTTTCAGCAGCTGGCCTTGTTGAGCTGCAACATGCGGAAAACTTGGTAGAGTGGATGACCAAGCCGTCCTCATCCTCCTCATCCTCTCTCACCCAGGCTCAGGGTACTTTGTCTGGCAAAGCAGCTACCAACGTGGCCTCTTCCCTCGGCTCAATGGCATCAGTCACTCCTTCCATGTCCTCCTGAGGAGTCCCCCAAACTGTTTGACCACAGTGTTGGGTACGTGCTCCAGGAGGATGCCCAGAGTTTTGAAGGCTCCGATGATGGTACCCAGCTAGAGGAAGGCAGTAACATGAGCCCAGAGAGACGGGGTGCCCAAGAAGGACAGCAATCTGGCAGTCATGTTCCCCCAGCTGCAGCATACTGCCAGCTTTGCTCCAGTGATGAGGAGGAAGGGGATGATGAGGTTACTGACTTCACGTGGGTGCCTGATAGGAGAGAGGAGGAGGTGGCACATCTCCAACAAGGCAGGATGCCCTCCAGGGGCCAGCTTAAGGACAGCACACCGACTGCATCACACCACAGAGCTCCACATGTGCAGGGAGCTGCTGTCTCTGTACGTTATTCCAAAAGATCTTTGGTGTGGGCCTTTTTTGAAACCAGTGCATCGGATCCCATGCTGCTATTTGCAACATATGTCTCAAGCGTATCTCACATGACCAAAACATCACCCGCTTGGGCACCACATGCTTGACCAGACATATGTCGACCTGCCATGCAGTTCGTTGGCAAGCCTACCTAATAGACCCACACCAAAGAACAAAGCAGACCTCTCCTGGCTCCTCATCAGCTGGGAACTACACCCCCACTATACCTTCAATCCTCTCTGAAACCTGCACTGAGAGGAATGAAGGTGTAAAATTAGGTGTGTCACAGCCAAGTACTTGCGGACAATCTGCTATTGGTACACCGACGTCAGATTGTACCAGGCAAATTTCCCTGCCCCAGCTGCTGCACCGCCGAAAGAAGTTCACTCCTAGCCATCCACATGCCCAGTAGTTGAATGCTAGCTTGGCTAAATTGCTAGCACTTCAACTGCTGCCTTTTCAGTTAGTAGACTCTGTCCCCTTCCGTGAGTTTGTGGAATGTGCGGTTCCTCAGTGGCAGGTTCCCAAACGCCACTTTTTCTCACGGAAGGCGATTCTAGCTCTCTACCAGCATGTGGAAGGCAATGTCTTGGCCTTGCTGGACAGGGCGGTCAGCGGTAAGGTGCATATTGCCGCTGACTCATGGTCCAGCAGGCATGGACAGGGATGTTACCTATCTTTCACCGCGCACTCTTCTGGCAGCTGGGAAGGATGCAGGACAGGGTGCAGTAGTGTTGGAGGTTGTTCTGCCACCATGCCTCCAAAATTCTACCACACCTCTCTCCTCCACCCCCTCTTCTTCTTCTTCCTCCATGGCCTCTTCCCGTGCTGATTTGTCCTCGGAACCAGCGGTGCTCCGTAGGCGTTCAAGGGGCTACGCAAGCACGCAGGCAAAAAGATGCCATGCGGTGCTTGAGCTGGTGTGCTTGGGGGACAGGAGCCACACTGGGGCAGAGATTCTGTCCGCTCTGCAGGGGCAGGTTCAGAGGTGGTTGACGCCATGCCAGCTTAAGCCAGGTAAGGTGGTTTGCGACAATGGCACCAGCCTCCTCTCCGTCCTCCGACAGGGACAACTGACCCATGTTCCCTGTTTGGCTTACATCCTTAACTTGGTGGTGCAGCGGTTCTTGGACAGGTACCTGGGCTTACAGGATGTCCTGAGGCAGGCCAGGAAAGTCTGTTTGCATTTCCGCAGGTCATATAATGCCAGTGCTCGGCTGGCTGACCTCCAAAAGGAATTTAACCTGCCCAGGAACCGCCTAATCTGTGACGTGCCCACCAGGTGGAACTCAACTTTGGCCATGTTGTAGCGGCTGCACACACAGCAGAGGGCCATCAATGAGTACCTATGCGACTATGGCACCAGGACAGGGTCAGGGGTCCTTGTTTTTTTTCCCCACGCCAGTGGGCTATGATCAGGGATGCATGCACTGTCCTGTCACCATTTGAGGAAGCCACAAGGATGGTGAGCAGTGACAGTGCATGCATCAGTGACACTGTCCCTCTTGTCCACCTGTTGGAGCACACGCTGCGTGGAATAATGGACAGGGCACTTGACACAGAACAGAGGGAGGAAGAGGAGGACTTCCTTACCTCTCAAGGCCCCCTTTATCCAGACAGTGTTCCTGCGTGCCCACCGATCACACAGGAAGAGGAGGAGGATTGTGTCAGCATGGAGGTGGAGCCTGGCACTCAGCATCAGCAGCAGTCTTCAAGGGATCATTTACAGTCCAAAGAAACCCATGGACTTGTACGTGGCTGGGAGGAGGTGGCTGCGGATCATGTTGACCTTATTGACCCAGGGGACTCTGGACCGAATGCCTCAGAAAACCTACACTGCATGGCCTCCCTGATCCTGCAAAGCCTGCGGAAGGATCCTTGTATTCGTGGTATCAAGGGGAGGGATTCCAGGGAAACACTGGGGGAGCACCTGGAGTCACCAGTTTTTATGAACACAGAAGTCACCGGTCTTTTATTATTAATTTTTTTGGATTGCACATGTTGGGAGGACACCCTTGGTATCCCGGCTTGGACTGTTTAATATACTTTCTATGGATTAATCAGTGCTTTAATTATACAATTGTATACTCACACGCAATTTTTGGCACAAGTTAATTTATAATTAACCTCACCAGGAGCAAAGCGAGTTGGACTTAGTACATACACTGATCACACACTCAAATATTTTCCAATATAATTTAATCTCTGTGGTGATTTATTGTTTTATTGTTTCGCTGTGATAGAGCGTTTTTTGTGTTTTAGCTATCTTGTGAGCTAGCGTTTTTTATTTTTCACGTACTTATATACGTTTTACTTCATAATTGCACCGTAGAGTGTGTATATTTATATAAGGTGTGCACTAGTTGTTTACCCACCAATTTTATCATAATTTACACTAATTATAATTTGCGTTACTACAGGGTAGCGCCATATCCCCATCTTTCCTCTTTTTATTTTAATAGGTCCCTATGGGAACTAATTAGGGGGAGGCTGCAACCCTTTAATCTCATTAGCGTGGCAACCCTCCTTGATGCACGTTACAAGGGTAAGGTTGCAGACCTTATATATAGACCAGATATCCTTATCTTGCCGTCACAGAGGGAGCAGAGGATGAAACATCTTTGGGAGGCCATGCAGAAAGGTTTGTGCAACGCGTTTCCAGAGCCTGGGAGGTTACAATTTCCTGGTCCTCCTGGACGTGTTGCTGAGGCTTCGGTCAGTCACAGAAGGAACGGTGGAGAAAGTGGCCGTCTGACCGATGCTTTCAGACAATTTTTTAGTCTGCAGCCCCAAGGTCTGATCGATTCCAGCAACCATCACCAGCGTCTGATTCACATGGTGCAGGATTACCTAGGGGCAAGATCAGACTTGGACACCTTTCCCACCGAAAATCCTCTGGGCTACTGGGTCTTGAGGATGGATCACTGGCCAGAGCTTGCACAGTATGCAATTGAGCTACAGGCCTGTCCTGCATCCAGCATTCTTTCGGAACGCACATTCAGTGCTGCTGGAGGCTTTGTAACCGATTACAGGGTGCGCCTGTCCACCGAATCGGTCGATCGGCTGACCTTCATAAAAATGAATCAGTCTTGGATCACCAACTACCAAGCACCTGATGCTGATGTAACCGATTGATTTTTTTTTTTAATGTGAGATCCCTTCAAGACTGCCTATGCTGATGCTGAGTGACTATCCTGTTATGCTGAGTCACAATCCTCTTCCTCCTCAATTTTCATGCTGATAGCTTGTAAGAACATTTTTGGTTCTGGGCACCGCCACCAGTGGCCAAGGCCCAATTTTTCTGCCCCTGTTTAACAAGGGCATGTAATTACAATTTTTGATGCAATACTTTGCAGCAGGGCTCATTCCTGCGCTCCAACTATAGTATCTGTGAGGGGTTGCAGTTTTGTGGCACCAGCACCAGTGCCCAAGGCCCAATTTTGCAGCCCCTGTTTAACAGGGACGTATAATTACAATTTTTGATGCAATACTTTGCAGCAGGGCTCATTCCTGTGCTCTGACTATAGCATCTGTGAGGGGTTGCAGTGTTGTGGCAATTTTTCTGCCCTGTTTAACAGGGGCGTGTAATTACAATTTTTGATGCAATACTTTGCAGCAGGGCTCATTCCTGCGCTCCAATTATAGCATCTGTGAGGGGTTGCAGTGTTGTGGCAATTTTTCTGCCCCTGTTTAACAGGGGCATGTAATTATAATTTTTGATGCAATACTTTGCAGCAGGGCTCATTCCTGCGCTCAAACTAGAGTATCTGTGAGGGGTTGCAGTGTTGTGGGACCAGTGCCTAAGGCCCAATTTTTCTGCCCCTGTTCAACAGGTGCATGTAATTACAATTCTTGATATAATATTTCACAGCAGGGCCCGTTCCAGCGCCCTCCAAGAGTAACTGTGAGGACTTACAGTGTTGTGGCAACACCAACACCTAAGGCCCCAAGGAAGGGAAATTCTCTCCTGTAAAAATTAATATGGGAAAAATGTGTCTCCTCTTCACTGATGCTTTATCATCAATACTTGTTTCACTAAAAACCCCACATTTTCAAAAAACATTTGTCATTGGGACAGAAAGTGAGGTGAAATCTTCTGAAGAGGTGTACAGACAGCAAAACAAATGTTACAGGGGTGATAACCCTTCCCTATGTTTTTCAAAAAGCTTAAAGGGGTTGTAAAGGTAAAAATTTTTTCACCTTAATGCATTCTATGCATTAAGGTGAAAAAACTTTTGACAGTACCGCCGCCCCCAGCCCCCCCGTTTTACTTACCTGACGCCTCGAATCTTCGCTGCTCGTGCTCGTCATCTTCATTGCAGCTCAGCCTGGTCGCTGATTGGCTGCAGTGGATGGATTGAAAGCAGCGCAGCCATTGGCTCGCGCTGTTGTCAATCACATCCGATGACGCGGCGCGCCGGGGGGCGGGGCCGAGTGATACAGCGAGCGGCTATAGCCGCCGGCTGTATCACGGGAGCGCGCCCGCAAGCACTCACCACCGTGCGAGGGAGCTCGCATGAAGGTGGTAAATGCTTGCGGGGAGGAGCTGAAGGGACCCCAGAAGACCAGAGCCGCCGAGGGACCCCAGAAGACCAGGTTCGGGGCCACTCTGTGCAGAACGAGCTGCACAGTAAAGGTAAGTATAACATGTTTGTTATTTAAAAAAAAAAAAAAAAAATAACTTTACAACCCCTTTAAAAATAGAGCTACACTTTAAAAATGTACCAGTTCAAAATTACAAACAGATTCTACTTAACAACAAGCCTACAGTCCCTGTCTTGTTTGCACTTTCCTTTTTTTAATTTGGGTGCGGGGTTCCCCTTAATATCAATACAAGATCCAAAGGGCCTGGTAATGGACTGGGGGGTGGGGGGGTACCCATGCCGTTTGTCTCACTGATTTTCATCCATATTGCCGGGACCCGACATTACATTAAAGCCATAAGCAGTTTTAAATGACTTTTATTCCTTTACAAATGTCATTTTGTGCAGGGACTGTTCTAAGTGCAGGAAACACACGTCACTTTACAGTCATACTATAGACACCCCCCAGGTACGATATTTAAAGAAATATTTCACTTTTTTTTTTCACTTTAAGCATCATTAAAATCACTGCTCCCGAAAAAACGTCCGTCTTTAAAAGGTTTTTTTGCATTGATATATGTCCCCTGGGGCAGGACCCGGGTCCCCAAACCCCTTTTAGGACAATAACTTGCATATTAGCCTTTAAAATTAGCACTTTTGATTTTGAACATCGAGTCCCATAGACTTTAATGGGGTTCTAAAGTTTGCGCGAACTTTCGGTCCGTTCGCAGGTTCTGGTGTGAACGGAACCGGGGGGGGGGTGTTCGGCTCATCCCTACCTAAGAGATGTTTTTAACCAGGTGGACAGAGCCTCTACTAAAGCCTCTAGCCTCTACTAAATACATTTTAGGGATATTTTAGGGATATTTACACTGTCCTGGTGTTTTCAGGCCTCAAGAAATTAGAACCGTCAGTACATCAGGACTGATCGATTTTGAGTTTATGGACTGGTATATATAGCTTTCCTACAGACTAATGAATATACACTGATTTGGGTTATTTTCACCCAAAAAAGTAGCAGAATAAATTTTGGCCTAAATTATTAAGAAAGATTATTTCTTTGCAAAAGTTTATAACTGAAACAAAGAAAATGAGTTTTTTAAAACTTTTTAACAAAATATAAAAAACCCAGTGGTGATTAAATACCACTAAAAGAAAGCTCTATTTGTGTAAAAAATTTCATGAGGGTACAGTGTTGCATGACCGCACAATTGCCATTCAAAATGCGACAGCGCTGAAAGCTGAAAATTGGCCTGGGCAGGAAGGGGGTAAATGTGTCTGGTAGTGAAGTGATTAATTTGTAGAGATTTCCTCTCACTTCTTGTTTTTCTCTTTAAAATTTGAGGTAAAATAGCTCATAACGTTTTTCAAAAAATTTATTGAAATTCACAAAAAACGCTACTAAAATAAGGCATGAGTTATGTCTGTGTCTTTAGGCCTCTCATGATTCTGACTGGTGCTGATCCTGTTTGGTGGAATATTGGGGGGAAAAATCCATCTCTGCCGGTCATGAGACGACCGACACCTGCTGAGCTCTCCTTATACATACACACAACAAACAAATTGATCTTTGGTTATAAAGATCACTGGACAGCTGAACTGTATATGCTACCATCGGATGTGTTTAAATGAGAAGTGTGGCTTTTAATGAAAAACAAACATTATACTCGCCTAGGTGGATGCAGCATCGATACGATGCTATATCTGTCCCTTGCCATCTCTGTAGTGAGAACTGAGTGATCAAACACTGCTGTTTCTTCCCTCCACTCTGAACAGAGACCTGTGACAGTCAGTCATCAGCTCTCTGCTCTCCTGTACAGCACCCACTGGAGCACTGGGCTGTGGAGGTGGTGGGACGGGCTGGCTCAGGCCCTTCAGCGGATCACTGAAAGGCTGAGCCATGTGCTAGTCCAGGGTCCTAGGTGGATCCTGACCATTTCAGAGCCTGAGCTGACTCTGCGACATCTGCCGACAGTGGGCTTTAACCTGCTGCTGGCTGAAAAGAGGTCTGGTGATTCCCAGGAGTATAGCCAAAAAAGATTTGGCTATACTTCTCTTTTAAGGATCTTCATCCATTTACTAGGTCCCCATAGATCCTTAGAACCAAAAATGAGGATGCTTAGCATGTGTTCTCAACACTCATGAGTGCTTCGCAAGCATCCAAATCTGAAAGTTGTACTGATGTTGTGGCACTTATCCTTTCCAGCTGTTGGAAATGTGAAAGATAAGCTCTTAAGCTGGTAAATTTATGTATACGGAAAGTAGCATACCTTCCATTATCTGAGCCCTGCTCTGAAAGGATGTCAATAGGGAGAAGATTCTGCAAATGCAGGTGCATGTGATGTTGTGAGATGTATCCAGTTACTCAGATCACATTGCAGGCATCATGGTAATAAAAAAAGGAAAACATCCAGTTCAGATGTGGTGATGTCGTTAGACATCACCCAGGATGCCTCAGAAGGCTCCACTTTTGTTTCTACAATAATGAACCCCCAGGTTCACAAATGTGGCAAACCTGATCAGGGCTGATGCAAGGATTTTTGACACCCTAGGCAAAACCTAATTTTGCTGCCTCCTCTTGGCTCCACCCATAACTCCACCCCCTTTGCCCTGCCCATGTATACCCCATAATGAAGCACCCATCAAATGCAGCCTACCAGCGCCCATCAAATGCAGCCCACCAACGCCCATCAATGCAGCCCACCAGCGCCCATCAAATGCAACCTCATCCAGTGCCCATCAATGCAGCCCATCAATGAATGTTTGCTTGCTTCCATTTATTCGGGAGTCATGACACAGTCCTCCGCCGCCGCTGCTGTGCCACTGACACTATGTGTGAACAGAGCGGAGGCTGATGCTGAGACTTAGTTGCTTGCTGCAGAGAGAAGAGAGTAGGAACACCAGTGGCCGGGCGTCCCCCTAGGCAGCAGTGCGCCCTAGGCGGCTGCCTAGTTTGCCTAGTGGTAGTACCTGCCCTGAACCTGATAGGTGACTTCCCTGAGCTTAGTCTAATGTACATGAAAAGGTAACCCATATGTATCCTGCCCCTTTTTTACCCCCCCTCACCATTTGTATGCCCCCATATTGTAACCCCCTGCTATTGCTACTAAACATAGTCTGACACCAAGGTTGGGATTGAACTGGCCATTTAACGGCCCCTTTATTAAAGTAACAAATAATTAACAATATAAACAAAAACAAGGCATAATCTTTTTGGTTGTCGATTCTTGGAGGCACTATTCAACTCTTTACCTTATATCTGCTTAAACACTTTCCCTGGTCCCTGCTGCATTGCACCGACCTTCAGCAGATACACCATTCACTCCCAGTTAAACTACCATAACTGGCATTCCCCGGGGACCCATACCTCAGATGTGTCCCAATCCTCTAAATCCAGCAGTTTATTTACAAATGCCTCCAAAGACCCAACCGCCACAGCGCAAAGTCTGAAGCCTCACACCTTTGTGCCCCGCCAAAAACGTACCGCTCGTTGTATCTCATCCTGTAGTCCTAGTGACCACAGGTCCATGCCCACCGCATTTAGATGGTCTCCATCCTCGCGAAGATATCTCCACATCTCAACCTCAAGCTCCTTATGCCTGACTACAAGACCCCCGTTTCTTATAATGAACCTCCCAACCTCCTTGTTGGCCTTAACTCGGGCCCCATTGAGCTTTGCCACAGACCTGGCAAGACGCCAGGTGGTGCGGGCCACCATCTCCGACCACACTACAACCGTATGCGGGAATGCCGCTTGCAGTCGCAGCACGTCAAACTCGACGTCCCGTATGAAGTGTCTAGTGGACCGGACCCCCAGGTCATTACCACCTGCGTGTATAACCAAGACATCAGGGGGCCTATCCCATCTAGTGACCCTGCTGACCTCAGGGACCACCCTGCTCCATAACAGCCCCGGAACTCCTATCCACCGAATACTGGCCTCTGCTCTAGGGAAGCCCATTAGGCCTGACTTCAGCTCTCTTAGCCCCACAATGTACAAAAGAATGGCCCAATATCCAAACGAGGCAAGTATGATCTGAAAGAAAAAGTGAAATATAGCACACAACACCCCATCACCATCTTACCACAGCAACTACACAGTAGAGTAGTAGGAAATTAGACAAAAACACAGGACGCCGCCCCTTTCCAGAAAACCCACATGTATTAAATCAAATGGGGGCAGACGTAAAGTTTGAATCTATCAGACTCCCACCTGCCAATACGCTTGACCACCGCGCTGTCCAATCCCCACCGGGCCGCCTCAGTGGCCGCCCTGATCCGAAAAGAATGTGAGGAAAAACTACAGGCCTTGATACCGGCAGCTGAGAGGCAGCGCCTCAGTACCGATACAAATTGAAAATTGGATAAAGCCGCACCATCCGAATGGACCAGAAAAGAACCGGCCACTGCTGGGCGAAGCCACTACCGCCGCCACCAGGCATATGAGTGAGCCCGGGATCCACCGCAATTCAACGTGAGCCCCTCTGCCGGCCTGATCCATCTTGAAACGACAGATGAAAAGCCTAACCGACTTGCCAATCCTCCGCTGACATGCTCCCGAGAGCCGCCTTGGAAGGGCTAACTAATTTCCCCACCCTGAGGGCTCCATAGAACGACAAAGCAAAGGCCACCCGGAATAGCAATGTCTCGAACTCAGATGAACAAACTGCGGCCGTGTGCAAGAACAAAGAGTGCAAAATATCAAAAGTGATAGGCCGCCGGGCACCCTTTCGATAACCTTTCACATTTTGAACCAAAAGGCCAGGCTGGCCAATTTTCGTTGCACAGCGAAATCGATACCCTATCCGCAAAACACGTACATACGAAATAGATAACCAGCTGGCTGATTTCCCCACTATTGCATTCACAACCTGCCCGCTGTGTCAGACTCCCAGAGTTTCAAATCAGACCGGAGGCGATTCCAACGCAACCTGCCATAGGTGAGGAGGACAAGGGGTTCCATGCTGCTCTGCACCCAGCACCAACTCCCCAAACCTGTCCAACTGAAAACGGGAAAGAGCATCAGCCACCGTATTCTCCACCCCAGGAATATGTACAGCGTACAAGAAAACGTTTTGCCGAAGACAACACAAAGCCAAGAATTGCAACAGACGTATGACCGGAGGGGAGGACACTGACAGCGAGTTGAGAACCTGCACTACCCCCAGGTTGTCACAATGTAACCGTGCCTTTTTGTTGCTGAAAACTTTGCCCCATAGCGCAAAGGCAACCACCACTGGAAAAAGTTCCAGCAGCACCAAATTTTTCAAGTATCCCGCCTCCCGCCATTCATTGGGCCAGCACTCCGCACTCCACCGACCCCCCCAAAAATGCCCCATACCCGGTAGATCCAGCTGCATCCGTAAAAAGTTCCAAGTCATAATTGCTGACCGGCCCCTCGATCCAGATGGACCGCTCATTGAATTTGTCTAAAAATGCACGCCAAACCTGCAGGTCAGCCCTATGTTCCCTATTCAGCCTGATGAAATGCCTGGTTGAAGTGACCCCAGTCGTGGCAGCCGACAGCCGTTGACAAAAAATCCTGCCCATAGGCATAATACGGCATGCGAAATTGAGTTTACCAAGTAGAGACTGCAGGTCCCGTAGCTGGATCTTATTTTCCTGCAGTTAAATGGACCTCTTCCTGCAGGGCATGAAACTTATCGTCCGGCAGATGACATACCATTGCCCTGGAGTCAATCTCTATACCCAGAAATTTGATCACCTCCGCGGGGCCCCCCCGTCTTGTTCGCCGCGAGAGGTATACCAAAACGCTCCATTATGTGCTGCACTGTAGCCAGCAGTACACCGCATAAATTAGAGGATGGAGGGCCAACACAGAGAACGTCTCACACCACCCACTTCAGAAAGGAACTAAAGGTCTCGAAGAAGGCACACGAGATGGGACAGCCCATAGGCAGGCATCAATCCAAGTAAAAGGCCCCTAACCATTTGCAACCCAAGAGATGAAAACTGCGTGGGTGAACCGGAAGTAAACGAAAAGCTGCCTCTAGGTCTGTTTTGGCCATAAGGGCCCCTTTGCATTATCGCTGAACCCAAAACACGGCAGCATTGAACGAAGTATAAGACACTGCACATGCCTCGGGGTCGATGGCATCATTGACAGGGCCGCACTTTGAAAACGAAAGATGGTGGATCAGCCGGAACTTATTGGGCTCCTTCTTTGGAACAACGCCCAATGGTGACACCACCAAATCCTCCAATGGGGGAAACGGAAAAGGGGCCGCACATGCGGCCCAACAACACTTCCTTAGCAAGCTTTTCAGAAACCACTTCGGAGTGTAACATGGCGGACCTAAGGTTGTCCGCCGCAGGGGGAATCTGAGTAACGGAGCAAGGAATCAAATAACCCTCCGTGAAACCCACTTGTAACAGACAGGCTCGTGGAGAGGACATAAGTTTCATCCGCAAACATGTCCTTATGATCCCAGCGCAGTGAAGGGCGTATCGCTTTGTGTTGTCGGAATTGTTCGTCATACCGCAGCCAAGCCACGCCACCATAAACTCGCTGGGCCTCGCCAATGGAGTCCACATAGCAAAACAGTGGGGAACAATTCTCCAGGGCTTTTTCGCCGATGACGCTTGCCAAAATGGCGAATGCCTGTAACCAATTGCTAAACGTGCGCAGAATCAACCACTTCTCCTCATCTTCCTTCTTCTTAGATTCCTCCGGCTTTACCCTGTCCAAGTTAAATTTTTCTAGAGGGAGTAATGTGAAAATATCCACATACTGCCCCATCCAAATCTTTTCCCATACTTCTGCTTTAAGATGAGCCCCCAGGGGACCCTCAAAGCAAACGTACACTTCACACTTGGCCGAATCGGCCAGGCAAACCAACTCTGTATTCTTACTAACCTCTTTCGCAGAAACCACCGGGGAAGGGGCGCTTGCTTCCTGAACCACCGTATCCCCCCGGTGACACCACCACCTCTTCTGAAACCCAGGCAGACACTGGCGGGAGCCCGCCGATGCGCCTGCGTCAAAATGCTGTACCAACGACCACAGCCTTACCAACAGGTCTTGCACGGCCATGGCATCACCTGTCGTGGCCGGCCCCACACCTGTCTACCGAGGGGGGGAGGGGCCCCACCCCCTATGGCTGAAGGGACATTAACCCCCGGGGCCCGCCTACCCCTAGAACAGGAGGAAGCTGAAAGGAAGAAACAACAGTCAATCCGGAATCCACCAAAGCTGACCTCCGCGGGGCGAACTCCTCCTCTTCGCTGGACATATCCCCTTCCGAGCAGGGCAAATCTTGGAGATCGCCTGGAGTCTGTACTGGTGAGGATGTGCCGGCCGCAGAAGGCCCCGGCAGCTCATCGTCCATTCTGCGCCTCTGACCCACAGGACTGTTGAGCCTGGCCACAGCGTGGGACCTCTTTACCCCTCCAGAGGTGAGAGGGGCCTTGCTTCTCCTCTCCACAGCTGTGGCCCTTGCATCCCGGCTGGATCCAGGTGTAATCGGGTCACCGGCCGCACTGGTGGGTTGGCCCAGCCCCATGTGACTCCTCCCCCGCTGAGCCACCATGCCCAGCGAAACACCAGGGATAGGGCCGCACTCACCCTCGTCTTCATGCGTTCCGGGACCGGGGGTAGGGTAATGCTCTATCCTGCCAAGCCCCTCCCCCAACGGGGAGTCCTCCCGGAACTTCCACCTGCTGAGCCTGAGCGTCTGAAACCGGGCCCCCTGAGCTGCGCAGTATCTCACAAAAGTGAGTATACCCCTCACATTTTGGTAAATATTTTATTATATCTTTTCATGTGACAACACTGAAGAAATGATACTTTGCTACAATGTAATGTAGTGAGTGTACAGCTTGTATAACAGTGTAAATTTGCTGTCCCCTCAAAATAACTCAACACACAGCCATTAATGTCTAAACCGCTGGCAACATAAGGGAGTACACCCCTAAATGAAACTGTCCAAATTTGGCCCAAAGTGTCAATATTTTGTGTGGCCACCATTATTTTCCAGCACTGCCTTAACCCTCTTGAGCATGGAGTTCACCAGAGCTTCACAGGTTGCCACTGGAGTCCTCTTCCACTCCTCCATGACGACATCACAGAGCTAGTGGATGTTAGAGACCTTGCACTCCTCCACTTTCCGTTTGAGGATGCCCCACAGATGCTCAATAGGGTTTAGGTCTGGAGACATGCTTGGCCAGTCCTTTACCTTTACCCTCAGCTTCTTTAGCAAAGCACTGGTCGTCTTGGAGGTGTGTTTGGGGTAGTTATCATTTTGGAATACTGCCCTGCGGCCCAGTCTCCGTAGGGAGGGGATCGTGCTTTGCTTCAGTATGTCACAGTACATGTTGGCATTCATGGTTCCCTCAATGAATTGTAGATCTCCATCGCCAGTAGCACTCATGCAGCTCCAGACCATGACACTCGCACCACCATGCTTGACTGTAGGCAAGACACACTTGTCTTTGTACTCCTCACCTGGTTGCCGTCACACACGCTTGAGACCATCTGAACCAAATAAGTTTATCTTGTTCTCATTAGACCACAGGACATGGTTCCAGTAATCCATGTCTTAGTCTGCTTGTCTTCAGCAAACTGTTTGGGGGCTTTCTTGTGCATCAACTTTAGAAGAGGCTTCCTTCTGGGATGACAGCCATGCAGAAAAATTTGATGCTGTGTGCGGTGTATGGTCTGAGAACTGACAGGCTGATCCCCCACCCCTTCAACCTCTGCAGCAATGCTGGCAGCACTTATACGTCTATTTCCCAAAGACATCCTCTGGATATGATGCTGAGCATGTGCACTCAACCTCTTTGGTTGACTATGGCGAAGCCCAGGGGCGTTGCTAGGTCTACAAAAGATCTAGGGCTAGAGCCCATAGCAGCGTAGTATAGAAAGTCATATGCTTGGGCTGGCATACACATGTATATACAGTAATATACATGTGTGTATATATCCCCAGAGAGCCCCCCACTTACATCAGGGTCCCCGGAGAGACCCCCTTACATCAGGGTCCCCAGAGAGCGCCTCCTTACATCAGAGTCCCCAGAGAGCCCCCCCTTGCATCAGGGTCTCCAGAGAGCCCCTCCTTACATCAGAGAGCCTCCCCCTTGCATCAAGGTCCCCAGAGAGCCCCCCCTTAAATCAGGGTCCCCAGAGAGCCTCCCCCTTAAATCAGGCTCCCCAGAGAGCCTCCCCCTTACATCAGGCTCCCCAGAGAGCCTCCCACTTACATCAGGGTCCCCAGAGAGCCTCCCCTTCCCTTGGGGACCCCTGCAGAGACTCGGGGCTATGGGCCCCAGATTCAGGGCTATAGCCCTAAAAGCCACCCCCTAGCGACGCCACTGGCAAAGCCTGTTCTGAATGGAACCTGCCCTGTTAAACCGCTGTATGGCCTTGGCCACCTTGCTGGAGCATAGTTTCAGAGTCTTGGCAATCTTCTTATAGCCTAGGCCATCTTCATGTAAAGCAACAATTCTTTTTTTCAGATACCCAGAGAGTTCTTTGCCATGAGGTGCCATGTTGAACTTCCAGTGACCAGTATGAGAGAGTGAAAGCCATAACGCCAAATTCAACACACCTGCTCCCTTTCACATTTGAGACCTTGTAACACTAACGAGTCACATGACACCGGGAAAGGGAAAATGGCTTATTGGACCCAATTGGGACATTTTCACTTAGGGGTGTACTCACTTTTGTTGCCAGCGGTTTAGACATTTAATGGCTGTGTGTTGAGTTATTTTGAGGGGACAGAAAATTTACACTGCTGTACAAGCTGTACACTCACTACTTTACATTGTAGCAAAGTGTCATTTCTTCAGTGTTGTCACATGAAAAGATATAATAAAATATTTACAAAAATGTGAGGGGTGTACTCACTTTTGTAAAATACTGTATATTAGATCATTTAGTTACTCATTTTTTAATTTCAGATACTTCACGTGCTTTCTCCTGAAGAGTGGCTCCAAGCCATGAAACGCGTAGAGCTAACATATGCCGTGTTTTTATATATTTTATATTCCCCTTATGTGTTTATTATTAACTATGCCTTTACCAATCTATATCAACATTGATGAATTGTGAAATTATAACCTTGTGATATTAATTTTTACCCATGTTAGTATCATGTTAACCGTTTTTAAACTAGACATTGAGATTATGTTTGTACACCCATGTATATAAATTAATAAATATTCTTTATATTCATCAAGTTATTCATTTGCAACCACATGCTTCATATAAAGTCCCGGCTCTTCTGTTCTGTTTTTCTCATATTGACAGGGATGGAGGCACATGGCCTTATTAGGCTATGGCTTCATATAATGTCCCAAAAAAAATCCTTTCCCTTTTTTTAGTGTTGAGCCAGAAGTTCGCCCCCCCCCCCCACCGCCTCTTTTCCCCACAGCCAGCCCATTCACAAGGTGCAGCGAGCTTCACACATGCGCAGTAGGAAAATGGCTGTGAAGGTGCAAGGCTTCACTGATGGTTTTTCTTAGTCAAGATGGCGACGCCAGCACCGGATAGCTGATTGAAAAAGCTGGATTCCTGGACAGGTAAGTGCCCTAATATTAAAAGTCAGCAGCTATAGTATTTGTAGCTGGAATTAAATTTTTTGGGGGGGGAGCCTGCAGCTCCTCTTTAAGCTGGTTATTCAATGAGTAGATCAATGTTGTCCTAAAGTACTTCAAAATTTTGTTTGCTTTTAACATTCAATTTTGGAATGAGTGTAAGTTCCCAACTGAAAACCACATACACAATTAGAAATTAATTTGTTCGAGAAAAATGTTTACTCCTGCTCTTTCAAATGTTCTCATTACTGTGGTCGAAAAACAAATGTTGATGGCATGCCGCTATTTAGATTAGATTAGGAAATCAAATGTTCTTAAAACAAAAAATTCTGAACGTAATTCTACTAGTGCATAGCAAACTTTAGGTATTGCTACCTCTGATTTTTCCGATATATTTTCATTATCACAAATGAGTAGTCAGTACTGCTTTTTCATGGGTCACTTTCATTGAGCCCCAAGGAGAAATAACCAGTCCTCCACTGATTACCAAGGGGTCTCTGTGACAAGCAGGTTATCAGAATGGAAATACCTGTTAGCAATTTACCAGGCAAAGCAAATAAATGGAAAACAGGAACCTGTGATGTTAAAGCTCTTCCATTAATAAAAGGGTTAAGAAGAAAGAAAATGACCAGCTTCCGGAAAACCTTTATTCCCTGCAGACACCAAACAGTGATATGCATTCCTTCCCCCCAAACTTAAGCTTTATTTTCCAGCTTTGAAATGTCAAAATGCCACAGGGGTAAATTGTTACCACACCTATTAAAAGTACAAAGCTTGACTTTAAAGTCAAAGAAAAAAAAAACTCATTCCTATCAGGCTGAATCTGTCTCTTCTGAATTCTAGCATTCAGTGCACACTTGACCTCTGAGCGTGAGTACCTGGTTTCTCTTTCAGCCCTTTCATGGCTCTACTTGTATAGTTAACTGTGATTGTTCTAAGGCTGCTCTAATAGCCTGAGGATATTATTGCTCCCAAAATATGCCTGTAATACTCCTGACAAATTTATCTCTTTATTTTGACCCTTGCAATAATTTACACAATACTACCTCTGGCTATTCAACCTCTCAGGTAAGGATCAAGTTCTGCTTACCAACAAACCACATTACAAATGAACTGTAAACCCTTTGCTCCATGCAGCTGGATTGCAATAGATATATGCCAATGATATATATATATATATATATATATATATATATATATATATATATATATATATATATATATATATATATATATATATATATATATATATATATACACTATATTACCTAAAGTATTGGGACACCTGCCTTTACACGCACATGAACTTAAATGGCATCCCAGTCTTAGTCTGTAGTGTTCAATATTGAGTTGGCCCTCCCTTTGCAGCTATAACAGCTTCAACTCTTCTGGCAAGGCTGTCCACAAGGTTTGGAGTGTGTCTATGGGAACGTTTGACCATTCTTCCAGAAGGGCATTTGTGAGGTCAGGCACTGTTGCTGGACTAGAAGACCTGACTCGCAGTCTCTACTCTAATTCATCCCAAAGGTGTTCTACCAGGTTGAAGTCAGGACTCTGTGCAGGCCAGTCGAGTTCCTCCACCCTAAACTCACTCATCAATGTCTTTATGAACCTTGCTTTGTGCACTTGTCCAAATCATTTGGTGGAGGGGGGATTATGGTGTGGGGTTGTTTTTCAGGGGTGGACTTGGCCTCTCAGTTCCAGTGAAGGGAACTCTTAAGGCATCAGCATACCCAGACATCTTGGACAATTTAATGCTCCCAACTTTGTGGATACAGTTTGGGGATGGCCCCTTCCTGTTCCAACATGACTGCTCACCAGTGCATAAAGCAAGGTCCATAAAGACATCGATGAGCGGGTTTGGGGTGGATGAACTTAACTGGCCTGCACGAAGTCCTGACTTCAACCCAATAGAACACCTTTAGGAAAAATTAGAGCGCAGACTGTGAGCCAGGCCTTCTCTCCAACATCAGTGCCTGACCTCACGAATGCGCTTCTGGTAGAATGGTCAAACATTCCCATAGACACGCTCCTAAATCTTGTGGACAACCTTCCCAGAAGAGCTGAAGCTGTTATAACTGTAAAGAGTGGGTCAACTCAATATTGAACCCTATGGAATAAGACTGTGATGCCATTAAAGTTCACATGCATGCAAAGGCAGGCATCCCAATACTTTTGGTAATATAGTGTATATGTCAATGACAATGATTTAAACAGTTCATCTACAGCAGACTAATAAAGTAAATGTCCAGAGTCTTACTGTTAGTTTATCTGGTAAAGCAGCCACAGCCATTTTGATGTGATGCATGGACATTGGACAACAAAAGAATATTGTGACCACACTGGTGTCATAATAATATACAGTACATCAACCATAGAATCAAATATATCTGTGTATGGTACATAAAATTCAATGTGGCCCTGCTTAATTTGTAGCAAAATTATTAACCTATTTAATGTAATGTTCATATAAATAAAAATAATGTTAGAAAATTTCATAAACTGCATATAAAATTGCCTATAAAGTTAATCAAATATCAAATAAAATGAATTTGTAAAAATACATCCAAAAGTGTCTCACTTTGCCTCACTTTCTCACACTTGTCCAGTGCACTACAATGTAGTTGCAGCAACTATTGCACATCGAAAAGGGGGCGGTAATGTGCCCTCTGTACACTAGGCAGCTCTCCAAGCAGCACACACAGCCAATACTCCAGCCACAGTGCTGGTAATTTATAATCTTCCTTGCCCTGTTGTTGATGGGGGGAGCAAGGCCAGAAGGGGAGCAACAATCTGCGGCTGACTGTGGCATCATGCTGAGCAGCTTAAAGGGGCTCCTGCCAGCGCTTGAAGTACATTTCTGCACTACATTCACTTTTCCAATTTTATGCCTTCAGAATCCTGCAAGTACAGAAAAATACTTGTTCATCTGCAAGAAAGCTCTGAAGTTCTGCATGATCACGCCTAATTTCTTTAATTCTTACAGCAGCCAGAATAATGATCACAAGATCTTGGAAATCCCCGATGTTATCTTTTGACCTCCTAAAGAACAAATTGTCCTGGATAACATTAAACAAATGCCTCTCTGCCATTCTGCAGGACAAGCTTCCCTGATTCTAAAAAACCTGGGACCCATGCCTGGATCACTTACCTGATGGGGACAGCCTCGTCAGATCTGAGGCTGACCTCTTAGTGCCCTAGGAGAGGCTCGCTATCTCTCTTCCCTTTCTTCCTTCTTCATCCCTTTCTTCTTTCTCTTCTTCCCCTTTTCTCATCTTTCTACTTATTAAACCCTTTTGTAGTTTGGGGAGCAATGTAGGACCGCTGGTCGACTTCCATTGATCCCACTCCCTGTTTACGGACTGTGTATTCAAACTCAAAGACTAGTGATCAATTCATGGCTGAGATGACCCCTCGTCTTAGATGAGAGCGTCCCCCGGTCATGCAGTTCCTCTTCAGAGGATGCATCTTCTGTTCTTAAATATTATAGTCATAGCCCAAAATTGCGTTATACTGGTTTCTTAGCGACCAATGGTGTATGTCACTAATATTATCATGTACCGGTACTTTTCTATACTGTATTGTATGTATATCTGTATGGTTTACAACCTTAATAAAAAATGATTGGAAAAGAAAAACTTTCAGTGGTATATTTTCACACCAAAAAGATAGAAAAAAAATTAATTGTAAGGTTTACTTACACTTTAATACAATGACAAAATATGGAAGACCAAGTTTGTAAAATTGGAAACGTCATGTTAAAAGTTAATTAAAGTGCTGCAAAAATTACTCCAAACATGCACTTACTAAAATACATTATCCTTTTTTTTTTTTGTAAAACAGCATACCACAACACATACTGTATGTTCTGTTTTTTTCTTTAATTTCTGGCGGTGTTGCAAGAACAAAGAACAAAGCTACAGAAATAAGTACCAACGTTTTCTTTCTCAGTGATAATTACACTAAATAGCAACTCTTTTTTATGAAAATAGCTTCAACGTAATAACAGTTTACAATGAAAAATGTAAAGTGCAGAAGGTTATTTGAAATTAACTGTAAGCACGTCAAAGAATCAGCTGTCGCCTCTGGCAAAAAAGTAGTCCTATAATTTAACATGCCTGGGGAGGATATGTGTACTGTCCTGCAAGAGTTCAGGTGTCCATGAAAATGTACACACGTAAGAGAGTTTCTTTATTGTTAGCGTAGCATGCAGAATTCTAGTAAATGAGTGTGTAAATGATCCATAAAGCAGCGCCAATAACACACAATGGCAATCCAATGTACAACATAAAGCACTTCACCCTTCACTGTCACTTGTAGCTAATTTGTTCAGGCTGTTGTTCCTGTGAAGCGGATCCTCTCTTGTCATCTGATTGTAACAATTTATTTTCCTTTGCAAGGTCAACTGTACGTGTGCAGTTTCTGTGAAGCTAGTAGGATGACAGGATAACAATGCTGACTGAATGCAGGCAATGTAGGAAGGTGAACTGTGGTTTATTTAAAGCACATGTCAAGGCAAAATAAAAAAAAAACAACACCATAGATTACATGCACATTTTCCTGTGCCTTTTCACTTTAAAGACCCTGGAAGTAAATAAAAAATACCTGTTTGATCATTCAGAAATGCTCTGAAAGCGTCACTAAACCTAAAAAAAAAAAAATAAATAATACATTATATATATATATATATATATATATATATATATATATATATATATATATATATATATACACACACACACAGTTTTCCTTACCTTCTGCAATGTGCATATAAATTTGCTCATTCGCTATGGATGCTTCTGGTTCAATTGTTTTTAAAATAAATTGGGCCATTGACAAAAATGTACAATGATTGTTTTGGCATTTTTATGAAATTGTTTTATAGGATTTACGTCATTGGAGTATTTCTCTTTATGTTTGGGGGAATATTTGGAAATGATTTGGTTTCATAATCTAGAGAGAGGCAGTACACATGGATCTGGATTGCCCAGTATTGGAATGTACTATACTAAGTGCATATTGACCTCTGGTATCTGGGGGTTCATCCTTTCTGATGAGCTTTCATTGTGCAAGCAGTGGTGATGGTGGATATTCACATTCGGAGTCTAAAATCTGTTCGACAATTATGCAAACATAGACGCACTGGGGCAATTTAAGCTTAAAATTTGATTTGGAAGAAAAGCAGGAACCCAAAGGCAAGTCATACAAACAAAGGAAAAGTATACATTTTTGACCATATAGAGTTCACAATGGGAACTAAACTCAACATTTCTAAACACGTAAATTGTTAAAGCGGAACTAAACACATTGAATTGATGATTTCAAAAACAGTTACATTCCTGGCATGCCGGGTAACTGTCACATGTGCTCTCAACCAAACTTTCAAACCATCAAATAGCTGGTGTCATAACTGATCACATGTGCACAACCATGGCAGTTTCAGATTAAGCAGAAGCAAAGATGGCAGCTTCCTTGGCTTAAAAGGATAGGAGTGTTTAGTTCCGCAATACACAATGATGTTTGCCATGACTATATTAAAACATAGTCTTCTATACAGGTCCAAAAACCTCTATGACCTCCCCTCCTCAGAGACTAAAGGATCATTGCATAGCACACACCCTAAGTAACCTGCTCGGACCTATGTCTGAGGTCTGAGTTCTTTTTTACTTAGCATGTGGTCAAGTGTGTGCCAGTCTGTTATTTTGGCAATAATTCTCTTAAAAATACAATACGCTGCAAAACACACCAATATATTGCTGCTAATGGACAAGTCAGATTACTCAATAGTGACTCATTTGTATTGTATGCATGTATCAGTTGCTATAATGTTAATAGATAATGGGCTGCATCCAAAATGTTTTCCCACTGCTCCCAAGCCAGGTCAATTGGAGTAACACAGAGATGAAGACAGAATTGTCAGAATTGTAACCCTAAAAACTAACACATTTACCATCTGCCTACACTACCATTAGTAGTCATATATTATATTCTGTAGCGCTGACAACTTTTGTTTATAGTCATATGTGTGTTGTAAAGGTAAAAAGTTGATATAGCACCATCTAGTGGCCAACTATAAAGATACAAGACTTTTATTATTCATCATTTTGAGAAGTTACATGGAAGTGATTGATTGTTTACTTCTGGACATTAACCATGACCTACCCGCAATCCCGCAATGCTCCTGGACCAGAGGAGAACTGAACTGCATTGTGGGGAGGATATAAAAGGGCTGGGAGCGGCCATCTTAAGTCTCTGGTTCCTGGGACGCGTGGCCTGCCAGCAGAACTCTGTGAGTGTGTGTGTCCCACAGGGTTGCGGCCAACCTTGTGAAGGAGCAGAGCGGCAGCAAGGATCCTGCCATCGATCACAGTGTGCTGGAGCAGCAGAAGTGATCGTAACGGAGACCCATGGAGGAGGTAACCGAGGACTCGTTAGTAAACGGAACAGCGTGACAGTGTGGTTGTGGCTCCACACAGACTGAGAACTGCTGAAATGGCGACACCCATCTGTCCGGATCCGGTGTGGTGAGAGGGTTAACTCCCAGAAGTTTGTTTAACACTACACACATTTAGAGCTGTTACAGAGTGTTGCTGGGACTGATAGTCCCACGGAACAATTGAGTTGGAAAGCATTACATTTACACAGACTTCAATATCCAGAAACTGATACTGGATGTCTGTCTCCTTCAAGTAAGAACACTCAATCAATTTGCCTGATTATAATTACTTTTGTGTATCAACTTGCACTGCGCAACACTCCAGAAGAACTCTCTTGTGGATTACAAATATTAATTTGTGGCTAGCTGAAGATTGAAGACTACAGGACTATCTCTTTTATTGCAGGGCCCTACATTTAGTTATAAGGGATAGTGACTTTACTGTTTAAAGCAGGGGGAGCTCCCTAGTACCTATATTGTGGGATATTTGCCTTCCTGTGTCTTTGCGCTTGCTACAGTGTGCTGGAGGTGGGAAGGTGTCCAGAGTTAAGACGATTTCACTTTGAACACTGGTCCCACCCAGAGACTCACCAATAAGGGGATATTGATGTATATTTGTGTACATGTACAAAGATTGTTGTAAATATTTACTGTACTATAACACTACGTTGGTGTGATAGTATAGTCACTGTAATAACTTTTATATATACATAATGTTCCAGTAAAAAAACCTTTGGTTATCACAGAAGTTTATGTGCAGTGTTGTTTTTCTCCTGCAGGTGGAGTCACAAGCACCCAGGTAGAGGTATATATATATATATATATATATATATATATATATATATATATATATATATATATATATATATATATATATATATATATATATATATATATATATATATATATATATATAAGTGTTAGATATATGTATGTATATATTGTGAGCTATAATTGGTATTAGTGTCACTACAACACTGCACTACAGTTGTGTCAAGGGGATTGAGCAAGTTAAGAGGAGTGAAGAGATCAGAGAACAGGCCCGCTTTAAATCAGCAGCTCCACCGTGAGTTATTGCTACATTCTGTTTCAAATAATTGTTTCACAGGAACTATTACAAATATCATTCAGGTGTGTACCATAAGTCATATACATTATTTCATACACAATGGGAAAAATATATTGAATTGTAGCTCTAGCCAAAACTTTTTTAGGCTCCATGCACACTGGCTTAAAAATCGCTGCTTCTACAGGAGTTTTGTGTTCTGCCTGTAGGACCACCTCCATGTTATCCTATGTGTCCATGCACATTAGGACGATTACATGAATTTTTGGGCTCAGCGTTTAGAGGCAGGGAAAAAAAAACTTCTGGTTTGCATTTCTGATTGGAGCTTTCTGGCAGACAAAAACACTAAACACTCCTAAACTTGCCTAAACTATGTACAAAAACGCTGTATATGAACGCTTTTTTCTGCCAAGGGAACTGACGTTTTTTTTAAGCCTGGTGTACATGAAGCCTAAGTCTTGGATAGAGCCAAAAACTTTGATTTTTTTTTAAATTTTGCTTTCTGTGTCTTACCTGTGTCCCCACTGAAGAGATGTGTTATTTTGTCCCAGGGACAAAATAGAAAGTCAAGGAAATCTCACCAAAGTCAGGGGAAATTCCCCTCTTCGATAGTTGACACAGGAAGGTTTCTTTCACCTCCTGTTCCAGTGACAACTATAAAGTTCTGGAAGTTCTATCACTATCTTTCTTTTTTTTTTTTTTTTTTTTTTTTTTTAATAAAAACAATTGAGGTTTATTGAGAAAGAAAAGAGAAATAACATATTCACAAAGAATACAAATAGGCAAAATGCAATCAATAATATGTAATATGTATGTAGCACCCCGGTGTTTAGGTGGGGTTGCTAAAAAATTTACGGTAGTTTGTCAGCTATTAATCATCCTGGCTGATTGTTAGAAGATCCACTGATTCCTCTCTAACTTTGGATTATTGTACCTTTTCTGTTCTGCCACTACGTGGCACTTGCTGGTGGCATTAGATTGACAAAGGTATAGCAAGGTCAGACTATGGATGGATGGGGTGTCTCAGTCAATTGGCAGGGGTTTCTTTGGTCCCTTGGCCTGCTGGGAGAGCCTATTTATTTGGGTGGAGTCAGGTGACTGGGGTTCTGTGCCACCTGGAAGGCTGTCTGGGTGGACGTGTGTTATGTCGCTAGGCCAGAAGCCTGAGGCCTATCCCAGGGACACCTGGCTGCTAGGCTGCCTGAGGCCTATCCTGGAGCAAGAGAAGCAGCAGAGAATTGGGGCTGCAGGATTGGAGTCCAACTGAGTTGTGAAGGTTCAGCCGGACAGGGAACCAATTGTGGTCGGAGATAGAGGGGAAGCTGTCACCACTAAGGGACCATCCACCTTGTTACCAGAGACTACAGTGAGTAAGCTGGAGCCAGTACCAGAGCAGTCTTCTAACCAAGCGGGGACGGTGAAGAAGGAGGAAAGCTTCAGCAGGTGCCAAGCCAGGGACCCAGCAGGACACCAGGGGTGACGCTAGAGAAGTATACAGTGTGCTAGCTGTGGAAGAGTTCAGAAGATTCAGTGGCGATTAGATCTGGAGGTCTAGTGAGAGACTGGGAGCTCAGTGAGTAAAGATCTACAATGAAAGACTGTAATGTAAGAGAAGATAGCAGTCCTACCTATACAGAAGTGTTATCCGGCTGGAGGCCTTCCACTGTATAGCTGTCTACCTATAGAGTCTGCCAATTATCATTACAGCTACTTAATGATGTCCTGGCCCTAACCCTCTCTCCCACAGTTCTAAGAGACAATAAATCTCTTTTGCATCCAAAAAGTGTCTGGAACCCATCACTCCATCTTGCATCACACCCACCATGCCTGGTAACACACTCTACATCTTTGTAGGTGGTGCAGGAGCAGTGTACACACCCATTGAAATCAATGGGCAGCGCTACCGAAGCGCCTGCAAAGCGGGGGTTAAAGGCGCCCTGCTAGCGGGTGAAAAGTGCCGCTAAAACTAGCGGTGCTTTGCCACCAACGCTGCCAGCACCTCAGTGTGAAGTTGGCCTAAGTCTTCCCAGCAGGGACAAAGACAGCTTTAAAAACTTGACAGAGGGTCTAAATGTCCTATAATGTATTCAAAACTAAAGAGAAAAGGATACAGATACAGTCAGGGGAATATTTTTAAGGAAATTAATTTGGGGGGCGTGGCCGGGATGTGAGCCGGAGAGGACGTGTGTCTGAAGAGCTCCGTGCAAATCCTGCAAATTCGCCCTGTATAACTACCCGTTTTCCTCTGGGTGGACACCCCTCAACCTCCCCACACAACCTGGACCCCTCGGCGGCAGCAATTATGTCCGCAAAGGGTCATGGAAAGGCACAAACGCTGCAAAGACACAGAGACTGGGTAAGGGGCAGGCCGCAGGCTCTTTGGGCATCATTTTAGGCTCTGCCTCCAGAGCGCAGCATGGAGGGAGAAAGGAGCAGAGCCCAGCAAGTTCTCCTGTGGCAATGTCGGCCCTGGTGGAGGAGATTGAAGCTCCCCTGTCCCCTGCATTAGTGGAGGCAACTCCAGAGGCGATCACAAAGCCCATCCTGGCAGCCATAGAGGGCTTTAAATCCATGCTAAGGGTTAAGGTGGAACACCTGGCATCTGAATGCACCCTCATCCGCCATGACTTGGATAAAATCAGAGGGAGACTTACTGAGGCTGAGGGTCGCATAAGCACTGTGGAAGACCAGCAGGGATCTCACTCCTCCCAGATCACTGAATTGCAGTCCCTCGTGAACACGTTAGTCCACAAAGTGGACGACATCGAGAACAGACAAAGGCGAAATAATATACACGTGGTGGGACTATCAGAAGGTGAGGAGGGCTCCCGCCCAGTAATTTTTGCTGAATCACTGTTTAAAAATTTGCTAAACCGGCCAGATATGCCTCCCACATATGTGGTAGAGAGAGCCCACAGGGTTCCTACGGGCCGCCGTCCGTAAGGGGCACCACCGCGGCCATTCTTAGTCTGGTTCCTTAATTACCGTGATAGGGATATGATTTTGGCCGAAGCAAGGAAACAACCAGAATTGCCTTATGAAAATACTAAAGTGATGTTTTTCACGGATTTCTCAGGGGAGGTACAGAAGTGACGGAGATTGTTCAATGACGTGAAACGCCGGCTGAGAGAAAAGGACATCAAATACAGTATGTTATACCCCAGCAGATTGAGAATCCCATACAAAGGCACCGTGCGATTCTTCGACACGCTAATGGAAGCCAGCAACTGGATCGACAGTTTGTGAGTAAAGGGCCACGAGCCGGAGGCTGAAGTTGTTTGGTTTATTATCACTGGTTAACACTGTTCTGGATTTTCCTGTTCAGGGTGGGGAGGGGGAGATGGGGGGTTTTGCCATGCCTTTTTTCAGCATAAGCATCTGCAACCGTGCAGGCCTCGCCAAGGTTTGGCCTCTGTTTAGGCCATGTATAACTCCTCTTATGGGAACATCACAAATCCTGGAGGAAGGGAAGGGGCACATATCTATCTATTTCAGAAACTGACGGGTATCCTTTGCGGAGCCATGGAGCACTACAGACACAGACACTATGTCTTCAGAGTGATGGACTCCAGGACAGTTCTTTTGTACTCTTTTTAGCACTTTTTTCTTTTTTTTTCACTGTTTCATTTTGAACTTTTCTATGGTCACGCATTCCAGGACTTTTTTTGGACAAGTTTTGGGAAAAAGCTGCGTGTACTTTTTGTTTTGGTTTGTTACACAGCAGTAGGGAGTTACTGGGATTGTGGGACTTTTCTACTTAGCAGGTGCAGCTTTTCACTCTAGACCCTCTGTCATACAAATGCTATGGTGCACACATAATTCGCATAGTCTACCTTGTTACTTTTCTATGATACGGGTACATTATGTAATGTATGTTAAGCTGAAATGTGATTATGACAGGATTAACGGTTAATGTGGTATCTTGGAACGTCTGAGGCTGAAACGACAAATTTCATCGAGCTTTAATGTACCAATACTTAAAGACGATCACACCGCACGTGGTGTTTTTACAGGAGACACATCTGGATGGGAGCAGGGTACTGGAATTGCGTAGAGCCTGGATACAGTGGGCGATTCACGCAACATACTCCACCTATGCTAGAGGAGTGTCAATCCTGATTAGCAAGGCAGTACCCTGCAACATACATCATGTCATCTCAAACCCTGGTGGCCGTCTCCTAATTGTTATAGCTGATATTAGCACGTGCAAGATGGTTTTAGTAAATTTCTATAAAGCACCTCCTTTTCAGGTTCAGGTCCTGTATGACCTCAGCCCTCTGGGGGGGCGTGGAGATTGAACCCTGGCTGGTTGGTGGTGGAAGAGGTGTCCTCCGAGGTGGCACCGCATTTTGCTGGCAACTGGAGGTACAACCTTGGCTTGGCTGACCCAACTACAGTATGGGATGCGTTCAAGGCTTATATGCGCGGACACTACATTTCAGCCATTAAGCAGACACGTAGGGCTCACAATAGGAAGTAACAAGAATTGCAAGACAAGGAAAGGACTTGTGAACTTACTCATGCTAATGATCAATCTGATACAACAGATGAAGATTTATTGGAGGCACACCGTACGTTGGCACTGCACTTCACTGAACTTACGCATACTTCCAGAGCAAAAAGCGCAGAATTCATTTTTGAGCAGGGGACAAAAATGGCAAACTGCTAGCTATGCTAGTGGCAGAGCAGAGAATACAGACCAATATACCATGTATTAAAAATGTTCAGGGAGACATTCTCACAAACCCAACGGATGTCATGGACACGTTTGTGGAGTACTACAAGGATTTGTATGCTCCTATCCCAGTCTATGATAATCAAAATTTAGATGCATTGTTGTTGTCATTGAATGTCCCGGTTCTGTCTGAGCCAGATATGGACATTTTGGAGGCTGAGATAACGGACAAAGAAATCAAAGCAGCTATCAGGGCCTTCCCTCCTCATAAATCACCTAGCCCGGATGGCTTCTGTATAGAATGGTATAGGTTACCTATAGAGGACTTGGTTCCCAGATTGAGAGCACTGTTCTGCCACTGTCTGAAACATAAATGTCTCCCGGACTCTTTGTTAGAGGCCAAGGTGATTCTCTTGCCGAAAAAAGGCAAGGATCCATTGGCCTGCTCCTCATACAGACCCATAGCACTCTTAAATCAGGACCTCAAAATTCTGACAAAGACACTAGCCACAAGACTCCCGCAAGTTATCACTACCTACGTAGACTGTTTGTGGACTTACAAATCAACCATAACAAATCAGGGACTAGGGTGGTAGTGTCTCTGGACATGGCTAAAGCCTTTAATTCCATAGATTGGAATTATATGTTGGCGGTGCTGAGCCATATGGAGTTTGGGGACGTTTTAATGACCTGGATCTCACTACTATACAGTAAACCCCAGGCAGCCATAAAGTTGGACACCTCGGTTTCCCCCCAGTTCCCAGTGAGTAGAGGTACACATCAGGGATGCCCAATATCACCATCCCTATTTGCATTAGCGATAGAACCTCTGGCTATAGCTCTGAGGAAATCTACTGATGTGAGAGCACTAGAGGTGGGAGGTAAACAGGAATGCATTGTACTCTATGCAGATAACATGCTTCTCACTAGAGGCAGTGGTCACTAGAGGCAGTCACTAGAGGCAGTGGTCGAGATATTAGATAAATTTGGCACTTTCTCAGGGCTACGAGTGAACTGGGAGAAGTCCAGTGTGATGGCTATTGACCCTGGCGCTCAGGCTTTGGCAACCAAAAGGGTTCCCATTTCCTGGGTGTCGGAGTTCAAGTATCTGGGCATACGCATATCGCCCAGAGTGGGGGATTTCATGTCTCTAAATTTACTCCCTTTGCTGTTTAAGATCAAATTAAAGCTAGATCCATGGAAACATCTGCCATTGTCCTTGATCGGAAGGGTTAATCTACTAAAAATGAACATTCTGCCAGTCTTCTTATGCTCTGTACACACGGTCGGACATTGATTGGACATTCCGACAACGAAATCCTAGGATTTATTCCAACGGATGTTGGCTCAAACTTGTCTTGCATACACATGGTCACACAAAGTTGTCGGAAAATCCGATCGTTCTAAACGCGGTGACGTAAAACACGTACGTCGGGACTATAAACGGGGCAGTAGCCAATAGCTTTCGTCTCTTAATTTATTCTGCGCATGCGTGGCACTTTGTGCGTCGGATTTGTGTACACACGATCGGAATTTCCCGACAACGGATTTTGTTGTCGGAAAATTTTATAGCAAGCTCTCAAACTTTGTGTGTCGGAAATTCCTATGGAAAATGTGTAATGGAGCCCACACACGGAGGGAATTTCCGACAACAAGGACCTATCACACATTTTCCATTGGAAAATCCCATCGTGTGTACTTCTTGCGGAACCCACCAATATGGATCCCCTGTTCCTTTTTTAGATGGGTAAATAGCTTATTTGGCTCCTTCTTATGGTCCACGGCACACCCTAGAATTAGCCTCCAGACCCTGCAGGAGCCTTGGGGTCAGGGTGGACTAGCGCTACCTGACTTGTTTAAATACTTTATAGCCGGACAAATGGTGATTGCTAGACGCTTGGTGACAAGAGACGATGGGGATGCAGCAACAGTATTAGAGGCGGCCCTCATGGGATCGTATGAACGTCTATTCTACCTAATATATAGGGGACCCCAGGCCTCTCTGTCTTTGACTGGCTCGATGCGTGTTACAATACGCGCATGGGACAGGGCACAGATGTTAATGAAATCTGCAGACGGGGGCTGGTCACAGGACACACCTCTTTGGTTTAACCCTAGATTGCCCCATTCCAGTGCAATCCCTGACCCAATAATATGGGCCAGGGTTGGCATTAAAAAACTGAAACACGTAGTGGATGGGAAAAAGTTACTTACCTTTGATCAACTCAAAGATAAATACAGTTTGCCCAGTTGGTATCTATTTCGATACATCCAGCTACGACACACGTTCCTGACTCAGTTCAGTTCAGACACGCTGGAGCTGGGAGCATACCCATTAGAGAACATGCTCGGTAAGGAAGACTTACAAAAACCGTTATCGGCGGTTTATAAAGAATTATTTGTGGAAAGGCCCAAAATGCTCAGCAAATGCAGGGATACATGGAGTGCACTGGTGACAGATTTTGGGGGGGAGGACTGGGATGATGTGTGGGATCACCCATTCCGGACTCTGGTGTCGGCCAGAGATAGGCTCATTCAATTTAAAATATTACACGTGGTTTATTATACCCCAGCGAGGATAGCTGGTATATATGGTACCGGTGCAGCAGAGTGCTGCCGCTGCACGACTAGCCCTGCTGACTTTGACCACATATTCTGGCAGTGCCAGCCGATAAGGGAGTTCTGGATGGGGGTAACACGTACTATACAGAAATTGCTCTCTGTGCCGATTCCTGCAACGGTCTCAGTCTGTCTGTTGGGCCTGGTGGAGGACTTGGCCCCATGAAGGGCGCAGAGAACCGTGATCTCCCTTTCCCTCTTTTATGCACGTAAAGCTATTTTATTTTGTTGGAAAAAACCTGAACCACCCACAGTTTCTACTGGAAAGACATAATCAATAAAGCATTACCATTCTATAAAGCAATATACCTAAGTAGGGGTTGTCCATAAAAATTTGAGAAAGTATGGCAATGCTGGCTTGATGCCAAAGATACCTTGATTTGACCTGCTACGGTGGGGAAATGCTTTAAAAACAGCACTCTCCGTACTTGGGTAAAATGACCATGTTAACCTGACTAAATACTTATCTGACTGTGTGATGATTGGGGGCACTACCAACTCCTGGGTTTAAAAAAATAGCTGCTTGAAAAGTTATGAGTATAGACTGTGATCCTGTGATTGTTGAAATGCTGCACAGGGCACAGGGAGGGGAGGGGGAGGGAGAGGGGGGTTGAGGGGGTTTTTCATGCTGGACAAACACTAGTCACCACTCGAGCACATAGAAAACTATTGTTTTCTATGTGCTCTGTTAGCACTGCAACGCGGCCTGATGGCGCTGAGCAGTAACTTGCAGTAAAATGCAAACACTTTACTGCAGCGCACAGGAGAGTACCACATGTCACCGCACAGCAGTGCAAAGCACCATGTTATTGTTGTGCGGAAACTTGAATGAAGTTAAAAAAAAAGTAGTGTCATGTGCTGAAACACCCTCTCACCGCAGCTCACTGCAGCCAAATGTTGATAGGTGCTCGCATGATAAAGCGCGTTACTGCTTTATTTAGAAAACCGCATGACTTTTAAATGTCTTTTTTTGTTGTTGTTTATTACAGGCATTAATAAAATGCTGACAATTTATACAGCTCTTTAAAAAAATACTCTTCATTTACATTAGTTCCTGCACTCAAGGGGCTTACAATCTAGGATCCCAATCTCAAACACATACTAGGGCCAATTTAGACAGAAGCCATTTAACCTACCAGCATGTCTTTGGAGTGTAGGGGAAACTTACACAAGAATAGGGAGAACATGCAAACTTCAAGTGAGACCCATAGGAGAGAATGGACGCAGGGGCTGCATGACTATGGGAGGAACAGGGGTCAAGTAACGGTCAGTCAGGTCAGTGGTGGGGGCAAGAAGTCATCTCTTACCTGATTGGAGGTAGAAAGCAGATGGGGCAGGGCCAGAGGCTTGGGGTCCGGTGTAGGGGGTGGATTCTTCATCATTCAGAGAAGTTGGAGAGGAGACATCTTCCCACCCTCCCGCCCTTGTGTTAGGGGTTAACATGCTGGACAGGTTGAGGGAGTGTTGGTATTTAAGGATGGGGTACATGTTGTTGTTGTTACATGTTTTGCTTTTCAAAAAAAAAAAAAAAAAAAAAAGAAGAAAAAAAAAAAAAAAAAAGAGAAGGAACACATAAAAAAAAAAAAAAACAAAAAAAAAACAACTATATTTATGGTTATGGTATAATTTCATGTTAAGGTGTACTGTTCAATTTTGTTGCAGCAGTCGGCGGTTCAAGGGGTCTTTGGGGGGTCAGTGAAAATTTTGCATGGTCACAGGATTAGTGGGGCCCATCTAAGGATGGCGCTTTCCTTTGGTTAGCGGTGGTTCTCCCAGGAGATAAGTCCCCTGGGGGAAGGAAATATGGAAGTTGGTGTGATGTCCGAGCGTCCTCGAGCCAGTTGGGGCACAGCTGAGGATATAGACCATTAAAGTCATTAAAGTGTGCCTTTTTAATACACCCAAAGACCTCTTGCTGTTGGATATTATTTTTGTTCTTACGGGTATGTGTTACGTGTTTTCACGTTATGTTATTTATTATTTGGTTAATAAATGGGGCTGCTGTGGCCTTTTAAAACCCATGTCACGCGGTCTGTGTCTTTAATCTAATGGTAAGGACCCAAGGTTGACGAATCCTTTAGTCATGAAGTTAGCATCCGGGATTGGATGTCAAAATGTAATTTTTATGACAGAGACTGATATGTCAGACATGGTTTGAAACTGCAGATTACATTGATTATGTTGATTGGTATCACTTTCCTAATGTTTGTGTGCATTGAGCTGTTTGACTCAATACATTTTATTTTATCTTTACATCAGGACCACCTGCAGACCCCCTTATCTAGATGTACAGCTATGTAGTTCATAGTTTACTTTATAGTTAAAACTCAGGGGTGCAGAGTATACTTGGGACAAAGAGGACTCCTCCGGCCATCAGTGCATGGCCACAACTCCCCCCATACTTACCTGCTGTGTGTAAAATACATTGCATTCAGTACAGGACAAGGTAGCATTTTGATCTCATTCATATCTTTTCTTTTACCTGCTATTTGAGCTTTAAGTAGAATTGTTTAGCAAATAGCAAGGTATACTCTTTGTGTTAAAGTGTATGTAAAGCAGGGGTTTCAAACTCAAATTCATCAGGGGCCGCATCAGCAATATGGTTGTCCTCAAGGGGCCAGTTGTATATCAAAGACTATGTATCTACTTTTTATCATATTAAATAATTGCCTCTGCATTTATTATAACTGGTTTTTAATTTAAGTAATAATTAGCTCAGACTTTAGGGGTGTGATGTGTACATAATGAGTTCAAGAGTGCACTACGTAGAAAGCACAGGGTTCAGGGGTTGCGCTGTGGACAGAGTGCAGGGTTCGGGGTTTAGGGGTGCTACAGACAGAGTGCAGGGTTCAGGGGTTGCGCTGTGGACAGAGTGCATGCTTCAGGGGTTGCGCTGTGGACAGAGTGCAGGGTTCAGGGGTTGCGTTGTGGACAGAGTGCAGGGTTCAGGGGTTGCACTGTGGACAGAGTTCAGGGGTGCTACAGACAGAGTGCAGGGCTCAGGAGTGCGCTACACACAGAGTGCAGAGTTCGGGAGTTGCGCTATGTACAGAATGCAGGGTTCAAAAGTGCCCTGTGAACAAAGCGCAGGATCCATGGGTGAGCTACATGCAGGGTTCAGGGGGGTTCAGCTCACCCCACCAACTAATGCACCTCCACTACCAGATCCCTCACCCCCAACTACTGCCCTGCCACTCACCACTGACAACCCCCCCCACTGACAAATCACCACCCCCCAACTAATGCCCCCCCCACTACCAGACCACCACCCCGTGAAATCCTTGGTGGTAAGCACTCAACTTTTAGCATTCAAGTGGTTCATACAGCCTGTGTGTCCTCCATTCCATCCTGTGCCCTTTTGTACAGCCGACCGCTCGGCACGTAAGGAGTTCATTTTTGTAAGCTGCCTGTTCGGCTGCAGCATCTCTGCGCTCGGCTTGTATAGTCTGAAACCGACGCATGTGCAGTAAGAGGAGCCAGGACTCGCCGAGACCATAGCTGTCACTGCAAACACAGAAGTTCCTGTGTTTACAAGTGACAGAAGGAAGAGTGGGTGAGAGCCGGAGGTGGTGGCTGAAGGCCGCTGAGGGCCACATGACAAGGCTCGGTGGGCTGGATTCAGCCCGTGGGCCTTGTGTTTGACACCTGTGATGTAAAGGGTTAGAACCCCTGTCAGTTTTCTTTGTGTCCTCTGTTTCCCATTTGTGAGATTTCCATACAATTCCTGTCCTATACACAAAACAGGAAGTAAATATATCAACGGATCCTCGCTCGTGGACTGACTCACACCTGCAGCCCCCCTAGATAGGAAGGGAACACCTAAGTGATCCCCCAAGAAATATAAATCAAAGGATAGGGAGTGGCGCTGTGTTAGGAGTGTAAATAAAAATTAACAAGAAATAAAAATGTGTAAATAAAAGTGTAAAGATGAAACGTGTGAAATTCTTTGGTGTGATCCAAAAAATTACTTCCAATAAACTTTTTTTATATATATATATATACCCTTGTGTTAGTGCAAAAACACCTTGATCCGGTGGAAATTAATATTATATGTGCAAAGAGTCGCAAATGTCAAGCAGCATCTCTAAATACCATAAATACATGAACAACGTCATTTCCGCGGATCGTGGTTCCGGAACTCGGACCGGTGGAACGCAAGCGGCGGTTCACGCTGACGCTGCGGCCCCGGACTACAGGGAGAGCATAGGAGACTGTGTACTCCCCCTCCTAGCTTTGTTACACTTTTTAAATACTTTTCAACACTTTTTATCGCTAGTGTGTCTCCAGCTTATAGCGACTGGACTGTTTTTTATGCAAATAAATAGATATTTTTTGGAAAACAGAATCACGCTATGTGGATATTTTTCCTCTAAAACATTTTTTTCAAGCGGATATCGAGTGGGGTCTTCTAATACCAAGGGACAGGAAGTCCCCACCTCTCAGTGTATACAGCTGCGTTTTAAGAATGGGATGCGTGGAAGGAAACTGACATCTTTTGGACTGGAGTGAGAGGACCAGCATTACACACTCGTACCCCTGCAGGGGTGGAGCGCTCTGGTGAGTGCAGCCACATTGGGGGGACCACTGGTTGTCAAAGCACGGCACTTTATCATTTAAGAAGATTTTTTTTGCACAATTGTTATGAACTTTTCTTGCACCAAACAACATATGGCTTTGCGATTTTTAGCTGCGATTTGGACACATTATTAATGATTTTTTATGCTTATAAATTAGTGCACGTTTATACAGTGTTGGTTATGAACCTTTCTCTTACCAAACAGCATATGGTTTTGCGATTTTTTTAGCTGCGATTTGGACACATTATCAATGAATTTTTATTGCTTATAATTATTGCACATTTACACACTATTGGTGGACAATTATTGTTCTTGGACATTTATTGTTTTTGGCACTTTATCACTTTATATTTATTCATGTATTTATGGTATTTAGAGATGCTGCTTGACATTTGCGACTCTTTGCACATATAATATTAATTTCCACCGGATCAAGGTGTTTTTGCACTAACACAAGGGTATATATATATATAAAAAAAGTTTATTGGAAGTAATTTTTTGGATCACACCAAAGAATTTCACACGTTTCATCTTTACACTTTTATTTACACATTTTTATTTCTTGTTAATTTTTATTTACACTCCTAACACAGCGCCACTCCCTATCCTTTGATTTACAAAACAGGAAGTGAGAGGAAATCTCTTCACACTGGGATTGAAGGTGGCAATACACTGTTAGATTTTTGTATGAATGTTTGAACGAAGATCGTTGCTCAAAATATTTAATAATATCATCAGTGACTATATAAACTTTGCATGAAAGTCTTGAAAATTTGTGCTCAACTGACATGACAATTTTGCAAATTTTAACATTAGATTTCAGGATGGATGGAAGTGAATGTGATTTCAGAATAGGAATCACATTCACTGTTGGAATTTCATTAGATCAGATAAGAAGTGAGAAAAACTTTCTATTATTCTACTTCTACTTTCCACATCACTGTGATCAAAAGCTATTGTCGATTTCACCACACTAACTATTAGAAAATTCATATGAGATTCTAGAAGTGTATGGCTAGCTTTAGATGGTTGTCGCCACAACAACTGCCCCCAGTGAAAACCATCCCTCTATTACTGTTCCAGTAATAATTCATTTTGGATTTCCATGGTTTCTGTCTCTGTGACATTGGTCACCAGGATAAATAGAGAGGGTTAATCTCTTCAGCTTTACATGCTCTTTAGAAATGTAGAAGCCCAATAGTTGAATGGGCCATTTAAAGGTTGTTGTGTGAGATATAACTAGAGACCACTTACAGACTTTTCATCAAGGCCGTCACTTTTATATACTCCTCTATAGTAAATAAAGTATAAAGTTTATAGAAATGCGACCCTTGTTTGATAAAGAAATGTGTTAAAAAAGGCCGTTTTTATCATTTTACTAAAATACTTGGTTTTACCCCTTTTCATCTTTTATTGCATCTCAGCACTGCCGATCTCCTGCAGCCTTTTTGCAGCTGCCTCCTGTCTACATTGCTTGTATTTCAAACATAGCAGTATGGCATTTATCAGGGCATGTTTCCTGATGGTGACATCTGTGGACCATGTCTGTGTCATGTGTGTCGCAATGACCATTCATAGCTGCCATTGGAAGCTGTATCTGATAGAGTGACAAGGAGCACAGTTTGGAGAAGGGTCAGAGCGTTGTCACCTTATAACAGGAAGTGCCTTCCTGGAAAGATCACCAGGTATTATTTTAATGAATGCTGCAGAATTAAAGAGAATGAAAATTGCTTTTAAAATGACATTAACATGTTAAAGCTTATCTGATATTTTAGGCCGCACTTGGGCAGCAGATGGATGGTGAAAACATGTGCTTGATTAATGTTTTTATCACCCCCCTGACCGCCTACCATCATTTTAACATTGCCAGCAGACATGTTTGTGCACAACACCACAGATGCACATGTTTTATACAGTATGTCACTTTTGTCAGGTGTCACTGTTGCTAAACCTGCCATATTTAAATGAACCTGACCTGCAACAACTACAATGCAACCGCATCTAATGCACTTGGTTGCTGTGTTATGAAGTGAGATTTCGCCTGATAAAAAAAAAAGGTGTTTTAATTTGGAGTCTTTTAAAACAAAAAAGTATCCATAGACCCAGTCTGTCTGGACAGAAAGATCACCTGTTGCCTTGGTACCATCCACAGGCAGCTTAACTCTTCAATAAGACACCAATCCAACACAATTTTAATTCAGAAAAGTGGCATACAGAAACTGTTGTTATAGTATTTTGAACTCTAATGCCCTGTACACACGATAGGATTTTCCGACGGAAAATGTTCGATGGGAGCTTGTTGTCGAAAATTCCATCCGTGTGTAGGCTCCATCGGACATTTTCCATCTGAATTTCCGTCACACAAAATTTGAGAGCTGGTTCTCAAATTTTCTGACAACAAAATCCGTTGTCGTAAATTCCGATCGTGTGTACACAATTCCGACGCACAAAGTTCCATGCATGCTCCGAATCAAGCAGAAGAGGCGCACTGCCTATTGAACTTCATTTTTCTCGGCTCGTCGTACGTGTTGTACGTCACCGCGTTCTTGACGTTCGGAATTTCCGACAAGATTTGTGTGACCGTGTGTATGCAAGACAAGTTTGAGACAACATCCGTTGGAAAAAAAACATGGATTTTGTTGTCGGAAAATCCTATTGTGTGTACAGGGCATTAGAAGATAATGACTTTATTAAGACCTGTCTCTGCAAAGCATTAACACTGAGTAAGATAACATAGAAGAAACAATGAGAGTTTAGCAGAAGGCAATTCCAAATTACAATGGTCTTTAACCACCATTAGAAGGCAGCATACTGGGGAGCAGTTCATTACAACACAGAAAAAAAATGTATTTATCTGGGACAGAACAGTTTTCAAATGAGGGCTCTTGTATAACCTTCCCAATCAAAGTTCCAGTATTTCCTGGTCTATTGGCCTACTTCTCATCTCGACAGCTAAGGTAACAGCTAGTTTTGCATCTATTAACACTGTCATGCCTTTATATATGCTATATAAATATACTATCTAAAAGGCCTTTGTCAGAAAATGTGTTAGAAATAAAATCTCCAAGACAAAATACATTGCCATGGACTCATATAGTGAGTAATGCTGTACCAAAGCCCAGAGTTAAAATTTTTTACATGAAGGACCTACTGTATATAGGTATACTGCACATTTTTGTTTGTGTGGAACACAGGGTGAGTGCATATAACAAGTCATGATGTATCTACGAGTTATGTATGATGGGAGGTACACGCACACCTGTATTATGCAGACTGACATGATTTCTATAAATAGGAGGCATCACATATCACATTGTGCATGTATGCCGTACATCAACACATTAATTAAACTGAATGTGGGCACAATGCCAGTAGTAGCCTGCAGGAAAATACTGGGAGGGGTCCTCTGCTTCATGGAACTCTTTGCAATGTAGATTCAAGTGCAAATGATTGAAATATTCCCAGTGGGTAAGTAAAGAGGTTTCATAGGATCTCTCCTCTCTAATCTGTAGTAGTTTATAATAGCTGCTGAACTAACTGGACGATGTAAGCAAGTTGTAATAACACCATGACTCTCCCTTCTTGTACAAGAATAAAGGGCTTTCTGGCTGTTTTTAGAGTATGGTAATCAGACATTCCCGGGGACAGTCCCCAGAGCCAGTCTGTCCCCGGATTGCAGGGGTGGCGCCAGGTGCAGGGCCGATCTTGAGCGGGTGCTGAGGCAGAGGGGGGGTACCACACACTGGGGGGTGTCAGGCCAAGCACTGGTGAGGCTGCATTGTATGGGCACTGGTGAGGCTATATTGCTGGACACTGGTGAGGCTGCATAGATGGGCACTGGTGAGGCTGCATAGATGGGCACAGCTGAGCCCTGCATTCTTTATATAGTGCACTCCTGAGCCCCGCATTCTTTATGTAGTGCACTCCTGAGCCCTATCTTATCTTCATAACATTTGGTAGTCATATCTCAAATAATAAGTATCTTTTCTTTGTCTTATGGATGAAATGTGAGAAATAACGTATATATCATACAGTAGTTGAATAAACACATACCACATACACTGCATATATAATTTGAGGAAAATATGCTTATAAAATAGTTCACCATTTGCCAATAAAAAAAAAAAAAATGTCCCCGGATTTCATTTTGAAAATCTGGTCACCTTACTTTAGAGGGTACTTTAGTGGCACAATCCAACAGCTTTCAGATCTCCCCTTCCCCACCTACCTACTTTCTGTTGCAGTGACAAAGGTTTGCCAGTTTTACTAGAGAGGAACTATTGTCCATCCTGTCTGTGTCAATCATGCACACTGATAGCAATACAAATGTGACAATAACTCTCCTTTACTCCATTAAAAAAAGTGTTATATTTATGTCTATGTTGCTTATGGAAAATTGCAGAGAGATGGGGCTTACCAAGTATACCCAATAATTGGGAGGAATTAGTGTGTTTCAAATATGGCTTTATGCATTGACATACCTCCATAGACCCAGTCTATCCAGACATGGTCATCTATTGACTTGGCATCATCCACAAGCAACTTATGCCGCCAGCAAAAGACCGATGTGAGCTTGTGGTCGGAAAATGCGACCATGTGTATGCTCCATCGGACTTCACTAGCTAGCGGAATTCCAGCCAGCAAAAGATTGAGAGCAGGTTCTCTATTTTTCGGTCGGAAAAAGTTCCTTTTCGAAAATGCGATGGTCTGTATGCAATTCGGACGCGCAAAAAATCACGCATGCTCGGAAACTCAGAAGCATTGAACCTAATTTTCTCGGCTCGTCATAGTGTTGTACGTCACCGCGTTCTTGACGGTCGAAAGTTCAGAGAACTTTTGTGTGACCGTGTGTATGCAAGGCAAGCTTGAGCGGAATTCCGTCGGAAAAACCATCCAAGTTTTTTCTGACGGAATTTCTGATCGTGTGTATGGGGCATTACAGTAAGTCTTAGTAAGAGTAGTGAATTTGAATCCAACACAAATTTACTTCAGACAAATGCAATACAAATGTTTTTCCAGTCTTTTGAAATGTTAGAAGACAATGACTTTTCTATGCCCTGTCTCCTCAAAGAACTAACACTGACTGAAGGTCTAGCTAAGACTGAACTAACTAGCAAAACAGAAGGGGAGAACAGAGGGAGATATCAAATCACAAAAATAAACAAGTTGTAGTGGCTGTAGACCACCACTATATCACAACATACATAAAATCATTGTAACCTTATATAGTTCAACACAACAGAAAAAATACAATTTGGTGAGACAGAACAGGAGTTAACGCCACGCAAATGCTTAAAGGTTGCTTTATGATATAGGTATATATACCCTTTCCCACTTATTGCGAAACTAAGAAAAAGGGTTTAAGCCGATCATACACTTGTACCTGTAACCTGTTACACTTGTAACCTGTAGTCTAGAGTTTGATAAGCATACAATGAGAAATGGAGAGGGAAAGAAGGAGTAGACCTCTGGTGCCAGCTTATAATAGAACTTCACTCTCTCAATCAACATTAACTAGCATTAACATTAACATTGCTAGCATTTGTTAATAGGAAAGTATATCATAACTACTTGTTTTTTTTTGTTTTGTTTTTTAACTTTTTACATTTCTTCAGTTAGGCCCCTTTCACATGTGCGGACCGTTCAGATCTGCCTGTCAGTTTTTCAGGCGAATCTGAACGGTTGCTCCATACATCTCTATAGAGCGACAGATGTCAGCGGTGACATGTTCGCTGACATCTGATCCACCCTGATCCGATCCGCTCTGCAAAATCCAGACGGATGGATGTCCTATTTTCCATACGTCCGTAATCATCCATATGTTCCTATTGTCCGTAATCATCCGATCCACACATAGAGGAGAGCAATCTCTCTGACAGGTCCGTCCCTGCACAGTGTGCAGAGACGGACTTGTCATCCACCGGTTCAGCAGGGATCTACGGAGCGATCCCCGCTGAGCAAGCGGATGGCTAAATATGGATCTGCAGGTCTGAAAGGGGCCTTACTGGATTTTGCTAAAGCATTTGACACAGTTCCCCATAAACGTTTACTGTACAAAATAAGGTCTGTTGGCATGGACCGTAGGGTGAGTACATGGATTAAAAACTGGCTACAAGGGTGAGTTCATAGGGTGGTGATAAACGGGGAGTACTCGAAATGGTTAGGGGTGGGTAGTGGGGTCCTCCAGGGTTCTGTGCTGGGGCCAATCCTACTTAATTTGTTCATAAATGAACTGGAGGATGGGGTAAACAGTTCAATCTCTGTATTTGTGGACGATACTAAGCTAAGCAGGGAAAAAACGTCTCTGCAGGATGTGGAAACCTTGCAAAAAGATCTGAACAAATTCATGGGGTGGGGAACTACATTGCAAATGAGGTTTAATGTAGAAAAATGTAAAATAATGCATTTGGATATCAAAAATATGAATGCAATCTATCCACTGGGGGGAGAACCTCTGGGGAATCTAGGATGGAAAAGGACCTGGGGGTCCTAGTAGATGATTGGCTCAGTAATAGCATGCAATGCCACGCTGCTGCTAACAAAGCAAACAGAATATTGGCATGCATTAAAAAGGGGATCAACTCCAGAGATAAAATAATATTTCTCCCGCTCTACAAGACTCTGGTCCGGCCGCACCTGGAGTATGCTGTCCAGTTCTGGGCACCAGTCCTCAGGAAGGATGTACTGGAAATGAAGCGAGTACAAAGAAGGGCAACAAAGCTAATAAAGGGTCTGGAGTATATTAGTTATGAGGAAAGGTTGCGAGCACTGAACTTATTCTCTCTGGAGAAGAGACGCTTGAGAGGGGATATGATTTCAGTTTACAAATACCATACTGGTGACCCTACAATAGGGATAAAACTTTTTCGCGGAAGGGTGTTTAACAAGACACGTGGCCACTTAAAATTAGAAGAAAAGATGTTTAAACTTAAACTACGTAGAGGGTTTTTTACTGTAAGAGTGGCAAGGATGTGGAATTCCCTTCCACAGGCGGTGGTCTCAGCGGGGTGCATCAATAGTTTCAAAAAAAGATTAGATAAGCACCTGAACGACCACAACATACAGGGATATACTATGTGATACTGACATATAATCACACACATAGGTTGGACTTGATGGACTTGTGTCTTTTTTCAACCTCACCTACTATGTAACTATGTAAATGTAGCACCTTCTACCAATAGGTAGGTGCTAGCATAGGATTTTTGCTAGGGAAACTGTCAGCACAGGTACATTTCGGCAGGCCTATGCTTTAAGCTAGGCCTGTCTGTTTTGATCTGTGGGGCAGGGAGTGGTAAGAGTAGCAGTGGGTGTGATCACCTGTGCTCTAGTTCTGAGGTACCTCCCCTGCTTCCAGGAAGAATGTTCTGGAAGAGGGGCAGGGCCTGGAACTGGAGTGGCAGGCAGCTCATGTGGGAGCTCTGACCAATCCCCAACTGGTATTGGCAGGGGGCGGGCCTCCTATATAAGCTGAGGTAACATGCCACTGGGGAGAATTTTCGGCTGAGAGAAGTGGAGAATGGAGTACTAGACAGCAGCAGGAGGCCATCCCCATCTGGGGGGGGGGGGGGCGCCGATCGCAGGAGCAGGCCCGGGAGAGCTGTGAGGGAACTTCACCTTTACACAGTCATTGGTAAAGTCCGCATCATTACACGGCCATTGATGAGGAATCCCTGGAGCAGAGGGGCAGGTGAAGCTGTCGGAACGTACGGTCCGGTTAAGTTCTCCATCATGGACTCAGGGCAGAGAAAGGTCGGTGAGTGTACCACAGTAGAGGGCTGGATGTGGAGACATGCCAGGAAGTCTGTGAGGTAACTTCGCCTTTACACAGTCATTGTCAAAGTCCTTATCATTAAACGGTCATTGATAAGGAGTCCTGGATCAGAGAAGAGACTGTGGGGAGTTGTGTCAAATTGATGTGGCCTGAGGGCACAGGATTTGCAAGTTGGGCTAGCTGGGAACAGTAGTCCACCGTTCGGGAACATGCTCTTAAACTACTAGGCCTCCGGGGAGAGTTACTGCAGGCCTCTGGCCTAGTAGCAGCAAGCAACCAGAGTCAGCATGAGAAACGATTCAGAGTGGGTTCTTTTGCTTACAGAAGAAGATGTGACAAGAAGTTAATATGCTACAGTATAAGTTTGTGCAGGAGGAAAGGATTTCTGGGAACATCTCCCTTACACGGTCAAGGGTGATGTCCTCATCTTTACACGGTCATAGATGAGGAAGTTCTGAAAGCAATATTCTGCAGGAGTCACACAGAGGAGCAATGGTCTGCATGGTGATGCAAGAAAAAGACTGTAGGTGCATCATTCCTTCAGGCTCAAATTATGTGCTAATCTATGAAATTTCTAAATATGATGGCAAAGTGATCTATTCTATGGGAATCCCATATACCCCTTTCCCCAACCAAGTTGTACCCCCCAATAAACAAAATATAAAACCAAAACACAGCAAATTACTTTTCATTGTCTCTGCAAGTGATATGTGGGAGTCTGGCAGTGGGGTGATATGGTGGATGTTTGTTACTAGTGGCAACTACACGCTACATAACTATGTAACTTCCTGGTTTCCAAGATTAGGCAAATTATGTCATACATCCCAGGAGTCCTCAGAAGAGGAGTGGTTTTTGGATTCTAGGAAGTAAATGCTACATGAATCATCTGCCCATACTCAAGATGCTCATAGCTCGAAATGCTAGAGAGTGTTTTTTAAAGTGATTTGTTAACAAAACAAAGCATGGAGACATGGATGAATGGGCGCGTTTGCTTTAAATATTATAAATAAATTAAAGTGGTTGTAAACCCTTACATATACCCAGTGAAGTGAACAGCTTCAGATGATATACAGAGATGAAACAAATCCTCCTACATAGGTTTTACTTCTATATCTGCCGTCCTCTCTTCCCTACATCCCTTCAAAAGGGCAGATAGTGTTAAAAATCTTTCTTCATCTGATAGGAGCAGAAAGGAGGGGATAGAGAGGGTGCAGTTACAGTGTTTGAGAGCTGATTGGAAGAAAGGAACACCCCCCCCCCCCAAACAGCACAAGAGCTAGAACTAGACTATCTCCGCTCTGAGCCCCCCTTCCCTCCCGGCACAAATTTATCTCATGTGTCGGGAAAACTTCTCAGAAGTGACTCATGCTGATAACAGAGGAACGGAGCACCAGAGAGAAATTACAGTTTTGGAGAAAGATAAGTAACCGCTACAGATATATGTGCTTTGCTCAGATTCTATGACTGAGGTTTACAACCACTTTAAATAGCGTTTGTGGTGCTCAGTTACAATGTAGATCTTCTTTAAAAAGGAGAAACTGTAGCAATTGAGATAAGTTGTTTTTTTCCTACTAAGCAGGCAACAGGCCAGCTCACAAGAAAACTATAAACATTAGATTGATACCAGATCTTAAGACACATAACAGCTGCTTTGGGCGCTTGTTATCCCATATCTGTGGGCACCCTTAGATTGGAACCACCTGGGGTGAACTAAACTCAGGCACATAGTGCTTGTTTAACTACTGCAGTGCATCTCTCAGGCTAAGAACATTTTTAAGGAAGTTTAAAAAATACCTGTGAATATTGCCAGAAATGCAGTGTTCTTATCACTTCCTGTGGGCTGAACTGGTAATAATAACAATGTTATTTTTCTCCTGTAAACTACTACCATCACCACCCACCTGACATCCTCATGTAATGGATATGAAAAAAAGCCAGATAAGATTTAATTCTAATTACCAACACACAGCAGCGATTACCCTAACACCTCTAAAAAGAAAGGCTATTAAACCTCCACCTCCCAGTGACAGAAGTATGCAGCATAATAATAAGAAATTATAAAGTCCTCATTTGAATTATAAAAAGTCCATAAAACATTGCTTGTTGTCCACTTGAGTAGTTAAATTCCCCACTGTGCATTAGGGATGAGCCCGCGATTCAAGTCGAATGTAAGTTCGACTCGAACATCGGGTGTTTGGTATGGGTCCCGATATGGATACTAGTATCGGTATTGGGACAACCCTACTTTCAATGTTAGCACATCTAAAGCTGGCCATACACAGAGAAATTTGCTTGATTCCCCAATCAAGGGGCTGACATATATACAGGTGTGAGGGGGGGCTGACATATATACAGGTGTGAGGGGGGCTGACATATATACATTTGTGAGGGGGGCTGACATATATACAGGTGTGAGGGGGGCTGACATATATACATGTGTGAGGGGGGCTGACATATATACATGTGTGAGGGGGCTGACATATATACAGGCGCAAGGGGAGCTGACATATATACAGGTGTGAAGAGGGCTGACATATATACATGTGTGGTGGGCAGACATATATACATGTGTGAGAGGGCTGACATATATACATGTGTGAGGGGGGCTGACATATAGACATGTGTGAGGGGGCTGACATATATACAGACTCAAGGGGAGCTGACGTATATACAGGTGTGAAGAGGGCTGACATATATACATGTGTGGTGGGCAGACATATATACATGTGTGAGGGGGCTGACATATATACAGGTGCAAGGGGAGCTGACATATATACATGTGTGAGGGGGGCTGACATATATACAGGTGTGAGGGGGAGCTGAAAATATTGGAGAGAGTGTGGGACTTTATATGAATCATGCAGCCAAGGAGATAACACAACAGGGTGTGTCTGGTGGGTAATAGATAATTAAGAACCACATATGTTACATAATAGCACAATGCATGACAAATAGATAAATATAATACATGTAATTTATTGCATTCAAAATGATGACATGATAATAACATAGCATAATAATGTGTAAGTTCATATTATAAGCCTTGATAAAAAACACCAAACTCATTAACATGATATATAGATAAAAATAATCTTGGTTGAATTGGTACACTCCAATAGGCCTAGCATATGTAATGTTGATGGTAATCTTGAAATATAATCAAGAGGGGCATCTAATAGCTTGAAGTGTTTCGTGGCTAACACCACTCATCAGGAGCAGAGTTAAGCAGGAGTCTATAAAAATATAAAAAATTACTGTATATAATATTGTTATTAAAAAAAATATTAAAATATTTTTTTAGACTCCTGCTTTACCTCTGCTCCTGATCAGAGGCTTTACTTGACCTCTAGGGGTCTTTGTCTAAGATGAGAGGTTGGGGCAAACCACTGGCGCACTACAGATGGTGGAAGCACTTGGATAAATTGGATCCTCTTTTTGCACAAGCACTTTGTTTATTATGAACTTTAAGAATAGGCATGTTTATCACGTTTATTGTCATTTTGGAATTTTTGCACTTTACTATTTATGAAGAAAACTTTACTTCATATATATTTGTTGTTATATTTGCACATTCAGGGTCATCACTATTTGTCACTTTGGATTATTTAACATTATTGCTTATGAAGGATAATTAATATGTATTTATTTATTGTTGTTGCACATTGTAAGCATAATTTTTAGCTGATACACAACTTGATACATCACGTTATAATTTGAATAAGCGCAACATTATTCATTACATTATTAGTACTGTGTGAGAACACCATTTATGTTGGCAGCTACTTATTTATTTAGGTTTACGCATTAGTACCTATATTTCATATTGTTCTACCCTGTTCAAAGCCTCATACAAAGTCCCATCCCCTTCCTTTTTCTTAATTGATGTATATACAGGTGTTGGGGGGACTGACATATATACATGTGTGAAGGGGGCTGACATATATACAGGTGTGAGGGGGGCTGACATATATACATGTGTGAGGGGGGCTGAAATATATACATGTGTGAGGGGGGCTGAAATATATACATGTGTGAGGGGGCTGGCATATATACATGTGTGAGGGGGGGGCGGACATATGTACATATGCGAGGGGGGCTGACATATATACAGGTGTGAGGGGGCTGACAAATATACATGTGTGAGGGGGGCTGACAAATATACATGTGTGAGGGGGGCTGACATATATACATGTGTGAGGAGGAGGCTGACATATATACAGATGTTAGGGGGGATGACATATAAACATGTGTGAGGGGGATGACATATAAACATGCGTGAGGGGGCTGACATATATACATGTGAGAGGGGGGCTGAAATATTTACAGATGTGAGGGGGGCTGACAAATATAGAGGTATGAGAGGGGGCTGATATATATACACATCTGTGAGGGGGGCTAACATACATACATGTGTGAGGGGGGCTGACATACAAACATGTGTGAGGGGGGCTGACAAATATACATGTGTGAGGGGGGCTGACATATATACATGTGTGAGGAGGAGGCTGACATATATACAGATGTTAGGGGGGATGACATATAAACATGTGTGAGGGGGATGACATATAAACATGCGTGAGGGGGGCTGACATATATACATGTGAGAGGGGGGCTGAAATATTTACAGATGTGAGGGGGGCTGACAAATATAGAGGTATGAGAGGGGGCTGATATATATACACATCTGTGAGGGGGGCTAACATACATACATGTGTGAGGGGGGCTGACATACAAACATGTGTGAGGGGGGCTGACATATAAACACGTGTAAGGGGTGCTGGCATATATACAGGTGAGAGGGGGCTGACATCCAGTATCTCACAAAAGTGGGTACACCCCTCACATTTTTGTAAATATTTTATTATATCTTTTCATGTGACAACACTGAAGAAATTACACTTTGCTACAACGTAAATTAGTGAGTGTACAGCTTGTATAGCAGTGTAAATTTGCTGTCCCTTCAAAATACTTCAACACACAGTCATTAATGTTTAAACCACTGGCAAGAAAAGTACATCTCTAAGTGAGTGAATTAACCATTTCCCTCCCTGGTGTCATGTGACTCATTAGTGTTACAAGGTATCATGTGTGAATGGGGAGCAGGTGTGTTAAATGTGGTGTTATTGCTCTCACTCTCTCATACTGGTCACTGGAAGTTCAACATGACACCTCATGGCAAGGAACTCTCTGAGGATCTGAAAAAAAGAATTGCTCCAGATAAAGATGGCCTAGGCTATAAGAAGATTGCCAAGACCCTGAAACTGAGCTGCAGCATGGTGGCCAATCCCATACAATGGTTTAACAGGACAGGTTCCACTAAGAACAGGTTAAAACAGAACAAGTTGAGTGCACGTGCTCAGCGTCATATCCAGAGGTTGTCTTTGGGAAATAGACGAGTGCTGCCAGCATTGCTGTAGAGGTTGAAGGTGAAGGAGTGGGAGGTCAGCCCGTCAGTGCTCAAACCATATGCTGCACACTGCATCAAATTGGTCTGCATGGCTATTGTTCCAGAAGGAAGCCTCTTCTAAAGATGATGCACAAGAAGCCCGCAAACAGTTTGCTGAAGAAAAGCAGACTAAGGACATGGATTACTGAAACCATCCAAAATAAACCTATTTGGTTCAGATGGTGTCAAGTGTGTGTGGCAGCAACCAGGTGAGGAGTAGGGATGAACCGAACGCCAGCCAGCCCCCCCCCCCCCCCCCCCCCCCCGTTCGGTTTGCACCAGAACTTGCAAACAGACAAAAAATCCATGCGTACATCGTTAAAGTCACAGGGGCACGAACGTGAAAAGTCAAAAGTGCTCATTTTAAAGGCTTATATGCATGTTATTGCCACACAAAGTGTTTGGGGACCTGGGTCCTGCCCCAGGAGATATGTATCAATGCAAAAAAGTTTTTAAAATGGCTGTTTTTTCAGGAGCAGTGATTTTAATAATGTTTAAAGTGAAACAATAAAAATGAAATATTCCTTTAAATAGCGCATCTTTCCCATGTTCATAACAGTACCACAGCAAAATGACATTTCTAAAGGAAAAAATGTCATTTAAAACTGCTTGCTGTAATGTATTGTCGGATCTCGGCAATATAGATAAAAATCATTGAAAGAAAACGGCGTGGGTTCCTCCGAGTCCATTACCAGGCCCTTTGGTTCTGGTATGAATATTAAGAGGAACCCCACGCCAAAAATACAAAAAAAAATGGTGTGTATGCCCCCCCAAAATCCATACCAGGCCCTTCAGGTCTGGTATTGATATTAAGAGGAACCCCGCACCAAAATTATATACTCTGCCACTATATACTCTAAACAGCAGTATATATACTATACGGCCTGCCCTATATACTCTGTAGAAAATTTGGGCCTTAGGTGTTGATGGTGCCAGAACACTGTAACCCCTCACAGTTACTGTCATGTACCAGATAAGACCAGAACTGTGTGGACTGCAACAGAGGAAACCCAGATGTGTTTAAGTGAAAATATAAATGATTTATTAAAGATAAATGAATAAATATAACACAACCACCTCCAATATCACTCAGTGCACCACAACCAATACAAAACAGAACCCCACAAATAATAATAATAACAGAACAAATATATACAAGTAAGGGAAATACCGAGATCATAAACAGAGCCAGGCCAGGGTCGTCAACGGGAGGTCAGCAGCTGGGGAAAGGAAACAAACAGGACAAGAGAGGATGGATGGATCACAGGGGGGACGGGTCAGATACAAGGCTCAGGGTCCAGAGCAAGGAAACAGACAGGGGACAGGATCAACAGGCTCCAGGAATCAGGTCTCAGGTACAGGAATCAGGTTTCAGGAATCAGGTAAACAGGATGCAGGCTGCAGGTCAGGGCTCAAGGACAATACCAAGGCAAGATGAGTGTGCACCTGCCAGGTATTTATACTGCAGCTTCTAATTAAAGTCAGGTGACACCTGTCTGCAGAGGGGAATACCTGCTCCATACTGCCAGGATCCATCTGCTGGTGGACGCCAGTACTGCGGCCCAAAGGTGACAAAATACCAGCAGGGAAAAGCTCTTCTGACAGCTCCAAACTGCCAGGAGACACCTGCTGGTGGACCTCAGTACTGCACGCCAAATGATCGATATTACCAGCGGAGGAGACCTTTCCTGACAGTTACTCTTGTTGGGTGCAGGAACAGGCCCTGCTGTTAAATATTATATCAAAAATTGTAATTACATGGCCCTGTTAAACAGGGGCAGAAAAATTGGGCTTTTGGTTCTGGAGGTGCCAGAACACTGTAATCCCTCACAGTTACTCTTGGGTGCAGGAATGGGCCCTGCTGTTAAATATTATATCAAAAATTGAAATTACATGCCCCTGTTAAACAGGGGCAGAAAAATTTGGCCTTGGGTGGTGGTGGTGGTGCCCTAAACCAAAAATATTGTTAGAAGCTAGCATCATTAAGTTTGAGGAGGAATAGGATAGTCAGAATAGGCAGTCTTCAAGGGATCCCAGATCCATAGCAAATTCAATCAGTTACATCAGCATCAGGTGCTTGATAGCTGCTGACCCAAGACTGATTCAATTTTATGAATGTGAGCCTATCAACAGAGCCTGTGGACAGGCGCACTCCAGCAGCACAGAATGTGCGTTCAGAAAGCATGCTGGATGCAGGACAGGCCAGTAGCTCGACTGCATATTGAGCAAGTTCTGGCCAGTGGTCCATCCTCAAGACCCAATAACCCAGTGGATGCTCTGTTGGAAAGGTCTCCAAGTCGGCTCTTGCTCCTAGATATTCCTAGATATTCCTTCCATATAATGCAGACGCTGGCGATGGTTGCTTGAACCGATCAGACCTTGGCGATGAAGACTGAAAAATTGTTTAAAGGCATTGGTCAGCCAGTCACCTTCTCCACCGCTCTTCCTCTGACTGAACGAAGCATCAACAACACATTGTCCAGCACCAGGAAATGGTAACCTCCCAGGGTCTGGAAATGCATTACACAAACCTTTCTTCAAGGCCTCCTGAAGATGTTTCATCCTCTGCTCCCTCTGCAAAGGCAGGATGAGTTCTGCAACTTTACCCTTGTAATGTGAATCAAGAATGTTTGCCAGCCAATAATGATCCCTCTCCTCGATACCACGAATCCTAGGGTCCTTTTGCAGGCTTTGCAGAATAAGGGAGGCCATGCAGCGTAAGTTTGCAGAAGCATTCGATTCTGAGTCCTCTGGGTCACTAAGGATCACATTATCTGTAACTACCTCCTCCCAGCCACATACAACTCCTAGGGTTTCTGGGGACTGAAAACCATCCCTTGAAGACTGCTGCTGAGTGTTATCCTCTACATCCACGCTGACACAATCCTCCTCCTTCTCCTCCTCTTTTTCCTGTCTGTTTAGCAGGCCCACAGGAATTCTATCTGGATAAAGGGGGCCTTCAGAGGAAAGAAAGTCCTCCTCTTCCTCCCACTGTTCTGCCTCAAGTGCCCTGTCCATGATTACATGAAGTGTGTGCTCCAGCAGGAAGACTAGAGGGACATTGTCACTAATGCATGCATTGTCGCTACTCACCATCCTTGTGGCCTCCTCAAATGGTGACAGGACAGTGCATGCATCCTTGATCAATAGCCACTGGCGTGGTGAAAAGAAGCCAAGCTCCCCTGACCCTGTCCTGGTGCCATACTCGCACAGGTACTCATTGATGGCTCTCTCCTGTGTGTGCAGCTGCTTCAGCATTGCCAACGTTGAGTTCCACCTGGTGGGCATGTCACAAATGAGGCGGTTGGTGGGCAGGTTGCATTCCCTTTGAATGTCAGCCAGCCGAGCACTGGCATTGTATCACCGGAAATGACCACAGACTTTTCTGGCCTGCCTCTGGAGATCTTGCCTGGGTACCTGGTCAAGAACTGCTGCACCACCAAATTCATGACATGTGCCAAACATGGAACAAGGGTCAAGTGTCCCTGTCGGAGGGCAGAGAGAAGGTTGGTGCCATTGTTGCATACAACCATTCCTGGCTGAAGATGGCATGGCATCAACCACCTCTGAGCCTGCCCCCACAGAGGTGACAGAATCTTTACCCCAGTGTGGTTCCTGTCCCCTAGGCAGACCAACTCAAGCACCACATGCCACCTTTTGGCCTGACTGCTTGCGTAGCCCCTTGAACGCTTACGGAGCACTGCTGGTTCAGAGGACAAATCTGCAGAAAAGGCCATAGAGGAAGAAGAAGAGGAGGGGGTGGAGGAGAGATCTATGGCAGAATCACCTCTAGCATTTTGGAGCTCCAACAACAGTGAACCCTGTCCTGCATCCTTCCCAGCTGCCAGCAGAGTTACCCAGTGCGCCATGAAGGAAAGGTAATGTCCCTGCCCATGCCTAATGGACCATGAGTCAGCGGTAATATGAACCTTACTGCTGACCGCCCTGTCCAGCGAGGCCAAAACATTGCCTTCCACATGCCAGTAGAGAGCCGGAATGGCCTTCCGTGAAAAGAAATGGCGTTTTGGAACCTGCCACTGAGGTACAGCACATTCCACAAATTCACAAAAGGGGGCAGAGTCTACCAGATGAAAAGACAGCAGTTGCAGTGCTAGCAATTTGGCCAAGCTAGCATTTATACGCTGAGCATGTGGATGGCTGGGGCCAAATTTCTTTTTACGGTTCAGCAACTGGGTTTGGAAAATTTGCCTGCTAAAATCAATTGGTGGTGTACTGCTAGCAGATTGGCTGCAAGTACTTGGGACACCTATTGCTATACCTTCATTCCTCTCAGTGAGGTTTTTGAGAAGACTGGAGGTATAGTAGGGTTGGAGATCAAAGATGAGGAGCAAGGAGAAGTCCACCTTTTTCTATGATGTGGGTCTTTCAAGTGCTGTTGCCAATGGACTGCATGGCAGGTCGTCATATGTCTGGTCAAGCATGTGGTGCCCAAGCGGCTTCTGTTCAGGCCATGCTTGATCCGCTTCAGACATAGGTTGCAAACAGCAATCTGCGATCTGCTCCACAAGTGTAGAAAAGTAACTTTTAAAAGTCAGCGGGGAGTCAGCAGCGCCCTGCACCTGCAGAGCTCTGCGGTGTGATGCAATAGGGTGGCTGCCCTTAAGCTGCCCCCTAAAGGACATCCTGCCTTGTTGGAGCTATGCCTCCTCCTCCTCACTTTCCTCCTCTCTTCTCTCAGGCACCCAAGTACAGTCAGTGACCTCATCATCCCCTCCCTCCCCATCACTGGAGTAAACTTGGCAGTATGCTGCAGCTGGGGGAACATGACTGCCAGTTTCTTGTCCTTCTGTGGCACCCCCTCTCTCTAGGCTCACGTTGCTCCCTCAACCTGTAAACCAACATTGGAGCCTTCAAATCGCTGCAATCCTCCGGCAGCATATAACCGACAGTGTGGTTGAATAATTCTGGGGACTCCGTGCATGATGGTGGAGCTACAGAAGGAGTGACTGTGGACAAGGAGCCAGGGAAATAGGCCTCTTTGGCAGCTACATTGGAAGGCAAACTACTCTTAGCCTAGGTGACAGAAGAGAAGGAGGATGAGGACGGCTTCATTATCCACTCCAAAAACTCTTCTGCATGTTGTAGCTCAATAACACGGCCAGCACCAGCAAAAAAGAACAAGCGTGCCCCGCGGCCACCTGCAGAGGATGCACCAAGTCCATGACCACCACTGTTGACTGTAGACACAGAGGCTGCTTGCCCTCTTTTAGTGGCCTGTGAGTGTCTGCCTCTCCTTGGTGGCTTTCCGGACATGATGTATTTTTTGTTTTGCAACACCACACTACACTGTATTAGATACTGTGTACACCGCCTGCACTGTATTGTAAACTGTGTACACCACCAGAAGAGTATTAGAAACTGTACACACTGTATTAGATACTGTGTACATCGCCTGCACTGTATTAGAAACTGTACAACGGCTGCACTGTATTGTATACTGTGTACACCACCAGAAGTGTAGTAGAAACAAAACACACTGTATTAGATACTGTGTACACACCGCCTGAAGTGTATTAGAAACTGTAAACACAGTATTAGATACTGTATAGACCGCCTGAACTGTATTAGAATCTGTACAACGGCTGCACTGTATTTTATACTGTGTATACCACCAGAAGTGTAGTAGAAACTGTACACACTGTATTAGATACTGTGTACACTGCCTGTACTGTATTAGAAAGTGTACAATGGCTGCACTGTATTATATACTGTGTGCACCACCAGACGTGTAGTAGAAACTGTACACACTGTATTAGATACTGTGTACACCGCCTGAAGTGTATTAGAAACTGTACACACTGTATTAGATAATATATATATATATATATATATATATATATATATATATATCAAATACACTGGCACTAACTTGGCAAATTATGGCTCTCTCAGCAGAGCACTCTGTGATTGGCCAAAGCATGCAGGGCAGGTGCATGCTTTGGCCAGTCATCATACAACAATGCACTGTGATTTCGCAGTGAATTATAGGGCGTTCCGCGGCGCTCAAATTTTCCGCGCTTGCCCCATAATGTTCGCTGTTCGGTGAACGGGTGAACACCCGATGTTCGAGTCTAAGTTATGTTCGGCCCGAACATCGAGCTCATCCCTAGTGAGGAGTACAAAGACAAGTGTGTCTTTCCTACAGTCAAGCATGTGGTGGGAGTGTCATGGTCTGGGGCAGCATGAGTGCTGCTGGCACTGGGGAGCTACAGTTCATTGAGGGAACCATGAATGCCAATATTGTACTTTGACATACTGAAGCAGAGCATGATCACTTCCCTTCAGAGACTGGGCTGCAGGGCAGTATTCCAACATGATAGCGACCCCAAACACACCTCCAAGATGACCACTGCCTTGCTAAAGAATCTGAGGGTAAGGCCTCATGCACACAGACGTTTTTACAGCCGCTTTTTTGAGCGTTTTTTGCAGCTTAAAAACGCCTGTCTATGTTAGTCTATGGCTTCATGCCCACCTAGGCGTTTTTGAGCTGCAAATGGCATAGGCGTTTTTAAGCTATGAAAAAAACCCAGGACCAGTGGGTTCTGAGAGACATTTTTTCAGCTGTAAAAATGCTCTAACGCTGATAAACTCTCAAAAACATGCAAAAACATTGCTCACCAACGTTTTGTAATGTTTTTGATCCATTGAAAAAAAAAAAACGCTAAAAAACGCTAAAAGACGCTAACGCGGAAAAACGCTAAAAAACACTAATAAAAAACGCTATTGCAAAAACGTTGAAAAAAGTTTTAAAAACTCACTGCAAAGCTACTGGCGTTTTCATAACGTTATTTTAACGTCCCGTGTGCATGAGGCCTAAAGGTGATGGACTGGCCAAGCATGTCTCCAGACCTAAACTCTACTTAGCATCTGTGGGACATCTTCAAACAGAAGGTGGAGGAGCGCAAGGTCTCTAAAATCCATCAGCTCTGTAATGTCGTCTTGGAGGAGTGGAAGAGAACTCCAGTGGCAACCTGTGAAGCTCTGGTGAACTCCATGCCCAAGAGGGTTAAGGCAGTGCTGGAAAATAATGGTGGCCCCACAAAATATTGACACTTTGGGCCCAATTGGACACTTTCACTTAGGGGTGTACTCACTTTTGTTACCAGAGGTTTAGACATTAATGGCTGTGTGTTGAGTTATTTTGTGAGGACAGCAAATTTACACTGTTATACAAGCTGTACACTCACTACTTTACATTGTAGCAAAGTGTCATTTCTTCAGTGTTGTCACATTAAAAGATATAAAATATTTACAAAAATGTGAGGGGTGTACTCACTTTTGTGAGATACTGTATATACATGTGTGAAGGGGGCTGACATATAGTATATACTGGTGTGTGTGGGGGGGGGGGCTGACATATATACAATATCTCACAAAAGTGAGTACACCCCTCACATTTATGTAAATATTTTATTATATCTTTTCATGTGACAACACTGAAGATATACTTTGCTACACTGTAAAGTAGTGAGTGTACAGCTTGTATAAGGCCCCTTTTACACGGGCGGACCGTATGTCCGTCTTTCATCCATCCGTTTTTGGATGAAAAACGGACATACATGTATCCCTATGGGATAGCGGATGTCAGCGGATGAGCATCCGCTGACATCCGATGACATCAGTCTCCGCTATGCTCCGTTTCTGATGATGGAGAAAAACCCTACTTTTCCATCCGTCATCAGATCGGATGAAAACGGACTCTACGATCCATTTTCATCTGATCCCCCATAGAGGAGAGCCGCGCCCTGACAGGTCGGTCCCTGCACAGTGTCACAGGGACCGACCTGTCATCTGCCTGCTCAGCAGGGATCGACGGAGTGATCCCCCGCTGAGCAAAGCGGAGCTCATACACAGACACGTCCGTGTGAAAGGGCCCTAACAGGGTAAATTTGCTGTCCCTTAAAAATACCTCACCACACAGCCATTAATGTCTAAACCGCTGGAAACAAAAGTGAGTACACTCCTAAGTGAAAATTGTCTAAATTGGGCCCAAAGTGTCAATATTTTGTGTGACCACTATTATTTTCCAGCACGGCCTTAACCCTCTTGGGCATGGAGTTCACCAGAGCTTCACAGGTTGCCACTGGAGTCCTCTTCCACTCCTCCATGACATCACAGAGCTGGTGGATATTAGAGACCTTGCGCTCCTCCACCTTCCATTTGAGGATGTCCCACAGATGCTAAATAGGGTTTAGGCCCGAGACATGCTTGGCCAGTCCATCACCTTTACCCTCAATTTCTGGGTGTGTTCGGTGTCGTTATCATGTTGGAATACTGCTCTGCGGCCCAGTCTCCGAAGGGAGGGGATCATGCTCTCCTTCAGTATGTCACAGTACATGTTGGCATTCATGGTTCCCTCAATGAACTGTAGCTCCCCAGGGCCGGCAGCACTCATGCAGCTCCAGACCATGACACTCCTACCACCATGCTTGACTGTCGGCAAGACACACTTGTCTTTGTACTCCTCACCTGGTTGCCGCCACACATGCTTGACATCATTTGAACCAAATAAGTTTATCTTGGTCTCATCAGACCACAGGATATGGTTCGAGTAATCCATGTCCTTAGTCTGCTTATCTTCATTATCTTCAGCAAACTGTTTGCAGGCTTTCTTGTGCATCATCTTTAGAAGAGGCTTCCTTCTGGAACGACAGCCATGCAGACCAATTTCATGCAGTGTGCGGCATATGGTCTGAGCACTGACAGGCTGATCCCCCACCCCTTCAATCTCTGCAGCAATGCTGGCAGCACTCATACGTCTATTTCCCAAAGACAACCTCTGGATATGACGCTGAGCACAAGCACTCAACTTCTTTGGTCAACCATGGTGAGGCCTGTTCTGAGTGGAACCTGTCCTGTTAAGTCGCTGTATGGTCTTGGCCACCGTGCTGCAGCTCAGTTTTAGGGTCTTGGCAATCTTCTTATAGCCTAGGCCATCTTTATCTGGAGCAACAATTATTTTTTTGAAAGCTCAGAGAGTTCTTAGCCATGAGGTGCCATCACTACTTTACAATGTAGCAAAGTGGCATTTCTTCAGTGTTGTCAAAGTGGCATTTCTTCCATGTTGATATAATAAAATATTTACAAAAATGTGAGGGGTGTACTCACCTTTGTAAGATACTGTACATGTGTGTGTGTGTGTGTGTGTGTGTGTGTAGGGGAGGGCTGACATATATACAGGAGTGAGGGGGGGGCTGACGTACATACAGGTGTGAGGGGGGCTGACATATATAGAGGAGTGAGGGGGGCTGACATATATACAGGTTTTTAGGGTAAAAACGACTGTATCAGGACTGTCATCTAACGTCTGTGCACACCTTTAGGTACCAGAATCAGGCAGTAGATCCATAAACAGGAGCTATCTTCCTGGCTTTATTTTTTGTCCATGTCAATAGACAGGGAGAAGACAGGTGGCCCAGGCAAATGCTGCTAGCGCTTCTTATCTTGGGGCAAGGGGTAGCGATTGGGGACAGTTTTTCAGCCTGACAAGTCTATTGTTTTTCCAAACAGCAGCAACCCAGCAGGTGACTCTCGTGGACATAACATCATTTCCCTATCCAGTTTCACCATCAAATGCTGTCCTTTCATGGTTATGGATAAATTAAGGTTGACCATCTATTAGCAAGCTGGAAGACATCTGACCATCATTGGATCCTGAGCATTAGGATCCATTCTGTCAACAACATGTGTGTGGTATTTTGGATCCTCTTATTTTTCTCCACCGAAGAATTAAGCATCAGCCCCAGTTTGAGTGCTTTCATATTTTAGAACAGGGGTGTCAAACTCAATTTCATTGTGGGCCACATTAGCATTATGGTTGCCCCCAAAGGGCCAGTTGTATCTGTAAGACTATTGTAGTGCTCATCCCCGGAGGAGCCGCTGGTGATCGGATTCCCCACTCCTGCGCAGCCAGGCAACAAGTATTCTCCACACTTTCTCCAGACACATGGAACATTCTTTGAGTTTGGTACTAACTTAGATGGGGAATAGGAATTTTGGGATGCCCAACTTGATGGCCACAAAACCAGGGACAATTTCCTCCCTATGTACAACTCCGATTTTTCTCCTGTTCTTCTCTATGTACAACTCTGATTGATCTCACTCCTGGCAGCCTCTAATAGAAAAGCAAAAGCCCCTTAAGAATTAGATACTTTCCGTTCCCTTTGAAAGTAGCACAAAAGTGTTGTAGGTTGCATACAGGAGTGATTCAAACTCCACTGTAGACACTGATCCCAGTTTCACTGACCCCAGGAACACCTGCTTGCTTCCTCACTAGCCCACATGGCTGCTACTGAGAATCTTCCCTCTGGGCAAAGTAAAGGAAACATTTAAGCCCAACACTGTCTTCCAGAAAGACTTGCTACTTTTGACAGTCTTTCCCCTTCCAAGTACCTGACTGTACTGCTGCACTCCATTTTCAACTCGACTCCCTGCCAGTATGACTCATCCATATATAAAGGCTGGCTTAGCCACCATGCCAGGCCCACTGCCTAGGAATTGGCCAAACTCCTCTAAGTATGCAGCTCAACCCTCCTGGTCCCCTCCCTCCAGTTTCCAGAAGGTTCTCGAACTTTCCAGAACCAGGAGAGGCACCAGAGACCTGCCTGTATGAGTCATCCAGCCCAGACCCAGATTCAAAAACTCATTTTACCATGAGCCAAAAAACATAAATTTGCCTGCACTGCACTGCCACTAATAGCACACTAGAGGGTGATACACTATATAAATACTCTTTGTTATAATAAATAATCCCCTCTGCATTTGATTATTACTGCTTTTAGTAATATCTTAAGACTTAAGCTGTGAAGGGCAGGTGCCAACAGGCACTCACACTCCTGCAAGTCTGAAAAGGAGGGTTGCACCCCGCTGGTATCATCCACAAGAAACTTTATTGGAGACTCCTCAGACAGACTATGGTTCTGTCCCAGTGTTCTGTCCGAGCAGTCTCCAAAAAGTTTTTTGTGGATGATACCAGCGGTGTGCGACCCTCCTTTTCAACTGGCATGGAGTTGTATTATTCTTATAATAATTATAAGAAGTTGTACAGAGCACCCCCCCCCCCACCATCAGATGTCAAGAGTCCTCCACTCTCCCTTACATCACAGTGCACTCCCCTTACCTTGTGCTGCTGCCGAGCAGAAGCAAGAGGCGGAGATGGGAAGCAGAAAGTGCAAGGTCTGGAGGAGGACCAGAGGAGGGCTTGAGTCAGCTGCCAGAGTCTGCTGAATGCTGAAATCAGGGAGGTGGAAACAAGGTGGTACTGCACCTGCATAGAAAGGCTCAGGATCCGTAGGAGGAATTCTGCCCTCTTTTCCACTGTCAACTGCTGATACAGGGGGAGGGGAGGCAGAGCTGAGCCTCTCCGCAGCTGCATGGAGAAGCGCAGGATCTTCTGGAGGAGTTCTGTCCTCCTCTCTGCTGCCGACTGCTGAGACAAGATAGCGGCAGAGATGAGCGGGATGCCGCAGCTGCAGGAGATTTGCAAGGACCGCATGAAATGGCCTGGCGGGCCGGATTCAGCTCACAGGCCTTGTGTTTGACACATGGGTTTTAGGTCAGAAACAGCTTGATAATTCCTAGCAATCCCCTAAAGTGCATTTTTGAGTAGCCTAGACTGATAAACAGATGAATAGAATCACGTACCCCCAATTTCCGAGCAATGCTTACAATTATCAGGTTGCAATGCACTTTTCATTGTATGCTGAAATTTCTCATCTTATCAAAACATCTCCCTTTAAGCAGGTCTGATCTTTCCTCTGATGTGAGTAGGAAATGATAAAAGTAACAGGCATTCAGAGACCTTACCCACAAGCAGGGATTACAGTGATTCCTGGCAATATTGCACCTTTCCCAAGAAGGGACCGATATCTTCTACCTATAGTTAATAGAGAGATATCCCCCCCCCCTTTTTTTTTGCCAGTCTTAAGCCTGGTACACACTAATGCCCCGCACACACGGTCGGATTTTCCCATGGAAAATGTCCGATCGGAGCGTGTTGTCGGAAATTCCGACCGTGTGTGGGCTCCATCAGACATTTTCCATCGGATTTTCCGACACACAAAGTTTGAGAGCAGGCTATAAAATTTTCCGACAACAAAATCCGATCGCGTCAATTCCGATCGTGCGTGGCCTGTTCCGACGCACAAAGTGCCACGCATGCTCAGAAGAAATTCCGAGACGGAACAGCTCGGTCGGGTAAAATTAGCGTTCGCAATGGATACAACACTTTCGTCACGGTGCAGTGTTAAAAATGGTTTAATACAGCGCACTCTCTTCTTCTTTATAATGTGAGAAGAGTGAAGTAGTTTTGCTGCTCATATTCACACAGACTTCTCACAAACTTATTTCTTTATTATTTATCGGGGTTCCCTTAATATATTTTGATTTGTCACATCTGACAAAAATATTTTTATTATGTATTTTTTGTTTTTTAAAGGCAGTTTTTTTTTATATTTTAGGTTTGTATTTTTTCCAAGGCAGATCTTTGTTTTATTATTTTTTTTAGTTTTACTCCAGAATATTTTTGTGTGTGTTTTGTGTGTCAAGTTACCACAACACCATTATTATCTTGTATTATTTAATCTCAAGGAGATTGCTTGGTGTTGGTGTCCCTTGTTAATTATACATAGTATTTTTGAAATGTACCTGAATCCTCACAAACAAACTGTCCTTTTTGAAGGAAAACACACATAGGCAAGTATAATTGAAACCAAAAATCCTTTATTAAGGGCTCGGAACCAAACAAAGAGGGAGGCAATGCTGGATAAACAGCAGAAATTACCGAAGCCTTGGACCCCCAGGGCAGACATCAATTCTTGAACATCAAAATTGGTGGCCTGAGGAGTCCTTATCTAAGGGAGTGCAGTCTGGTCCAGAAGTCCCAGAGATCCGGAAAGCAGCAGATGACATCTGTGTCCCCAGGCTGTGGTACCACAAGGGGCTGCATCTTTTGCCAGACCAGACTGGATCCAGGGTCATCACTTTCTGGTCTTCCTTCCACGCTTCATTCCCGGCTGTGGCTATGCTGTTGGAGATGTGGCAGGAGGAGGAGTAGGACCTGGAGGAGGAGGAGGACTAGTAGGACCTGGAGGAGGAGGAGAAGGAGGAGAAGTAGAAGGACCTGGAGGAGGAGGAGGACCATGTGTGAGGTCACAAATGTGGGTATCAGATGTTATTTGGTCCCTCAACCCCTTATTGAGAGCTTCCAAAATTAATGACTCACACATGAGTTGTTGGCCCTCCTCCATCCGCTGCATTTTACAGGCAATTATGCCAGCAAAGTCCTCCTCCACAGTGTGTGGTGCTCCCAGGGCCTCTGTAGCCTTCCAAAAGAGGCCCATGGCAGCCTCCTCTAGGGTACTCCTCTTCTTGCCACTTTCTCTTTGCAGGTGTAGGGGAGGGACCTGCATATCAGGCAGCCTGCTCGGCCTGGCCACCTCCTGGCTGCGACTTCCCTGTGTATGAAAAAGGGACATGGAGAGTGATGACCTGGGTTCAGTCTGACCTGCCAGAAAATGCAGCCTGTCATAGTACCACATCCTGGGGACATAGATGTCATCTGCTGCTCCGGATCTCTGCGAATCCTGGACTTTCTTGCGCTCCCTTAGATATGTGCTCCTCAGGCCACCAATTAGGATCTTCAAATAGGTGATGTCTGCCGTGGGGATCACCTGCTTCACAATTTCCAGCAATTGATCCAGCGCTGCCTTCCTCTTTGTTTGGTTTTTATAATGTGGGTGGTTGATCTCCCACAGACAAGGCAGCTCCCTGAACATGTCAGTGAAGATTGCCATGAAGTCGGTATCGTTCAAGATATCCATTTTCACTGCAAGACACAACACAAGACAAACCCTAATGTCAGCCAAAACTCTCCTAATCTTGTTACAATATAGGCCTCAATCTAGAAGCAGTATAGGTCCAAGTTTGGCTCTTACCTTCGTTATCACGATCGGCGCTTCCCATACTTCTTCGTCCGCTCACAGATCGTACATACTACGCACGCGTGTTACGCTTTATACACACTGCGCATGCGTGTAACTCCGCCCGCCCCTTACGTTCTTTCTAGTCTATTCCTCGCCCCTTTTCGTTCGGCGCAGTGGGTGAAGAGCACATGGCGGAGTCAGAGCAGGTGCGTGCTAATTATAGCAACAAGGAGGAGGAAAGCCCGGATCTGGAAACGTCCCGATCCAGAAGGAGTCGATTTAAGGCCACAAATATGTCCTTTGGGGAGATGTTGGAGATGGTCGACATCCTGAAGAAGGCCGACTATGATGGAAATTATGGACCTTACCCCAACCCCAATATCAGAAAGACCAAGATCATGGCGAAAGTGGTCAAAAGTCTGCACCGGAATTTCGGGGTACGACGATCGAAAGATCAGCTCAGGAAGAGGTGGTCAGACCTGAAATTAAGAGAGCCCGAGCAGTACCGAAAGATCCGGAGAGTGCTGCAAAAAAGTAAGTAGTTGTGTTGTGTTCCTATTCTTTTTGTCTTTATTACGTTCGTGCTGCTCCATGTGCTTTTCTTAAGTGTTGTACAGTTTAAAATGGCAACTTTCATGTTCATGGGCCCATTATTCGTTCGTATCAAACATTTTTCTTTCGGCCTATAAAACACCATTGTTTAGGCCATATGCATTTGCCAACATTTTTTAGGGCCTACTTGTATGAAAAATATTTGGTTGTGTAGATGGGTTTGTTTTACTAGAAGGAAATGCAAACTAGATTCTGTGTAAGGAGAGGACACTCAGCAGCTGTTTTCACATCTGGACGCTGGAGCACTAGTGTGAGACACAAGAACACCCTTTTTATTAGGGGGCCCACACAGGTGCTCCAGTGTATACTATAGGGGGGTCTCCATCTGTGAAGCTTGTACTAAACAGATAAAGTATTGAAGCTTGACAACGGACAATAAAAATGATACATCTTGGAACTCTGCCAAAATAGACAATTGTACCCTCCAAGCAATGTTTCATCTTTATATTTCGGCCATCAAATATCTGTGTGCTAAGTATACCATTTTTGTTTTACATAGGGGAGAAAAGACTCGGAGGACACCCCTCATCCGAGGAGACCACAGACCCCCCACCTCGGGAAGAAGGGGAAATACCCCCAACCCAAGCTGAGCAGGAGGAGGAAGAAGACGTGGTGGAAGTTGGCACCACAACAGGTGAGTGTCTGTGACCACAGACTCAGGTAAGAGATGGATGCCGGCAGATTTTTGATACCTGTTTTTGTTTGGTTTCTCTCTTTTTAGGTGATCGTGATGTTGTGGATCCAGATCCTTTCACATCAGAAAGTGTCCAGATCCTGATCGGGGAGATCATGGGGTGTAATTTAGAATCGGAAAACCTCAAGAAAAAAATCAATGATGTTATTCAAAAAAATAATAACATCATTGATGTTTTGGGGCGAGTTTAAAACTCCTCCAAATCACTTTGTTTTTTTTGTGCTACAATCTTAAAAATGTTTTAGCGATGTTTAGAAAAGCCAAATTTTGAGGATGCACACAGTGTGCCAACATGAGCTATCTGCCATCACGGGAGATCAATGGACGCGTTTTGTGGGTGCAACCCCTTCCTCAATAATAAAGTAGCTGAGAGGAAGGGGTTGCTCCCCCAAAACACGTCCCTTGATCCCCCGTAATGGCAGCTAGCACATGTTGACATTCGTAAATTGGTGTGCATCTTCAAAATTTGGCTTTTCCAGGGGTGACTTCACCCCATCTAAAGGCAATATCAAACACAGTTCCTAAATACTCAGGTCTGATATTGCCTTCAAGTTTTACCATATGTGAACTTTGTAAGTTCAAGATTTGTGTCTTTCTTGTTGGTTTTACACATGCCTGTTTTATCTTAAATGGACATTTCTATTTTTGATAATGCCACCCCAAAAATTGTTATACAACAAACATGTTGGTTTGTTTTAAAAACCTTTTCTAAATGCACATGTGATTGTGCAGGTATTAAAAAGATTGTTATCAAGAATGTGTGGATTATTGTCTCAACGCTACAACACTTTTGTGGTGATGTAATTGCTGCTTTCTGTGAAAATGGGGGTTATTTCCTAAGGGCAAATCCTCTTTGCACTACAAGTGCAGTTTCAGTGCATTTTCAAGTGCACTTGTAGTGCAAAGTGTCTACGCCTTTAGTAAATAACACCCAACAGTGCTTTGAATAAGGTTACACAATCACGCCATTTTCAGGACTCCCCACATTGCTGTCAGGGTCAGCTAAAACAAACACAAGCAGTAAATGTCACCAAAGATTAGCTTTTTTTTTATTTGATAAAGGCTTCACAAATTGTCTGGCATATTGATGGCCCCCCTACCCGCAAAGAACTCAAGGTATCTTAACCGGACATCACGGGCACTCAGGGAGGGCAAGCCAGGACGGCCACTTTCAAGAGCTGTCAGGGTTGTTTCATGTAAAATTCCGGCCTCAGGCCCAACTGAGCCAGCATAGTTGGCAGAATGTTGGCGTAAAAAGTTATGGAGAACACAACACGCCAGGATTATATGATTAAGTTTATACTCCGCCATATGGATGGGTGTCAGAAATAGGCGGAACTGGCTGGCCATGATTCCAAATGTGTTCTCCACCACTCTTCTGGCTCTGGCCAGCCGGTAATTAAAAACCCTCTGTTCCGGGGTGAGGGTCCTCATCGGGAATGGCCGCATAAGATGGTCCCCCAGCGCAAATGCTTCATCCGCAACGAAGACGAATGGGAGTCCTTCCACATTGTCTTCTGGAGGTGGCAAGTCCAAGCTGCCATTCTGGAGACGCCTGTAAAACTCCGTCTGGGCAATGACTCCACCATCGGACATCTGGCCATTCTTCCCCATGTCCACATACAGGAAGTCGTAATTAGCCAACACCACCGCCAACATCACAATACTATTGAACCCTTTGTAATTATAATAGTATGACCCCGAGTTGGGTGGTGGGACGATGTGGACATGTTTCCCATCAATTGCCCCTCCGCAGTTAGGAAAGTCCCACCGCTGGGCAAAGTGGGAGGCCACAGTCTGCCATTCCTGTGGAGTGGAAGGAAACTGTTGAGGAAAACAAAAAAAAAATAGTATTTTTGCACATAAACATGGAAAGCAGATTAGACACAAACATTCTTGGGCAACATCCAGATAACATTTATTATTAAGGGGAATTTTACAACACCAAAGTATAAGGTACACCTATCATATTCCCCCTCACCCCCTCTCATGGGCCATTTCTAACATTATAGGGGGGGGGGGGAATCTTGGACAGGTAACCCTCTCCACTTCATTGAGAGATGAATGCATAATGGGTATTACTTGGAACAGCCCCTCCTTAGTTACACTATTGGCAGCCCACTGGACAGGTAAGAAGTGTCATAATACAAAGATATAAATACACACTGTACACATTTGAGCACATTTGGACATTCTGCTATTACCTATCAAGATCATAATAGGATACAAGAACTTTAAACAGTACCATTGGAAAGTATACAGGCAGGCCCTTGCACTACATGCTTTGGGGAATTCATCCATACATCTGAGCACAAAAGAGATGGGTATAGTGTGTATGGGTTTGGCAAAGTCAGCAGATAGATGATTGATGATAGATAGAGAATTGGGATCAGCTGACTTAGCAGTTGGGGGGAGGGAGGGTTAATAATACTGATTTGGGGACACCACAAAAAAAAGCCTCTGGCACTCTCCCTGAATTTAAAGCACAAATCACAGTTCTAAACATTTTAGGGGTTGTTTGGGGTAAAACACTACTATGGAGCTGATAAAATACATTGTTAAGTGACTACATGAGGTGAATATAGGGGCAGGAGAGCATGCTGGGGAGGTAAGTGAAGGCAAATATGTATGAAGGACAAAAAAATAATTACATAAAAATCCAGCATGCATGAGGACAAAGGGGACATTCACAGCATATTACAATCATGGTAATTAGGGAATGAGGAAAGAAATACAATATATTAGCAAACATTCAATACAATGAAATGTGATATTAAAGGATAAAAATCTTACCTTCATATACTCCTTCTGTAGATGATGGCAGATGATGGCAGAACAGGTCTCTGGGATAATGATACCCAGAGCCTGGGGGGAGATGCCTGTCGAGAACTTGAGGTCCTGCAGGCTTCTCCCTGTCGCCAAGTACAGCAGGGTAGCGACGAGCCTCTGCTCCGCAGTGATGGCTTGCCTCATGCAGGTATCATGCCTGCTGATATAGGGGGTCAGCAAAGCCAGCAGACGGTGAAATACGGGGTCCATCATCCTGAGAAAGTTCCTGAAATCATCAGGATTATTCTCACGGATCTCACGGAGCAAAGGCATATGAGAGAACTGGTCACGCTGAAGCAACCAATTCTTTGTCCATGAACTCCTCCCCACCCTGTTCATGGACTGGACTTTTCTCAAGGTCAGGATCCCAACACCAAGCCCCCGCACAGCACGAACTGTACGAGGAGTACGTATACGCAACATGGCTAGAAAACGTTTGGCTGCTCAGAACGAAGTAACAGAACGCACTGAAGAACAGCAAGGCCTGTGAAGAGCGACCTGAAAAACAGTAACGAACGAACATGAACACAATGACAAGTCAATTGTACTCGCTGCACGCACTGAAGAGCAGATACAAACCCACAAGCACAAACTGAACTGCAGAAAATGATCTGAAAGCCACGAGTCTGAAAAAGCGCAAATCGTCTCTCACCAAACTTTTATTAACACGAGATTAGCAAAAGGAGCCCAAAGGGTGCCGCGCTTGGTTCTGAACTGGCCTTTTCTAGTCTCGTCGGACGTGGTTGACGTCACCGCGTTGTTGGCGATCGTAAATTCCGACAACTTTGTGCGACCGTGTGTACACAAAACAAGTTTCAGCCAACATCCGTCGGAAAAAATCCTAGGATTTTGTTGTCGGAATGTCCGATCAATGTCCGACCGTGTGTACGGGGCATAAGAGTTTTTTCCATTCAACCCTGCGGGTTGAATGAAAAAACTGTCAGCTCCAGACGGAGCCACTGTACTAATGATCCAACATTAGTACAGCAATCTGCCCCTTGAGCTGTTGTGTTCTGACAGGGGGACGGCCAAACGGCTGGCTTCTGTCGGACCGGCTGCTATAAACACTGGCCGAATGTTGGCTGATTTTTATTGTATCGGCCAACATTGCCTGGCATTCGGCCCTGTGTAGGGGGCTTTAGATCTTCTGTATAGAACTCTTATCCTTCTTCCGTAACTTATCAATCCCTGCTGGGCAGAGCTGAGAATCTCATACACATGAATATTGGATGCAGGAGCACTTCCAGAACATATGTGGTTTTAGGCTACATTCTGTCCGGCATGTCAATATTAGAACAACTGAACCATAATACCCAGTTGCATCTCAAGGGTGAAAGGATGAAATCAGAAATTGTATGTAGCATCCTCTAGTGTGTGCTACTAGTAGTTTAGTGTAGGAAAATCTAACTCCTAACTCTGACTCATGCTGTAAACCTGTGAGTCTTAATTGGATCAGGGCTATTAGAGTTCAGGGCTGGATGACTCATCCTGGTAGCTCTCTGGTGCCTCCCCTTGTTTCCAGAGTATTGGAGAATGTTCTGGAACTAGTGGACGGGGGTGAGTAGTAGCTGCCTTGAATATTCATGGGACCTCAGCCAATCCCTAAGAATGGGCTGGCAGGGGGCTGAGAAATCCCCATAAGTAGACATGGGTCATGCCAGCAGGGGAGTCAGGTGGAAGATGGAGAGGCTGTTGGTGGCCCTTGAGGCACCCCTTATTGGGGGGGGGGGGATTTTACCTTGGGCTGGAGGCTCAGGATAGCTGGCCTGGAAGGATCCCATCAAAGGAGGCAGTTGGAGGAGAACCTTCAGGAGAGAGCAAGCAAGGACCGTGAGTAAAGCTTAGCACGTGCAGGGACAAAATAAGGGGAGAGACTGTCAGCTGTAACAGTGCTCTCTGAAGACAGCAGTGTGCTTGAAGGAGTTGTAAAGGAAGAAGATTTTTTATCTTAATGCATTCTATGTGCAGCAGCCCCCTTGGCTCCCCTAATACTTACCTGAGCCCCATCTCTGTCCAGCAATGTCCATGAGTGTCTCATCCATCCGGGACACTCCCTCCTGATTGGCTGAGACACAGCAGCGGCGCTATTGGCTCCCGTTGCTGTCAATCAAAGTCAGTTAGCCAATCAGGAGAGAGAGTGGAGCAGAACCGAACCACAGCTCCATGTCTGAATGGATATAGGGAGCTGTGACTTGACTCGGGTGCCCTCATAGCAAGCTGTTTGCTGTGGGGGGCACTTTTTATAGAAAAAAAATTAGACTTTACAATCACTTTAAGTCTTCTTCCTTGCCCTGGGGAATCTCCATGGTGGTGCCAGTCAGGAGGACTGGGGAACTGTGCCAGTCAGAAGGACCGGGGAAGTAAACAGCCATGTGGGCTAGTATCTTCTGCAGAGGTAGAACTGGGCTCAGGATCTACAGGAAGGCGGAAGGAGATGCTGATCACTCCATAGTTTGCTACTTTTATCCACAAAGGGATGGGATGTTCCTAGCCTGTAATGGGTTGATGCTGAATTAACATTAAAGTGATTGTAAAGTCTATTTTTTTTGTTTTGTTTTTTTTAAAATAACAAACATGTTAGGGCTCCTTCACGCGGACGTGTCCGTGTACGGAGCCTGCTCTGCTCAGCGGATGATCACTCTGTCAATCTCCCCGCTGAGCAGGCAGATGACAGGTCCGTCGCTGCACACTGTGCAGCGACGGACCTGTCAGAGCACCGCTCTCCCCTATGGGGGATCGGATGATGATGGACGGTAGAGTCTGTCGTCAACTGATCCGATCCGAAAACGGATGGAAAAGTAGGTTTTTCCTCCGTTACACTTTTTCGGATCGGAGTGGATGGGATGTCAGCGGACATGTCATCGCTGACATCCGACGCTCCATAGAGATCTATGGAGGGTCCATTCAGGTCCGCCTAAAAAACTGACAGGCGGACCTGAACGGATCGTCAGTGTGAAAGAGGCCTTATACTTACATCCTCTGTGCAGTTGGTTTTGCACAGAGCAGCCAGGATCCTCCTCTTCTCGGGTCCTTCTTTGCTGCTCCTGGTCCCTCCCTCCTATTGAGTGCCCCCTCAGCCAGCAGCTTTTTATGGGGGCACCCGAGCTGAGTCAGAGCTCCATGTATCCATTCAGACATGGAGCCAAACCTGGCCCTGCCCCCTTTCTCCCCTGCTTGGTTGACTGACTTTGATTGGCAGCCGCAGGAGCCAATGGCACCACTGCTGTGTCTCAGCCAATCAGGAGGAGTGTCCCTCATGGCTTAGACATTAGTGGACATCGCTGGAGAGAGAAGGGGCTCAGGTAAGTAATTAGGAGGTGCTGGAGAGGCTGCTACACACAGAAGGTTTTTTTTATCTTAATGCATAGAATGCATTAAGATAAAAAACCTTCTGCCTTTACAACTCTGTTAACCACTTGACGACTGCCTCACGCTGATGTACGTCAGCAGAATGGCACAGGCAGGCAAAATCACGTACCTGGTACGTGATTGCCTTCCCGCGGGTGGGGGGTCCGATCGGACCCCCCCCCCCCGGTGCCGGAGGCGGTCGCCGTTGATCTGGCAGCGAACAGAGATGAGGGGGAGGCCATCCGATCGTGGCCCCCCCTCGCTCCCAGCCAATGAGAATCCTCCCCTGCCTGTGTGTAGTACACACAGGCAGAGGATGTGATGTCATCTCTCCTCGGCTCGGCAGTTTCCGTTCCGGCGCCGAGGAGAGAAGACTGTAATGTAAGTGCACAAACACAAACACACACAGTAGAACATGCCAGGCACACTTTACACCCCCGATCCCCCCCCCCGATCGCCCCCCGATCACCCCCCAATCACTCCTCCCCCCTCCCTGTCACACTGACACCAAGCAGTTTTTTTTTTTTTTCTGATTACTGCATGGTGTCAGTTTGTGACAGTTACTGTTTTAGGGCAGTTAGTATTAGCCCCCTTTAGGTCTAGGGTACCCCCTAACACCCCCTAATAAAGTTTTAACCCCTTGATCACCCCCTGTCGCCAGTGTCGCTAAGCGATCATTTTTCTGATCACTGTATTAGTGTCGCTGGTGACGCTAGTTAGGGACGTAAATATTTAGGTTCGCCGTCAGCGTTTTATAGCGACAGGGACCCCCATATACTATCTAATAAATGTTTTAACCCCTTGATTGCCCCCTAGTTAACCCTTTCACCACTGATCACCATATAACCGTTACGGGTGACGCTGGTTAGTTCGTTTATTTTTTATAGTGTCAGGACACCCGCCGTTTATTACCTAATAAAGGTTTAGCCCCCTGATCGCCCGGCGGTGATATGCGTCGCCCCAGGCAGCGTCAGATTAGCGCCAGTACCGCTAACACCCACGCACGCAGCATACGCCTCCCTTAGTGGTATAGTATCTGAACGGATTGATATCTGATCCGATCAGATCTATACTAGCGTCCCCAGCAGTTTAGGGTTCCCAAAAACATAGTGTTAGCGGGATCAGCCCAGATACCTGCTAGCACCTGCGTTTTGCCCCTCCGCCCAGCCCAGCCCAGCCCACCCAAGTGCAGTATCGATCGATCACTGTCACTTACAAAACACTAAACGCATAACTGCAGCGTTCGCAGAGTCAGGCCTGATCACTGCGATCGCTAACAGTTTTTTTGGTAGCGTTTTGGTGAACTGGCAAGCATCAGCCTCAAGCAGCGTCAGGTTAGCGCCAGTACCGCTAACACCCACGCACGCAGCATACGCCTCCCTTAGTGGTATAGTATCTGATCGGATCAATATCTGATCCGATCAGACCTATACTAGTGTCCCCAGCAGTTTAGGGTTCCCAAAAACGCAGTGTTAGCGGGATCAGCCCAGATACCTGCTAGGACCTGCGTTTTGCCCCTCCGCCCAGCCCAGCCCACCCCACCCAAGTACAGTATCGATCGATCACTGTCACTTACAAAACACTAAACGCATAACTGCAGCGTTCGCAGAGTCAGGCCTGATCCCTGCGATCGCTAACAGTTTTTTTGGTAGCGTTTTGGTGAACTGGCAAGCACCAGTGGCCTAGTACACCCCGGTTGTAGTCAAACCAGCACTGCAGTAACACTTGGTGACTTGGCGAGTCCCATAAGTGCAGTTCAAGCTGGTGAGGTGGCAAGCACAAGTAGTGTCCCGCTGCCACCAAGAAGACAAACACAGGCCCGTGGTGCCCTTCCTGCTGCATTCGCCAATCCTAATTGGGAACCCACCACTTCTGCAGCACCCGTACTTCCCCCATTCACATCCCCAACCAAATGCAGTCGGCTGCATGAGAGGCATTTTCTTTATGTCCTCCCGAGTACCCCTACCCAACGAACCCCCCTAAAAAAGATGTTGTGTCTGCAGCAAGCACGGATATAGGCGTGACACCCACTATTATTGTGCCTCCTGTCCTGACAATCCTGGTCTTTGCATTGGTGAATGTTTTGAACGCTACCATACACTAGTTGAGTATTAGCGTAGGGTACAGCATTGCACAGACTAGGCACACTTTCACAGGATCTCCCAAGATGCCATCGCATTTTGAGAGACCCGAACCTGGAACTGGTTACCGTTATAAAAGTTACAGTTACAAAAACAGTGTTAAAAAAAAAAAAAAAAAATATATAAAATAAAAAAAAATAGTTGTAGTTTTATTGTTCTCTCTCTCTCTATTCTCTCTCTATTGTTCTGCTCTTTTTTACTGTATTCTATTTTGCAATGTTTTATTGTTATTATGTTTTATCATGTTTGCTTTTCAGGTATGCAATTTTTTATACTTTACTGTTTACTGTGCTTTATTGTTAACCATTTTTTTGTGTTCAGGTACGCCATTCACGACTTTGAGTGGTTATACCAGAATGATGCCTGCAGGTTTAGGTATCATCTTGGTATCATTCTTTTCAGCCAGCGGTCGGCTTTCATGTAAAAGCAATCCTAGCGGCTAATTAGCCTCTAGACAGTGGGAGGGAATGCCCCCCCCCCCATCGTCTTCCGTGTTTTTCTCTGGCTCTCCTGTCTCAACAGGGAACCTGAGAATGCAGCCGGTGATTCAGCCAGCTGACCATAGAGCTGATCAGAGACCAGAGTGGCTCCAAACATCTCTATGGCCTAAGAAACCGGAAGCTACGAGCATTTTATGACTTAGATTTCGCCGGATGTAAACAGCGCCATTGGGAAATTGGGAAAGCATTTTATCACACTGATCTTGGTGTTGTCAGATGCTTTGAGGGCAGAGGAGAGATCTAGGGTCTAATAGACCCCATTTTTTTTCAAAAAAGAGTACCTGTCACTACCTATTGCTATCATAGGGGATATTTACATTCCCTGAGATAACAATAAAAATGATTTAAAAAAAATGAAAGGAACAGTTTAAAAATAAGATAAAAAAGCAAAAAAATAATAAAGAAAAAAAAAAAAAAAAAAGCATGTCATGTTTGGTATCCATGTACTCGGCAATATAGTGTGTTTTAGTGCATTAAAATTTTAAAAAGTGTGTTTTTTCCCCAAAAAATGCGTTTGAAAAATCGCTGCGCAAATACTGTGTGAAAAAAAAAAAATGAAACACCCACCATTTTAATCTGTAGGGCATTTGCTTTAAAAAAATATATAATGTTTGGGGGTTCAAAGTAATTTTCTTGCAAAAAAAAAAATTTTTTTCATGTAAACGAAAAGTGTCAGAAAGGGCTTTGTCTTCAAGTGGTTAGAAGAGTGGGTGATGTGTGACATAAGCTTCTAAATGTTGTGCATAAAATGCCAGGACAGTTCAAAACCCCCCCAAATGACCCCATTTTGGAAAGTAGACACCCCAAGCTATTTGCTGAGAGGCATGTCGAGTCCATGGAATATTTTATATTGTGACACAAGTTGCGGGAAAGAGACAAATTTTTTTTTTTTTTTTTGCACAAAGTTGTCACTAAATGATATATTGCTCAAGCATGCCATGGGAATATGTGAAATTACACCCCAAAATCCATTCTGTTGCTTCTCCTGAGTACGGGGATACCACATGTGTGAGACTTTTTGGGAACCTAGCCGCGTACGGGACCCCAAAAACCAAGCACCGCCTTCAGGCTTTCTAAGTGCGTCAATTTTTGATTTCAGTCTTTACTGCCTATCACAGTTTCGGAGGCCATGGAATGCCCAGGTGGCACAAACCCCCCCCAAATGACCCCATTTTGGAAAGTAGACACTCCAAGCTATTTGCTGAGAGGTATAGTGAGTATTTTGCAGACCCCACTTTTTGTCACAAAGTTTTGAAAATTGAAAAAAGAAAAAAAAATTTTTTTCTTGTCTTTCTTCATTTTCAAAAACAAATGAGAGCTGCAAAATACTCACCATGCCTCTCAGCAAATAGCTTGGGGTGTCTACTTTCCAAAATGGGGTCATTTGGGGGGGTTTTGTGCCATCTGGGCATTCCATGGCCTCCGAAACTGTGATAGGCAGTGAAGAGTGAAATCAAAAATTTACACCCTTAGAAATCCTGAAGGCGGTGATTGGTTTTCGGGGCCCCGTACGCGGCTATGCTCCCAAAAAGTCCCACAAATGTGGTATCCCCATACTCAGGAGAAGCAGCTAAACGTATTTTGGGGTGCAATTCCACATATGCCCATGGCCTGTGTGAGCAATATATCATTTAGTGACAACTTTGTGCAAAAAAAAAAAAAAAATTGTCACTTTCCCGCAACTTGTGTCAAAATATAAAATATTCCATGAACTCAACATGCCTCAAAGCAAATAGCTTGGGGTGTCTACTTTTCAAAATGGGATCATTTGGGGGGGTTTTGTGCAATCTGGGCATTTTATGGCCTTCAAAACTGTGATAGGTAGAGAAGAGTAAAATCAAAAATGTACGTCCTTAGAAATCCTGAAGGCCGTGATTGGTTTTCGGGGCCCCGTACATGGCTAGGCTCCCAAAAAGTCCCACACATGTGGTATCCCCCTGAATATATTTTGGGGTGCAATTCCACATATGCCCATGGCCTGTGTGAGCAATATATCATTTAGTGACAACTTTTTGTAATTTTTTTTTTTTTTTGTCATTATTCAATCACTTGGGACAAAAAAATTAATATTCAATGGGCTCAACATGCCTCTCAGCAATTTCCTTGGGGTGTCTACTTTCCAAAATGGGGTCATTGGGGGGGTTTTGTACCGCCCTGCCATTTTAGCACCTCAAGAAATGACATAGGCAGTCATAAACTAAAAGCTGTGTAAATTCCAGAAAATGTACCCTAGTTTGTAGACGCTATAACTTTTGCGCAAACCAATAAATATACGCTTATTGACATTTTTTTTACTAAAGACATGTGGCCGAATACATTTTGGCCTAAATGTATGACTAAAATTGAGTTTATTAGCAGTTAAAGCGACGCAGTGCCAAATTGGAAAAAGTCCTCTGGTCCTTATGCAGCATAATGGTCCGGGGCTGAAGTGGTTAAAGACTGTTAGTTCCCCTGGAGTGATCAGCAGGTGCTGTGACTGTGAACCAAGTTTGTGCAGGAGGAGGGAAGAAGAGGATTTTTCAGTGTAAATAGTGAAGTTGTCTTCTTGTTCATAGTTCTGGACATTTTCAAGTTGGGCATCCCATAACTCCCTTAGCTATCCAAGTTACCATCCCCTAATAAAACATCAAAAATAAGCCAAGGACTGTTTTCTGTGTTGGAATGCATGAAGGAAATGTGTGCCTAGCCGTGGAGCAGTGTGGAATCCTAAAGGCCCTTATACACAATACGAAAATCGGATGGAAAAATTTGTACGACGAGCTGTCTGGTCATTAGTATGATGCTTACGACAGCCGATTTAGCTTTTTCCTCAGACAAAAGCTGGATGTGCAGACTATAGATTTTTTGTCGAATGTGAACTCAACGTCCGATTTTCGCTTCATTAGTATGGTTTTCGTCCGAAAAAAATCGTAAGAGCAAGACTACGCATGCTCAGAAATTAACGAATACATACAAAACAATTTAACACATTACGTCACTTTTGATGTTGTATTCTGTCGTATGAAAATTTTCGTATTGTGAGTAACCTCTTCAAGGGGTTGTAAACCCTCATGTTTTTTCACCTTAATGCATCCTATGCATTAAGATGAAAAAACTTCTGACACTGACCGGCCTCCCAGCCCCCCCCCCCCCATTTTACTCACTTGAGCCCTTCATTCCCTCGGCGGAAACGCGCTGTACCTCTCTGCCTGGGGTCCTCGGCTTTTGATTAGATAGATTGATAGCAGCGCAGCCATTGGCTCCCATTGGTGTCAATCAAATCCAATGATGCCGGGGGGCAGGACCGAGTTCGGTATTCTTTGTCTATAGACACAAGTGCTGTACCTGTGAGTGCGCCCGCAAGGTAACCCCCCGGGAGAGAGCTTCTCCCAGGGGGTTTACCGATGCGGGGAGGAGCCGCGAGAGCCACCGGGGGACCCCAGAAGACGATGATCGGGGCCACACTGTGGAAAACGAACTGCACAGTGGAGGTAAGTATGACATTTTTGTTATTTTTAAAAAAACAACAAAAATGAGGGTTTACAAACCCTTTCACTTTTGACATGAGACTAGCATGCCATAAAAAATGGACGTTTGGTCGTCCGAAAATCTAAGCGTGTGTATGAGGCTTAACTCTTGCAGCTCCTACATGGGGTGTAATACATGTACTTTCTAGTTTTGATCAAATTTAAATAGGGAATAACTGTAGATAAACTCCCTCCATGTTATAAAATACAGTAGATATAATATGCTATTCAATCCATCTACGTACTACAAGCACTCAGGTGTTTAGCTAATGGATTACGTGGATTAAGCATTCAGGTCCATATTCCATTTGTCCCTGGCATCTGGGAAGTACTCAGTGCTCATGAAAAATGCATGCTGAGACCCCCTATATATGGGCCATTGATGTATATCCATAATTTTAAGGTCTGCATTTGCAGCTAGTCATTTATCTGCAACTTTCCCATTCAGTCATATTAACATCCAGCTCAGTTTTCATTGGCTCTCATTTGCATTCCGCTTTGAAATCCTTATCATTTGGATTCATCCAATGTACTAATTACAGAGGAATTTGAGTATTTGCTCCAGTCTGTCCCCTGGACAGTTCCTTTGTTGTAGCTGTGATATGCAATCATTACAAGATTCACCTACTTTGCAGACCTGTCCTTTGTTGGGTGGAATTCTAGACCTGCTGAGCAGAACCAGTCAGGGAGCTAATTCAAAAGCAGGAACAAAATGAATTGCCTAGAATGGGTTCTAGTCAAAGCCTGGATGTAACAAAGAGGCACTATCTTCCTAACTCTGTTTCAGTATACGATTTAGGTCAGAGACACACACAAGTTCAGCAACACTTTCAAGTTAGCAAACTGCACATACAACTTTATTTAATCTAATGCAATAATAACCTCTATGAAATACAAAGGATATCATAATAAAAAGTTTTCAAGGGTGCATCATTATAAAAAAAAGTGTTAGCACTAAAGAAATGTAACTATATTGAAAGTGTATTGTGCAGAAGCAATATTTTAAAGTGAAAGGGCCAGTACTCCTGAAACATAGAACTAGCAAGGTTTGGGATTCTTAAAAGTGATTTGTATGTACTGTGAGATTTAAAGAGGAATTCCAGGTATGGATATTTTATACATAGTTACATTGGCCCAATGTAACTATTCATATACTATGCCTGGCTGATGCCCCTGGAAGATGGAAATCTCTAAAGTAAACACTGCTACAGTGATCTCCACTTGCTTCTAGGTCCCGCACTAAGCGGCTGCCCTGCTGCATTTTGAACACAGGGTCAGCCACTCGGCACAGACACCATTCAGGGAATCCAAAGTGTTTTCTGTTTGGACCAGGTGGAAAGGCAGGGCAGTGATGTCACATGGGACCAATGTAAATATGTATAAATTATCCATACAAGGATTTCCTCTTTAACTTAAAATGAACAGGTTTTCCAACGATTCAATCAATTCAGCAGAATGCATTTTAGGGTTTTTTTGCCCACTTTTTTTCACCCAAACATCAATGTAACACAGGGGTTGGTGGTTGTTTAGCATAACAAGGAACACAACATCTTTCAGCCTCCTGGCTATTTTGGAGCACAGCTTTCTCTACTCCTCCTTAGTAGTGAAGAGCTGCATGTATACAAGGGACATGTATATGTGCAGCTGTGGGGTGGAGAATGTCCCAGACACATTGATTGACCTGTACAGGTAACAGCTTTCTGGCAAGCTCGCACAGGTGGTTCCAGATCTTTGATTGAGCATTACTGCTCCTTAGGGATGAGCTGAACACCCCCCGGTTCGCAACTCTGTTAAAGTCTATGGAACATGAAAAATCCAAAGTGCTAATTTTAAAGGCTTATATGCAAGTTATTGCCATAAAAAGTTTTTGGGGACCCGGGTCCTGCCCCAGGGAACATGTATCAATGCAAAAAAAAGTTTTAAAAATGGCCGTTTTTTCAGGAGCAGTGATTTTAATAATGCTTAAAGTGAAACAATAAAAAATGAAATATTTCTTTAAATATCGTGCCTGAGGGGTCTCCTTAGTCTGCCTGTAAAGTAGCGCATCTTTCCCATGTCTATAACAGTACCACAGCAAAATGACATTTCTAAAGAAAAAATTGTAATTGCATGGCCCTGTTAAACAGGGGCAGAAAAATTGGGCCTTTGGTTTTGGTGGTGCCAGAACACTGTAACCCCTCACAGTTACTCTTGTTGGGCAAAAGAACGGGCCCCGCTGTGAAATATTATATCAAAAATTGTAATTACATGCCCCTGTTAAACAGGGGCAGAAAAATTGGGCCTCTGGTTTTGGTGGTGCCAAAACACTGTAACCCCTCACAGTTACTCTTGTTGGGTGCAGGAACAGGCCCTGCTATTAAATATTATATCAAAAATTGTAATTGCATGGCCCTGTTAAACAGGGGCAGAAAAATTGGGCCTTTGGTTTTGGTGGCGCCAGAACACTGTAACCCCTCACAGTTACTCTTGTTGGGCACAGGAACAGGCCCTGCTGTGAAATATTATATAAAAAATAGTATACAAAAAATATAGCAATTTGGCCAAGCTAGCATTTAGACGCTGAGCATGTGGATGGCTGAGACCGAATTTCTTTTTACGGTTCAGCAACTGGGGTAGGGAAATTTGCCTGCTAAAATCAATTGGTGGTGTACTGCTAGCAGATTGGCTGCAAGTACTTGGGACACCTATTGCTATACCTTCATTCCTCTCAGTGCAGGTTTTTGAGAGGACTGGATGTATAGTAGGGTTGGAGATCCCAGATGAGGAGCAAGGAGAAGTCCACCTTTTTCTATGATTTGGGTCTTTCAAGTGCTGTTGCCAACAGACTGCATGGCAGGTCGTCATATTACTGGTCAAGCATGTGGTGCCCAAGTGGCTGCTGTTCTGGCCACGCTTGATCCACTTCAGACATAGTTTGCAAACAGCAATGGTGCAATTTGCTGCACGTGTGTTAAAAAAGGCCCACACCAAGGAACTTTGCGGGGAGTCAGCAGCGCCCTGCCCCTGCGGAGCTCTGCAGTGTGATGCAATAGGGTGGCTGCCCTTAAGCTGCCCCCTAGAGGACACCCTGTCTCATTGGTGTTGTGCTTCCTCCTCTCTTCTCTCAGGCACCCAAATACAGTCAGTGACCTCATCATCCCCTCCCTCCTTGTCACTGGAGCAAACTTGGCAGTATGCTGCAGCTGGGGGAACATGACTGCCAGTTTCTTGTCCTTCTGTGGCACCCCCTCTCTTTAGGCTCATATTACTCCCTTCCTCAACCTGTGAACCAACATCGGAGCCTTCAAATCGCTGCGCATCCTCCAGCAGCATATAACCGACACTGTGGTCGAATAATTCTGGGGACTCCTCTGTGCATGATGGTGGGGCTACGGAAGGAGTGCCTATGGACAAAGAGCCGGTGAAATAGGCTGGTTTGCCAGTTGCGTTGGAAGGCAAACTACTCTGAGTCTGAGTGACAGAGGACAAGGAGGATGAGGATGGCTTCGTTATCCACTCCACCAACTCTTCTGCATGTTGTGGCTCAATAACACGGCCAGCAGCAGAAAAAAAGGACAAGCGTGCCCCATGGCCACCTGCAGAGGATACACCATGTCCACGACCACCACTGTTGACTTTAGACACAAAGGCTGTTTGCCCTCTTTTAGTGGCCTGTAAGCGTCTGCCTCTCATTGGTGGCCTACCGGACATGATGTATTTTTTGTTTTGCAACACCACACTACACTGTACTATATACTGTGTACACCACCTGAAGTGTATTATTAGAAACTATGCCCCACTGAATGCACTGTATATATAGGCTACACTGAATGCAGAGTAATATATATATATATATATATATATATATATATACACTAGAGCTACAGGCGGGGGACAGGGGGGAGGTCTGGTGTCTGCCCCATGCAGGTCGGGATGGTGCGAGTAGGTGCACCAGATCTAGCATCATGGGTCAGCAGGTTAGGCTCTGAGCAGCCCTCATGACATGTGGCACTTTTCCTGCAATCACAGCTCCTTCATGTTGAATATCAGGGTGCATGGCACTTGATGTCTTACAACGGGCAGCGAGAGGGGGTCAGGCTTGGTCACGCGGTCCACATCTCCTTGTCTTCTCGCATTTATTCACGTATTTTCATTTTCAGTGCATACCTTGTTCAGCAGTCATCTTGGGTAAATTCCTCATGTCTGTTGGTCACATGTCTGTCATATACTTTTTAGGACACTGGTCAAAGTGTACATACGTTCCGCCAGTCTGTGTTCAGTTCTGAAGTGCTCAGTAAGTGTCATGTGTTTCAGTTTGGGTTACTATTTCCGATCATATTGGTGAACACAGGTTCCCTTGGTGACGGTCGCAAGGTGAGACTGGGTTGGTAGTAAGGCATGGTAGGTGGGTTGGGGTTCATGTCTGTTAATCTGTTAAGCCTCATTTTGTTCAGGGCCACATGAGGAGGGGGGACTGCTTCGGCTGCAGGTTACACTGGTCAGGTCATCAGCGCAAGGCTCACTGCCCCCAGTCATAAGGTAGTTTTCTTTAGCTGGGACGCTGAAGCAGTGCAGTTTCCACCTTCTTTCCATCGGTTTGGCTGTATCCCACCACGTCACGTTGGGTTGGCCAGTGGAAGGCACCTGCCAGGGGTTTCCTAGGCATCTCACGGATCAGTAGCCTGGTCAATCATCACGCCCTGCCTGGCCCTCCTTCATTCTGAGGTCACTCACCATGGATATATCGTAGTCATGCAATTGTGGTCGCTATGATGTTTTATTTCCTACCTGAGTTTATTCAGCCATGCGTCATTTCAAGAATTAGCTTTAGTATGTTTTGTTTCATTTTGTTTTCCTGTAGTTGTTGTTTCGTCTTAACAAACAAGGGCACAAAGTATCTTTCTTCCAGGTTTCAGGCCAGCTCAGGTTGGTGTTTGTTGGTTATCTTTCATAGGCTACCATACACACACAGGAGTCATGGTCCATTGTAGGCCTGGCAGTTAATACCACTGCAGGGTCACCCATCACGTTTATGGGTGTCATCAGATTGAGATGTTTCATTTTTAATTGACTTGTGCAGTGGCAAGTCTCCTCATCCGTTTCATATTCATTCATGTCACGGTTATGCATCATGTTGTCGCAAGTCGTATCGGTTGCCTGACACGTTTTTTCAGGTTTTCGTGGGTGAGGTCATGTTAAATTGTCTGCTTTGCTTCAGGTTAATCGATTTCTGTTTCAGGGGTCTGACACGTTTTCAGTCCCGCTCATACATTATATTTCAGGGTGGGCATCTGTCGTCAGGCGCAGACCTTGTACGTTTAGTAAGAAGTATTCTCGGTCGAAGTTAAGTCATGATTGCTTATGCGTTGTTCACTTCATCGTACTTAGCCTACACGATTCAAATCACGTTTTAACACTACAGTATTTACCTATCACGTTTTAGGTTTCAGCGGGTTGAGACGATCATTTTTAATTGGCTTGTGCAGTGGCAAGTCTCCTCACCCATTTCTCAGTCAGCTTACGTTAAACTATTTAATTCGTCATGATTCGTTACACTACTAGTCATGTTGAACCTGACACATTTTCAGGTTTTTGGTAGGCCTGAGTGAACATTTTAATTGACCTGTTGCACCGCAGGTTACTCGGCCTCCAAATATTTGGTATGATGTACGCTTTCTTAGACACACAAGGGTTTATTTCTGAATAAAATGGGAGACAGCTGGAGGGGTTAAAGAGGGTTGGTTAGGCTTGGGTCAGTTAATATATGGTGTGTGCTTATGATGGTTTATTTTGGTTATTTAGGTCATGTCTCAAGCGGCGCACATTGAGGACTTTGCCTCCATCACCCCTTCTCCAGCTAGGGGTTCGGAACATGACAGCACGCCTTCCCTGAGGTCCCGGACTGTCCCAAGACTGATGGCGGAGTTACGTCTTAGGAGTATTTCATACCCAGCATCAGCCCGCAAGGCGGAATTTTTTAGACTATTATTTCCTAGCTCTTCAGGTTCCAGTGCTAAGCAGGTCACCCTGCGTACGGTCGCTACATCTCTCACGTAGATTCACTCCACCCTAAGCTCTCTGGCAAACTAATTTCAGGAGTTACGGGCCAGGGTGGAGGTTTTGGAGAGTCGTCCGAGTCCAGCCCTGGTGGATCTTGCAGTTTCTGGGATTGCAGCAGGGTCTGGTGTCCCCATGGTTTCAATCCCTATGCCATTGGCTTCAGGTACAGGCGCTGGTGTCCCCTCTTCTACCCCGGCTCTTTTTATCCCCAGGAATATCAGGAAAGACATTTTAGAAGGCAAGGATGTCAACTTGGCATCTTTGTTGATTGCCACCCATGATTTGACTGACAATAAGTCTTATGCCTGTGGTAATGTGTGGTAATGTGTCAGTAATTGTCAAGACCAGGGACCACAGGCTGAACCGCAAGCTCCCTATCCCAGAATTTGTCTTGGCTTTCAGCATGTTCATGGATATTGTATGCTCAGTGAGCCCTTATAGGAGGGAGGAGCTGGACCATTATCTGTATGCAGTGGTGGAGTTGGGACATAAGTTTGGGGGTACGGTGTTCTACGATTATCATTAATCGTTTTCCGCCAAAGCCACTGCCATGTTTGCTCAACATCAGGTAGTCACAGTTTGGAGTGGGTAGATACTGAGCTTTTTTGCTGACATTTTGCTGGGCTGAGGCCTGGCATGTTGCAGTTTGTGCAACATGCCAGTCATCCTCGCATACTGCATGCTGGTGCCCTAATACTGTTCTTCCAGGTACGTCCAGGGCTTTCCCTAGTTCCCTACCCCGGCTCAGGCGGCTGCTTTTGACAAGTTAGGTCGACCTATTCGGTATCTGGGGAAATCTCAGGTTTGTAATAATTTCAGTCATAAAGTGTGCAATTATTGTCAGTGCCGTCTGTTGCACGTATGCACCAGCTGTTTTAAGGCCCCCCTAAAGTCATCCTGTTCTCTGAAACAAGGCAAGAGCATTTGACTAAGCCGCATCAACATGGCATATTTACAGGCTTGTTTGACCTCGCACCCTTCTTCCAGTTTGTGTCTGTTTCTGGTGGAGGGTTTTACAAGGGGCTTCCACATGGGTTTCATCACTTTGCCTTAAGGTACATTTGAAAGTCCGAATCTAAGATCATCAGCGGCAGATACAGAGGCAGTAGACGCACTGCTCCAGTCTGAACTGAATAAAGGGTTTGTTATCGGTCCATTTTGTACACCATCTTTCCGATATTGGAGGGTCAATCCTCTTGGGTTGGTCAAAGGGAAGTTTTCAAATAAACTATGTTTAATTTATGATTTGTCTGCCCCTCATTGCTCTAAGGTACCTAGCTTAAATTCCTTAATTCCGTCGGAAGAATTGTCTTTAACATATGCATCTGTGGATCAGGCAATCCAACGTATCCTCAGGGTTGGGGAGGGCGCTTGGCTGTCCAAAGCAGATATAGCGGATGCGTTTAAGCTTCTTCCACTCTTACCGTCACTCTGGCAGTGGCATGGGGTAAAATGGAGGGGGGTTGTATTATTTTGCCACCAAGCTCACCTTTGGTTCCAAAAGCTGCCACTGGTTGTTTGATACCTTTGAGCAGTCGCTCAGTTGGATTCTTACTTATGTGGAAAGTTGTCATGAAGTAATTTATTATTTGGATGATTTGCTTCTCATAGAGAGTTTCAAACAGGCCCCTGCTGATCTACGGAAATTATTGTCAGTTTTTGCAGCACTTAATGTCCCGCTGGAGGTGAGGAAGATGGAAGGTCCGGTGACGGCGCTTACCTTTTTGGGGATCATTCTGGATATGCAGGCCATGCAGGCTAGTCTACCTGCAGACAAGCTTGTTAGAATCAGAGATTGTATTCATTCTTTTACTATCTCTCAAGCTTGTTCTGGAGTGGAGTTGCAATCTTTGTTGGGCATGTTAAACTTTGCCATTAGAATCATTCCACAGGGTAGGTCTTTTATTTCAAGGTTATTGGCTTTGTCTGCCATCAGCCCCTGACTCTGACTCTCGGGTCAAGCTGGATTCTGCAGCTTTGGCTGACCTGCGCATGTGGGACGAATTCGTTGGAACGGGATTGCCATGTTCATCCCCACGGAGTCCATATCCTCTCCTTTAGGTTGTGACGGATGCAACGGCCACTGCCGGTTATGCTGCCATTTTTGGTACTCATTGGCTTGCAGGGCCATGGCCGGAGGAGATCTTGGCCATCCCAGGGTTCACAGAGTCTTCAGCATTGTTTGAAATCTATCCGATAGTGTCAGTGGCCCAGGAGTGGGGTAGGTTGTGGTCAAGGCAAACGGTTGTCTTCTCAAAGGACAATCAAGCTGCCATGGAGATTATCATCATGTCCTTCATACGCAGGCTGATTTGGTTATCCCTGCAGTTTCATTCTCACGTGCATTGTAGATTTATCAGTGGGGCAGAAAATGTAGTAGCAGATGCTCTGTCGCGGCTTAATTACCCGTTGATTTCCGACAGATCCCAGAAGCAAATGTCTGCGCCACACCATCCCCGCAGTCCTCGCTACTGATGATGGATTAGTTCCACATTGGGTTAACGCAGCGGCGTTGATTGATAAATCTTTATCGGTCAACACTTGGAAGGCTTATGTCACGGCCTGGAAACCTTCCAAGTTTTCCAGTCCCGGTATCCTTGGTTCATTGGTCATGACGTTCGGTACCTGCTGGCTTTTGTTGCTTTTTTCCACTTGCAATTGAAGCTGTCATATGGCACGATCAAAACATATTTGGCAGGGGTTGAGCATTTTTTTCCCTTACAGGACCCGAATAGACTATCCATCTTTTCAGCCCATTTCGTCAAGGCCATTCTGAGGGGGATTCGGAGGAGTAGTTCTCATTCTTCTATCAGCAGACTCCCTATCTTAGGACACATCTTTCGAGGCATGTCGGATTTGCGGTCTTTGCTTACAGGTCACCTTTCGGGAGGCTGCTCAGCGTGGTCCTCAAAGCAGCCATGTACTTGGCGTTCTATGGGTTCCTTAGGCCAGGCGAGTTCACTCGCACCGGCTCAAGTTCCTGTGTGCTCACAATTAGCCAGTTGGTTGGACATCCAGATAATTTCCAGTTACATTTGGTTGCGTGCAAGACGCAGCAGTTTGGGGCCGGTACAGACATTAGGTTTTTCAAGACTGGCAGTGCTTGGTGCCCTGTTGCAGTGTTGGACCAGCCGATGGCGCTGGTCATAGACAAACCTAGGGATAGTCCCTTGCTACCCTTCCCTCATGCCCCCCATCACCGCAGTACAGTTTACCAAGCATTGCCGCACATTATTAACCAACCTGGGGTTAAACCCGGCAGTTTTTTCTGGTCATTCCTTCAGGATAGGGGCGGCTTCCGCAGCTTCTCGTCAGGGGGTCCCGGCTCACATTATCGAGAAATTGGGTAGATGGAACTCAGCATGTCTCTCCAGATATGTCCCGGTAGGGTAAGAATGTGTTACGCAGGTAACCGGAGGAGGGCCAGAAATGCTGGCAGTTCGGTCGTTATGGACACATATCCAAAAACTGATTGTGGCCTGGAGTCAGAAAGCTATCTAGGCCATCATTAAACTACTGACTTCCGGAGCAGAGGGACCATCCCCGGAGCAGGCAACAGACGAATCGGAACAAGTTTGAAGGTATGGTTGCTCTAAGCACAGGGTTTTTGGTCATAGTCAATGGGCAAGAAGTTCCATGTTTGGGTGACACCGGGTCAGAGGTGACCCTCATGGAATATGATTTCTATGTACAGAGATTTGGAGCACAGAAACAACTGGACCCCTGCTGACTGTTCTTCACCAAACATGCCAGAGGAAGCATGTTGAAGCCCAAGTGGGAAAGCACCCCACACCCAGTGGTGGGGAGCCTTTCCCACCTACCTTGGTCTGTTATCTGATCTACATCAAAACATACTGAAACCTTGTGTGCTATCTGGTGACCCAGGAGGCCTACCGATGACTGGGAGGCATTAGACGCCGTAGATCTTCTCCCAGTACATGAAGCTCCAACTGACTGGTTCCTACCACCCCTCATAGTCTAGTCTCTGGCCTCCCAAAATCTAGCACCATATGACTTTGCTGACGGCAGCCCACAGGGCCCATTCAGTACCACAGACTGTACTGACCTATCTTAGGATTTGACTGTGGGCTCAGGTGAAGAGAACGTAGAAGACATATCTGGTCCCTTGCCACCTGAGGCCCCCGAGTCACTACCTACTGCTAAACCTTTAACAAGTTACTCCATCAAGAATCAAGAGAACCATCGCCCTTTGTGGTTTAACTGCAGCCAGCTCCCTGGAAGATACTCTGACTATGTTGTTTAAATTTACTTATTATTCTGCCTTAATCTGGCTGTATTTTTTATTATAGTTGTTGTTACCTTGTTGTGATGCCTAGGACAACATCTGTTAAAGAGGAGGAGAGTGTAGGCAGGTGCAGTCTACTTTCTCCACTGCAAGTGGGGCTCATTTGCAGCAGAGGAAGCAAGAGGAACTGGGTTCTTCTATGGTTTCCTGGGTCACTGGGGAAGCTATCCAGTTGTATGCTGCTGCCTCATGTGACCCTGGCAGCCATCTTGGGTCAGGCAGAGCTTATTGAAGGCCCTGGCTCCCAGGTTTGGCACACTTTATGTGAGCTGGTAGTGTAGGAAAAGGTACCCCGCCTGTTAGGGATAGTGCTAGCAGTAGGGAAAGGTTCCTGATGAGGAGGGAAAGTGTAGGGTCGCAACCAGTGGCGTCTCCAGATTTCATATTTAGGGGGGGCACATGGGGGGACAATGACAAAAGTAGGGGGGCAACTATAAAATACATATATATATATATCCTGGGGCCCTTTACTACGACCCCACAACGGCTCTTTCACATGTTCTGCAGTGAGCTCCCTTCCTTCTGTATTGGGGCCCCCCAGGGTGGCAGAAAACAAGATATATATGTCACCAGCATACCAAGAAAATATAAGGATCCAAAGCAGTGGGAGAACTATCAGGGTTGCAAAGGTTGTCTTGCCTCTGGGCCCTGGTGTTCTGCCACTGTGGGGTTCCCCAGCCTCCTCTTGCTGTTCTGCTCCTGCTATTGACTGCTCTGGTCTGGTATCTCTTGGAATTTACAGGCTGGTTCTCCTGTCCTAAGGATGGGAGAAATCAGTCTGTTTTTTCAGTAACTGAGAGTCCTGGTGGAGTCCTTCCTGAAACTCGCTCTTCTCCCTGCCAATGAGGATGCAGGGGAAGGAGCAGATCGGGAGGCCGTGGTTGTGTGAGCGCTCGCATTATGCAGTGTCAGCGAGCAGAGGGAGGGGGGAGGAATCACCCGCAGGAGCTGACTGGGGACTCTCTCCCTCTTAGACATTGATTTTTTGTAAAAAAAATAAATAAAAAATTTTTTTTTTTAATAGGGGGGGGACATGGTGGGGCACAGCATAATGTTGGGGGGGTCAGGGCCCCCTCTGGCTCCCCCCCGGGACGCCATTGGTCGCAACTCCTCTGGGCTTTGACACGTTTGGGCACGAGATGGCCAGGGCACATTCTGCTCTCTTAACAGATGCTGACTGAAACCGGCTGATACCTGCACTTCACTGTTGGAAACTGTGAGTGCTTCCAGTTAGATAGTCATCCCGCTGGGTTTGTTGTGAATTTTTGCTGCATCACTTCAATAGAAGTTTTTCATCGCACCTGACTGTGTGAATTCTTGCTGCCACACTACACACTAGAGAACACTCTCTTTTGGGACAGAGACACCTGTCTCCAGTCAGTTTTACAAGTGTTCAGGGACCCTTTCCTTGCTGAAATTGACACTATCTGCAGCTTTATACAGTGACAGACATCCAGTGTGACAATACTTTGACTACAATGCCTAGAATGACTTGAGTTGAGTAGAACAATGCACAAGGGATATTCTGTTAAACCTGATCAAACAGGCTTTATACATACTCGCACAACTGATTTCAATGTGGGGCACTTGTTCTCTAAGATATTTCTCACAGCATGATAACTTTGGTGATACAGTCAAAGCCTGTGTAGATACAATGCTTTTGACTCGATGAAAAGGGAGTATCTTTGGCTGGTCATGGAAGTGACTTCCAAAGAGTAATGTGTGAAATTATCATATTTATTCCTAACTGCTAAAATTAAAATTGAAGGAAGTGTATCCAATTCTATTTTCTAATTCCATACATTCTACTTGCGGGATTCCTAACACATACAGTGCCTTGCAAAAGTATTCACCCCCCTTGGCTTTTTACCTGTTTTGTTACATTACAGCCTTTAGTTCAATGTTTTTTTAATCTGAATTATATATGATGGATCAGAACACAAAAGTTTAAGTTGGAGAAGTAAAATTAGAATAATATATACATAAAACTATTTTTCAGAAATAAAAAACTGATAGCTGGCATGTGAGTATGTATTTACCCCCTTTGTTATGAAGCCCATAAAAAACTCTGGTGCAACCAATTACCTTCAGAAGTCACATAATTAGTGAAATGATGTCCACCTGTGTGCAATCTAAGTGTCACATGATCTGTCATTACATGTACACACCTTTTTGAAAGTCCCCAGAGGCTGCAACACCTAAGCAAGAGGCACCACTAACCAAACACTGCCATGAAGAACAAGGAACTCTCCAAACTAGTAAGGGACAATGGTGTTGAGAAGTACAAGTCAGAGTTAGGTTATAAAAAATATCCAAATATTTGATGATCCCTAGGAGCACCATCAAATCTATCATAACCAAATGGAAAGAACATGGCACAACAGCAAACCTGCCAAGAGACGGCAAGGAGGGCATTAATCAGAGAGGCAGCACAGAGACCTAAGGTAACCCAGGAGGAGCTGCAGAGTTCCACAGCAGAGAATGGAGTATCTGTACATAGGACGACAATAAGCCGTATGCTCCTAGGAGCACCATCAAATCTATCATAACCAAATGAAAAGAACATGGCACAACAGCAAACCTGCCAAGAGACGGCAAGGAGGGCATTAATCAGAGAGGCAGCACAGAGACCTAAGGTAACCCTGGAGGAGCTGCAGAGTTCCACAGCAGAGACTGGAGTATCTGTACATAGGACGACAATAAGCCGTACGCTCCATAATTGGGCTTTATAGCAGAGTGGCCAGAAGAAAGCCTTTACTTTCAGCAAAAAACAAAATGGCACGTTTTGAGTTTGCGAAAAGGCATGTGGGAGAGTCCCAAAATGTACGGAGGAAGGTGCTCTGGTCTGATGAGACTGAAATTGAACTTTTTGGCCATCAAAGAAACGCTATGTCTGGCGCAAACCCAACACATCACATCACCCAAAGAACACCATCCCCACAGTTAAACATGGTGGTAGCAGCATCATGCTGTGGGGATGTTTTTCAGCAGTCGGGATGGGGAAACTGGTCAGAGTTGGGGGAAAGATGGATGGTGTTAAATACAGGGATATTCTTGCGCAAAACCTGTACCACTCTGTGTGTGATTTGAGGCTAGGATGGAGGTTCACCTTCCAGCAGGACAATGACCCCAAACACACTGCTAAAGCAACACTTGAGTGGTTTAAGGGGAAACATGTAATGTGTTGGAATGGCCTAGTAACAGCCCAGACCTCAATCCAATATAAAATCTGTGGTCAGACTTAAATATTGCTGTTCACAAGCGCAAACCATCCAACTTGAAGGAGCTGGAGCAGTTTTGCAAGGAGGAATGGGCAAAGATCCCAGTGGAAAGATGTGGCAAGCTCATAGAGACTTATCCAAAGCGACTTGGAGCTGTGATAGCTGCAAAAGGTGGCTCTACAAAGTATTGACTTTAGGGGGGTGAATAGTTATGCACATTGACTTTTTCTGCTATTTTGTCCTATTTGTTGTGTGCTTCACAATAAAAAAAAAAAAAAAAAAAAAAAAATCTTCAAAGTTGTGAGCATGTTCTGTAAAATAAATGATGCAAATCCTCAAACAATCCCTGTTAATTCCAGGTTGTGAGGCAACAAAACACGAAAAATGCCAAGGGGGTGAATACTTTTGCAAGGTACTGTATCAGGGACATGTGTATGGAATGCTTTTAGGATGTTTAAAATTCTTTGTCCCATTTTTTTTAAACCAAGAAAGAGAAGTCTCTTATATTTCCTGTTGATATAGACGCACCACTACATACTAATACAACATTTTAGTTTCTTATTACTACAGTGTCTGTCAGTGTTAGAGAGGAACTCCAGGCAAAAAAAAATACTTTCACATGTGCATGCATGAAAAAAAAAAGTGGAGCCCCAGACAAAAATCATATCTCTGACTATATCTCAATTACGTGATCCTAACTTATTGTAGCACCCTGGAGTTTAGTCAGGGAGCTCCTCACAAATTTACTAGCCAAGAGTAGTTATCTTGGTCGATTGATAGGGATCTATTGATTTCTCCCTAAGCTTGGCCTTTTTCCACTTTTCTCTTCTACCACTAGGTGGCCGGGTACTTGGTGGTACTAGATACGAGAAGGGCAACCCAAGGTCAGGTTATGGGTATGTGCGTGTCCCAGCCAATGGGCAGGGGTTTTCTTTATTCCCTTGGCCTGCTGGGAGAGCCTATATATTCGGGTGAGGTCAGGTGATCTGTTTTCTGTGCCACTCGGACTGCCATCTGGGTGGACATGTGTTGTCTGCCCCGGGCTGCTAGGCTGGAGATTGGGCCTATCTCGGGGGCATTTGGCTGCCAGGCTGTGTGAGTGCCTATCCAGAAGTAAGAGGGCAGCGCAGGGTTGGGACTGCGGCTTGCAGTTCAACCAAAAGTGATGGTTCTGCAGGCCGGAGAACCTGTCAGTGGTCAGAGGTAGAAGGGAAGCTGTCGCTACGAAGGGACTGAAGTAACTGAAGCAAGTACCAGAAACCATATTCTCACCGAAGGGCACGGTGTAGAATCTGGAAACTTCAGGCGGTGATCAAGTCAGGGACCCAACCAGCGGAGGAGACGCTTGCAGAGCAGCCTTGTGTGTCAAGCCAGGGACCGAGCCGGTTAGCAGGGGTGAAGCTTGAGGAGTATCTGGAGTGCCAAGCTAGGGACCCAGCAGAGAAGCCGGGGTGATGCTTGAGGGATACCACCACAAACCTTGGAGGAACTCAAGAGATTCATAGTCAATGAAACAGAGGGTCTAGTGAGAGACCAGGAGCTCAGTACTGAAGAACTACAAGGAGCAGTTATAGCGGAGTTGAAAGAACTAATATGTCTGAGTTAGCAATAGGGATGAGCTTCGCGTTCGAGTCGAACCCATGTTCGACTCGAACATCGGCTGTTCGATCGTTCGCCGAATTGCGGCATCGCAGTGCATTGCTGGCTGATGATTGGCCAAGCATGCGCTATGACCCACATGCTTGGCCAATCACAGTGCCGTCAGTAGAGAGAGCTGTAATTGGCCAAAGCCAGGGTGGCTTTGGCCAATTATGGCTCAGGGGGTTTAGAACACGCCCCACACTATATAAGGCTGCCTACACGGCGGCCCTGTGTAGTGTGTTCCAGAGTGCTTAGAGAGAGAGACAGTGTCATTTCATTTGAGTTAGCTAGATTAGGCAGGACAGTCAGTGAGTTAGCTGCACTTACAGTGTATTGTGTATATATATGCATCCCAGGTGTTGTGTATATATATATATATATATATATATATATATATGCACTGTATTCAGGTTAGCTAGATCCGTTCCTGTTATCTTCCTACTGACAGGCAGGCTTGTCTTGTTACAGTATTTACAGCTACCTGAAGAAAATTGCTGGTGTTCTTTTGATCCTATTAGTACCACAGTCAGGCAGCTAGACTATTTAGAGTTAGTGTAGTGCGTCCTCCTCACAGTGTTCAGTTAAAGCTACAAGTTAGTTTAGTGTGACCTCTGCACAGTGTTCAGCTAAAGCTACAAGTTAGGGTAGTGCGTCCTCCTCACAGTGTTCAGCTAAAACTACAAGTTGGTGTAGTGCGACCTCTGCACAGTGTTCAGCTAAAGCTACAAGTTAGTGTAGTGCGTCCTCCTCACAGTGTTCAGCTAAAACTACAAGTTAGTGTAGTGCAACCTCTGCACAGTGTTCAGCTAAAGCTACAAGTTAGTGTAGTGCATCCTCCTCACAGTGTTCAGCTAAAACTACAAGTTAGTGTAGTGCGACCTCTGCACAGTGTTCAGCTAAAGCTACAAGTTAGTGTAGTGCGTCCTCCTCACAGTGTTCAGCTAAAACTACAAGTTAGTGTAGTGCGACCTCTGCACAGTGTTCAGCTAAAGCTACAAGTTAGTGTAGTGCGTCCTCCTCACAGTGTTCAGCTAAAACTACAAGTTAGTGTAGTGTGACCTCTGCACAGTGTTCAGCTAAAGCTACAAGTTAGTGTAGTGCATCCTCTGAACAGTGTTCAGCTAAAACTACAAGTTAGTGCAGTGCGACCTCTGCACAGTGTTCAGCTAAAGCTACAAGTTAGTGTAGTGCATCCTCTGAACAGTGTTCAGCTAAAGCTACAAGTTAGGGTAGTGCGTCCTCCTCACAGTGTTCAGCTAAAGCTACAAGTTAGTTTAGTGTGACCTCTGAACAGTGTTCAGCTAAAACTACAAGTTAGTGTAGAGCGTCCTCCTCACAGTGTTCAACTAAAACTACAAGTAAGTGTAGTGCGACCTCTGCACAGTGTTCAGCTAAAGCTACAAGTTAGTGTAGTGCGTCCTCCTCACAGTGTTCAGCTAAAACTACAAGTTAGTGTAGTGCGACCTCTGAACAGTGTTCAGCTAAAGCTACAAGTTAGTGTAGTGCGTCCTCCTCACAGTGTTCAGCTAAAACTACAAGTTAGTGTAGTGCGACCTCTGCACAGTGTTCAGCTAAAGCTACAAGTTAGTGTAGTGCATCCTCTGAACAGTGTTCAGCTAAAGCTACAAGTTAGGGTAGTGCGTCCTCCTCACAGTGTTCAGCTAAAGCTACAAGTTAGTTTAGTGTGACCTCTGAACAGTGTTCAGCTAAAACTACAAGTTAGTGTAGTGCGTCCTCCTCACAATGTTCAGCTAAAACTACAAGTTAGTGTAGTGCGACCTCTGCACAGTGTTCAGCTAAAGCTACAAGTTAGTGTAGTGCGTCCTCCTCACAGTGTTCAGCTAAAACTACAAGTTAGTGCAGTGCAACCTCTGCACAGTGTTCAGCTAAAGCTACAAGTTAGGGTAGTGCGTCCTCCTCACAGTGTTCAGCTAAAGCTACAAATTGATGTAGTGCGTCCTCTTCACAGTGTTCAGCTAAAACTACAAGTTAGTGTAGTGCGACCTCTGCACAGTGTTCAGCTAAAGCTACAAGCTAGTGTAGTGCGTCCTCTGAACAGTGTTCAGCTAAAACTACAAGTTAGTGTAGTGCGACCTCTGCACAGTGTTCAGCTAAAGCTACAAGTTAGTGTAGTGCGTCCTCTGAACAGTGTTCAGCTAAAACTACAAGTTAGTGTAGTGCGACCTCTGCACAGTGTTCAGCTAAAGCTACAAGTTAGTGTAGTGCGTCCTCTGAACAGTGTTCAGCTAAAGCTACAAGTTAGTGTAGTGCGTCCTCCTCACAGTGTTCAGCTAAAACTACAAGTTAGTGTAGTGTGAGCTCTGCACAGTGTTCAGCTAAAGCTACAAGTTAGTGTAGTGCGTCCTCCTCACAGTGTTCAGCTAAAACTACAAGTTATGCCGCGTACACACGGTCGGACTTTTCGTCTACAAAAGTCCAACGGACGCTGACGGACTAAAGCTGGCTGGTAATCCGATCGTGTGTGGGCTTCTCCGGACTTTCAACGGACTTTTTTAGCCTAAAATCCGACGGACTTTAGATTTGAAGCATGCTTCAAATCTTTACGTCGTAAGTACGACGGACCCCGAAGTCCGCTCGTCTGTATGCTAGTCCGACGGACAAAAACCCATGCTAGGGCAGCTATTGGCTACCGGCTATGAACTTCCTTATTTTAGTCCGGTGTACGTCATCACGTACGAATCCGTCGGACTTTTGTGTGGTCGTGTGTAGGCAAGTCCGTTCGTTAGAAAGTCTGCTGCAAGTCCGCTGAAAGTCCGCCGGAAGTCTGTCGGACAGGCTGTCGGACTTTTGTAGACGAAAAGTCCGACCGTGTGTACGCGGCATTAGTGTAGTGCAACCTCTGCACAGTGTTCAGCTAAAGCTACAAGTTAGGGTAGTGCGTCCTCCTCACAGTGTTCAGCTAAAGCTACAAATTGATGTAGTGCGTCCTCTTCACAGTGTTCAGCTAAAACTACAAGTTAGTGTAGTGCGACCTCTGCACAGTGTTCAGCTAAAGCTACAAGCTAGTGTAGTGCGTCCTCTGAACAGTGTTCAGCTAAAACTACAAGTTAGTGTAGTGCGACCTCTGCACAGTGTTCAGCTAAAGCTACAAGTTAGTGTAGTGCGTCCTCTGAACAGTGTTCAGCTAAAACTACAAGTTAGTGTAGTGCGACCTCTGCACAGTGTTCAGCTAAAGCTACAAGTTAGTGTAGTGCGTCCTCTGAACAGTGTTCAGCTAAAGCTACAAGTTAGTGTAGTGCGTCCTCCTCACAGTGTTCAGCTAAAACTACAAGTTAGTGTAGTGCGAGCTCTGCACAGTGTTCAGCTAAAGCTACCTGTAGAAGGTTGGTTGTGTTTTCCTGATCCTATCACTACCGCAGGCAGCTAAATAAGCTACAAATTAGTTTTTTGTGAGCTATGCACAGTGTTCACCTAAAGCTACCTGTCGAAGGTTGGTGGTGTTTTCCTGATCCTATTACTACCGCAGGCAGCTAAATAAGCTACAAGTTAGTTTTTTGCGAGCTCTGCACAGTGTTCACCTAAAGCTACCTGTAGAAGGTTGGTGGTGTTCTCATACTACAGGCAAGCAGTTGATTTTGCTAGCTGCAGTATCAGTATATATATATATATGTATATATATATATATATATATATATATATATATATATATATATATATATATATATATCCCAGCATAGTGCAGCTACAGGCCATTAGTATGTCTGGAAGGCCAACAAGGAGAGGCAGTCAGTCACAAACCAATAAAAGAGGGCAAGCAGGCTCTGTGTCTAGAGGCAACAGTGCTGGTCGTGGAGACGGTGCATCCTCATCAGCACGTGGCCATGGGACACGCTTGGCCTTTTTTTCGGCAGCTGGCCATGTGGAGCCGCAACATGCGGAAGACTTGGTCGAGTGGATTACCAAGCCGTCCTCATCCTCCTCATCCTCTCTCACCCATGCTCAGGGTACTTTGGCAAAGCAGCTGCCAACGCGGCCTCTTCCCTCGGCTCAATGGCATCAGTGACTCCTTCCCTAGCCCCACCATGTTCTCCTGAGGAGTCCCTCGAACTGTTTGACCACAGCGTTGGGTACATGCTCCAGGAGGATGCCCAGCGTTTAGAAGGCTCTGATGATGATACTGAGCTAGATGAAGGCAGTAACGTGAGCACAGACAGAGGGGGTGCCCAAGAAGGACAGCAATCTGGCAGTCATGCTCCCCCTGCTGCAGCATACTGCCATGTTTGCTCCAGTGATGAGGAGGGATGGGATGATGAGGTCACTGACTCAACGTGGGTGCCTGATAGGGGAGAGGAGGAGGAGGCACATCACCAACAAGGCAGGATGCCCTCCAGGGGCCAGCCTAAAGGGCAGCACACTGACTGCATCACATCCCAAAGCTCCGCATGTGCAGGGCGCTGCTGTCTCTGCGCGTTATTCCAAAAGTTCTTTGGTGTGGGCCTTTTTTGAGACGAGTGCATCAGATCGCACCGCTGCTATTTGCAACATATGTCTCAAGCGTCTCTCGCGTGGCCAAAACATCTCCCGCTTGGGCACCACATGCTTGACCAGACATACTGTATGTTGACCTGCCATGCAGTTCAATGGCAAGCGTATCTAAAAGACCCACACCAAAGAACAAAGAGGACCTCTCCTTGCTCCTCATCAGCTGAGATCTCCAACCCCACTATACCTTCAGTCCCCTCTGAGACCTGCACTGAGAGGAATGAAGGTGTAGAATTAGGTGTGTCACAGCCAAATACTTGTGGCAATCTGCTTTCGGTACACCGATGTCAGATTGTACCAGGCAAATTTCCCTGCCCCAGCTGCTGCACCGCTGAAAGAAGTTCACTCCCAGCTATCCACATGCCCAGCGGTTGAATGCCAGCTTGGCAAAATTGCTAGCACTTCAACTGCTGCCTTTTCAGTTGGTAGACTCTGCCCCCTTCCGTGAGTTTGTGGAATGTGCGGTTCCTCAGTGGCAGGTACCCAAACGCCACTTTTTCTCACGGAAGGCGATTCCGGGTCTCTACCGGCATGTGGAAGGCAATGTCTTGGCCTCGCTGGACAGGGCGGTCAACGGTAAGGTGCATATTACCGCTGACTCATGGGACGTTACCTAAGTTTCACCGTGCATTGGGTGACTCTGCTGGCAGCTTGGAAGGATGCAGGACAAGGTGCAGTAGTGTTGGAGGTTATTCCGCCACCACGCCTCCAAAATGCCACTACTAATGATTGTGACACACCTCTCTCCTCCACCCCCTCTTCTTCTTCTTCCTCCATGGCCTCTTCCTGTGCTTTGTCCTCGGAACCAGCGGTGCTCCGTAGCCGTTCAAGGGACTACGCAAGTATGCAGGCCAAAAGATGCCATGCGGTGCTTGAGCTGGTGTGCTTGGGGGACAGGAGCCACACTGGGGCAGAGGTTTTGTCAGCTCTGCAGGGGCAGGTTCAGAGGTGGTTGACGCCAACTTAAGGCAGGAATGGTGGTTTGCAACAATGGCACTAACCTCTTCTATGCCCTCCGACAGGGACAAATGACCCATGTGCCCTGTTTGGCTCACGTCCTTAACTTGTTGGTGCAGTGGTTCTTGGGCAGGTAGTCTGTGTGCATTTCTGCCAGTCATATAATGCCAGTGCTCGGCTGGCAGACCTCCAAAAGCAGTTTAACCTGCCCAAGAACCTCCTAATCTGTGACATGCCCACCAGGTGGAACTCAACGTTGGCCATGCTGCAGCGGCTGCACATGCAGTAGAGGGCCATCAATGAGTACCTGTGCGACTATGGCACCAGGACAGGGTCAGGGGAGCTTGTTTTTTTTTTCCCACGCCAGTGGGCCATGATCAGGGATGCATGCACTGTCCTGTCACCATTTGAGGAGGCCACGAGGATGGTGAGCAGTGACAGTGCATGCATCAGTGACACTGTCCCCCTTGTCCACCTGTTGGAGCACACGCTGCATGGAATAATGGACAGGGCACTTGAGGCAGAACAGAGGCAAGAAGAGGAGGACTTCCTTAGCTCTCAAGGCCCCCTTAATCCAGACAGTGTTCCTGCGTGCCCGCCGATCACACAGGAAGAAGACGAGGAGGAGGTGGAGGAGGATTGTGTCAGTATGGAGGTGAAGCCTGGCACTCAGCAGCAGTCTTTAAGGGATCAGTCCCAAGAAACACATGGACTTGTACGTGGCTGGGAGGAGGTGGCTGCGGACCATGTCGTCCTTAGTGACCCAGAGGACTCCGGACCAAATGCCTCAGCAAACCTACGCTGCATGGCCTCCCTGATCCTGCAAAGCCTGCGTAACGATCCTCGTATTTGTAGTATCAAGGAGAAGGACCAATACTGGCTGGCAACCCTCCTTGATCCACGTTACAAGGGTAAGGTTGCGGACCTTATCTTGCCATCGCAGAGGGAGCAGAGGATGAAACATCTTCGGGAGGCCTTGCAGAAAGGTCTGTGCAACGCGTTCCCAGAGACTGGGAGGTTACAAAGTCCTGTTTCTGGACAACGTGTTGCTGAGACTTCGGTCAGTCAAAGAAGCAGCGGTGGAGAAGGTGGCCGTCTAACCAATGTGTTCAGACAATTTTTTGGTCCGCAGCCCCAAGGTATGATCGGTTCCAGCAACCATCGCCAGCGTCTGTTTTACATGGTGCAGGAATACCTAGGGGCAAGATCTGACTTGGACACCTTTCCCACCAAAAATCCTCTGGGTTACTGGATCTTGAGGATGGATCACTGGCCAGAGCTTGCACAGTATGCAATTGAGCTACTGGCCTGTCCTGCATCCAACGTTCTTTCGGAACGCACATTCAGTGCTGCTGGAGGCTTTGTAACCGATCACAGGGTGCGTCTGTCCACCGACTCGGTCGATCGACTGACCTTCATAAAAATGAATCAGTCTTGGATCATCACCAGCTACCAAGCACCTGATGCTGATGTAACCGAATAATTTTTTTTGAAATCTCAGATCCCTTCAAAGACTGCCTATGCTGATGCTGAGTGACTATCCTGAGTAATTATCCTCTTCCTCCTCAATGATCACGCTGATAGCTTGTAAGAACATTTTTGGTTCTGGGCGCCACCACCAGTGCCTAAGGCCCAATTTTTCAGCCCCTGTTTAACAAGGGCGTGTAATTACAATTTTCGATGCAATACTTTGCAGCAGGGCTCGTTCCTGCGTTCCAACTAGAGTATCTGTGAGGGATTGCAGTGTTGTGGCACCAGCACTAGTGCCTAAGGCCTAATTTTACCAAGACAGTTTCTGTAGGAGATGGGAAGGTGGCAGACTCAGCTAGTGATTCTGAGAGGCCTTTGAGAAAGTTACTGCAGCAGCTCTGTAAACCAGTGGCTTGAGGGGTAAACAGTGGTGTCCCTACGCTTTCCCTCCTCAAACCAGAACCGGTCCCTAATGCCCTAAGTCTTTATCCCTAACAAGCAGGTTCCTGTCCCTACGCTGTCCACTTGTAAAAATGTGCCAAATCCTGGCAGAGTCCCCTACGTAAAAGGACTGCCCATCCAAGATGGCTGCAGAAGGTCACTGGGGATTGAGTCTCCTCTCCATCCACATAGCTGCAAGATGCCATCTACTGAATGGAATGAGAACTATACCTGTCTACAAGCTATAAAAACAAAACTCTCCTTTGGTACTGCACTGCTGGTACTTGCCAAGTAATGTACATGCCCGGCCCAGCAGATTACTCCACTAAGGCAGCAGATCTATCTACCTGTAACCTTGTTGTGTGGAACCTCACAGTTTACACTTTTTCATTAAAAGTGCTGTCCTCCACCATGTTGTCCAGGACAAAATATATGGTATATTTTGCCTGCAACTACATGGCACCAGACATCTCTTTTTACAGACGAATATACAATATGTCTGTATTTTTATGCTTCGCTACACACTGTTCGAAAATTCTCATGATACACATGGAACCCTAACCCTCTTAAACAAATTAAGTGAGGCATGGAATGGAAAGAAAAAAGAAGTAGTGCAGGGCCGGGCATGACAGTGAGCAAAGGGAGACAACAAAGGGTTAACAAAATGGTGAAACAGGAAAGTGTAAAATGAAGGGGTTGGAACGGTCTGAGAAAGACTGAGGGGGTGGAGCATTATTTAAGGGGGAGGCGGGGACTTCCAGGCAGCAGAGAAAGGGATAGAGAGGAGGAAGCAGTTTACACACGCTGCTGTCCTCAGACATTATGGTCAACATAAACCTCCTTCTAGCGCGGTTGCGGGCGGCTGCCGTGACTCGGGGACCAGAATGGCTGCATAGCCAGGTGTCCTCCCTCATTGAGGATCAGGCATCGGGGTCAGCGGCGGGAGGTGAGGTGTCCCCATGCGCTCGGAGGTCTAGGCCTCTGGAGCGTTTCTCGCCAGGGCCCTCCCCCAAAGCTGTGCGCCACACCAGGAGCACCCCACGGGACCCGTCGGGCCCCCCAGTGAAGCGACCATCTGCTTCCGCCAGTGTGGGGCTCGGCCGCAATCCTCTCCGCCGGTGGAGCACAGTGGGCGGGGCTACAGGCCGCCATCATGCCTCGTCCCCACCCGCGCGTCGCAGGGTCCAGAATTACGTGGTCTCCCCACCTCTTCACCTTCAAAGTCCTTCCGACCAATCCCTTTCTTTTTTCGAGGTGCACAGTATTCATCTGTTCTCCCCATTTCTCTAAGGATTGCAGCAATTTATCGGCCTCCTGGACCAGTATCACGCTTTTTTGATGACTTTGCTGCTTGGCTACCCTACTCCAAAATACCCACTATCATTCTTGGTGACTTCAAAATCCCTGTTAATGTCAAAAGCTCAGCTACAGTTCTACTTCTCAACTTAACCTCATCTTTTGACCTAACCCAATGGACACACACTTCCACTCACTCCAATGGTAATACACTCGACCTTGTTGTCTCCCATTTCTGCACTCCTGGCAACCTTACCAACACCCCCTTTCCTCTCTCTGATCACAACCTCCTCAGTTTTATAGTATCCTTGCCTCCAACCACCTATCCCTCGAAGCAGCAAATGATTACTTGTAGGAATCTTTGCCACTTTAACCCTTCTCTTCTCTATTTTGCTTCTGACCACCTCTATAATATAATCTCTCCCCTGTCCTGTCCTGACCTGGCCACCTCTTCCTACAACAGTTCACTGTCATCCTCACTGGATGCACTTGTTCCTCTAACTACATGCAGAACCAAGCCCTGACCATTACAACCCTGGCAAACTGACAACACTAGAAATCTCAAGAGACACTGCCGTGCTCTTGAATGACTGTGGCGTAAAACCAAATCACTGCAGGTCTTCACCCTATATAAATCTGCCCTCCTAAAATACAATTCCTGCCTCCATGCTACCAAACAAACCTACTTTGTCTCTCTTATTAATACCTTGTCATCTAGTCCCCGTTGGCCCTTCTCAACCTTTAACTCTCTGCTTCGTCCCCCACCCCCTCTACCCAGTAACTCACTCATTGCCCAAGAGATTGCCAAATATTTCAAAGATAGGATCGATGCAATATGTGAGGATACCTCCACTGTACACACATCTTCCCCACTTCACATACCTTGCCTAACACCACAGTCAACGCTCTCCTCTTTTGAACTGGCTACTACTGAAGAGGTTACAAAACTTTTCTCAGATGCCCACTTAACTAAATGTCCCCTGGAAATGATTCCCTCACAACTACTACGTTCAGCTTCTTCTTCTATCCTATGCTCCCTCACTCACATCTTCAATCTCTCCCTCTCTGGTGGCACCTTCCCCTCCCATCTAAAACATGCGCAGATCACTCCCATACTTAAAAAGCCCTCACTGGACCCTGCAAACCTTAGCAACTTAAGGCCCATCTCATCGCTCCCATTCACCAACTTCTATAATGCTTAGTCTACAACCATCTTAGTTTCTACCTCAGTGAAAATACCCTTCTTGACCCCTTATAGTCTGGATTTTGCTTGCAGCACTCCACAGAAAGTGCCACACTAAAACTCACTAACGATTTACTAACTGCTAAAACCAATGGCCACTACTACATACTCCTACTACTAGACCTTTCTGCAGCCTTTGATACTGTTGACCACTCGCTCCTTCTCAATAAATTCTGTTCCCTTGGCCTCCAAGATTCTGCTCTATCCTGGTTCTCCTCCTACCTATCACAACGCTCCTTCAGTATTACCTACAACTCTGTCTCCTCCTCTCCTTTCTGTGGGAGTCCCCCAAGGCTCTGTCCTCGGACCCCTTCTCTTCTCTATCTACACCTCCTCCCTTAGTCACTTGATAACCTTCCACAGCTTCCAATACCATCTCTACTCTGATGACACCCAAATCTATCTCTCTACTCCTCACCTCACTCCTTTAGTCTCCTCTCGCATTACTAACCTACTAACAGACATATCAGCATTGATGTTGCACCACTTCCTTAAACTAAATCTCTCTAAAACCGAGCTGATAATATTCCCCCCCACCCGTGCCCCCCTCCATGACTTTTCCATCAAAATCAATAATGTACCATCAATCCCTCCCCTCACGCCAGAGTACTAGGTGTAGTCCTAGACTCTGACCTGTCCTTTCAGCCCCAAATCCAATCGTTGTCAAAAGCTTGTAGACTTCACCTCCGTAACATCTCTAAAGTACGCCCCTTTTTAACTAATGAAACCACCAAGCTACTCATTCACCTCCTTGTTATCTCTAGCCTTGACTATTGCAACTCTCCCTTCATAGGCCTACCTCTCCATTGTCTATCCCCTCTTCAGTCTATCATGAATGCTGCTGCCAGACTAATCTACCTTACCAACCGCTCAGTGTCTGCCACCCCTCTCCGCCAATCCCTCCACTAGCTCCCAATCGCCCAGTGAATAAAATTCAAAATACTAACAATAACATACAAAGCCATCCACAACTCAGCCCCGAGTTACATCACCAATCTTGTCTCCAAATATCACCGAAATCATCATCCTCTCCGCTCCTTTCAAGACCTCCTGCTCTAAAGCTCCCTTGTCTCCTCCTCCCATGCTCATCTCCAGGATTTCTCCAGAGCCTCTCCCATCCTCTGGAACTCTCTACTTCAATATGTCCGGCTATCTCCTACTCTGGCTACCTTCAGGCGATCCCTAAAAACTCACCTCTTCAGGGAAGCCTATCATACCTCCAACTAATCTTTTACCACTTCCATCTGCTCATTCCCCACAGTACAAGCTTTTGCACCACCTGCTGCACTCTATTAGATTGTAAGCTCTTCAGAGCAGGGCCCTCTTAACCCTCTTGTATTTTATTGTACAAACAGATGAGTACTATAAAAAATGGTTCAATTGAACAAGTAAAAAGGCGCAGTAAAAGTGGCTTGGCAAGCCTTATTAGGCTTGCCAAGCCACTTTTACTGCGCCTTTTTACTTTTTCAATTGAACCATTTTTTGTAGTACTCATCTGTTTGGATGTTGAACTTTTTTCCTGTTAGTGTGTACATGATAATTTGCGAAATTTGCATCACATATGGTTTCATCACCTGTATTTATATATTCACTTTTTTCAGTTGTATATACCATATGAATTTTTTTTCACTAGTGTATGATACATCACTGTACTTACAGATCGTGCGGTCTCCAGACTATTATTTTGGTCAGGCATCCACGATCAAGTTATACCATTAGCGCTACACATTTATTCCACATATTTTATTGTATTGTAACTGTATTGTCTCCCCTGTTGGCGCTATATAAATCCTGTATATTAATAATAATAATAATAATAATTTATCTAATTATGACCATATTTCCATTACTATAACTGCACCAACAACTTAAATACTTGTTTAACATACAAATAGTTCAGCCATTAAAGCTCAAACTAAAATTCTAAACAAATAAACCAACTATCCCCTTTCAGCAGAAGGGACATGGCCACATGTTAAAGAAACATGACAAAGGGGGGAATATTTCTTCTCTTGCTGCTGCTGTTGATCTGACAACGGTTCCATTTCTTCTTCCTTCTCATAGGTTTTTCAAGTCGCCTGACCACCGCAGACGCTTCCAGAAGATTTGAATTAATTAACAGGTAAGTAACCATATTAACCATCATATTAACTGAAACTTACCTGCCCCTTTGTGTCAGTCCTTGGTCCCATAGGCAAGGGTCGCTATTGAGCTTTCCCTGCTTTTTATTCCCTGCATTAAAAGAGAGGTATGTGGGATTTTTCTTTCCCCTTTTATACTTACCTAGGTGGATGCAGCATGGGACCGATGCTCCATCTGTCCCCCCGGCGTCTCTACACTGAGAACCAAGCCATCGAACATCACCAATGGCTCAGATCTCACAGATCCCTGTGAGAAAAGCTGCTGACTGTCAATCAGCAGCTCTCCTCTCTGCTCCTACTCGCTCACTGGAGCGCTGAGCTGTGGAGGGGGCGGGGATCGGCCGTCTCAGTCTCTCAGCGGCTCGCTGAGAGGCTGAGACAGGCATCAGTCCAGGCACCTTGCGGATCCAGACTTCATTGTCGTGATGACGAGGTGCCTGGACTGATTCCTGTGACATCAGCAGAGAGCGGACTTCAGACCGATCTCTGCTGAAAAAAGGTCACAGGCATGCAAAACTAATTGCACTGCTGTGACCCTTAGGAGAAGCCCAGCCAAACAAGCTCAGACTGGACTTCTCCTTTAAGGTAAATTATGTCCCAGTAGCAGTACCACCTCAATTGATCCAGTGGTGTGCTCATCTGTAGCAGCTCTCTCCTCTCTCTGCATTCACAGAACAAAGAGACAGCAGTGGGAGCCAATGGCAGTCAAATTATGTGAACAGAGAGTGAAGGCGGGGCTGAGCCACGCTGTGTGTGTCTATGGATGCAGCAGCCCGCCAGCAGCTTGCTATGGGGGCAGGCATAGAAGAGGAGGAGCAGAGAGCACCGGCAGGGGACCCCAGAAAAGTTGGTTTTGGGCCACTCTGTTCATTACCATTGCACAAGTAAGTATTACATTTTTTTTTTTTTTAGATTAAAAGTATCCTTTAGAACCACTTTAGGTATAGCTTAGTTTGATGTGAGAGATAAGAGTATACCCTAGGAACAAATCATAGATTCATATGTTCGTATTCTGTCTTTCATGTCCAAGCCCCCATACACATTAGTGTAGCACCAGGCATCACGCTTTTGGGTGTATTTCACACATTAACACACTTCGCACATAGAGCAACACTATTGCCCGTTGCTCAACAAATGCAGCAATGAAGCTCATGTGCCTTATTGAGCTTTGAGCTTCTCATTTTTTTAACCACATTTGTCTGTATGTTCTTGCATGCATAACAAGCCTCTTCCTTGCCTTTGGGTTGCCTTTTACAATGAATGGCATGGCAAGTGGGACACGTGTTTTTTGAGCATTTCCTGAACATGCACAGGATTTTTCACGCTTTCACATGCTGCCCTAGTATGAATTCAGACTTAGATATAGAACATAAGTAAAAAAAAAACAAGGATTCAAATTATATTTATATGTATGGTATGTTAAAAGTAATTAAAATAGAAATAACAGATCATTACCTTATATTATTTAAAATAGGGTTGCCTAGATGAAATGTTGTTACAACAAACACACTTGTCTCAGTGTTACATTTCTCATAAGAACCAAGCTTTTATCTGGATAATCAGTGGGATTTCCAGCACGCTGTCTTAATGCAAGTCTCATCTTGTCTGCTTTGACAGCGCACAGACACAGTCATTTAGCAGTTCTGTTTCACAGGAAGATTGCAGACAGCTCACCATATGTCGTGAAACATCAGCTGTTTTCTTAAACATTGCTTTTTCCCACAAAGGTCCTGCAAATTGTGTTCTAGTAATTTTGTTTCATCATGGTTAGCACCATTGCATACCTTCTTTTACCACTACTATTCCTTTATACTGGCTTTTGGCATTTACAAATGCAGAATTTGGATGAAAAGTTTAGCACTGGGAGACACTTTTTGAAAGATAAAAATGTGCATTTTATATACAACTATATAGATCAGACCAAATGAGGGACATATGAGGAGGAAAGAGGAACAGAGGGACTTTTTTTTTTTCCAAATCAGGGACAGTCCCTCGAAATCATGGACAGTAGGGAGCTATGCCATTGCTTTGTAGTTTTTTGGTTCCTTTAACCGCTTGCTGACCAGCTCATGCCGATATACGTCAGCAGAATGGCACTCCTGCGCAAACTGACGTACCTGTACATCAGTCAGCAAAAGCAAGATAGTGGGTGCGCGTGTGTAGCTGCAGGTCCCGCGGACTCAATGTCCGCCGCCGACCCGCGATCTTGGTGAGGAGAGGCAGAACGAGGAATTGCCTATGTAAACAAGGCATTTTCTTGTTCTGCCTAGTGACATGACAGCAATCTTCTGTTCCCTGTCATCGGGAACAGTGATCTCTGTCATGTCAGTGGTAGCCCACCCCCCCTACAGTTAGAACACACTGAGGGAACACACTTAACCCCTTGATCGCCCCCTAGTGTTTAACCCCTTCCTTGCCAGTGACATTTATACAGTAATCAGTGGCTATTTTTAGCTCTGATCGCTGTATAAATGTCAATGGTCTCAAAATAGTGTCAAAGTGTTCTATGTGCCTGCCGCAATGTCGCAGTCCCGAAAAAAATCGCAGATCACAGCCATTAGTAATTAAAATAAATAATAAAAATGCCATAAATCTATCCCCTATTTTGTAGATGCTCTAACTTTTGCGCAAACCAATCAACATACACTTGTTGTGATTTTTTTTACCAAAAATATGTAGAAGAATACATATCGGCCTAAACTGAGGGAGAAATTAGTTTTTTTATATATTTTTGGGGTATATTTATTATAACAAAAAGTAAAAAGTATTGCTTTTTTTTCAAAATTGTTGGTCCTTTTTTGTTTATAGCGCAAAAAATAAAAACTGCAGAGGTGATCAAATACCATCAAAAGAAAGCTCTATTTGTGGGAAAAAGGACGTCAATTTTGTTTGAGTACAGCATCGCACGACCGCGCAATTGTCAGTTAAAGCAACGCAGTGCCGTATCGCAAAAAATGCTCTGGCTATTAAGGGGGTAAAATCTTCCGGGGCTGAAGTGGTTAAAGTGGGAGTAAACTCCCATACATGAATTTTACTTATAGGTAAGCCTATAATAAGGCTTACCTATAGGTACTGTAAATATCTCCTAAACATGCACCGTTCAGGAGATATTTCCTGTACATGAAGCCGTGGAGATCACCGCCGCATGCGACCTGAAGGAAAAGCCACCCAAACGTTCCTTCAGAATCCTGTGCCGTAAATGCACAGGAGTGACATCATTGTGGCACCAGCCATTTACACAGCCAGAGGCTGCAAACCTGGAAAGAAAATGGGTGAAGATGGAAGCCCTGTCAGCGATGACAGCTCACTAGCACATTACAACTTTGCCGTGCAGGTAAAAAAAAAAATTCCCGGCGATTTACTACCGCTTTAACACGTGATACAGTGCCTTAAAGGAATTTAAATATTTATACACTGGCAGTGCCTTGATTAACTTCCACAACCCATAAGGTTGTGGTAGATTATTGAACTAATTGCCAAAATGACCCCAGTTTGTGTAGGCTTGTATGGTGAACAAAGAACAGAAAAGTGTCTTCCTAAGAACGGGCCTGAAAACACCTGGTCATCACATCTAGAACTGACATATACAGCTTGCTAGACATGTGCAGGATGAAAAAATTTGTTGCATTTCTTACATTCGTTTTCAGGATTCGTATAGTTTCGTATTCGAATTTGAAAAAATTTGCCCGCATTCGAAAAAATTCAACCACATTCGAAAAAAACTATCAAATTCGAAAAAATTCTACCGCATTCGAAAAAATTCAACCGAATTTGAAAAAGTAAACTATATATAACCATTTTGCGAAATTCGAAATTCGTATAGAATGAAATTGAATTTGAATAGAAAAGATTAGAATAGAATCGAAAATACTAGAAAAGAATAGCATAAAAAAAAAATAGCACAGAACAGAAAAAAATATTATATATATGCGTATACGTGTATGTGTATATGTGTAAACATCTTCTGAAATTCGAACTTCGTATAGAATGAAATCGAATTCCATTAGAAACAATTAGAATAGAATAGAAAATAATATAAAAGAATAGTATAGAAAAACAATAGAACAGAATAGAAAAAAATATAATATATTCTATTCTAATCTTTTCTATTCAAATTTTTATTCATTCTGTACCAAATTCCAATTTCGGAAGATTGTTTTTTATACAGTGGGGATGGAAAGTATTCAGACCCCCTTAAATGTTTCACTCTTTGTTATATTGCAGCCATTTGCTAAAATCATTTAAGTTCATTTTTTTTCCTCATTAATGTACACATAGCACCCCATATTGACAGAAAAACACAGAATTGTTGACATTTTTGCAGATGTATTAAAAAAGAAAAACTGAAATATCACATGGTCCTAAGTATTCAGACCCTTTGCTCAGTGTTTAGTAAAAGCACCCTTTTGATCTAATACAGCCATGAGTCTTTTTGGGAAAGATGCAACAAGTTTTTCACACCTGGATTTGGGGATTCTCTGCCATTCCTCCTTGCAAATCCTCTCCAGTTCTGTCAGGTTGGATGGTAAACGTTGCTGGACAGCCATTTTTAGGTCTCTCCAGAGATGCTCAATTGGGTTTAAGTCAGGGCTCTGGCTGGGCCATTCAAGAACAGTCACGGAGTTGTTGTGAAGCCACTCCTTCATTATTTTAGCTGTGTGCTTAGGGTCATTGTCTTGTTGGAAGGTAAACCTTCAGCCCAGTCTGAGGTCCTGAGCACTCTGGAGAAGGTTTTCGTCCAGGATACCCCTGCAGTTGGCCGTATTCATCTTTCCCTCGATTGCAACCATCCCTGCAGCTGAAAAACACCCCCACAGCATGATGCTGCCACCACCATGCTTCACTGTTGTGACTGTATTGGACAGGTGATGAGTAGTGCCTGGTTTTCTCCACACATACCGCTTAGAATTAAGGCCAAAAAGTTCTATCTTGGTCTCATCAGACCAAAGAATCTTATTTCTCACCATCTTGGAGTCCTTCTGGTGTTTTTTAGCAAACTCCATGCAGGCTTTCATGTGTCTTGCACTGAGGAGAGGCTTCCGTCGGGCCACTCTGCCATAAAGCCTCGACTGGTGGAGGGCTGCAGTGATGGTTAACCTTCTACAACTTTCTCCCATCTCCCAACTGCATCTCTGGAGCTCAGCCACAGTGATCTTTGGGTTCTTCTTTACCTCTCTCACCAAGGCTCTTCTCCCCCGATAGCTCAGTTTGGACGGACGGACAGCTCTAGGAAGGGTTCTGGTCATCCCAAATGTCTTCCATTTAAGGATTATAGATGCCACTGTGCTCTTAGAAACCTTAAGTGCAGCAGAAATTTTTTGTAACCTTGGCCAGATATGTGCCTTGCCACAATTCTGTCTCTGAGCTCTCCAGGCAGTTCCTTTAACCTCATGATTCTCATTTGCTTTGATATGCACTGTGAGCTGTAAGGTCTTATATAGACAGGTGTGTGGCTTTCCTAATCAAGTCCAATCAGTATAATCAAACGCAACTGGACTCAAATGAAGGTGTAGAACCATCTCAAGGATGATTAGAAGAAATGGACAACACCTGAGTTAAATATATCAGTGTCACAGCAAAGGGTCTGAATACTTAGGACCATGTGATATTTCAGTTTTTCTTTTTTAATAAATCTGCAAAAATGTCAACAATTCTGTGTTTTTCTGGCAATAAGGGGGCTGTGTGTACATTATTGAGGAAAAAAATGAACTTAAATGATTTTAGCAAATGACTGCAATATAACAAAGAGTGAAAAATGTAAGGGGGTCTGAATACTTTCCATCCCTACTGTATATATATATATATATATATATATATATATATATATATATATATATAAAATTTCTATTCTGTTCTATTGTTTTTCCTATTCTAGTCTTTTCTATTAGAATTCGACGATTTAATTCTATTTCTATATAACCATTTTCCGAAATTCGAATTTCGTATAGAATGAATTTGCATTCAAATAGAAATGACTTGAATAAAATAGAACATAATAGAAAAGAATAGCATAGAAAACAATAGAACAGACTAAAAAAAATATTATATATATTCTATTGCTTTATTGTTTTATATTCTATTTTATTGTATTTTTTAGAAAATCGATTTCTATTTTTTTACTAATTTCTCTTTTTTCGGTAAAAAGAGATTTTGCAACAAATTGGAAATCTCATTGTGTAACAATTAAGGCTTGTAGGCAGGCTGCCTACTATATGGTATGTTTAGTTAGCTTCTTGGCTGCCCAGGTCAGGGAGAATGGGTTTTTATTTTTGCTGCCTTCCCTGATTATGTTTGCAGGCTTTTTTGAGGTCTGGCCTCCTTCCTGTATGTTATGAAAGAGGAGGTTCAGGTCCCAAGGGGGCTGGAGAGAGAGCAGGAACCTTGCAGGAGTGCCCACTCTTTGGGATACCCATTATCATGGACAGCTCTATGGGAGTTCTTCCAATATGAACTTTTCCCATAAGGACTTCACCTGTGCAGATACGTTGGGACAGCCACAGGTAGGTTTAGTTTGGAGAAGGACGTTTATTCATGTTAAACATACTCTGCTGAGTTCTCAGTAGGTGCATGTTGGGTCCTGGCGTATTCCTAAGGAACCTGGGTCTGTTAAAACACTATGGGGTATAGGTAACACCACTACAAAAGGTTCACTCATAAGGCTAAGAAGAGGAGGTAGTTGCCATGTGTAACTGAAGGAAGGACAGCTACTGCAACCATTCTTTTGGCGTGGAACCTGGTTAGGTGAGGGGTCCTCCTGTAACGAGGGGGTCGGTGCCCTGACTCCCTCTCTAGCTATCCATCTCCTCCAGTCCCCAGGAGCAGGTTGCATTACAATGATCTAAGACCTTATCACTATTTACAGGGAAGGTTAACGTTGGACACGTATGAGACCCACGCTATGTGTCTGGCAGGGTTTTGTTCCATTACTGGGAGTGAGGTAACAGAGGTACGCTGTACTGGTGGAGTTGGCAATAGCTCTGCATGTCCCTCTGAATACAGCACGTACATCAGTTACAAATATGTAGTTACTTTGAGACAAAACACCTTATGGATGAACTCTATATTCTGGGCACTCTGTACTCTCTAAAGAACTGGGATATTTGTGGAATTCGAGGCATGAATATCAGAAATATACTGTATATTTGAAGTGTGTACTTAAAGCATTTGTTAACCCCCCCCCCCCCAAAAAATTGGATCCTGTTCCCTTAAAGCATGTTATACAGCACAGTGGTTGTGCTGTGTAATTTGGGCCTCTCTGCCTGATCCTGCCAGTTTCTACCCTCCCCCCTGTATGCTGACCACTGAGCTGCAGAGCCCTGACACCATGGTCAGTTTACGTGCCTCTGTCATCCACAGCCCTGCTCTCCTGTGTCTGTGTCTCTGTCCTTCTCCCCCCTCCCCTCCCTGCCTGTCAGCTCCCCGATCCTCCCCTCCTACTCTAAAAATAACAATTTTTTTCTTCTATAGTTCCCTCTGATATATAACACTAAGCTCCCGAGTGGATGTCATTTATAAAATTATGCGGTATAATAGCTTACTTCAGAGCGCTGTTTGGCACTCACGTGACTGCCTGTCGGTCTCCTCCTCTCCTTGTCTCGGATGACGTCAGCTGGGGTTTCCCAGCACTCCCCTCTGCAGCTATCGCATCGGGACAGAAGACCAGCGGACAGTCAGCTGAGCGTTCACTGGGGAGCTTACTGTTCTATATGAGAGGGAACTATAGAAGAAAAAAAGTTATTTTTTTTTTACTTTTTACTATAATAAATATCGAAAAAAAAAGTAAAAAAAAAAATTCTTCATCAGTTTAGTTCAATGTATTCTTCTACATATTTTTGGTAAAAAAAATTGCAATAAGCGTATAAGGATTGGTTCGCATAAAAGTTACAGCGTCTACAAAATAGGGAATAGATTTATGCCATTTTTATTTATTTATTTAATTTTTACTAGTAATGGCGACGATCTGCAAATTTTTGGCCGGACTGCAACATTGCAGCAGACAGATCGGACACTTTTGACACTTTTTGGGACCACTGACATTTATACAGCAATCAGTGCTATAAAAATGCACTGATTACTGTATAAATGTCACTGGCAGGGAAGGTGTTAACACTAGGGGGCGATCAAGAGGTCAACTGTGTTCCCTAGGTGTGTTTCAAACTGTGAGGGGATGTGACTGACCAGAGGAGGAGCCAGATCGCTGTTTCTACTTAGTAGGAACACACGATCTGTCTCTCCAATCCTATCAAAACAGGGATTTGTGTGTGGGGGCACTTGTGCATGCTCGCTCCCAAGCTGGCTCTCTGCGTCCTTAAGACACAGAGAGTGTAGCTCAGCTCCCGCGCCCCTCTCCCACCTCACTGTCTGTGATTGACAGCAGCGATAGCCAATGGCTCCTGCTGCTTTACCTAAGCCAATCAGGAGGGAGAAACCTGGGAGTGCCTCGGGTCTTATGCACATCGCTGGATCAAGATCGGGCTTAGGTAAGTATTATGCCCCGTACACACGATCCGAAAATTGGATGACAGATCGTCCGACTTTTTTCACTTACTAGTCGCAAGTAGAAATTGAATAGGTTACTAAAGTCACGAAAATTCTCGTACAACAGAAAAAAAAATCAGAAGTGATGTCATATGTTGTAGTGTATTTCTATTGTATTTTCGGATGACAACTGTACTGACTAAATGAACATCGTACGATCTGGTATCATACAAGGAAAATTTTCGTGCTTGTCCGATCGAAGAATAATAGATGAACTGTGGTGATCGGCTCTCGAAAAGCTCTGTACTAACGATCTTGTCGAAAGCTGTATTTTTCATCAAATTTTCGGATCGTGTGTACAGGCCATTAGGGGGGGCCACTGCACAGAGCAGGTAAGTATGTTTGTTTTTTTGTTTTTTTGTTTTTTTATAAAAAATTTCCCTTTACAATCACTTTAAGTTTTTCTGAGGCACTGACAGAACAAGTATGCCGTATTCTGGCTTAGCTTGACTTCAGTTGTTGCATAATTATTCCACTTCAATTACTCAGAAAGAAACCAGAATGATAGGCTATTATCATTTTCAAAAAGAGGTCAACAACATTAGCAATATAAAGCAGTGGAAATAAAAATAAAAAATAAATGTAAAAGCTCCTGTGCTATTCTGTGCTTGCAGGTTGTCCATCTTGTAGACACTTTCAATGGGTTGTTTTCTGTGAATGTGAAATAATGAGTTTAACATTTTCAGTAAATGTGTGCAAGTATTACTGTATCTATATCCTGCATGCAAAAAAAAAAAAAAACTCATTATTCTTTTAGCCCCAACCAATAGCAGAAAAGTGTGTACCCCATCTCTAGTCCTTCTTTTAAGTTCCTCTACGGTTCCTTCTTCTTACACCCACTCTTGCTTCTAACCCCTCCTGCCTCCTTTTCTCTCTGCCGCACTTTGTGTGTAGCAAATTAAATTGGTTTAATTTGTTCTTTGAACTTCAAACCCTTTCTTCAGGATAATACCTGACATCCAGTAAATCAAAATTATGTTTGATCCAAGAAAAATAAGTGTGCTTTATTGCTACCATCTAGTTTAATGAGGATCAGATTTCACACAGGTTCAGGGCTAAGTCAGTGAAATGAGGAAAAGAGAATATACACACACACACATTCACCTACATACACAAACCACAATAAAAGAGGTGCCAAACTGCTTTGATAAAACATTTGGGAATCTGATGCATGTGTTCAGCTACAGAGAGTGAAATGGAAGAAATGGAAGTAAGAAACATCCTCTGTAGATGACATCGGGACTGTATATACCATTTAATTCATCTGCATTTCTAACGATTTTTTCTTAGATACGAAAAGTGACGTCCACCCAACCCACTCCTTTGCAGGCAAACATATTTTTCTTGTCACCCAATGCCTGTACATTTTAATGATAATATCAATTTTTATATATATATATATATATATATATATATATTTAAATCATTTTTATTTAAAGCATCTGTTTAACCACTTCAGCTCTGCAATGTTTACCCCCCTTCATGACCAGGCCATTTTTTGCAATACGGCACTGCATTACTTTAACTGACAATTGCACGGGCGTGTGACGCTGTACACAAAAAAAAATTGATGTCCTTTTTTTTCCAACAAATAGAGCTTTGTTTTGGTGGTATTTGATCACCTCTGTGGTTTTTATTTTTTTGCGCTATATACAAAAAAAGACCAACAATTTTGAAAAAAAAAAACTTATTTTTTTTACTTTCTGCTATAAAACATTCCCAATAAAAAAATTTTAAAAATCTAATTTCTTCATCAATTTAGGCCAATATGTATTGTGCTACATATTTTTGGTCAAAAAAATCCCAATATGTGTATATTGATTGGTTTGCGCAAAAGTTACAGTGTCTACGAACTATGGTATATTTTTATTCAGCGACTTATAGCGGGACTGCGATATTGCGGTGGACAAATCGAACACCTAATTGACACTTTTGACACTTTTTGAGGAACAATGACACCAATACAGTGATCATTGCTAAAAAATATGCACTGTTACTATACTAATGACACTGGCTGGGAAGGGATTAACATCAGGGGCGATCAAAGGGTTAACTGTGTTCCCTAGGAGCAATTGCTAACTGTGGGGGATGTGCTTTGGCTTGGGGGAATGTAAAGATCTGTGTTCCTACTTAGCAGTAACACATGATCAGCACATTCCCCTCTCACAGAACGGCGGTCTGCCTTGTTTACATAGGCAGACTACCATTCTGCCTTTCTCACGAACGATCAGCGGGTCCCGGCAGACATTGGGTCCATCGGATCCACTGATTGGCTTCCGCAGTGTCCAATAACAATGGGAGCGGGTTGCCGGTGGCACACGCATGCGCCCCAGACCCAGGACTGTCAGATCACGTATCAGGTGCACATCTGGCGCAGAGTGGCTGCCCTGGCACAGTAAATCTACGGTGGGCAATCGCTAGGCAATTAAAGGCTTAGTTTAACTTTTCAGAAAAAATAAAAAAGATGAACTAACAACCACTGCCCCCCTTGGTCCCCGCTGTACTTACCTCCATGGGTGATGAGCTGTCAGTGCACGGCTGCACGGGCACTGATGGCTCATCATCACAGGTAAGTACAGCGGGGATGGGGGGGGGTCTCCACTGTACTTACCTTTTCCTTTTTTCTGAAAAGGCTTACACTAGTTTTGTTTTGTTTGTGGAGTATGCTATAGGCCCCCTAACCTGAGGGAGGAAGTGGAGATGGATCTCCTATCACAAATTGGATTAGCAGCAAGGATGGGAAGTGTTATCATAATGGGGGATTTTAATTATCCAGACATAGACTGGGCGGAGGGAACCGCGCATTCATTTAAGGCTTGCCAGTTCCTTAATGTCTTGCAGGACAATTTTATGGGTCAGATGGTAGACGCACCAACTAGAAATAAAACATTACTGGATCTACTGATTACCAACAATACAGACCTGATCACGTATGTGGAAATACGGGGCAATTTAGGTAACAGCGATCACAGGTCAATTAGTTTCAGTATAAATCACACAAAATAGGAAACATAAAGGGAATACAAAGACACTGAATTTCAAAAGAGCCAACTTCCCTAAACTACAAACCCTGCTAAAAGGCATAAATTGGGATAAAATATTAGGAACAAAGAATACGGAGGAGAAATGGGTTTGCTTTAAGAGCATATTAAATAAGGACATTAGCCAATGTATCCCATTGGGTAATAAATTTAAAAGAGCGAACAAAAGTCCTGGATAGCTTAACTCCAATGTAAAAATGCATATAAAAGCAAAGGAGAAGGCCTTCAAAAAATACAAGGTTGAGGGATCATCCTCAGCATTCAGACTTTATAAAGAATGCAACAGGAAATGTAAGGGTGCAATTAGGACAGCTAAGAAAGAACATGAAAGACACATAGCGGAGGAGAGCAAAAAAAATCCCAAGAAATTTACAAAGTATGTAAACAGTAAAAAAGGGAGGACAGACCATATTGGCCCCATAAAGAATGAGGAAGGACATCTGGTTACAAAGGATGGGGAGATGGCAAAGGTATTGAATTTATTCTTCTCCTCAGTCTTCACAAATGAATCGGGGGCTTCAGTAACCAAAACTGCAGTGTTTATCCTCATGACATAACACAGGAAGCACCTCCATGGTTAACAGAGGACGGAATTAAAATTAGACTTGAGAAACTTACATTAATAAATCACCGGGACCAGATGGCTTGCATCCGAGGGTACTTAGGGAACTCAGTCAAGTGATTGCCAGACCGTTGTTCCTAATTTTTACAGATAGTCTACTGACTGGAATGGTACCAGCTGATTGGAGAAAAGCCAATGTAGCACCAATATTTAAAAAGGGCCCAAAATACATCCCTGGGAATTACAGACCAGTTAGCCTAACATCAATAGTATGTAAACTCTTGGAGGGGATGATAAGGGACTATATACAAGATTTTAGTAATAAGAACGGTATCATTAGCAGTAATCAGCATGGATTCATGAAGAATCGTTCTTGCCAAACCAATCTATTAACCTTCTATGAGGAGGTGAGTTGCCATCTAGATAAAGGAAGGCTCGTAGACGTGGTGTATCTGGATTTTGCAAAAGCATTTGACACAGTTCCCCATAAACGTTTACTGTACAAGATAAGGTCCCTTGGCATGGACCATAGGGTGAGTACATGGATTGAAAACTGGCTACAAGGGCGAGTTCAGAGGGTGGTGATAAATGGGGAGTACTCGGAATGGTCAGGGGTGGGTAGTGGGGTTCCCCAGGGTTCTGTGCTGGGACCAATCCTATTTAATTTGTTCATAAACGATCTGGAGGATGGGATAAACAGTTCAATCTCTGTATTTGCAGCTAAGCTAAGCTAAGCTAAGCAGGGCAATAACTTCTCCGCAGGACGTGGAAACCTTGCAAAAAGACCTGAACAAATTAATGGGGTGGGCGACTACATGGCAAATGAGGTTCAATGTAGAAAAATGTAAAATAATGCATTTGGGTGGCAAAAATATGAATGCAATCTATACACTGGGGGGAGAACCTCTGGGGGAATCTAGGATGGAAAAGGACCTGGGGGTCCTAGTAGATGATAGGCTCAGCAATGGCAGGCAATGCCAAGCTGCTGCTAACAAAGCAAACAGAATATTGGCATGCATTAAAAGGGGGATCAACTCCAGAGATAAAACAATAATTCTCCCGCTCTACAAGACTCTGGTCCGGCCGCACCTAGAGTATGTGGTCCAGTTCTGGGCACCAGTCCTCAGGAAGGATGTACTGGAAATGGAGCGAGTACAAAGAAGGGCAACAAAGCTAATAAAGGGTCTGGAGGATCTTAGTTATGAGGAAAGGTTGCGAGCACTGAACTTATTCTCTCTGGAGAAGAGACGCTTGAGAGGGGATATGATTTCAATTTACAAATACTGTACTGGTGACTAGGGATGAGCTTCGAGTTCGAGTCGAACTCATGTTCGACTCGAACATTGGCTGTTCGCAAGTTCGCCGAACAGCGAACAATTTGGGGTGTTCGCGGCAAATTTGAATGCCGCAGAACACCCTTTAAAAGTCTATGGGAGAAATCAAAAGTGCTAATTTTAAAGGCTTATATTCAAGTTATTGTCATAAAAAGTGTTTGGGGACCCGGGTCCTGCCCCAGGGGACATGGATCAATGCAAAAAAAAGTTTTCAAAACGGCCGTTTTTTCAGGAGCAGTGATTTTAATAATGCTTCAAGTCAAACAATAAAAGTGTAATATCCCTTTAAATTTCGTACCTGGGGGGTGTCTATAGTATGCCTGTAAAGGGGCGCATGTTTCCCGTGTTTAGAACAATCTGACAGCAAAATGACATTTCGAAGGAAAAAAAACATTTAAAACTACCTGCGTCTATTGCATTGCCGACAATACACATAGAAGTTCATTGATAAAAACGCCATGGGAATTCCCCACAGGGAAACCCCGAACCAAAATTAAAACAAAAAAATGATGTGGGAGTCCCCCTAAATTCCATACCAGGCCCTTCAGGTCTGGTATGGTTATTAAGGGGAACCCCGGCCAAAATTTTTTAAAAAAATGACGTGGGGTTCCCCCTATATTCCATACCAGACCCTTCAGGTCTGGTATGGATTTTAAGGGGAACCCCGCGCCAAAAAAAAAAAAAAAACGGCGTGGGGTCCCCCCAAAAATCCATAGCAGACCCTTATCCGAGCATGCAACCTGGCAGGCCGCAGGAAAAGAGGGGGGACGAGAGTGCGCCCCCCCCTCCTGAACCGTACCAGGCCACATGCCCTCAACATTGGGAGGGTGCTTTGGGGTAGCCCCCCAAAACACCTTGTCCCCATGTTGATGAGGACAAGGGCCTCATTCCCACAACCCTGGCCGGTGGTTGTGGGGGTCTGCGGGTGGGGGGCTTATCGGAATCTGGAAGCCCCCTTTAACAAGGGGACCCCCAGATCCCGGCCCCCCCCGTGTGAAATGGTAAGGGGGTACTTACCCCTACCATTTCACTAAAAAACTGTCAAAAATGTTAAAAATGACAAGAGACAGTTTTTGACAATTCCTTTATTTAAATGCTTCTTCTTTCTTCTATCTTCCTTCATCTTCTTCTTCTTCTGGTTCTTCTGGCTCTTCTGGTTCTTCCTCCGGCATTCTCGTCCAGCATCTCCTCTGTGGCGTCTTCTATCTTCTTCTCCTCGGGCCGCTCCGCACCTATGGCATGGGGGGAGGCTCCCGCTCTTCTCTTCATCTTCTTCTTCATACTCTTCTCTTCTTCCTTCTTCTCTTCTTCTCTTCTTCATTTTCTTCCCCGGCCCGCTCCGCATCCATGCTGGCATGGAGGGAGGCTCCCGCTGTGTGACGGCGTCTCCTCGTCTGACGGTTCTTAAATAACTGGGGGCGGGGCCACCCGGTGACCCCGCCCCCTCTGACGCACGGGACATGACGGGACTTCCCTGTGGCATTACCTGTGACGTCACAGGAAAGTCCCGTCAAGTCACCGTGCGTCAGAGGGGGCGGGGTCACCGGGTGGCCCCACCCCCCGTTGTTTAAGAACCGTCAGAGAGGAGTCGCTGTCACACAGCGGGAGCCTCCCTCCATGCCAGCATGGGTGCGGAGCGGCCCGGAGAAGAAAATGAAGAAGAGAAGAAGAGAAGAAGGAAGAAGAGAAGAGGAAGAAGAAGAAGATGAAGAGAAGAGCGGGAGCCTCCCCCCATGCCATGGGTGCGGCGTGGCCCGAGAAGAAGAAGATATTAGACGCAGCAGAGGAGATGCTGGACGAGAACGCCGGAGGAAGAACCAGAAGAGCCAGAAGAACCAGAAGAAGAAGAAGATGAAGGAAGATAGAAGAAGCATTTAAATAAAGGAATTGTCAAAAACTGTCTCTTGTCATTTTTAACATTTTTGACAGTTTTTTAGTGAAATGGTAGGGGTAAGTACCCCCTTACTATTTCACACGGGGGGGGGGCCCAGGATCTGGGGGTCCCCTTGTTCCGATAAGCCCCCCGCCCGCAGACCCCCACAACCCTAGCCGGTGGTCCTCATCAACATGGGGACAAGGTGTTTTGGGGGGCTACCCCAAAGCACCCTCCCAATGTTGAGGGCATGTGGCCTGGTACGGTTCAGGAGGGGGGGGCGCACTCTCGTCCCCCCTCTTTTCCTGTGGCCTGCCAGGTTGCGTGCTCGGATAAGGGTCTGGTATGGATTTTTGGGGAGACCCCACGCCGTTTTTTTTTTTTTTTTTTGGCGCAGGGTTCCCCTTAAAATCCACACCAGACCTGAAGGGTCTGGTATGGAATTTAGGGGGACTCCCACGTCATTTTTTTTTTTAATTTTGGTTCGGGGTTTCCCTGTGGGGAATTCCCATGCCGTTTTTATCAATGAACTTCTATGTGTATTGTCGGCAATTCAATAGCCGCGGGTAGTTTTAAATGTTTTTTTTCCTTCGAAATGTCATTTTGCTGTCAGACTGTTCTAAACACGGGAAACATGCGCCCCTTTACAGGCATACTATAGACACCCCCCAGGTACCAAATTTAAAGGGATATTACACTTTTATTGTTTGACTTTAAGCATTATTAAAATCACTGCTCCTGAAAAAACGGCCGTTTTGAAAACTTTTTTTTGCATTGATCCATGTCCCCTGGGACAGGACCCAGGTCCCCAAACACTTTTTATGACAATAACTTGCATATAAGCCTTTAAAATTAGCACTTTTGATTATTCATGTTCGTGTCCCATAGACTTTAACGGTGTTCGCGTGTTAGAGCGAACTTTTTTCTTGTTCGCATGTTCTGGTGCGAACCGAACAGGGGGGTGTTCGGCTCATCCCTACTGATGACCCCCCAATAGGGATAAAACTTTTTCGCAGAAGAGAGTTTAACAAGACTCGTGGCCACTCATTAAAATTAGAAGAAAAGAGGTTTAACCTTAAACTACGTAGAGGGTTCTTTACTGTAAGAGCTGCAAGGATGTGGAATTCCCTTCCACAGGCGGTGGTCTCAGCGGGGAGCATTGATAGCTTCAAGAAACTATTAGATAAGCACCTGAATGACCACAACATACAAGGATATACAATGTAATACTGACACATAATCACATACATAGGTTGGACTTGATGGACTTGTGTCTTTTTTCAACCTCACCTACTATGTAACATGTAACTATGTAACTATGTTTCAAGAATGCTTGTTTAATTTTCTAATTATTAATGTGGTCAAAGCTGCATTTATTTTTGACTGCAGTAATGGGGAAATTTGAAGGAACAGCACTGAAATTTTTCACCCAAAATCAAATGCTAAAGGCAAGTGTATTTTGAAGTACTTTTGAACGATTTTTGTCATGTCATCAAAGTACTGCTGAGAATTGCTGTCCTGTAGACACAACGGGAGAAAATCTCTCAAAAGGAGGTTACCCTACTGGAAAATTTCCCCTCTCTTCCTGTTTTGACCAAAATTCAAATAATATCCCCTGCACTACCAAAAAGTATATATGTATTAAAACTTAGCACCTTACTTATTGATGCTGTGCAGTGTCATGTGTTCTTACATCCACCCAGTGGTGTATTTTGGTCCCCCCCCCACATCTAAATTTGTCCCACCCCTTCCTGTTTAGAATCGACCCCTTCATCTGTAAACTCCACCCCTTCCTCTTTCCTGTCAGAACACAAAAGCTCAGCAGGGGAGATCGCTGTACTAACATTGGATTGTTAGCACAGCAGCTCCTCCCCAGCTCTTGAGTTTTTTAATGTTCAGCCCACTGGGTTGAACGATAAAAAATGAATAGCGCGTACTAAGCTTAACCTGTGGACTTTTAGCACCCCATGAGTCCCTTCCACTAGGGTCATGGTTTGGGGGAGGAGTCAGTGCCCAGGCTCCTCACCTTCCAGGGTCACTTCCTTCCCCGCCTTCTTCAGCATCTGTACTGCCTGGTCATGGGAGGCTTTCGGGAGGGGGAGGTAGGTGGTAGAGGGAAATAGGTAGGTGGGCCGGGGATGGTAAAGGTAGGGAGGTGGGTGAGGAAGAGAGGTAGGTGAGGGTAGAGGTAGGTAGGTTGGGGGAGTAGAGGGATGTATGTGGGCGGGAGGGGAGGAGGGAGGTAGTGGGAAGTGTGTTAGTAGGTATGTAGATAAGAAGGGTCTGTGCCTAGGCTCCTCACCTTCCACGGTCACCTCCTTCCCCTCTTTCTTCAGCACCTGCATCCCCTGGTCATAGGTGATGCTCCTCAGGTCAGTCCCATTGATAGACAGGATGGTGTCTCCCGCTCACAGAGCCCGGCTGTGGTCGACGGCCAGTCCCAGGAAGATCTTGGAGATGAAGACCGGAATCCTATTCTCCTGGTCGCCTTTTATACTGATTCCCAACCCGCCATTGCTTTAGGAGTATAAACAGAAAAGTCAGTGCTACTACCTATACACCATATAGATAGCAGAGCTCCCAGGTGCTCTATCCACAGCCTCTGGCTGAGTAGAGTAATGTAGAAAAAATGATTCGCACTCCATGTTGTTGCTCTTAAAATGTCTTCATTTTATTGAATAGCCACAGTGAACAAACGCAGATTACGTCAGTTGACACGAATCAGCCTATAAGGCCTTAGTTATGACTAAGGCCTTATAGGCTGAAACGCATCAACTGACTTAATCTGTGTTTGTTCACTGTGGCTTTCCAATAAAATGAAGACATTTTAAGAGCAACAACATGGAGTGCGGATCATTTTTTCTACATTGCCCTAGGAGCCCAGTCCGGGAGGTTCGAATCCACACTGACATGGTGTCACTAAGGGAACACTTCTTGCCAGGGGCTCCACTCTACCCCTGTCAGATCCACTCCTCCCCTAACCGGCCCCTCCTACTTCCCCACAGCCTGCATCTCCCGTAACCCACCAATCACAGCCCCCTCGCTCTCCTCCTTTAACCCACACTCACAGCTCCGCTGCTCCCCAACTCCTGGCCTCAAACACACCTGCCGGCTGCCCAGTGATGACAGGACTGGCGTCTGCTCCGTGACACATGGAGCTGCGCGTGCCACACCCCTGGAAAAATGCCGCTCAAGGCAAACGACTTGTTTGCCTTGTGGTAGATACACCCTTGCATCCATCTAAACTTGCTCCATTAAAGTGTGAATTCACACTGGAACAGAGAGCTGCTGCAGCGCTTTACCGCTCTAGTAGGCCTCTGCTCCTGGCTGCAGTAGGGGAAGTGTGGTGTGCGATTCAGCTCATCACACAGCTCCCTTTTCTTTTTTGTACAAAAACAGCCACTTCATTCATAGCAATGTACAGAAGCACAATGCAGTGCGGTGCTGTTCATTGTCATGCTATTCAGCGTGGGGCACTGCAATAAAATGCAACATGTCTGCATTTTATTACAGCATGCTGCAGCACAGCCCTGTGCAGTATGAATGGGACACATAGGAAACAATTGTTTCCTGGGTGCCTTTGAGGTGACAGACATTTTACAATGTAGCAAACATCTGTCACTGCACATAGTGTGAGTTCACCATTAAAGTGCAGTGCCATAACTATTCCCCCTCAGAGTGTACAAAAACAATACCAATATACCATGTGTTTGTAAAAGGTGCAGCTACTTGACATATACCGTACTCCTAATCACATAATATACCATAATCACAAATAAATATATATTCTCAAACAAATATGCATTCAATATTCATATAGTCCATATATTTACAGTCCCTAATATAGTGCTCAATAAAAAGTGCATTAATTTTAACCAAGTCCAAATTAAAAATGTTTTGTTGACAACTCAGAATTTTCAGTCCCAGTGACAACGGTCACTAGGACAAATCGAAATGGTGAATAAAAATCTAACAGGAGTTCCTACATTTAATCATCCTGCATACTAACTTTCTATGGAGGCTAATTTAGTCACCAGAGTGGAATATAATATGGGAGTCATCATTTATAAGATGCTCAGCTGTCATTTAAAACAAAATATTGTACACATGGGATCAGTGGCGGAATTACCAGGGTTGCAGTAGTCACACTTGCGACTGGGCCCTGGCATTCCGCCACTGTCAGAGGGCCCCAGCGGGGTTGCTAATCGCAGGTCTCTGAGCTGAGAGCATGTATCTCTCATACAGCTCAGAGCCCACACAGGAGAGGGGTTGGAGACGGAGCAGATCGGCTGTGTCCTTTCTCATCCCGTGCAAGAGAGGAGAAAGGGTGAACTGTCAATGATGGCTCTGATAAGAGGTTTACGCTCTCAACTCAGAGACCTGCTGGGGAAGAAGGCGGCATTGATTGATGAGCACTGATAGGAGGCACTAATGGGCACTGATAGGCAGCCTTGATGGGCACTTATAGGCGGCATTTATGGGCACTGATAGGTGGGATTGATAAACACTGATAGGCTGCACTGATGGGCACTGATAGACACCATGTATGGGCACTGATAGGCAGCATTGATGGGCACTGATAGGCTGCACTGATTGACATGGATAGACAGCATTGATGGGCACTGATAGGCAGGATTGATGGGCACTGATAGGCTGCACTGATTGACATGGATAGACAGCATTGATGGGCACTGATAGGCAGCATTGATGGGCACTGATAGGCAGGATTGATGGGCACTGATAGGCAGCATTGATGGGCACTGAAAGGTGGCATTGATGGGCACTGATAGGCGGCATTGATGGGTACTGATAGGCGGCATTGCTGGGCACTGATAGGTGGCATTGATGGGCACTGATAGGCGGCATTGATGGGCACTGATAGGCAGCATTGATGGGAACTGATAGGTGGCATTGATGGGCACTGATAGGCAGCATTGGTGGGCACTGATAGGCGGCATTGATGGGCACTGATAGGCAGCATTGCTGGGCACTGATAGGTGGGATTGATGGGCACTAATAGGTGGCATTGGTGGGCACTGATAGGCGGCATTGATGGGCACTTATAGGCAGCATTGATGAGCACTGATAGGCGGAACCAATGGGCACTCATAGGCGGTACTGAAATGCAGGACTGATAGGCGGCATTGATGAGCACTGAAAGGTGGCACTGATGGACGCTGATAGGCGGCATTGATGAGCACTGATAGGTGACACTGATGGGCACTGATAGGTGTGATTGATGCACTGATGCATTGCTGCACTGATGGACATGAATAGGCAGCATTGATGGTCAGTGAAAGGCAACATTGATGTGCACTATGCAGCATTGATTGGCATGGATAGACTGCACTGATGGGCACTGATAGGCAGCATGGATGGGCACTGATAGTCAGAATTAATGGGCACTGATAGGCGGTACTGATGAGCACTGATAGGTGGCACTGATAGGCAGAATTGATGGGCACTAATAGGCGGAACTAATGGGCACTGAGAGGTGGCACTGAAATGCAGGACTGATAGGCGGGATTGATGAGCACTGATTGGTGGCACTGATGGATGCTGATAGGCGGCATTGATGAGCACTGATAGGTGGCACTGATGGGCACTGATAGGTGGGATTGATAAACACTGATAGACTGCACTGATGGGCTCTGATAGGCAGCATGGATGGGCACTGATAGGCCGCATTGATGGGCACTGATAGGTGGCATTGATGGGCACTGATAAAAGGCACTGATAAGTGGCACTGATGGGCACAATTGATGGGCAATGATAGGCGGAATTAATGGGCACTGATCGGCGGCAATGAAATGCAAACTGAAGTATAGGAAACAGCCGGTAGTGCTGGGGGGGGGGGGGCAAACAGGGGGCCAAATTAACATACAGCTGCTACTTCATGCACCCCAAAACTGCTCCTGAAATCACCTCTGCCCTCATGCTTTACGCATGCAAGGGCAAGAGGTGTGCAGTGCCCAGGGCCCATTCAAAGATTTTTGTCCATACAGGTGAAGGTGCATTTTAACACCCTCCCCTTATCCTGGTGCTCTAAGACAGCTGCCTAAACAGTCCTGCTGGCTCTGCTTGCACCTGATAGCCTCTCACACCAGCTATAGTCCTAAGTTTATCTCCTTGCTTACCTTTCGCATTCATTTCCCACAATGACCCTGACATCAAGGAACATACTCTTCTCAGTGATACAACTTTTGCAGTAGGGTGGGACCTGACTTTAAATTAGCACCTGATCGCATCTCATCCTCCATGTCCTCCTCACCCACCTTGTTCATCTACCATAATGACCCTGAAACCAACAAGTACATTATTCCCAGTGGTACCCTATAGGGTGGCACCTGATTATAAAATGGCAACAGATCACATCTCACCCCCACTGCACTCACAAATGCGCTTCTGGAAGAATGGTCAAATATTCTCTTAGACACACTCCTAAACCTTGTGAACAGTCTTCCCAGAAGAGTTGAAGCTGTTATAGCTGCAACTCAATATTGAACCCTAGGACTTACACTGGGATGCCATTAAAATGAATGTTTGTGTAAAGCCAGGCATCCCAATACTTTTGGTAATATAGTGTATATCATATTTAGTTGTTTTAAACTTTTTATTTTACATTTCTTCAGTTACTTCCTGGTTTCTTGCCTAGGCAAATGATGTCATGTCCAAGGAGTCTTCAGAAGGGGAGGAGAGGAGGAGGGGTTTTCTCTGCTCAGCACACTCTCCTGCACGCATGCTTGAGCTAAGGGCAGATGGATTCCAGGAAGTAAATGCTACATGCATCATTTGCTCTTACTCAAGATGGCCGCAGCCAGAAATGCTAGGTTGTGTTTTTCATGGAGATTTTTCAACATATTAAAGCATGGAGACATGGATGGATGGATGGTGGAGTTTGCTTTAAATATAAAAAATAAATTAAATAGTGTTTTTGGTTTGTGGTTCTCAGATCCAGTAAAGATCCGCTTTAACCCTGTAATGCTGCAGCATACAGTACAAAGACATTTTATACAGTTGTGCACTTCTAACCTTATAACATAAGAATAAAGAGGTTGTAAACATTCATTTCAAGTTGTACCTATAGGTAAGCCTATAATAAGGCTTACCCATAGGTACAGTAAATATCTCCTAAATGTGCTCCCACTGCGTGGGAGTGACGTCACGCAACTCCGGCCAGTCACAGAGCCAGAGTCCGCGGCCCCTGGAAGGAAGAGGGGCAAACATGGATGCGGCTTCCAGCGGGGATAGCGCGTGCTTTGTTTGCAGGTAAGTGTCACATAATGCGCTAGTATGCAATGCATACTAGCGCATTATGCTTTTACTTTGCATGGAACAAAAAAGGAAATAAAACCCATCAGGGTTTACTTCCTCTTTAAGGAAGGCCCTTTCCTGTTCTGGAATAATTGTGCCCATGGTCACACAGTAAGCTCCCTAAAGGCAGGTTTGGTCAATAAAAATAAAAAAATTGACAATTTTGGTGTGAAGGAACTCAAGTGGCCTGTATAGAGCCCTGACCCCTATACGGAAGGGGTGACAAGCAAAACAGAATTACAGTTTTTTGGCAGCTGAAAAAGGCCATATACATGCACAGAATTTTCACTATGTCATTCGCTGTTTGCCTTGAATTAACTTTTTATCACTACATACAATTTTCCTTTACTTTTTCCTATTTACTGTATAGTACTACGCGCTATTTTCTGTTGATTTTTTTAGGTTTTGTTCCCCAGCTCTGGTACCACTCACACTTAAAAGCTCCCAGTAGAAGACTTTTTTTAATTCACTTTATTGGAAATACCTAGCTTAAATTAAATTGATACAGTGTGTGGTGACTTCTCCCTAATTATAACATCTAACAGCTGCATGAAGACAATGCACCCTCCCAGGCAAATTGTTAGAGGGAGAACCTTGATCAAGAGATCTGCTACTGAAATTAGTTATAGAAGGGAAATGCGGTCACTTTACAGCCAATTGCCAGGATTGCTTAATAAAAGCACAGTTTGTTAGATGAGGGCTTCAGATCAAAAGATGTATGTAAAACAGCAGCAAATTAAATTGGCATCCTTAATCTTTGAGTTAATACCATCCTTAGTGAGCTTTGTACTGAACCATTTAAGAAATGATAGCCAAATTACAGGTTTGGTACCTAAAGTAAAGCTATCCCTCCAGTAAAAAATACATACTATATTACTGAAGACACAAGCTATTCACTACAGTCAAAACTAAGTAACATTTGAAAATTAAATGTAATTGCAGTAAAGTCCCCACTCACTGAAATTAAAAGAGATAGAAGAGAGAATATCCCAATTTATCTGCTGCCCTTTTTTATTACTGTCTCAGTTGATTTTATGAAAGGACTCTGTTGAGCATGGCATTATCAGCTGTCCTCAGTACTTTGACAATATTAATATGGGCAAGAAAGAAGTGTTACCTTTGCATGCTTCTATATTATGGCTTAACTGAGGTCTGTATTGAGATACTGGATAAGCAGGATGACTCCAGGCACTCCAAGTAGTGTAAACAGCATATAGGGATCAACCATCACAGTACTACAAGATGTGAACCACATTATATCCTGGAGTTGGGCTTTAAACTGTTTAGTTGAGCTTTAATAAACAGGACATTAGATTTTTTAATAGTATAAGCAGATACCTACTGTAAAGAAAAAAGTTTGGTGTTTAAAGAAAAAACAAAAAACATTTATACTTAAAGTAGTGATGGTGGCGATCACTTAGTTTTCCCCCTCCGCTCTGAGCAGAGAGCCGTGACTGTCAGTCAGTGGCTCTCTGCTCTCCCCTCCAGGGCTCACTGGAGCGCTGAGCTGTGGAGGGGGCCGGAGGGACTGGCCCAGCCTCTCAGTGGATCACACCAGCTGTCAGAATACAATAGCAGGAAAGATCCCCTGCACCCACGTCGCTTGTGTGAATGCAGGGTCTGTCAGTCTGTCAGTTTTCTTTTTTTTTGTTCAATCTGCTGGTTGAATGAAAAAAAAACTGTGTGTTGAAGACCTTTAAATGCCAGACATGTTAAGGAAAGTCTTTCTCTGGTCTTGGGGTGATCATCATGAGAGTCGGGAGACTGGAAAGGCTCTCGAGTTGCACCCTGAAGTGCTGGAGCAGAAAGAATACCACACTCAGGTACTGAAGAATGCAGAGACCAAATCTGGATGCAACATATAGGGAGCATAGACTAGACTTCCCCCTCCATTCACCCTTGCTCAAATTGTGGCACAGAATGAGGCCCACAGGGAGCTAATCAAAAAAGCTCCTGATTCTTGTGTGCTGCCCAGAAAGGGAAAAATAGAGGAGCTTACCCCAGTACAGTGAAAAAAAAACAGGAAAACAAAAAGAAAAAAAAAACATCAGGAATGCATCTGGAAACACATCAATAACGCTCTGGAATGCATCAAAAACGTGCCAAAAATGTGCATGCAGAAACTCATCCAATGAATCTGGAGGACATTTTTTTGGTTGAACTAGCCCTCAATGTCTTTCCTTTTCTTCTCATGTTGTAGTCTCACAAGAATTGTCATTATTTTTTTTTTGTTGTTTTTTTAAATACATACCCAAATCAAAAAACAGTAAAGGCCTTGCCCCACGCCCAGTCACCCAGACATGTACAGCAACTGTCTAACAGCCACATTTCTGCCCCAAAGAAAGAAGCAATAAAGATAAGACAGAATGTTACCTAAAAGCCCTAAGGCAAGGCGTGAACTGAAAACAGCTACATTCCATGTTCAAACTGCTGCTGACAAAACTGTTTTACTGTTCATATTTTTCAAATGATAATGTATATAAATCATTATGCCGCATCTTGCTTTAAAACATTGCTCTAAGGCAGGGGTAGGCAACCTTTTGTTTTCAAAGAAATTGAGCGTGACGAATTTATAACCAAAAAATGTCAACTTCACACTCTCAATCATGTAACCCCCTGTGCATCTGCTCCACCACTGTACCCCCCTGTTTTTCTGCCCCACCACTGTAACCCCCTGCTCATTTGCCCCACCACTGTACCTCCCTGGATATCTGCTCTACCGCCGTACCCCCATGCTCTTCTGTCTCACTGCTGAACCATCTTCTCATCTGTCCTAACACTGAACTTATCTGCTCATCTGCCCCACCACTGTAACCCCCTTTCTCATCTGCCACACCACTGTACTTCCTGTACATCTGCCCCACCTCTGTTCCCCCTGCTCTTCTGCCCCACTACTGTAACCCCCTGCTCATGTGTTCCATCGATGTACCTCCTTTCTCCTCTGCACATCTGCCACCCCCTGCTCCTCTGCCCCACCGCTGTAACCCCATACTCATCAGTCCCACCAATGTACCTCCTTTCTCCTCTTCCTTGCCACTGTACCCCCCTGTACATCTGCCCCACCTCTGTACCCCCTGCTCTTCTGCCCAACCATTGTAACTCCCTGCTCATCTGTCCCACCAATGCACTTTCTTTCACATCTGCCCCACTGCTGTACCTCCTTGCTCTTCTGTCCCACCGCTGAACCCCCTTCTCATCTGCCCCAACAGTGAACCCCCCTGCTCATCTTTCCCACCACTTTAACCCCCTGCTCATCTGCCCCATCACTGTGCCCCCCTGCATTTCTGTCCCACAGCTAAAATCCCTTCTTATCCCTCCCACCACTGTACCTCCTGCACATCTGCCCCACCACTGTAACCCCCCTGCTCATCTGCCCCATCATTGTACCCTTTTCTCATCTGCCCCACCACTGTACATCCCTGCGCATCTGCTCCACCGCCGTATCCCCATGCTCTTCTGTCTCACTACTGAATCACCTTCTCATCTGTCCTAACACTGAACCCATCTGCTCATCAGCCCCACCACTGTAACCCACTTTCTCAATTGCCCCACCAATGTACCTCCTTCACATCTATCTCACCTCTGTACCCCCCTGCTCTCCTGCCCCACCACTGTAACCCCCTGCTCATCTGTTCCACCAATACACCGCCTTTCACATCTGCCCCACTGCTCTACCCCCCTGCTTTTCTGTCCCACCACTAAACACTCTTCTCATCTGGCCCAACACTGAACCCCCTGCTCATCTGCCCCATCACTGTACCCCCCTGCTCTTCTGTCCCACTGCTGAACCCCCTTCTCATCTCTTCCAACACTGTACCTCCCTGCACATCTGCCCCACTGCTGTACCCTCCTGCTCTTCTGTCCCACCTCTGAACGCCTCCTGCTCATTTTCCCCACCGCTGTACCCTCCTGCTCTTCTGTCTCACCTCTGAACCCCTCCTGCTCATCTGCTTCACCACTGTACCCTCTTCTCATCTATGATATGTGTGATATGCAGAGTGGTGAAAGGAAGCAGAGATGAGACACATCTACCTGTCCTGGCACACTCATCCTGCTGATCCACCTCTCGCATCCAGCGCACGTTCTTGTATGTGATGTATGGGATGTATGGGATGTATGTGATGTATGTGATGTCACATACAAGCATAGGAAATGGATGCGCAATGATGAGCTCAGGTCAGGGGTATTTTCTAAAAGCAGGAGGCCTGTGTGCAGGATCATAAGTTGGGCCCCCGCAGCTGAGGAAAAGTGTGGTGCAGCAAAAGGTGGATGTGATTTTCATTGTGCTGAATACTGGCTGTGGTTTAAAGGGACACAGAGTGCACGGGTTCAGTAGTAAGTGACGCAAAGGTTCAGGAATAAATTTCAACAAAGTTCCCAGAAGCTCAACAGTAATTCCACAAACTGTCACCTGATTGTGGTTTTCTCAATCACAGTGAAACCTCTTCTTTCTGAGATTGGTAGTGGCAACCAAGCGAGTCATCTTCCTCCAGACGGTGGGCAGGGCTAGCAGGACTGTTATTGGTTTTAGCAGTGGCCAATGACAGTCCTCCTTCTCCTGGAAACAGGGACCCCCCCCCCCCCCCAGCAAAACTGCACCCAATCTCTTCCCCATCACAAAAGCTGACGATCGCAGCTACAGCAAAGTTAGAGACCAAAAAATGTTTCCCATCTTTTACAATGTGTGGGGGCACAGTGCTTCCCCCTCAGTGCAGGTGCAGCGTGGGGAATTCTGAAACTGGAATGCATTAGGGTCTCACTGACACTTCCCTGCTCTGCTGATGGGGAGGGAGCCAAGTGCCGGCAAAAGAGGCTAGCCCTGCTCTAAGGTGAGAAGTGACTAAAGTCATGGTGTTGTACTGCCAAGGAAACAATCCAGATGTATATACTGTACAGTACAGTTTGTACTATGTACAGCAGGGATATGCAATTAGTGGACCTCCAGCTGTTGCAAAACTACAAGTCCCATCATGCCTGTGCCTCTGGGTGTCATGCTTGTGGCTGTCAGAATCTTGCTAGGCCTCATGGGACTTGTAGTTCTGAAACAGCTGGAGGTCCGCATATCCCTGATGTTCAGCTTTAGGCCCCTTTCACACTTATACGACTTCAAAGTCATGCGATTTTACCGCGATTTCGCGGCCGTGATTTTGCACCGATTTTACAGCGATTTGGGAGCAGTACTACTTTGTACGACTTTGCCACATTTTTGGCATTAACAAATGAAAACATACAGTAGTTGGTATGAATCATAAGGGGGAACTCCACGCCAAGTTTTAAATAAAAAAAACTGGCGTGGGTTCCCCCCCAGGGGCATACCAGGCCCTTAGGTCTGGTATGGATTGTAAGGGGAACCCCCTACGCCGAAAAATTGGCGTGGGGGTCCCCCCAAAATCCATACCAGACCCTTATCCCAGCATGCAGCCCAGCCGGTCAGGAATGGGGGTGGGGACGAGCGAGCACCCCCCCTCCTGGACCATACCAGGCCGCATGCCCTCAACATGGGGGGGTGGGTGCTTTGGGGCATGGGGGCGCCCTGCGGGCCCCCTCCCCAAAGCACCTTGTCCCCATGTTGATGAGGACAAGGGCCTCTTCCCGACAACCCTGGCCGTTGGTTGTCGGGGTCTGCGGGCGGGGGCTTATCGGAATCCCGGAGCCCCCTTTAATAAGGGGGCCCCCAGATCCCGGCCCCCCACCCTATGTGAACGAGTATGGGGTACATGGTACCCCTACCCATTCACCTAGGGAAAAAAGTGTCAATAAAAAACACAGTACACAGGTTTTAAAGTAATTTATTAGGCAGCTCCGGGGTCCTCTTCCGACTTCAGGGGTCTTCTTCCGACTTCGGGGGTCCTCTTCCGACTTCGGGGGTCTCTCCGGCGTCTTCTCCCGGTGTCCGCATCTTCTGCCGGCTCCACCGCTATCTTCTGCCGCTCTTTTGCCAGCGGTGGCCCGGACTTCTTGATCGTCTTCTTCCCTCTTCTCTTCCAGAGATGTTGACACGACGCTCTCTCCAGCTGCAATGGTCTCTGAACGCTCCGCAATGGACTTATATAGGCGGTGACCCCGCCCCTTTATGCCGCCACAGTCCCTGGGCATGCTGGGACTGTGACGTTTTAGGAGGCGTGGTCACCAGGTGATGACCACGCCCCCTTATGATGGCACAGTCCCAGCATGCCCCGGGACAGTGACCTCATAAGGGGGTGGGGTCACCGCCTATATAAGTCCATTGCAGAGCGTTCATTGAGACCATTGCAGCTGGAGAGAGCGTTGTGTCAACATCTCTGGAAGAGAAGAAGAAGGCAGAAGTCTGGGCCACTGCTAGCAATTGAGCTGCAGAAGATAGCGGAGGAGCCGGCAGAAGATCAGGACACCGGGAGGAGACGCTGGAGAGACCCCTGAAGTCGGAAGAGGACCCCCGAAGTCGGAAGAAGACCCCCGAAGTCGGAAGAGGACCCCCGAAGTCGGAAGAAGACCCCGGAGCTGCCTAATAAATTACTTTAAAAACCTGTGTTTTTTATTGACACTTTTTTCCCTAGGTGAATGGGTAGGGGTACCATGTACCCCATACTTGTTCACATAGGGTGGGGGGCCGGGATCTGGGGCCCCCTTATTAAAGGGGGCTCCGGGATTCCGATAAGCCCCCCGCCCGCAGACCCCGACAACCAACGGCCAGGGTTGTCAGGAAGAGGTCCTTGTCCTCATCAACATGGCCCCAAAGCACCCACCCCCCATGTTGAGGGCATGCGGCCTGGCACGGTCCAGGAGGGGGGGGGGGCGCTCGCTCGTCCCCACCCCCATTCCTGACCGGCCGGGCTGCGTGCTCGGATAAGGGTCTGGTATGGATTTTGGGGGAGACCCCACGCCGATTTTTCGGCGTAGGGGGTTCCCCTTTCATCCATACCAGACCTAAGGGCCTGGTATGCGCCTGGGGGGGAACCCACGCCGTTTTTTTCATTTAAAACTTGGCGCTGCGTTCCCCCTCAGGATTCATACCAGACAGCTGTCAGCACTGCCTGTCGCTCATCGCGAAAGGAAAAAAAGTTTTCCTTTCCCGATCAGCGAGCCAGGCTTGTGCTTACAAAGTTGTACTGAAATCGTGTCTATGTTATTCAGGCACGATTTGCATGCTACTTGAGGGTTTAACATTGAGGTCTATGGAGTACAACTCGCATGGAAGTTGGACCAAAGTATTGCAGGGACTACTTTCAAGTCGGTACGACTTAAAGTCGTGGCAATATGAATGGTAGTCATTGAAAATCATGGAGAATGACTTGTCATACGATTTTGCAGTACAAAATCGTGGGACAAGTCGTATAAGTGTGAAAGGGGCCTTAGACAAATATATATTTGCTGCCAGCTAGGTATTATTTTTTTTTTAAATAAGGGAATGGGTATTAGATAATGTTGTAATGTAATGCTTTTTGAAGCATTCTCATACTAATGTGTAACCTTAGTAACGGTGTACCATAACCCTAGGTTCACACTTCCGTGTTTTGTGAGGGCCGCATTTACGTGGGTACTCCAGCCCATTCAAATGAATGGGTTGCTGTGCCTGCATTTTCGCAAAAAAAAGGTGCCTGCACCTTTTAAAAAATGCGACCGCAGGCAGATTGCATGGTCTTTTTGACCAACCTTTGATTGTAGGAAAGAAAATTGTATATTGCATGGCTTGTTTTAGGAATAGATCTAAATAGTAAAAAATTGAAGTAAACAGATTATTCAAATTTAAAGCATAGCAGTATATTGTTCTGCAGAAAACCTGTCTTTCTGCCTCTAGTGTCTCACTTAAAGTCTACAATATATATGATATATATTTATATGTAATATTTTGTAGTCAAGGCTAAACTACTAGCAGATATAAGGACACCAATTAAAGTCTAATGCCCCGTACACACGATCGGACTTTCCGACAACAAAACCGTGGATTTTTGTTTGAAGAATGTTGGCTCCAACTTGTCCTGCATACACACGGTCACACAAATGTTGGCCAACAATTACGAACATAGTGACGTACAAGACGTACGTGATGTCTCCATTACAAACGCTAGTTTTATCATCGGCTTGTACTTGATTCCGAGCATGCGTGGACTTTTGTCCGACGGACTTGTGTACACACAATCGGAAAGTCCGACAACAAACATTTGTTGGCGGAAAATTTGAGAACCTGCTAGACAACATTTGTTGGCGGAAGGTCCGACAACAAATGTTCGATGGAGCATACACACGGTCGGACTTTCCGCCAACAAGCTCACATCCAACATTTGTTGACGGAAAATCCGATCGTGTGTACGGGGCATTAATCACACATGCCTCGAGTTCGCACTCCGGACAAGCACTGTTTCCCCCTACACTTTGAAAAACTGCCTGTATGCGGCACCTGGTGGTTTAACCCACATAAACAAATGGCCCATTTACAGTCTATGTGCCTTAGTGCCCATGTGAATTAAACCTTTTTGCAGCTACAGTATATATTCATTAAATAATGTTTGCCTGCTGCTTGTGATTATTAGACAGGAACAAGCAGACAAACAAACAATTCTTACGATGATGTTTTTCTTTTAATTCTTTATTGGGGGGGGTGGGTAGAATGATGTGATGGGGTAGTCAAGTTTTTCTCTAGCAGAACAAGCATTTGTGGAGCAAGTACTCTTTTGTCACATCTAATAAAAGATTCCTATGTATGGGTATCTGTAGGCCCATATCCCTAACATTATAATAATAATAATAACAATAATAATATTATAGTATAGCACCTTTAAATGTACCTTCCCAAAGCACTTTACAAAAGAAACTAAAAACAAGTGATACAATGAAAGTAACAAAAATAGAACAGTTAAATGAAAGCTTGTCTAAATAAGAAAGTTTTCAGTTTTGATTTTTAAAAGTTTAAAGAAGAACTCCATTTTCCCACTCACTTTACGTTCGTTTGGGACTCTGAAAATGTCCTCATCAACATAGGGATAAGATGCCCCCGGCCCAAAACAGCCCAGCCATGTTGAGGGCATGTGGCCTGGTATGGTTCAGGAGGGGGGCACCCTCTCCCCCTGTTTCCTGGCCTGTCAGGCTGCATGCTTGAGTTGGGTATGGATTTTGGGGGGGACCCCACGCCATTTTTTAAAAACATTTTGGTGTGGGGGTTCCCTTCAAAATCCATGCCAGACCTAGGAGTCTGGTATAGATTGAGGGGAGGGGGGCAGGCCTTTTTTTTCTGGCATGGGGATCTCCTTAAATTCTGTACCAGACCAGAAAGGGCCTGGTATGGATTGGGGGGGGGGGGGCACACTGTTTTTAAAAAAAAGAAATTTCCAGTGTTTTTTCAGTGGTAAATGTGCATCTAGTGTGCATGGAGCCTTAAAGGGGTTGTAAACCTTCATGGCTTTTCACCTTAATGTATTCTATGCATTAAAGTGAAAAACCTTTTGTGCCCCCCCCCCTTTTCTTACCTGAACCCAATTGTTCCAGTGACGGGGAAGAGCACAGCAGCTCCAGCCGCTGTCTCGGGTCCCCATAAGATAGACTGATAGCATCGGGAGCCATTAGCTCCCGCTGCTGTCAATCAAATCCAATGACACTGGAGCCGGGGGGCAGGGCCGAGTCCTGCTGTCTGTGTCAATGCACGCAGCAGTAGGACTCGGGTGCGCACCCACACGAGTGCCCCCATGGAAAGCGGCTCTCGTGGGGGCATTAGAGAAGAGGAGGAGCCAGGAGCACCACGGGGGGGCTCCAGAAAAGGTGGATCGAGGCCACTCTGTGCAAAAGGAGGTAAGTATAACATGTTTGTTATTTTAAAAAAAACAAAAAACAAAGATTTACAATCACTTTAAGCCTGGTACACACCACTAGTTTTTTTTTCAATCAACCCAGCTGGTTGAGCAAAAAAAACTGACAGCTCCGGTCGGAGCCACTGTACCAATGATCCCTTGATAGTACAGTGATCTCCCCTGTTGTTCTTTTGTGTTCAACCAGGGGAATGCCCCCCCCACCTTCCAGAACATTCATGTGCTGAGAGTGCTGTTCGGGAGTTGGTCGACAGCTGGTTTTCCAGCATGCTACAGAAGTATGCCAAACTGCTGACTTCTGTCATACCAGCTTCCTTACACTCGGGCCGAATGTCAGTCCTTTTTTTTTTAAACCGGCCAATGTCGCCCAGCATTCGGCCCATGTACATATGTAAGCCTATTGTTTAATAATGCTACACAAAGAAAATGTTGATTAATCTCCTGTCTATAAATCTTCCAAATATGGTCTGTCTGATCAAAGAAAGCTGACTCCCTGAATTCTCAAGTTAAAGTGTATCTGAATCCAAATACAAAAATGTATTGTATTGCAGATTACCAATTCCCTATAAATGCATTCCTCTTAATTTTTTTTAGTCTTTATTTTTTCATTTATTATATTTACCTTTATTTTCACCTGGTGATCCTGCCAGTTACACACTTCCTGTCTTACGGTGTCTCCACTATGGATGGAGGAGCAAAAGAGACAGCTTGGGACAGGAGCATTGTCAAGCAGGGAATTTTGATGTGTGTTTATTCCTCACTGTTGAACATTTTCTGTTCGTTAGACCAGCTTCTGCCGAACAGTCCTGCTGGGAAAACAGCATTCTATCAGCGCATGCAGCCAATAGCTGCAGTGCTGATCTGTGTACTCTGACACGGGAGGTCCTACTGTCAGAATACAATAGCGTGGAGGGGGAGCACATAGCTTAGTTGAATGAAAAAAACCTCTCTGTGTATACCCAGGGTAGAGAGGGTAGTGCTAGGCTTGAAGATTTAAATGAATTTGACTAATTAATTGAAGCCAAACTCTAGCTAACACTTTATAAGCAGTTACATCAACAGTTTGTTTTCCTGTTGGGATAAAGGTTTGATACAAATGAATAATTCTGACACACCTGTGAGTGTTAAATGTTTTATCTCAATACTCTAAGGCTCCTTTCACACTAGGCTGGTGGGTCCGTCAGTGGTAAACCGACAATTTCGCGGCGCTATTCGGCTGCTAGCGGGGCGCTTTTACCCTCTGCTAGCGGCCGAGAAAGGGTTAAAAACCAGCCGCGAAAGGGTTAAAACCAGCAGCGCTATGCGGGCGCTATAACCACGCTGCTCCATTGATTTCAATGGGCAGAAGCGGTTTAGGAGCGGTGTATACATTGAAATCAATGGGGCAGCGCGGTTATACCGCCGGCATAGCGTTGCTGCAACATCACTTTGCGGTGGTTTTAACCCTTTTCCGGCTGGTTTTTAACCTTTTCTCGTCCGCTAGCGGGGGGTAAAAGCACCCCCGCTAGCGGCCGAAGAGCAACGCGAAAATTGACAGTAACTGACGCCGACGAACCCACCGCCCCAGTGTGAAAGGGGCCTAACTGCCACTTTTGTTGGATTATTATTATTATACGAGATTTATATAGCGCCAACAGTTTACGCAGCGCTTTACAATGTATAAGGGGGACAACACAATTACAGTACAGTTCAATACAAAAGGTACAGGAGGGCCCTGCTCGTAGATTTTCATTCTAAAGGGAGGGGGTGGTGGTACAAAAGGTAATAGCTGCAAAGAATGATTTGATGGTGGTGGCTCGGGGACAGTTATTAGGTGGGTGTGGGATAGGCTTCCCTGAATAAATGAGTTTTCACGGATCTCCTAAAGGTGGACAGATTAGGGGCTGATGGGACATACTGGGGCAGGGAATTCCAGAGGATGGGAGAGGCTCTGGAGAACTCCTGAAGGCGAGCATGGGAGGAGGTAACAAGGGAGCTAGAGAGCAGGAGGTCCTGGGAGGAGCGGAGGGGGCGATTTGGGCGATATCTGCAGATGAGGTTGGTGATGTAGATGGGGGCAATGTTGTGAATGGCCTTGTATGTTATGGTTAGCATTTTGAATTTTACACGGTGGGGTAGGGGAAGCCAGTGAAGGCATTGGCAGAGAGGAGCAGCAGTCATGGATCGATTAGTGAGGTGTATTAGTCTAGCAGCAGCATTCATAATAGACTGAAGGGGGGATAGCCTGTTTAAGGGTAGGCCATTAAGGAGAGAGTTGCAGTAGTCGAGGTGGGAAATAAACAAGGAGTGAATAAGTTGCTTTGTGGTGTCATTAGTCAGGAAGGGTCGAATTCTGGGGATGTTGCGGAGGTTAAGGCGGCAGGATTTAGCCAGTGATTGGATATGGGGGCTGAAGGAGAGGTCAGAGTCAAGGATTACACCCAGGACCCTGGCATGTGTGGAGGGACCAATGGTTGTGTTGTTGATATTAATGGTGAAGTCACAGGAGGGGGACCGTGAAGGAGGAAATATAACAAGCTCAGTTTTAGAAAGATTAAGTTTGAGGAAGTGGTGTGACATCCATACCGATATGTCATTCAGCAAGTTTGAGACCTGTGAGGAGATAGTGGGGGTGAGTTGAGGAGTGGAGAGATAGATCTGTGTGTCATCGGCATAGAGGTGGTATTGGAAGCCATGGGAGGTTATCAACTGGCCCAGGGAAGAGGCATAGAGTGAGAAAAGGAGAGACCCAAGGACGGAGCCTTGGGGTACCCCAACAGAAAGAGGAAGGGGAGCGGAGGAGATGGAGTTGTGACACTGAAAGTGCGCTGAGATAGGTAGGAGGAGAACCAGGATAATGCAGAATCACGGAGGCCAAGGGAGTGTAATTTGCTGAGTAGCAGCAGGTGGTCAACTGTGTCAAAGGCAGCAGAGAGGTCTAAAAGTATGAGTATGGAGTAGTGGCCATTGGTTTTGGCAGTTATTAGGTCATTGGTGAGTTTTAGTAGGGCAGTTTCAGTAGAATGTTGTAGGCGGAAGCCAGACTGGATGGCTTAGTCTGTTAGTAGTTGTTTAATAACAGACTTCCTGGCAGGATCACCTGGTGAAAATAAAGGGGAAATGCCTATAAAAAGGAAAACTAATGCCCTTACATCTAAGAATTGGTAAACTGCCATAAAAATATATTTTTTTGGGGGGGAGAGGGAGTTTAATAGGGTTTTAAAATTTAAATGATATATCCACAATGCTAGAAACAAAGTGACTGACTGTCTGGGCTTTATCTCACTAAGCAACTCTATGGAACAACATTTTTTATTTGTGGCAGAAAAGAGGCCCCTTTTTTCTCAAAATAATTATGTTACTTTGTAATGTTGACATATGCCTTGCTGAATTACAAGAAGTGAACTTTTTAATGATAGGTCCACTTTAGTTGTTTTTATCGTCTGCATTTAACATACAGTTAAGGCAATCTAATTTCTGAATCAAACACAAAAAAGATGCTTTTATTTCCCTTGCTCTGGAAGTCAAAGTGTTTGTAACTCAAATTGCCTTTCCCTTCTATGTGAAGATATTTTTACTGTCCTTACAACTAACATCAGAAAAGGAGGTGAGCATTTCTGAAAACAAATTCAGACTACCGTACCTGTTGGCTTGGTTCTTTTAAGAAACTTTTTTCTAGTAGCCCTTAACACCACCCCCCACTGAGATCAAGCAAGCACCAGCCTTACTGGAAATAGGCCAGCACATTGTTGATAGACTTAACGTGCTAAGAAAAAACAATGTGCATTTGATCTCGGCTTCTCTTAAATCATTTTGCTGAACCAAATTGCTCTTGATGTTTACACCTTACACTCTGTGCTCTATCAGATGGCTCATAATGAGATGGCAGAACCACAGGGGGTAGCAATGAAATTCACATTGGAACTGGATCTAATTTATGTACAACAATTAGTGCCTGTGAAACTATGTGTGGACCAAACAACACAAAAGTTATATATTTTATCCCTGCCTCTATTTAGTGGTGGTACAAAAATGCTATTTTTGGACAATTGCATTAAACATTATCCTAATTATTAATTGTGCATAGGTAAGCTTCTAAAAAGAGTATCATTGTAATTTAATAACCGTATACTACTCCCAACAGACATATATAAAGTTCTAAATGCGTATTACACATCCAAATAATGTCCCTAGGGGTGCCCAAATTGATTTACACAATTGGTGGTTTGCTTCATAACAATGTTAGTGGATAAGGTACCAACTTTAAGGCACATGTGTCAGTGTTGTTACATTTGTGGCTCACTCCATAATGCCTAGGATCCCCCTTGATCAAATATATAGTTTTCCCACCTTGTACAGTGGCCATTTAGCAGCAGAAGGGGCTGATGAAGCTGCTAGTCCTCTATGTGTTCCTTTTGGATATCATTACTGATGCCGTTGGCCATAACAATTTTACTGTTCTTGGTCCATTGTAAGCCTCCAGCACCAAGGTTCATAGCCTCTCCCAGCATCCTCACTACCACCACATAATGCTGCTATGTTAGGCCAGTCATAGACAAATCGAAATTTGGTCAGTTCAGCAGGAACCGGCCATATTTCTTGTTCAAAATTCAATATTTCAAAGTAAAAAAAGCAATACACGTGACAAGGTCAGATCAGAAAAAAACAGATAACAAGTTATTATCATCGAACATTTAACATATGCAAGGGGGTGGAAGCTAGGTCCATCCAAAGAGAGGGATAATGGGGGAAAAAGGCTACTTGTTGGTAGGATGGTAGTGGAGAGAAGAGGGAAGGGGGCAGAGGTGGAGGGAAGGACAGAGGGGAGAGGGGACCCTAGAGAGGACCATGGCCTGTATAATTTATAGATCAAGGTAGAAAGAGTGAGTCATCAAAGTCAGGGGGGAGGTAGGGGTGATTCAGGGCCTCGGAACCGGTCATATTTCAATCCGTCTATGGGCAGGCCAGTTCTTTTGAAGCTGACCCATTAATTAACTTCAGTAAAACCAACCTGTTGGATTTTTTTAGTGCAATTACTGCTAGCAGAAACCTCCTGCTGGGAATCGTCTGGGAAACCTCCTGCTGTCAGAATACAATAGCACAGCGGGAGGGATTCCCCCATCAACACTGACGGCATTGATGGGGAAATTGAGCAATTTTCTTTCCTTCAACCCATGGTTGAAGGAAAGAAAACTATATAATGTACGAGCCACCATCACCAGACTGCAACATTCAGTTAATAAAAAAAGTGTATGTACAATTCCTGCCAACCTGTGTACCAGATGTCTTTTCTTTTGTTTTTGTGATACATTTACTATTGTAATACTGGTCATACATACATAGATTTTCTTGTTTAGCGTGCAGGCGAATGGATATATCTCTCACTGTAGCGATTGTATTCCGACAGCCGGCGGTTGTCAGAATACCCAGAATACTCATCAGAATACCAAACCTTCTGATTAGATGACAACAAATTTCCACCTGGCTCCTTCGATTTTTCAGTCAAAGAATGTTGGGCAGGAAGGGTGCTGTCAAGTCCATCCACAAAGCAGTATAGAAACCAGCCAAAGTTCAATCAGCGTATGACCAGCATTACTCACTGCTGCTGGTGTACCCTGCGGGACAAAAATGAAAACCACTTTAAAGCTTCAAAGTACTATTTCGTTACAATTTCCAATACATTTTTGACTAAAGGAACAAAAATGCATACACCCACAAATAAAAACCCTTAAAACATCTAATTACCAATTTTAACATATTTAGAGATTAGAGGGGGCAAAGTCTCACTGTGGTGGAGCAAGGTTCAGGTAAAAAACTCACAAATCACCAATGAAAATGTTTTTATTTGCTCATCATTATCGGTCTCATTAGTACTTAGGACCTTAAAATGTGTACCCTTTGACTAACCATAGCTATAGATGATTGAAGAATCACGTGTGGTTTTCTGCCCATTTCTGATGTCCTAGCCCTAATGAGTGCCTCAGTCAGTTGGAGGCACTTATTATCGCACAGGGAGATTTTTGCAAATTATGTTGAGCAAAGCCCAATCCTTTCTTCTGCTTTAGATCCTTTCCTGTGTTGCTGTCACCATCAGATGAGGTTCACAGCATGTCTAGACATTTATTCAACTTATTCAAAGTTGATAAAGAAGATATCTGCTTGTTTATGGGCGCCCTAATTCTGGCAATGCACATATAAAATAGATTGTCCAGTGAAATTATTGTTTTTGATAGTCAGATCTAGTTTAAAATGTATAATTCCTTTATTACTATCATTCTGATTATTTTGGTTTAATTCCATTTTGTTTATTGAGTCACAGATGAAAAAGATCAGATCGTGTTTGAATTTTGAAATTTGAATCTTTTTCAAAACACCCATGTGATGTATGGAGGGATTGATTCAGTGAAACAATTATTAGTGTTTTTGTTTGAGATTGAAAGTGATTAGACTGTCTCAGGCAAATTTACTGTTTTTGTTTCATCAAACAATTTTTTGAGACAACCGATCAATTAAAGCGACCTGTTCAAAAGGGTCGATTATATGAAATATCAATGCGTATAAAGCCAGCATAAGTCTCTGTACACAAAGGCACAGATGAGGCTCCCCTAATCACTAAAAGCTCAAGACACACAGGTGCATGGCAAAGCATCAGCTTTGTGTCATGCTGTGCCACGTCAAAATGATTGCTTTCAACTATGCAGTCTAATTCATTTGAATGACTCCCCCAGGTAAACGTTACACCAGGGAAGAGTGCTGCAATAGGGAAAACCAAGCCAACAACTACAGTAGCTGGACATGCTTTTGTTTCATCCCTCTTTGTATACAAACCCTAAGGTAGAGATTAGAGTTTGATCCATGCCTCTTTATGTACAAAGCCAGTGACAAAATCATTTCAATGAGAAATATCCCTGATAAGCAATTTGCCAATTTATGATTAGCAAGTGGCTTCTATAATGTAGGGCAGGACACAGTACAGGTGGTCCCTGGGTTATAAACAAGATAGGGTCTGTAGGTTTGTTCTTAAGTTTAATTTAAGTAAGTCAGAACAGGTACATTTTTTAAGTGTAATTCCAACCAAAAAAATAATTTTTATGTTTTTTGGATAGCATAGGGAAGGGTTAACACCCCTGTAACATTTGTTTTGCTGTCTATGTCCCTGTTCAGAAGATTTTACTTCACTTTCTGTCCCTATGATAATGGGATTTGAAGCATTTTGGGTTGTTGTGGAAACAAGGATCGGTGATAAAGCTTCAGTAGAGACACCTTTTTCCCATAATAACTCTTAAAGTAGTGAATTTCCCTTCCTAGGGGTAGATTTCCTCTCACTTCCTGTTGTCTCCCTCCATTTGTACGTATGAGTCGTATGTAATGTACGTCATCACGTACGAATCTGTCGGACTTTGTGTAGGCACGTCGAAAGTCCGTCGGAAAGACCGTCGGACCTTTGATGCCGAAAAGTCCGCCCGTGTGTACACAGCATAAGTCAGACGTTTCTAACTCGGGGACTGCCTGTATTTCACAGAAAGCAATGTTAGCATGGACCTTGTTAGGAAAAGATATGTTTCCAGTCCACACTGGAGCGATGTTTGGTGGTACAGGCATGTACTCTGAAATGTTTAGCTCTATTTCACATTAGAACAAAGTATGTAAAACCCAAATTTAGCTCTTTCACATCAGAACACAGTACAGGAAACCCAATTTAGCTCTTTCACATCAGAACAAAGTATGTAAAACCCAAATTTAGCTCTTTCACATCAGAACACAGTACAGGGAACCCAATTTAGCTCTTTCACATCAGAACAAAGTATGTAAAACCCAAATTTAGCTCTTTCACATCAGAACACAGTACAGGGAACCCAAATTTAGCTCTTTCACATCAGAACGCAGTATGAGAAACCCGAATTTAGCTCTTTCACATCAGAACAAAGTACGGGGAACCCGAATTTAGCTCTTTCACATCAAAACACAGTACGGGAAACCCGAATTCTGTATGCGTTTCCTGCACTGCATTCAAAACGCACTGGGTGTGCCATCTGCTGCGGGTGTCAGTATATTCCTAATGACATCACAGATCTTCAACACAGTGTGATTGCTTGCACTGGGTAGCATGGTGCCACAGTACCATGCAATTTGGTGCAGTACATTTTTAAAAAGTAGTGCATGCACTACTTTTGGTACGATTTAGTGCAATTTCAGGCTGAAAATCACAACACACTGAGTCGCACAGGAACACGGACTGCATTCCTATGTGATTCGGGTGTGAACAAGCCCTTAAAGCTTAACTTTGCACTCTTTTTAACATTAACTATTTCTAACTATTCTTACTATATAACTTTTATTTATGCTGTTGCCTTAGTAAATATATTTTATTTACTTGTTTTACACATTTCTTCAGTTACTTCCTGGTTTCTGGCCTAGACCAAATTGATGTCGTAAGGGCTAACACGCTCTCTGTCTTCATGCCTGAGCTAAGGGCAGATGGATTCCAGGAAGTAAATGCTACATGAATCATCTGCCCTTACTTAAGATGGCTGCAGCTAGAAATGCTAAGAGGTGATTTCTCAACTAAATAAAGCATTGAGATATTAATGAATGGGTGAGTTTGCTTTGAATATTAACCACTTCAGCTCCAGAAGGATTTGCCCCCTTAACGACCAGGCCATTTTTTGCGATACGGCACTGCGCCGCTTTAACTGACAATTGCGCGTGTGATGCTGTACCCAAACAAAATTGCCGTCCTTTTTTACCCACAAATAGATCTTTCTTTTGGTGGTATTTGATCACCTCTGCGGTTTTTATTTTTTGCGCAATAAACACAAAAGTCCAACAATTTAAAAAAATAACATTTTTTTTTATTTTACTTTCTGCTATACTACATATCCAAAAAAAATATATAAAAAAAACAAATGTATTCATCAGTTTAGGCCGATATATATTCTTCTACATATTTTTAGTAACAAACATGGCAACAGGCGTATATTGATTGGTTTGCGCAAAAGTTATCGCATCTACAATCTACGGGATAGATTTAGGGACTTTTATTTTTTTTAATTGTTTTTACTGGTAATGGCGACGATCTGCGACTTTTAGCAGGACTGCGACATTGCGGCGGACAAATCTGACCCCAAATTACACTTTTTGGAGACCAGTGACATTATTACATTGATTAGTGCATTTTTATAGCAATTGGCAGAGAAGGGGTTAACACTAGGGGGGGATCAAGGGGTTAAGTGTGTTCCCTGGGTGTGTTCTAACTGTAGGGGGGATGGGCTACCAGGGACATGACAGAGATCACGGCTCCCGATCACTGGGAACAGAAGACCTCTGTCATGTTATCTGGCAGAATGAGGAATCGCCTTGTTTACATAGGCAGTTCCCCGTTCTGCCTCTCCTCACCGCGATCTCAGGTCGTCGGCGAACATCGAGTCTGCGCTATCCACCCTGCATGGACCGACATACAGGTACGTCGATTCGCGCAGGAGAGCCGACCTGCCGCAGTATATCTGCGTGAGCTGATCGGCTAGTGGTTAAAGTGGTTCTAAAGGCAGAAGGTTTTTTTATCCTAATGCTATGCTAATGCTCCATTTTTTGCATTAAGATAAAAAAATAAATAAATAAATAAATAAAAAACGTCTGTGTGCAGCAACCCCCTCTCAGCCCCTCTAATACTTACCTGATCCCCCATCTTGATCCAGCGATGTTGCATGAGAGACTCGGCTGTCTGGGACTCTCCCTCCTGATTGGCTGGGACACAGCAGCGGGGGCCCGAAGCTCAAAGTCAGTGAGTCAATGAGGAGAGAGAGGGGCAGGGCCTAGCCGCGGCTCCATGTCTGAATGAACACACAGAGCAGCGGCTCGGCTCCAATGTCCCCCATAGCAAGCTGTTTGCTGTGGGGGCACTTGGCAGGAGGGAGGGGCCAGGAGCACCTGCGAGGGACCTGAGAAGAGGAGGATCTGAGCTGCTCTGTGCAAAACCACTGCACAGGGCAGGTAAGTATAACATGTTTGTTATTTTTAAACAAAAAATGAGACTTTAGTATCACTTTAAAAATGAATTAAACAGCATTTTCAGTTTTAATATTTATAGCATGCAAATGGTATTAAAACCTATCACAAAGTCTTCTGACCTACATATTTTTACATTACCCATCATACACATTAATACAAAAAATGGCGTATTTGGTATTACAGTTCACTAATTGTTTTTTAGAATTGCATATGTTTGCACAACATGAGCATCTTGAAAAGCCACATCTATGCATATGTCATCAACCAGTTACAGTTACACGCGAGGTAGACACTCAGGTGGTCGAATGTGACGTTCATCCTAAATTTGGAGTGTGACATGAATTTCTTTTCTATGTAGTTTCACATATGTCATGAGCAAATATGAGTACCCCCATGTAGATAAATAATTACAAATTATTCATGGAAATAAACCTTAAACCATCAACACTTATTGATGTTAGACACATCAATCTGAACTCTGTGAAGCATTGAAAAGAGTATTCATCTCCTTTAAAGAGGCCCAGTATACACAATTTGTAGAAAGTGTTTTCAACAGAACAATTAGAAGGAATCACTGGAATGCTTGCCATGGAAAAGTGTATAATGATAGGTTGAAATGCTAAGCGATCATGGATCTTAAGAGTCATGCAAAATAGACTTCAGCAAATACTATTACTTCATGTGTCCAAATATAATGATTGATTTCTTAAGCGGGATCAAATGAGTTTGCTTTCGGTATTAATAGTCAAGGTTCAGGTAACGGTGATACCTGTAAACATTGACTTGGTGACTGGGTGTGAAATAAGCTCAGCTTTGTTAGACGGTACGTGTTCAGTGCAGGAATATAGAGTATTTGATCAGCTGCAAGGAAATACTTCACCTTTAAAGTAAGAAAGATAGATAGTTTAAGGGTCATTATGCTATTTTCTTTCTCTTGTTGAAACCTCTGGAAAACCTGTCAAGAAATCACATCCCCGTGTAACGCCGGTAAAGGGTTCACTGAAAACAAGCATTTTAATGTGTCATAAACATATTTTCAGCAAACACAGCAATGTGTCAAAAATGAGACTCTCAAAAATTTGCTCAGGGGCTTCTGTGAGATCTTACATAATTTTCACTTGAATATTCTGGATGTCGTTTTCCGGAATTTATTTTTGAAGACTAAACAGTGTGAAAGTGACAAACTTCAGATAAAACTTAAAATCTTCTTCAGTGCAAAGTTCTAGTAGTTTACTTGTTTTGGATTCCCTCTTGCAGCACCTACTGAATAGGGATGGGCCGAACAGACCCCTGTTCGCACCAGAACTTCCAAACACCGCGAAAGTTCGGACCCGAATAACGAACCCCATTAATGTCAATGGGACCCGAACGTCAAATCAAAAGTGCCCATTTTGAAGGCTTATATGCAAGTAATTGGACATACAATAGTTATAGGGGTACAGGTCTTGCCCTGGGAGACATTTATCAATAAAAGAAAAGTTTGTAAAAAACATAATTTTTAAATGAGCAGTGATTTTTTCGGATTTTAAAGTGAAAGCATAAAAATAAAAAAATCCTTCCAATATAGTGCCTGGGGGGTACCCTTAGTCTACCTGTAAAGTGGCAGATCTGTACCATGTCTAGAATCTGCTGCAGCAATAATGGCATTTATTTTGCTCAGCAGCAGCTGGGGAGCCAATCTGAATGATGAGGCCACAATGTAGTGCACTGGGAACAAGATTGGAGATTTTTTGGATACATTCTGGTGTCACTTTGACTTTGAATAGAAGTAACGGGTGCGTAAAAATTGGTCTTTGGGTGTTGGTGGCGCCTTCCCACCGTAACCCTATAGAGGTAATCTTGATGAAAGCAAGAATTGGCCTTGTTATAAAAAATTGCAATGATATGCACCTGTCAAACAGGTGCAGAAAAATTGGTCTTTGGGTGTCAGTGGTGCCTTCCCACCGTAACCCTATAGAGGTACTCTTTATGAAAGCAAGAATTGGCCTTGCTGTAAAGCATTGCAATGATTTGCACCTTGGTGTTAATTTTGCCCATGAATCCTATACCAAAAACATTCTTCCCGATGAGATGATTGAACGCCCTCAAAGCTAGGCAGCCTCGAAGTCCTGCAGAGATTCCACATCCCAAAAAGACTTAATCAGTGACATTGGCATCAGGGGCTTCATAGCTGGTAATCCAGGACTGATTCATTTTTATAAAAGTCAAACGGTCCACGGAGTCTGTGGATAGACACATTCTATGATCAGTAACAAAACCTCCTGCATCATCTTGGGTCCTTTCGCAGGCTTTGAAGCATGAGGTTGCCCATGCGCCTCAAATTTGCCGAGGCTTGAGAAGCCTCGGGATCACTCAGGATGACAGAATCTGGAACTTCCTCCTCCCAGCCACATACTACTCCCAAGGGTCCTGGGATTAGAAAGCCATCGCTTACAGACGCATGTCTTCCTCTTCTTCAAAGCCTATGAAAGTGCCAGAATCCTCCGCCTCATCCTCCTCCCCTCTCTCCTCCTGTGTGTTCTGTGACATAGGAATGATGGTGTCTGGATAAAGTGGGCTTGAGAGGAAAAGAAGTCCTCCTCTTCCTCCTGCTGCTCTAACCTCCAGTGTCATAGCGCCACGCAGAGTCTGCTCCAGCAGGAACACAACAGGGATTGTGTCACTGATGCATGCACTGTCACTGCTCACCATCCTTGTGGCCTCCTCAAAAATACAGTGCATGCATCCATCATGATCCATTGGCGTGAGGAAGAAAACCCAAGGTGGCCTGAGCCCGTTGTCGTGCCGTACTGGCACAGGTACTCATTGACGGCCCTCTGCTGCATGCCAAAGTCGAGTTCCACCTGGTGGGCATGTTACAAATCAGGCGGTTTACGGGCAGGTGGAATTCCCGCTGAATTTCAGCCAACCAAGCACTGGCTGTGTATGACCGCCTGAAATGGCTACAGATTCTTCTGGCCTGTTTTAGTACATCTTGCAACCCTGGGTAAGTACTTAGGAAACGCTGCACCACCAAATTAAGGACATGTGCCAGGCATGGCACATGTGTCAAATTTCCTTGTCTAAGGGCTGACAGAAGGTTTGAGCCATTATCGAACACCACCATTCCTGGCTCCAGCTTACATGGTGTGAACCACCTCTGGGCCTATCCCTGCAGAGTTGCAAGAATCTCTGCTCCGGTGTGGTTCCTGTCCCCTAAACACACCAGCTGAAGGACTGCATGGCACCCTTTAGACTGATTCTTGAACGCTTGAACGCTTAGGGGGTACCTGATGTTCATAGGATAATTCTGCAGAGGAGGGCATGGAGGTGGTGGAGGAGGGGGTAGAGCTTACAGGTCTGGCATCATCACCACCAGCTGTATGGGGACATGGGGTCAAAACAAGCTGCAGCACCGAGCCATGTCCTGCATCCTTTCGAGTTGCAAGCAGCGTTACCCAGTGTGCCGTGAACTAAATATATTGTCCCTGCCCATGCTTGCTGGACCATGTGTCAGCAGTAAGGTGGATTTTACAGCTGACTGCCTTGCCCAATGATGCCAGAGCATTCCCTTCCACGTGATGGTAGAGAGATGGAACGGCCTTACGTGAAAAGTAGTAGCGACTGGGAACCTGCCATTGTGGCACAGCACATTGTGCAAATTCACAGAAGGGGCAGAATCCACCAGGCTGAAAGGCAAAAGTTGGAGAGCCAACAAAACGATATGGAGTTAAACTGACAGTAATGCACACAGAAGTAAATGGCGTTAAACTGGCAGTAACGCAATCAAATAGACGTGTTTAACTACACTGACGCTATCTTAACTGTCCCTACTCTAGCTATACACTAATGTCAAGATTACTGACACGGTCTCACTACACTACACTGAAACTATATGAGCTATCCCTGCTCCACACTAATGTATGTATGAATGACATGGTCTCACTACACTACAGTGAAACTATCTGAGCTGTCCCTACTCTAGCTGTACACTATGCAAAGCTGAATGGTGGTCCTCCTCACTACACTCACACTTTCCCTAGACTGACACTAAACTAACATTCTACACTGAGAATTGAAGCAAAATAACACAGTATAGCACAATAACTAACTGATAGCACTGAACAGAGCCCTGTTCTATCTCTCTCCACGCCAAAATCACACCGAAAATGGCTGCCATTGAAAGAATACTTTTACACTGTGGGGCGGGAATGAGCCATGATTGGGTAAAGTCATGATGGCAGTGTCCATTCAGGACTCTGACAGTGCTCTGTGCCCTGATTGGCTGAAGCTTTCACTGCTTAAGCCAATCAGGGCTTGCAATGCACTGTTCAGCATCGCAATGCATTGTGGTCAGTTCGGGGGGGGGGGCGAACAAACGGTCGAACTACCCATTTGTTCGCTGTTCGTCGAACATCCGAACAGCTAAAGTTCGGCCCAAACTTATGCTCGGGCCGAACCGTTCACCCATCCCTACTACTGAACAGCTTTTGGCTTCATGCACACTGTACTCTATTGATGCTTTTTTTTCTCCTACATGACTATGGTAAGACAGATGCAAACCCCTCAGTACCACTACTACTCCCCTTACTTGTAACCCACAAATAGTAAATAAATCAAAGACACCCTTTTTGGAATAAAATTGTCCGTACCAGTCGTTTATTAACAAATAACCATAAAACACATTTGTTTAACAAAAACATAATAATTCCACAGATAAATAGGGAGGAGCTTTCTGTTTGAGTCGAACATGTGTTCGACTCGAACATCGGCTGATCGTCATCGCAGTGCATTGCTGGCTGATGATTGGCCAAGCAAGCACTATGACCCACATGCTTTGGCCAATCACAGTGCCGTCAGCAAAGAGAGCCATAATTGGCCAAAGGCAGGGTGCCTTTGGCCAATTATGGTTCAGGGGTTAAGTCCATGCCCCACACTATATAAGGCCACCTGCACGTTGGCCCTGTGTAGTGTGTTGCTGGCATTAGATTGAGCAGGCAGTCCGTTCCTGGTGTACTGTTTCTAATCTACTTCAGGCAGGCAGGTGATTCAGTTAGCTGCAGTGTATTTAATATATATATACAGTCAGACAGGTATATATATATATATCCACTGTATCCAGTTTAGCTAGATCTCACTGCAGTCCGTTCCTGGTGTACTGTTTCTAATCTACTTCAGGCGGGCAGGTGATTCAGTTAGCTGCAGTGTATTTAATATATATATACAGTCAGACAGGTATATATATATATCCACTGTATCCAGTTTAGCTAGATCTCACTGCAGTCCGTTCCTGGTGTACTGTTTCTAATCTACTTCAGGCGGGCAGGTGATTCAGTTAGCTGCAGTGTATTTTATATATATATATATATATATATATATATATATATATATATATATATATATATATATATATATCCACTGTATCCAGTTTAGCTAGATCTCACTGCAGACTGTTCCTCGTGTACTGTTTCTAATATACTTCAGGCAGGCAGTTGATTCAGTTAGCTGCAGTGTATTTAGTATATATATACTTCCCGGCTTTATATATATATATATAAAATTAAAACGATGGGACCGATGCTTTGATGCAATATTTCTTTACTTGAAATTTCCAAAAGACATAAAAGTGCAAATGTGCAAGCAGATACACTGTGTAGATCTGACTGCAGGCCAGTGATCTTCAGTGCATTAAATATATATACAGTCTCCAACATATATATATCCACTGCATTCCAGTCTAGCCAAGCCTATATCAGACTGCAGGCCATTGCTGGTGTACGTTTTCAAATACACTTTCAGGCAGGCAAGTGATTCAGTGATCTATAGTGCATTAAATATATATACAGTCTCCAACATATATATATCCACTGCATTCCAGTCTAGCCAAGCCTATATCTGACTGCAGGCTATTGCTAGTGTACGTTTTCAAATAAACTTTCAGGCAGGCAGGCAAGTGATTCAGTGATCTGCAGTGCATTAAATATATAGATATATAGTCTCCAACATATATATATCCACTGCATTCCAGTCTAGCCAAGCCTATATCTGAATGCAGGCCATTGCTGGTGTACATTTTCAAATACACTTTCAGGCAGGCAGGCAGGCAGGCAAGTGATTCAGTGATCTGCAGTGCATTAAATATATATATAGTCTCCAACATATATATATCCACTGCATTCCAGTCTAGCCAAGCCTATACCTGACTACAGGCCATTCCTGGTGTACGTTTTCAACAACACTTTCAGGCAGGTGATTCAGTGATCTGCAGTGCATAAAGATATATATACAGTCTCCTACATATATATCCACTGCATTCTAGTCTAGCCAAGCCTATATACCTGACTGCAGGCCATTCCTGGTGTCATCTTTCTAGTAAACTTCAGGTGGTGTTTTGCTAATCCAATTTTACAGCATGTCTGGAAGGTATAAATTGCTAGCACTCCAACTGCTGCCTTTTCAGCTGGTAGACTCTGCCCCCTTTTGAGAATTTTTGGAATGTGTGGTACCTCAGTGGCAGGTTCCCAAACGCCATTTTTTTCTTGGAAGGCCAATCCGGCTCTCAGCAGTAGGGATGAGCCGAACACCCCCCTGTTCGGTTCGCACCAGAACATGCGAACAGGAAAAAAGTTCGTTCGAACACGCGAACACCGTTAAAGTCTATGGGACACGAACATGAATAATCAAAAGTGCTAATTTTAAAGGCTAATATGCAAGTTATTGTCATAAAAAGTGTTTGGGGACCTGGGTCCTGCCCCAGGGGACATGGATCAATGCAAAAAAAAGTTTTAAAAACGGCCGTTTTTTCAGGAGCAGTGATTTTAATAATGCTTAAAGTCAAACAATAAAAGTGTAATATCCCTTTAAATTTCGTACCTGGGGGGTGTCTATAGTATGCCTGTAAAGGGGCGCATGTTTCCTGTGTTTAGAACAGTCTGACAGCAAAATGACATTTTGAAGGAAAAAACTCATTTAAAACTACCCGCGGCTATTGCATTGCCGACAATACACATAGAAGTTCATTGATAAAAACGGCATGGGAATTCCCCAAAGGGGAACCCCGAACCAAAATTTAAAAAAAAAAAATGATGTGGGAGTCCCCCTAAATTTCATACCAGGCCCTTCAGGTCTGGTATGGATATTAAGGGGAACCCCGGTCAAAATTTTAAAAAAAAAGTGACGTGGGGTTCCCCCTAAATTCCATACCAGACCCTTCAGGTCTGGTATGGATTTTAAGGGGAACCCCGTGCCAAAAAAAAAAAAAAGGCGTGGTGACCCCGCCCCCCTCTGACGCACGGGACATGACGGGACTTCCCTGTGGCATTCCCCGTGATGTCACAGGGAAGTCACCGTGCGTCAGAGGGGGGCGGGGTCACCGGGTGGCCCCGCCCCCCGTTATTTAAGAACTGTCAGACGAGGAGCGCCGTCACACAGCGGGAGCCTCCCTCCATGCCAGCATGGGTGCGGAGCGGCCCGAAGAAGAAAATGAAGAAGAGAAGAAAAGAAGAAGAGAAGAAAAGAAGATGAAGAAGAAGAGAAGAGCGGGAGCCTCCCCCCATGCCATGGGTGCGGAGCGGCCCGAGGAGAAGAAGATAGAAGACGCCGCGGAGGAGATGCTGGACGAGAACGCCGGAGGAAGAACCAGAAGAGCCAGAAGAACCAGAAGAACCAGAAGATGAAGGAAGATAGAAGTATTTAAATAAAGGAATTGTCAAAAACTGTCTCTTGTCATTTTTAACATTTTTGACAGTTTTTTAGTGAAATGGTAGGGGTACTTTTGTACCCCCTTACCATTTCACACAGGGGGGGGGCCGGGATCTGGGGGTCCCCTTGTTAAAGGGGGCTTCCAGATTCCGATAAGCCCCCCGCCCGCAGACCCCCACAACCACCGGCCGGGGTTGTGGGGATGAGGCCCTTGTCCTCATCAACATGGGGACAAGGTGTTTTGGGGGGCTACCCCAAAGCACCCTCCCAATGTTGAGGGCATGTGGCCTGGTACGGTTCAGGAGGGGGGGGCCTGCACTCTCGTCCCCCCCTCTTTTCCTGCGGCCTGCCAGGTTGCGTGCTCGGATAAGGGTCTGGTATGGATTTTTGGGGGGACCCCAGGCCGTTTTTTTTTTTTTTTTTTTTGGCGCGGGGTTCCCCTTAAAATCCATACCAGACCTGAAGGGTCTGGTATGGAATTTAGGGGGAACCCCACGTCATTTTTTTTTTTAATTTTGGCCGGGGTTCCCCTTAATATCCATATCAGACCTGAAGGGCCTGGTATGGAATTTAGGGGGACTCCCACGTCATTTTTTTTTTTTAATTTTGGTTCGGGGTTCCCCTTTGGGGAATTCCCATGCCGTTTTTATCAATGAACTTCTATGTGTATTGTCGGCAATGCAATAGCCGCGGGTAGTTTTAAATGAGTTTTTTCCTTCAAAATGTCATTTTGCTGTCAGACTGTTCTAAACACAGGAAACATGCGCCCCTTTACAGGCATACTATAGACACCCCCCAGGTACGAAATTTAAAGGGATATTACACTTTTATTGTTTGACTTTAAGCATTATTAAAATCACTGCTCCTGAAAAAACGGCCGTTTTTAAAACTTTTTTTTGCATTGATCCATGTCCCCTGGGGCAGGACCCAGGTCCCCAAACACTTTTTATGACAATAACTTGCATATTAGCCTTTAAAATTAGCACTTTTGATTTCTCCCATAGACTTTTAAAGGGTGTTCCACGGCATTCGAATTTGCCGCGAACACCCCAAATTGTTCACTGTTCGGCGAACTTGCGAACAGCCAATGTTCGAGTCGAACATGAGTTCGACTCGAACTCGAAGCTCATCCCTACTCAGCAGTAAGATGCATATTACCACTGACGCATGGTCCAGCAGGCATGGACAGGGACGTTACCTTTCTTTCACAGCGCACTGGGTAACCCTGCTGGAAGCTGGGAAGGATGCAGGACAGGGTGCAGTAATGTTGGAGCTTGTTCCGCCGCCACGCCTCCAAAATGCTGGTAGTGGTGATTCTGCCACACCTCTCTACTCCACCCCCTCCTCTTATTCTTACGCTATGGCTTCTTCTTGTGCATATTTGTCCTCTGAACCAGCGGTGCTCCGTAGGCGTTCTAGGGGCTACGCAAGCACTCAGGCAAAAAGATGCCATGCGGTACTTGAGTTGGTCTGCTTCAGGGACAGGAGCCACACTGGGGCAGATTCTGGCAGCTCTGCAGGGGCAGGTTCAAAGGTAGTTGATGCCACGCCAGCTTCATCCAGGAATGGTGGTTTGCGACAATGGCACCAACTTCCTCTACGCCCTCCAACAGGGACACTTGACCCATGTTCCCTGTTTGGCTCACGTCCTTAATTCTTAATTTGGTGGTGCAGCAGTTCTTGTGCAGGTACTCAGGCTTACAGGATCTCCTGAGGCAGGCCAGGAGAGTCTGTGGGCATTTCCGCCAGTCATATAATGCCAGTGCTCGGCTGGCTGACCTTCAAAAGAAATACAACCTGCCCAAGAACCTCTCGCCTTCCTGTTGGACCACATGCAGCATGGAATAATGGACAGGGCACTTGAGGCAGAACAGAGGGAGGAAGAGGAGGACTTCCTTACCTCTCAAGACCCCCTTTATCCAGACAGTATTCCTGGGGAGGAGGGGGAGGATTGTGTCAGCATGGAGGTGGAGCCTGGCACTCAGCATCAGCAGCAGTCTTCAAAGGATCGTTTTCAGTCCCCAGAAACCTATGGACTTGTACATGGCTGGGAGGAGGTGACTGGGGATCATGTGGTCCTTAGAGACCCAGAGGACTCCGGACCGAATGCCTCAGCAAACCTATGCTGCATGGCCTCTCTGACCCTGCAAAGCCTGCGAAAGGACCCTGGAAATCATGGTATCAAGGAGAGGGATCAGTACTGCCTGGCAACCCTTCTTGATCCACGTTACAAGGGTAAGGTTGTGGAACTTATCCAGCCTTTGCAGAGGGAGCAGAGGATGAAACATCTTTGGGAGGCCTTGCAGAAAGGTTTGTGCAATGCGTTTCCAGAGCCTGGGAGGTTGCAATTTCCTGGTCCTCCTGGACAACGTGTTGCTGAGGCTTCGGTCAGTTACAGAAGGAGCAGGGGAGAAGGTGGCCGTCTGACTGATGTGTTCAAACAATTTTTTAGTCCGCAGCCCCAAGGTCTGATCGGTTCCAGCAACCATCTCCAGTGTCTGATTTACATGGTGCAGGAATACTTTGGGGCAAGATCAGACTTGGAGACTTTTCCAACCGTAAATCCACTGGGTTACTGGGTCTTGAGGATGGGTCACTGGCCAGAGCTTGCACAGTATGCAATTGAGCTACTGGCCTGTCCTGCATCCAGCGTTCTATCTGAATACACATTCAGTGCTGCTGGAGGCTTTGTAACCGATCACAGAGTGAGCCTGTCCACAGACTCGGTTGATCGGCTCACCTTCATAAAAATAAATCAGTCTTGAATCACCAGCTACCAAGCACCTGATGCTGATGTAACCGATTTTTTTATGAATGTGAGATCCCTTGAAGACTGCCTATGCTGATGCTGATGCTGAGTGACTATCCTATTCCTCCTCAATGTTCATGTTGATAGCTTCTATTTTTGGTTCTGGGCACCACCACCAGTGCCTAAAGCCCAGTTTTTCTGCCCCTGTTTAACAGGGGCGTGTATTTACAATTTTTGCTGTAATATTTTGCAGCAGGGCTCGTTCCTGCGCTCAACTAGAGTATCTGTGAGGGGTTACAGTGTTGTGGCACCAGCACCAGTGCCTAAAGCCCAATTATTCTTGCCCCTGTTTAACAGGGGCATGTAATTACAATTTTTGCTGTAATATTTTGCAGCAGGGCTTGTTCCTGCGCTCAACTAGAGTATCTGTGAGGGGTTGCAGTGTTGTGGCACCACCACCACTGCTGCCTAAGGCCCAATTTTTCTGCCCCTGTTTAACAGGGGCACGTAATTACAATTTTTGATCTAATATTTCACAGCAGGGCTCATTCCTGCGCTCAACAACAGAATCTGTGGGTGGTTACAGTGTTGTGGCACCACCACCACTGCCTAAGACCCAATTTTTCTGCCCCTTTAACAGGGGCGTGTAAGTACAGTTTTTGATCTAATATTTCACAGCAGGGCCCGTTCCTGCACCCACCAAGAGTAACTGTGAGGGCTTACAGTGTTGTGGCAACACCACCACACCACCACCAAAGGCCCAATTTTTCTGACCCTGTTCAATAGGGGCATGTAATTACAATTCTTGATATAATATTTCACAGCAGGGCCCGTTCCAGCCCCCACCAAGTATAACTGTGAGGGCTTACAGTGTTCTGTTACCACCAACACCTAAGGCCCAAATTTCTGCAGAGTAAATAGGGCAGGCCGTATAGTATCTACAGGCGGACCCCTACTTTCAAACATCTGACTTACAAACGACTCCTACTTACACGGAGGGAGACAACAGGAAGTGAAAGGAAATCTACCCCTAGGAAGGGAAATTGTCTCCTGTAAGAGTTAATGTGGGAAAAAGGTGTCTCCACTGATGCTTTATTATCACCAATCCTTGTTTCCCTAAAAACCCCACATTTTTCAAATCCAATTGTCATTGGGACAGAAAGTGAGGTGAAATCTTCTGAACAGGGGCACAGACAGCAAAACAAATGTTACAGGGGTGATGATAGCCCTTCTCTATGTTATCCAAAAAGCTTAAAAATAGATTTTTTTGGCTGGAGCTACACTTACAAAATGTACCTGTTCCAAATTACAAACAGATTCAACTTAAGAACAAACCTACAGTCCCTGTCTTGTTTGGACCGCCTGTATACTGCTGTTCAGAGTATATAGGTCTTGGGGGCCCCACGCCTTTTCTTTTTTTAATTTGGGTGCGGGGTTCCCCTTACTATCCAATCAAGACCCAGAGGGCCTGCTAATGGGCTGGGGGGTTACCCATGCCGTTTTTCTCAATAATTTTCATCCATATTGCCGGGACCCGACATTACATTACAGCTGCAAGCAGGTTTAAATTACTTTTATTCCTTTAGAAATGTAATTTTGTGCAGGGACTGTTCTAAACAGGGGAACAAGCGCCACTTTACAGGCATACTATAGACACCCCCCAGGTATGATATTTAAAGGAATATTTCACCTTTATTTTTTCACTTTAAACATCATTAAAATCACTGCTCCCAAAAAAAACGTCCGTTTTTAAAACTTTCTTTTGCATTGATACATGTCCCCTGGGGCAGGACCCGGGTCCTCAAACCCTTTTTTAGGACAATAACTTGCATATTAACCTTTAAACTTCGCACTTTTGATTTCTCACGTTCGAGTCCCATAGACTTTAACAGTGTTCAAACTTTCAGTCTGTTCACATGTTCTGGATGCGAACCAAACCGGGGGGTGTTCGGCTCATCCCTACAGATAAATACTAAACCAGGTTGCTGATCTTTGAAGGCACTGAAGAACTGAAGGTACTGAAGAACCCCAAATTGTTTTTGTATCTGCGACCACAAAAGGTCCCCAGCCACAACACACATCGACTCAGGGACTATCCCAACTCTCCACATTCTACGCAGATACCGCCATATGCCCAATGCCCAGTTAAACCTCCGTTAACTGGCATCTTACAGAGAACCCCATACCATAGATGGTTCCTCCAAAGATCCCACCTGCCAAGCCACTATGGCAGCCATTGCACCACATCCATTCTAAAGGGCGGGAGGGTGGGAAGTTTTTTCTTTGACCTCCAACTGACCACAGAACTCTTGACCCCACCTTTACCACGCCAAAAAACCCTCCTATTCTGCACCACCCACTTCTTCTGATATATGAATCCCAGAAAGGCTAGATTAACCCTATGTGTCCTGTTAGCCCTGCTACCTAGTCATGCCAGCCCTATGCTTTTTTTTTTTCTTTGCTTAAGGCTTATCTGGAGTTTAGCAGCAGCAACAGCATGGTAAAAAGTTGTATTTTTGCATGCTCGTTCATGCACGTTCCCACTGCATTAGTACATTCTATTGGGCGGAGTTAACGCGTGAACGCACCTAAACGCTACTAGCGTTAATGCATGTTTAGGCAAGTTTGAGCGGGTTTTTTTTGCTCAAAAGCTCCTCTCCTGAACACACAAGTGATGTTTTTTTTCTGCCTCTAAATGCCTCTGCCTCTTTACTCCTCTAAACTCCTATGCGTGCACGGACACATAAGTTAACATGGAGGGGCGTTTAGAGGCAGAAAATAAAATCTCAAAAGCCTGTTAAAGCAGTGTTTTTGAGCTCAAGTATGCATGAGACCTTAAAATCCTTTTAATTTGGCCATACACTTCTGATGGTTATAAATATAGTTCAAATTTCTTTTCATTTTCCAACAACTATCTAGTGAGAGGGCCTACTTCAATATATAGCCAACTTCAATATAATGGATATCCTGTCAGGTAGGCCCTCACACTACATCGGTGTTGGTAAGTCCATGACTGTGACTGTTCCATGGTGAATCGTAATCTGCATTTGGAAGATGAGTTACGTCAGCTCCGGCAGTTACTAAATTGCCACAAGTATTGTTAGTTCTTTCACTACCCATTGTGTATATTTGTCATCTCTCAGGTGTTCATTATTGTCTGTATCTCACGTGGGAAGATTTCCCATCAATTCCTGTGTGGAATTAGAGTACAGGCAAATTATATTATTTTAGTAAATATATTTATTTTTGTTCAGTAGAATGGGGAAGGGCTAGAATCCATATCATGTATGTATTAGTATCCATTGCTGTGAGATTCTCTTCACTTTCTATGAGGTAGCCAGGCAGTAAGGGAAAATCTCACAGACAGTAATAAATACCTGACAGAGGTTCTTTTCTTATATAAATACTCAGATAGACAGACATCTTAATAATATTGCAGGCCTGGACATTGCTGATTGGACCATCACCTGCCATAATCAGGCCATATACTGTAGGTGTCCACACACAGATTTTGATCTGTCAGATGAATTCAATTTACCTACATGGTCAGCCTGACTAGATGAAGTTTGAATCAGCTTTTTAGATAGCACTAGAGGTATATTTACCATCATGCTATCCTTGTTATGGAGACGGGTGGGGGCCATCTTCCCCTCACTTGTCTCTATGCACAGCTAGGGAATGCATGCGATCGCCTCCGCCGCTACCGACGATACCTCACATGTGTGGTTTGACCACCGTTTTCATATGCGGGTGCTACTCACGTATGCGTTCGCTTCTGCGCGCAAGCTCGTCGGGACAGGGCGCTTTTAAAAAAAAAATTTTTCTTATTTATTTTACTTTATTTTTTTTTTTTTTTCACTGTTTTAAAAAAAAAAAAATTGGATCACTTTTATTCCTATTACAAGGAATGTAAACATCCCTTGTAATAGAAAAGAGCATGACAGGTCGTCTTAAATATGAGATCTGGGGTCAAAAAGTCCTCAGATCTCATATTTGAACTTAAATGCAATAGAAAAAAATAAAAAAAAAAAAAATGTAATTTGAAAAAAATGACATTGAAAAAAATGTACCTTTAAGAGGTATGGGTGGAAGTGACGTTTTGACGTCGCTTCTGCCCTGCAGTGTTATGGAGACGGGTGGGGGCCATCTTCCCCTCACTTGTCTCCATGCACAGCTAGGGAATGGACGCGATTGCCTCCGCCGCTACCGACGGCTCCGGTAAGCGGCGGAGGTCACCGGATCACGGCGGGAGGGGGGCCCCCTGTGCAATCAAACGCAGCCACTGTGCTCATCAATTGCAGCCAATGTGCCCATCAAATGCTGCCACTGTGCCCATCAATTGGTGCCACTGTACCCATCAATTGGTGCCACTGTACCCATCAAATGCAGCTTCTGTGCCCATCAAACGCTGCCATTGTGCCCATTAAACGCCGCCACTGTTCCCATCAAATGCTGCCACTGTGCCCATCAAATGCTTCCACTGTGCCATCAAATTCTGCCACTGTGCCATCAAATGCCACCACTGTGCCATTGAATTCTGCCACTGTGCCATGGAATGCCGCCACTGTGACCTCCTGCCCGCTTGCCATCTGCCTGGCACTTACCCTCTTTGGGGAGGGGCAGCGGCTGACGGCGGCAAGCGATGTCCTCCATGCATCTCTTCCCGTCCTCTCCTCCCGATAGGCATCCAATCACAGTGCCTGCCATTTCAGCCAATCAGGTGACGGGTAACAGACCCGAGCACCTGATTGGCAGAGAGGCGGTTCAGTGTTAGGAAAGCAAATATTCATTCGCTGTTCTAACACACGCCTGGGTAAACTGGGAGCGTCATGCTCCCAGTTCCAGGTCACCTTTTTTGACGCCTATTAGAGCCTATGGCTCTAATCAGGTGCTTCAAAAACACCCCCCGCCACTGTAATTCAGACGCCTGATGCCCAAAAAGGGGCTGGGCACCTGGATAGGGGGTGGCAGCGGCGGCCCTGGATAGATTCATGCAATGCATGAATCTATCCATGGGTCATAGATGGGGTGGCTGGAGAGAGGGGGCGGCGCCCGTGCGCCCTTAATGGACGCACCGCCACTGTATTCTACACATAACAGATGATATGGATTTTCAGGGGAACCCCCATGCCAAAAAAATGCCTTTGGGGCCCCCCACAATCCATACCAAACCCTTATCCGAGCACACAGCCCGGCAGGTCAGGAAAGGGGGTGGGGACAAGCCAGTGCCCCCCCTCCTGAACCGTACCAGGCCGCATGCCCTCAACATGGGGGGCTGGGTGATTTAGGGCAGGGGACATTTTGATGAGGACAAGGGCCTCTTCCCGACAACCCTGGCCATTGGTTGTCAGGGTCTGTGGGCAGGGGACTTATCGGAATCTGGGAGCCCCCTTTAACAAGGTGGCCTCCAGATCCCGGCCCCCCTCCCTATGTGAATGAGTATTGGGTACATTATACCCCTACCCATTCACCTAAAAAAAAAAGTGTCAAAAATAAAACACAGTACACAGGTTTTTAAAGTAATTTATTAAGCAGCTCTGGCATCTCTTCTGATTACTTCTCCCCTCTCCGGGTCTTCGCCGCTCTCTCAACGATTCTTCTCCCTCTGTCCGCTGTCTTCTGTCGAGTCTCCTCCTGCTGTCAACACGCTCTTTTGCTCGTTCTTTTGCTTGCTCTTTTGCCCGGTCTTCTCCACTGTCTTCTCCCTCTGTTCTTCTTCCGATGTTGATGCTCTCTCCCGCTCCAATGCCGGGTGCGCAGTGTGCCCTACTTATATTGGCATGGGGCGGGGTCACCTGGGCCCCACCCCTTATGATATCACCGCCGATCATGCCCCGGGCAGTGACATCATAAGGGGTGGGGCCTCTGGATGACGTAACACGGTGACAAAAGAACCTGAGAGAGAGCAGAGAAGACCAGGAGAGGGGAGAAGAAGTCGGAAGAGATGCCGGAGCTGCCTTAATAAATTATTTTAACACCCTGTGTGCTGTGTTTTATTTTTGACACTTTTTTTAGGTGAATGGGTAGGGGTACAATGTTTCCCATACTCATTTACATAGGGTGGGGGCGGGGATCTGGGCCCTCCCTTGTTAAAGGGGGCTTCCAAATTCCAATAAGCCCCCCGCCCGCAGACCCCGACAACCAATGGCCAGGGTTGTCGGAAAGAGGCCCTTGTCCTCATCAACATGGGGACAAGGTGCTTTGGGGTGGGGGCGCAGGGCCCACCTGCCCCAAAGCACCCACCCCCCATGTTGAGGGCATGTGGCCTGGTACTGTTCGGGAGGGGGGCCACTCGCTCGTCCCCAGCCCTTTCCTGACCTGCCAGGCTGTGTGCCCGGATAAGGGTCTGGTATAGATATTGGGGTTCCCCTTAAAATCCATACCAGACCAAAGGGCCTGGTATGCTCTTGGAGGGAGAACCCATGCCGTTTTTTTTTTTTAATTTGGCGTGCAGTTCACCTTCAAGATCATCAAAGCACAAGTAGAATGCCAAAGTAGGATCAGTCAAGACGGCGATCCGACTTTGATCCGACTTCAGTGATATTCAATGGGCTGAAGTAGGATCAAAGTCAGACCAAAGTAGTGTAGGGAGCATTTTCAAAGTTAGACCGACTTGTGTCGGACCAGTTAAGATGGCTCCCATAGGGAAACATTGATTTTCATACGTCATGCGACATGAGCTCCCAATGTCGGAGTGTTTGTCGTACCAGTGTGAATCCGGCCTAAGACCCCCTGTAATTAAGGGGCCCTACTGCCCTGGTGAGCAGAAACCCATTATCACAGGTGGACCAATCTGTATGGTATGATTCACAACAAAGTGCGTATATACAAAGGACCATCATATGCTCTGCTTGGAAGAGCACTGAAGCAATTTATTTACTGAGGTTGGGTTCACAATATTGCGAATTGGATGCAAGTTTCCCGCATTCAATTTGCATAGCGGGAGATTGTGACCGGCTCTCTATGGAGACGGTTCACATATATCTGCAGTGGCTCTGGTGCAAATTGCACAGGAGTCCCATGTGTCTTTTGGTCCATTTCAGATCCAAATTAAGCCCAAAGTTCAGGCTTAAATCGAACCTGAAACGGTGAATGGAAACGCACTGGACCAGACTGCTGTGAGCCTCTGCGATCTCTAGTGTGAACCCAGCCTAAAGGGGATGTTTTCATTGTATGAAGTTTAAAACATAAACAATATAATTTTTGATATTTTTTATTACATATCACACGGTTTGGGCGGAACTATTGTAACAGTGTATATACTTTTATATATATATATATATATATATATATATATATATATATATATGGTTTGCTAATACATATATTACATGTTAGGAGTTGTGGTTAGATTGAGGGTGTAGCGCTGCCCTTGTTTTGGACATAGGTTTTATGATGGGAACCATTTGTAAGTGCTGACTTGCTGAGACTCCTACAGTGTGTAAAAGTTTATTTGTTTTATTTCTATTAACACCTACCCAATCCACCAAAATCAAAATTCACTTTGTGTATGGCCAGCTTTAATAGATTGATTTAATTATCTCCACATCTGGACACTTGTGGCTACATTTAGTGGGGGACCTGTAGAGGTAAGTGGGTACTGGGTGTTAGGGTCAACTCTTAAATGAGTTGCTTTTAAGTTTATATTGCTTTGTCAAATCTTAGCCCTTAAAGAAATAGACACGGAGCCAGGAGTGTCTGTGTCTCATTCCACGAGCAGTGAGTGCCCCGCAGTGAGTTAACTGTCTTGTTTTATTTAATATATTTATAAGATTGGTTACATGACGAAAATATCAAAGTACAATTTAGATATCAGCTAATAAAAGCAGTTTCGACAGATAATTCCTTATCAGCAGTCAAAGGTTACAATAAAAGCAGTTTCATCGAGAATAATGTGTCAGCAGACAAAGGTTAATTTCATAAGAGACTGCAACGCAGGCATTTCATAACAGACTATATTTCATAACAGATTTTACATGTAGGCATTAGATTTAAGTAAGAACTCTGAATCAAATCCCTAACCCTATCAATTTCCCCCTTTGACATCATCCTCTCCTTCCCCCTGGGTCCTCATGAATAAGTTCTAGTCAGTTTTTCCCCAGAGTCCTTTCCCTGACCGCGAGTTGTCAGAGGGGTAAAACCCATCCCCCTAGGTATTACTAACATCTTAAATTCAAGAAAAGGAGTTTTGTAGGAGTAGGGTGATGTCAATACACATTTATCAGTATGCCTGTCTACCAGTGAAAGGTATTGGCCGCTGTAGAAGACATTCCACTAAATATATCCCACCAATGTGGTGCAGTATCCTGTTGTATCTGTGATGAAAGATGCACTAGTCTTCCTTTGTCAATTATTGCAGATACGAGGTTATTCTGTAGGGTATGTTCTAGTGTTTCTATGTGTCGTCTTAACAACTCTGATTGTTCCAAAACCTGTTTTAGTGGGTCTAAAGAAATTATAAAGGGTGTAGTGTCAGTGAGATTATGTATCTCATAAACTGAAGAGAATACCTTATCGGCGTCTGGTTAAAAAAGATAGGTGTCGTTACCCCATTGTAATATTTTAATCTTTTTTATACATCCCGCAAACGGCGCCGATTTATTTAATGCTAACATGGTGCGGTTGTCATTAGTAATGATACAAATATGCTGGGGTCCTATTTCTATGAATCTATTGTTCACATTTATTGGTGTTCTTTGCATTTTGCATATGCTAGTTTGGTATTTTAACAAGCAAGGTTCATATACTGGGGAGCTTCTGCCACATACCATTCCCTTATTAGTTCCTTCACATAGATTTAAATCATGGGTTCTGTTTCCTTTATCTACATATTTCCCATATATTTCTGGATACCAAAACTCGTCTTTAATTACTAGTGGCATGACCACTATTTTACACATCTCCATTACATCTGCTACCCGGTATGCTTCAAACCTTCCTACACACCATTTATCCTCACATTCTACCTTATCCCCTTTTACTTGGAACCATACACCATCGTCAGGTAGACCTTTAAAATATTTCATCCAGGTATGATAATTTCCCAACTGTAGTTCAGTCCTGGCCCTATTTATTTGTATATGATAGGATAAGAGGTTAAAAGAGCACTGTGTGAAATTTACAAACTGTTGACTTTGATTCCACAGCTGGAGCTCTGCTCCTATAGTGTGATTTATTAAGCCTCCCAAAAATTGTAATAGGGGTATTTCTTGCAGTTGGGTTTCAAAAGTGGTGGGTAACCATTTGCTTGTAATAGTCAAGCTGTCAGCTATGTGTCCCCCTGCATGCTTCCATCTGTTGTTCATTTCTTCTATTTCGACCGAGTTTAAAACTCCCATTCCTGTACCTGTTAATCCTAATAGAGTATCATACCATTCCCGCTTATACCTACACTCTGGTATTGAGGGAAAGGTGATATTGAATTTTATTTTTGTTTTCTGTTGTGATGTTGATACATTTATGCAAGTGTTTGGTACGGGTGTTAATATGGAAGATTCAATTATTGGCGTTACTTCTTCCTCCATTTGTATGTGAAATCCATAGGCCTCTGCATTCCAATACCACCCATCATTTCTCTCTTCCCTCCACCAAGAGGCACAGAGGAAAGTACTTGATTGATTAACGGTAATATCTGTCAGATTAACCCCTTCCCGCCGACCGAACGCACATATGCGTCCTCGGCTTTCCGGGGTTATACCGGGATGATGCCCGCAGCTGCAGGCATCATCCCGGTACCGTTGTTTTCAGCGGGCGATCGGCTACCCGAATATAACAACCGATGCGGCTAAAAGCCGCTCGGCTGTTATACCGGAGGAGCGGGAGGGGACATCCCCCCCCTCCCGCCGCCTCCCGCCGCTGTTACCGGGCCTCCCGTGCGATCGGGAGGCCCGGTGTCCATTCGGGAATCTCCGGCGGCTGGGGGCGGGCTGGAACGAAGCTGTGAGCGGCTTCGTTCCAGCCTTCTAATTGTAAACGCGGAAGCGACGTCATGACGTCACTTCCCGTTTACTCGGCTGCCAATGGCGCCGAATTTAAAAAAGTACACAGTATTCAGAATCGCCGTTTTCGGCGATCTGAATACTTTGAAGTGTAAAGGAGGGATGGGGGGTCTTTTAGACCCCCCATCCCTCCATAAAGAGTACCTGTCACCACATATTACTGTCACAAGGGATGTTTACATTGCTTGTGACAGCAATAAAAGTAAAAAAAAAAAAAAAAAATTTTAAACACAATTTATAAAAGTACAAAAATAAATAAAATAAATAAATAAAAAAAAAAAAAAATTTCTAAAGCGCCCCCGTCCCCGCGAGCTCGCGCAGCGAAGAAAACGCATACGGAAGTCGCGCCCGCATATGTAAACGGTGTTCAAACCACACATGTGAGGTATCGCCGCGATCGTCAGAGCGAGAGCAATAATTCTAGCCCTAGACCTCCTCTGTAGCTCAAACCTGGTAACCGTAAAAAATTTTTAAAGCGTCGCCTATGGAAATTCATAGGTACCGTAGTTCGTCGCCATTCCACGAGTGCGTGCAATTATAAAGGGTGACATGTTTGGTATCTATTTACTCGGCGTAACATCATCTTTCACATTATACAAAAAAATTGGGGTAACTTTACTGTTTGGATTTTTTAAAATTCATGAAAGTGTCACTTTTCCAAAAATTTGCGTTTAAAACACCGCTGCACAAATACCGTGTGATAAAAAATATTGCAACAATCGCCATTTTATTCTTTAGACTCTCTTCTAAAAAAATATATATAATGTTTGGGGGTTCTAAGTAATTTTCTAGCAAAAAATACGGATTTTAACTTGTAAACACCAAATTTCAAAAATAGGCTTAGTCATGAAAGGGTTAAACATCCCTTCTGATATATTTTCTCCCCCTGCTTTATGGACTAATATTTGGTACATTTGTCCTACCACCCGTTCCCGTGCTTGTTTCCACGTCTGTGAAAGGGATATTTTATGGCACCTATGATTTTTACTGTTATTGAAAGGAAAGCGCATATTGTCATTCCACTGGAAAGTTATAGTTACTTCTGAGAGTGGGTCTGCCTGTATCCATGCAATACCTACATCTATATGAAATGGTCGCCTGTGTCCTTTAACAGTGTAATTACCTACATCATAATACTTATTCATCTCATATCCTGAATCATTTGCTACTTTAGGATCATCTATAACCCATTTAAAATTAGCTGTTTCCTCTACCTCTATTACATTAATACCAGGAGTCCATGCATGTATTTGTAAAACAACAATTTTCAACAGAAAATATGTAAGTAGATATTTCATCATGTTGTTTTCTCGGGTTGTTTCTTGCAGTGTGATGCGTGTATCCAGGTAGGTTTTCCTTCCAGCTTTACTGAAGTGGCTGTGGTCAAGAGCACTTGATAAGGACCTTCAAACCTTGGCTCCAATGTCTTTCTGGTGTGTTTCTTTACATATACATAATCCCCTGGTAGCAGAGTATGTGTACCTGCTATTGAATTAGGGTCTGGAAGAGAAGAATACACACTTTTGTGGATCTTAGTTAGACGTTGTTGTAATTGTATTACATATGCAGTCAAACTATCACATTGCAATTGCATACTCTGTGGAAAGTATAGACCTAATCTAGGTGCACTACCAAAAAGTATCTCATATGGGGACAATCCTGTTTTTCCTGTTGGAGTGTACCTTATAGAGAATAAAGCCAAAGGCAGACATTCAGGCCACGGCTTGTTTAACTCTTGCATGGCTTTTTGCATTTTTAACTTTATTGTTCCATTTACTCTCTCCACTGATCCCGAACTCTGTGGGTGGTAAGGGGTGTGAAAACTTTGTTGAACCCCTAACATGGTCATTACATTCTGCATGATTTCTCCTGTAAAGTGTGTTCCCCTATCTGATTCTATGGTTTCAGGAAGACCAAACCTAGGTATTAACTCAGTGATCAGTTTCTTGGCTGTGGCTTTTGCTGTAGCTGATTTTACTGGATAACTTTCAGGCCAACCTGAGAATAAATCGATACACACGAGGACAAATTCAAAGGGGCCGCTTTTGGGCATTTGTATGTAGTCAATTTGCAGTCTCTGGAAGGGGTATTGGGCCCGGACCTGGTGTTTTCGTGGGGTTTTTACTCTCTGTCCTGGGTTATTCAGGAGACAGATTTGGCAGGCTGCACAGTAGTTTCTCGCAGTACTACTGAATCCAGGGGCGAGCCATCCTTGGTTCACAATCCTATACATGGAATTGGAACTGACATGTGTGGGTAGGTGAACTGCCGCTGCCATTGCTGGGTACAGAGAGGCAGGCAGGCATATTTTGCCTCCTTCCCTCCATACATTGTCAAGGTCTGGTGCTGCTCCCATTCTGACCCACTTGTCTTTCTCGCTCTCCCCTGCTTGCTCCTGTAACTTACTCAGCTGCTGCCATGTTGGTTCTGGGATACTCACCTCTACTACTGCTAAGGTCTCAGGGCTTCCTTCCCCTAGAGCTGCCTGTTTTGCAGTCAAATCTGCAAATGCATTTCCTTTTGCCTCAATTGTTTTTGCGCTCGTGTGTGCCGCTATCTTCATGATGGCCACTCGTTTAACCTTTTGAAGATTGTTCAGGACTCTCTTAATCCCTTCTCCATGTTTTACTGGAGTACCTGCTGCTGTCAGATAACCTCTAGCCTTCCATATGTGGCCATAATCGTGCGCTACGCCATAAGCGTAAGCGGAGTCAGTGTAAATATTCCCTTCTCGTCCTTTTAAGTATTCTAGGGCTTGTTCTAAAGCTTTTAATTCTGCTTCTTGTGCTGACATGTGGGCTGGTAAGGGCTGTGCGTCAATCACCTGTGTATCAGTCACTACGGCATACCCTGTGTGATATTTACCCTTGTCATCAGCAAACCTACTGCCATCTATGTACAAAGTGTGCTCAGCGTTTAAAATTGGTGTATCTGTAACATGTGGGAATCCCATTGTCTCCTGTTCCATGAGCTGAAAACAATCGTGTTCATCTACTTCTTTAAACAAAAGAGTGTCAGGTACCTCATTTCCTTTCTCACTAGTACTATTAGCACTATCATTCCCCCTTGCCAAATCTGGTGACTGAAGAGGCAAAAAGGTGGCCAAATTTAAGGTTGTACAGCGCTGAAAAGTGACATTTGGAGGTAAAAGTAAAGTACACTGTAACCTTAATTGCCTAGCCATGGAAATGTGTTTGGGCTGTACCTGAGACAAGATTGCATGTATGTCATGTGTGGTATGCACTACAACTGGATTGTCTAGAACAATCTCTGATGACTTATCTATGATAATTGACACTGCAGCTACCACCCGTACACAGGACGGTGAACCTCTGGACACTGGATCTAGTGCTGCTGAAAAGTAAGCGATTGGTCTTTGTTTTACATGTGCCTGTGTCAGAACACCTGTGGCGTGTCCAGCGATCTCAGCAACGTATAGATTGAATTTCTTAGTGTAATCAGGAATACCAATGGCAGGGGCAGAAATCAACAACTTTTTCAAAGTGATAAACGACTCATAAGCTACTTCTGTAAGCACATACGGTACAATTTTCAAACAATCGTATAATGGCTGCATCAAAGCGCTAGCATGTGGTATCCATTGTCTACAATATGACACAATACCTAAAAACATACGCAATTGTTTGAAATTCCGTGGGGGTAACATTCCCTTTATCACTTGAACCCTCTCCTCAGTGAGATGTCTTGTACCCTGTGATATACAATGTCCCAGAAAGATAACTTTTTCCTGACACATTTGTAATTTGTTCCTATTAACCTTGCAACCCTTTTCTGCTAGAAATCACAACAAATTAAGGGTGGTATCCAAACAAGTTTCCTTGTCCGTGCAGCATAACAATAAATCATCCACATATTGTAACAATACACAGGAATCTGGTGGTACCCATTCTCCCAACACCGTTTGCAATGCTTGCGAATACAAGGTAGGTGAATGCGCCATACCCTGAGGTAGGCGTGTCCAGGTTAGTTGCCGATTTTTTTATTGAAAATGCAAACCATAGTTGGCATTCTTCAGCAAGTGCGACAGAAAAGAAAGCATTCGCTAAATCTATAACTGTAAAGTAAATACTAGCTGAGGGTATTTGTGACAGTAACGTATGTGGATTGGGTACTAAAGGTGTCATCGGGGCTAGTATTTTGTTGATTGCTCTGAGGTCTTGGACCATCCTATACTTAACCGGACTACCGGCTATCGTTTTCTTTTTAACCGGGTACAAAGGAGTATTTGCCGGCGATTTTACTTCTTTTAAAACTCCACTTTTTAAGAAGGATTTGACCTGCATTTCAATGGCCGCCTCTTGGGGTGCACTGAGTGGATACTGTTTTTGTTGGGGTAGCACCGCTCCTGGAATCAGCTGTAGGGTAACCGGAGGTATGGGCAAAAGGCCAACATCAGCTGGATGCTTTTCCCATAGTTCTGCCGGAAGGGTTGACAAGATCTGATCCAAATCTGGAGGTGGTGGACCGGACAGCTCCGATTCCTCCTCCAGGTATTGTATCAGGTTACACATCTCCATGTGTTCTTGATCATCCCTTATAGCTAAGGTGACAGTGCCATCGGGGTGATAGGTAATGTTAGCCCCTATTTTCTGTAAAATGTCAGCTCCTAGCAAATTAGTGGGGGCTCCTCTAGATACCAGAAAACGTGAAAGGAACATATGGTTCCCTACTTTAACTTTTAAGGGTTTTGTGAGCGGGGCGTCTGCTAAAATGCTATCATATCCAGTTATTAATAAAGTGTCAGGTGATTCTTGCTCAGGGAGTAGTTCAGAATCAGAAACGAACGTGAAGCGCCTGTATCAACTAGACAAGAGATTTTCTTATTACCAACCGTTATAGTAGTCTTAAGCATCTTAGTTTTGGATCTTTCTAAAACTGGGGCGAGTCATGCTCGTGGACCATCTCCCTGCAGTGGCGTCTGATGTGGCCAGTCTTGTTACAGTAATAACAAGTAAGGGGTTTGCGATAGGAACCTCTGCTTGGTTCTTGGGAATCTACAACCGTATTAATTGCCGGATGTTTTCGACTTTTGTTTTCTGCTAAATCTGCTTCTATACCTTGTGCCTTTTGTAACAACGCCCCTCTATCCCTAATTGCCCTCCACTCAGGTGTGCAGGCTTTCAGTTTTTCACTTATCTGTGGAATTAATCCTTCCATAAACTGTCTGTTAAAGGTTTGAATTTGTAATTGGTAGTGCTAAATCCATTCCCTCGTCTGCCATCATACTTTCCATTGATAAGTAAAAGTCTGATACCGTCTGCCCTGGCAGTGGTTTCATGGGTGAAGTGGATCCCCTCTCTTGCTGTTTTGCCTGACAAAAAGCGTTTAACAAAACAAGAAAAGCCTCCCTTGAGCCGATATGCCTGACATGTCCGTCTGCCAGATTGCCTTCAGCATCTGCTACTTCCACAGGTCTATGCGGACCTATCTCTGTCATAAACTGATTGAACATGGTTATTTTATGTCTATACAAATCTTCCCCGTCCTGCCAAGCCGCTCTATGTGTATTCATTAACTGGGTCACAAATCTACTAAAAGCAGCCGGCTTAGCTACTGGATCTGGGGCATTCTGAATTAGAGCCATGAGTGTGTCTGGCGACCATGGTTTCCAGGTATAGATGGCCACATTGCGGTTAACCACGGTTGGCGCGTTGGGATGCAGTGGGTCCCCGTGTTGAGGATTTGGTAATGTTACCGTTCGTGTGGTGACGTGTACTGGGGCTACAGGTTCCGGGTGAGGTTTTTGTGCTCCACAATGTACACATTCTTGTGCCCACTCGGGATTTTGTGATCCACAAATCTGGCAAACCCATCCTCTACCCTCAAGTAGAGGATATAACCCTGACTTATGTGAATTTTTCTCTATATCAGTGTATGGGGGTGGGATGGTTGAAGTAATATTACTTAAGCTTTCAACATTTTTTGTTCTTCTATCTTTCATATCCCAACCATCACAATCTGGATTATACTTCCACCCCTCTTCTTTTGCTCTATTTGAAACCTTAATTAAGCATTGAACCTGACGCATCCATTGCTTCTCTAACACCTCTCCTTGTCTGTCCCTTTTTATTCCACTCCATACATCCGGGTCTAAACCCGCTGCTCCTTTCACCTTAAATTTACGAAGGACATCCTTTAAGTCCCGCGCTTCATCTTCCCCACAGATGTTTTTAATTATCTGTGGCACTGTGTAATGTGCCACAATTCCCTGACGGGGTTTTGTGTTCCTCTGGCCCATTCTGACAGTCCTGCCTAGGTAGCGTTTTGGGACACTTAGTGTACAATATAAAACACTTAACCAAGTTACACTAGTTCCTCGTTGCCTTTTCCTCCTAGGATGTCAGAATACTAAAAACCTCTCCTAAATGAGATTCTTGAAACCGAATTACTTTATATGCTAGTCAACTGACAAATATTATGACCAGACTGACGACTACAACATATACAAGCATTCCTTGAAGTGACCAGGTATCCGACTAGATCTCCGGGCTTTATGGAGACCTCATTCCCCCCCCCCCCGTATCTGGGGTCCCTCTTATACACTCTTATCCCTGCTTTTTGGAGCAGACAGGGCTTACACTCTCAACCCGCCTATGGTTTATGAATTAAATTGAATATCAAACTTAAGCGGCAGACCCCCAAAGTCCTCTTGCGAGGTAAGGGCGCATTCCACTGCTCATTGGGATGATATTCTTTCAATTCATACCAACCTAGGCAAGGCTCATTCACTTTCTCAACAAGACAGACAGACAACAAACAACAAATAATTCCAGCAATATAAACCACAATATGCAGTAATTCTAGACTCACCACTACAGAGGCTGGTGTTTTAAAACCAGGAGAACCATAACTGACAGAACGGATAGGCACAAATCAGGGGAGCACAGAATATAAGAAAAATAAAGCTTTTTCTTACCTGGCCAGGTTTTTGATCTGTGGTTCCCGGAATGCCTGTCCTTTTGTTCCGTCAGCGTAGCTCAGCCACCTCTTGTAGTATCATCGGTGTGTCCCTGCTATTTCGGGCGCCAAAATGTTAGGGTCAACTCTTAAATGAGTTGCTTTTAAGTTTATATTGCTTTGTCAAATCTTAGCCCTTAAAGAAATAGACACGGAGCCAGGAGTGTCTGTGTCTCATTCCACGAGCAGTGAGTGCCCCGCAGTGAGTTAACTGTCTTGTTTTATTTAATATATTTATAAGATTGGTTACATGACGAAAATATCAAAGTACAATTTAGATATCAGCTAATAAAAGCAGTTTCGACAGATAATTCCTTATCAGCAGTCAAAGGTTACAATAAAAGCAGTTTCATCGAGAATAATGTGTCAGCAGACAAAGGTTAATTTCATAAGAGACTGCAACGCAGGCATTTCATAACAGACTATATTTCATAACAGATTTTACATGTAGGCATTAGATTTAAGTAAGATCTCTGAATCAAATCCCTAACCCTATCATGGGATTGTGAGGGGAGTGACATCTCTATATAGTGCCAGAAACAACAGACCATTCCGTTTTTCTCTTGTTTGTTGGTCTCCACAGTTAAAGCATAATCGTATATATAAAGCGGACTTCATGCCACCTCCAGTGGTGATATTCCAACTTTTATCTGAATTAATCACACAATTTAAAGGGTGAGACATCAAAAAAGGTGACATTATTCTGGAGTGCCTCACATCATGTCCTCATAAGCCCTCACATCATGCAGTCTCTACATCATTAATTTAAATCAGACTGTGTTCAGGCCAGATATACACTATGGGGTTGATTTACTAAAGGCAAATCCACTTTGCACTACAAGTGCACTTGGAAGTGCAGTCGCTGTAGATCTGGGACATGCAAGGAAAATAAAAAACAGCATTTTTGCTTGCACATGATTAGATGATAGAAATCAGCAGAGCTTCCCCTCATTTCAGATCTTCCCCTCAGATCTACAGCGACTGCACTTCCAAGTGCACTTGTAGTGCAAAGTGGATTTGCCTTTAGTAAATCAACGCCATTATTACCAAAATTATTGGGACGCCTGCCTTTACACACACATGAACTTTAATGGCATCCCAGTCTTAGTCCGTAGGGTTCAATATTGAGTTGGCCCAATTTTTGCAGCTATAACAGCTTCAACTCTTCTGGGAAGGCTGTCCACAAGGTTTAATAGTGCGTCTATGGGAATGTTTGACCATTCTTCCAGAAGCGCATTTGTGAGGAAGGCCTCGCTTGCATGCTCTGCTCTATAGCATCCCAAAAGTGTTCTATTGGGTTGAAGTCAGGACTCTGTGCAGGCCAGTCAAGTTCCTCCACCCCAAACTTGCTCATTCATTCATTCACTCAGTCTTTATGGACCTTGCTTTGTGCACTGGTGCATAGTCATGTTGGAACAGGAAGGGGCCATCCCCAAACTGTTCCCACAAAGTTGGGAGCATGAAATTGTCCAAAATGTCTTGCTATGCTGACGCCTTAAGAGTTCCCTTCACTGCAACTAAGGGACCAAGCCCAACCCCTGAAAAACGACCCCACACCATAATACCCCATCCACCAAATGATTTGGACCAGTGCACATAGCAAGACCCATAAAGACATGGATGAGCGAGTTTGTGGTGAAGGAACTTGACTGGCCTGCATAGAGTCCTGACCTCAACCCGATAGAACACCTTTGGGTTTGATTAGAGCAGAGACTGCAAGCCAAGCCTTCTCGTCCAACATCAGTGCCTGACCTCACAAATGCCATTCTGGAAGAATGGTCAAACATTCCCATAGACACACTCCTAAACCTCGTGGACAGCCTTCCCAGAAGAGGTGAACCTGTTAGAGCTGTAAAGGATGGGCCAACTCAATATTGAACCCTGTGGACTAAGACTGGGATGCCATTAAAGTCCATATGCGTGTAAAGGCAGGTGTTCCAATACTTTTGGTAATATAGTGTATATATGGGGTAATAATGAAAGCTGCCCTCTGTGTGACTGCTTAGGGGCTGCTCATCTGTCTCCATAAAAAAGAGAAGGGTCCCTGCACCACACAAGTGTAGCACCTTTATGTTGACCAAGCTTGGAGAAAAGATGGTGTTAGGTCAAGACTGAGCACAATTCCAGAACGCACAAGTAGATCTCTCACCCACCACCATTGCTCTTTCAAAGACAATTACATTCAAAACAACACCTTGATGCTACTTTATCTATGTGTCTTCCTACAGATGTCCTTTGATGACCATTTTGAAAGTCCTTGCCAGACTATATATCTTTACTTTATCTTGTTTTACATTTGTTTACAAGACTGAGCTTGTTTGTTCAGACAGTAAACTTGCACTTATGGCCAGCAATGAATAGCTATCAGGTTATTTAGTAAGAATGAGATCTAGAGATATGCGCCCATACAGTTATCCACTAAAACAAAAGCTTCTTTTGTGGACTTTCTGTTCTGAATTTCAAAGGCTTTTTGCCTGCGCAGTTCTATCTGCTATTCAAAGTCATGAATTAAAATCATTTGTTTTTGGACATCAGAACTAAATCTGTTGGCTTTGATACATTTAGTAAGAGATTTTCTTTTTGTGTTGATTATGAAAAGAAGCAAACGCAGCTATGAAATATGATCTAACCACAAATAGAGGAATAACAAAGGCATTTTTACTTGTGCTTATGCATTGAGTTCCTATTTAAATAATATATCCAGCCATATATTATTCTATTCACTTCTAGTTATCCACTGATTATATACATTTATGCAGTAAACATGCTTTCTTTGGTCTGAATCATCCACAGTCTTCTTGTGTCTCTAATGCTGTGTACACACGAGCGGACTTTTCGTCGGACTCAACCCCGAAGGACTTTTCAACGGAGTTCCAACGAAACGGACTTGCCTACACACGATCACAATCTGACTGATTCTAACGTGATGACGTACGACCGGACTAGAATAAGGAAGTTTATAGCCAGTAGCCAATAGCTGTCCTTGCGTCGTTTTCGGTCCGTCGGACTAGCATACAGACGAAGGCATTTTTCGATAGGACTCGAGTGCGTCGGAAAGATTTGAAACGTTCTATTTCTAAAGTCCATCAGATTTTTTGACAGAAAAGGTCCGATGAAGCCCACACACGATCGAATTGTCCGACGGATTAGTTCTGTCGGACCTTTACTGTCGAAAAGTCCGGTCGTGTGAACACGGCATTAGGCAAGCCATAGATGATAAGATTTTCTTTCCTGCAACCATCCTGCAATCATCCTGCAACAGCAGGAAAGAAAATCGTTAGGTTATCACATCAACACAGTCAATGTTGATGGGGGAATCCTTCCCGCAGAGCTGTTGTGTTCTCCCAGCAGAGGGGCGTGGGAAGCCTTCTTGGCCGGGAGAACACAGTGATTACTGGTAGCGGTTATGGCAATAATTGCATCCTAAAAATTCAACATGCTGGTTATACCCAGCTCAATCGATGGCTCAACTTGGGTACAATCAGCCTACCCACACATGGTTTGAATATTGGCTGGTCCCTGCTGAACTGGTCAAGATTTGAACCATCTATGGCTGGCTTTAGGCCCTAAATCATCATGATTTAACAACACTTTCAGAAAGTTAATGTGGCTTGTCAAGTGATCGTATCACATTTGATCATAAGTATTGAGAGGCTACATTAAAATGCCACATTAAAATGCCTTAAAGAAAAAACTGCAGTCTCCTCACATAATTTATAAGAACATCTTTGCTATTCTGAAGCTTCCCTCCAACCACTTTGCATATTATTTTATATATACTGTGATTCTGTACTTGCCAAATACGCTGCAGAAATCTCCCTCCACTGAGTCTGGCTGCATCCATTTTAACTGTGGGCAGCTGAGGCTGCTGCCTGTTCACTTCCTGGATTTAGACAGACACACAGAGGCATGCCTCTAGCTCTGCAGCTCTCATTGGCCCTATTATGACTCATCCCCCTCCTTTACTGGCAAACTCTCATGAGAGAGAGAGAGAGAGAGAGAGAGAGAGAGAGAGAGAGAGAGAGAAAGAGAGCTGTGCATGATGTCAAAAGCCTAGGCTAATGACCAGACAAGAAACAGGAAGTGGGCTGTATATATTTACTGGCAGAAAACAAATAAAACAACAAGAGCAGAAGGTTTAATAGATAGAAAGATGAAAAAATTACTAAAGTTCTAACTAAACTAACGAGACGAGTCAGGCCCTTTGAAACCAACAGTGCATTCTTTCTAACAGAAACATTCTAAATCTAGTCCTTGCTAGGAAATAAATATTTAAAAAGACTCTGAATGCTTGGCCCAAAAAAGTGGGCAGAGTAGGCTTACTGTGCCTTGTTCTGTGTCTCTGTGGAGAAGGCTATCTTGGTAGAGGAAGGACTTTGCTTCAGCAAGGAGAACAGTGAGGAGCACAGTTGCGACATCACCAAATCTTCAGAGGTTACCAGCCAGAGGCAGTTATGCCTTAGATCTCATACTGAGGCTGGGTTCACACCAGGTGCTGCTTAGGCACAATTAACAGTTCCAGATGTTCCCTATAACATAGCAAATCTTCACTTTTTGAGTTCAGGTCCACAAATAAAATAAATATAAGTGATCTGTTTTATCTGGTAAATCATTTGTATTTCAGTCAATCCAGTCATTAGTTTTACACAGCTCTACAGTACAGCCATTTGGTTCAGCTAAGATAACATTCATATGTACATCAGATATCTTTATTCTTATTATAGCAGTAATCCCCATTTTGCTACTACTATTATATTAGCTATGTGCTATGTAAACATTGAATAAAATTTTGATATATACAAGTAGCGCTTACCCCCGAAGGAGCGGCTGATTAATTGTTATATCCCTAATTCACGTTTACCACCTGACCCATAGCAGCCCACACAACCAGACACAGTCCAAATTGCATTTTTCTCTTGGTTTTATTTAATTAACATGAACTGGGATAGGAGAAGGATTTCTTTTGAGATGCTCTTTTGTTGCTTTGTAATTTTTTCTGTTCCTTTCATGCAAGGACTTAGAATTATTGCGGATAATAGGAAAATGAGAAATCACTTTATGAGATTTCTTTATCAGGGAAGATGGAAGTAGATTTGATAGAGAATAATTGATAAAGAGTCACTCTGAATAACTTCCTTATTTGCAGAACTTTTTAAGGACAGTCTGTATCTCTATATGTGTACTAGCAGCTTCACCGCCACCTCTTTACAACTACTTCCCATCTGCATGGTACTTCCAAGTTGAGCTAAAGAAAAGTAATTCTGAATAACTCCTCCCACTTGACTGATTGGAATCCCGGGGCAATGTTGAACCCAAAGTCACAGGCCATGACCACCTGTCTCACTGACTTGCGTACCAACATTCCTCAGCCTCTGGCAGTACCCTTCCCTTGGGCTTTCACTCACGTGATCAATAGTCCATGTGCCACTCATAAACGATCGATCGCCCAGTTGTCCTCCGCTTAGTTGCTACTTCTTCCGCAATGATTCCTTGATCCCTTTTTTCCTTTCTGGCATGCTCCCTTCCCCGCAGGGGCGGCCATCGACACCAGCGACTACATGCTGTACGCTGTAATCTCTTCCTCTATGGAGGCCGGTTCCCCACCCTTCTCGCAAGGGGGGCTCCGTTGGCTCCCCGGAGGGGGAACCTCTCCCCTCCGGGAACCAGGCTGGGCTCCTCTCCAAGCTCCAACAGGAAACTAAGCTCTGACCATGTGATCCGGGGCATTGTCAAACAAATTAATGATTGGCCGAGACTCGCATACAAACTACCTGCCACTCAAATCCCAAATGAACAAAACAGACCTGCTATAATGGTACAAGCCTGCCTAAATTTACCTGAAACTATATACTAGCAAAAAAGTCACATACTTAAAAGTAGGTGCCCGCTACATACATATTACAATTCATCAGAAAGGAACAATACATACTGGATTATACACTGTTTTTGTAAACATCATTTATAGAGGTCATGCAAGGCAATGACTATATGCAATGTGAAGGCATTCATAGCGACCATTCTGGTATTGGTGTGCTCTACTTATATCAGATATACTGTGATGCTTTAAGTTTTTAAATATTGCAATTTGTCTTATTTAATTATTTGGAAGAAACAGGCATGAACTCTAATTCACCAAAAAGATATCACCTTTAATTAATTAATTTTGGGTTTCTTATCAAATAACAACGCTGAATGTACTGCCTTTGAATAGACCTAAACGTTTAAAGCCTCGTACACACAATCAGATTTTCGGCTGGGAATTGTGTGATGATAGACTGTTTGCCTAAAATCCGACCGTTAGTACGCTCCATCAGACAATTGTTGCCCAACTTTTGGCCAACAAATGTTGGGTGGCAGGCTAGTAAATTTTCGGCAGGCAACGGTCTGTTGTCAGATTTTCGTATCGTGTGTACACAAGTCCATCACACAAAAGTCCAAAGTACAAACACGCATGCTCGGAATCAATGCTCACCAAACACGACATTAGCAGAAGGTGCCCAAAGGGTGGCGCTCACGAGCTGAAATTCCACGTAGTACGCCACTACGTTCGTGTTTGTTGGCCGACAAGTGTGTACCGTTTGTATGTAAGACAAGTTCCCGGGACAACATGCCCTTTGGACAAAAGTCTGACACTCTCTTGGCCAACAATCGGATCGTGTGTATGAGGCTTAACAGTAAAGAGGGATGAATAGAGTTATTTTGGTTAAATAAGAATTCCATGCAAAATTACCAGGGAAGACTTTCAATTATGCTTCCTGCTTAGATAAATCCTGCTTGAGTAAAAAATCTACACTTGTAAATTTTGTTTAGAGGGTTATTTGCATGTGCGTGTCTGTGTGGGTGTATGTGTGTGTTTTAATGTGTATTTTCTTTCTGTACTGGCGATTTAAGTTTTTTTTTTGTATTTAATTATTTATTCACTATCTGGATTATTTTTGCTTCTGTGAAAACAGTGTAAAATAATGAGGCCTAATGAGTGGTTGTGTTTTGCACAAGGCCAGGTCCAGGATAATTGAAAGGAACTTCTTTCCATCAAGAGCTATTTAAAGCCACTTGTATCCTTAGAAAACACACAAACCATTTGAATTTTACCTTCCCAACTGTCTTTACTGCAATTCACCAAATTGAAAATATTCAGATTTCTATGAAGTTTCAGGTAAATTAAAACTTTTCATTTAATTTATCATTAGTAGTAATTTCTTATTGATGAATTCGCCAGGTATTCATTTGTTTGCACTCCCACAAATACAGAGAACTCAAACTGGGCATACTTTATCCATCTGACCTGCCAGTATAAGGCATTGTGTGAGGAGATGACCAACTGGTCATGTAAAATCCATCAATGTCTGATTCTCACAGGAAGGCAAACTTAATGACCAGCTGACAGGGAATGTGTAAGTACCGTCATTCTGGCTCCACTGGGAGAAACCTAACTGTTGGCTGACAGAGCGGTGATACCGGATCTTCCTGTGTTAATACAGGTTTGTTTTGGTTCACACCAAACTTTTAGCTGCAGTTGCACTAACTTGAGTTTGTGCCGCTTCTACCAACAGATTCATTTATACCCATGTATAAATTGAGAGGTGGCTGAACGAGAATGTGTTACTTTGTCAATTGAGTGCAAAGTTACAGGATTTCTTGACAGATAGTTTTGTTATCAATGGATGAGTCTGCTCTGTTTGTTTGCAATGCCCCGTACACACGGTCGGACTTTGTTCGGACATTCCGACAACAAAATCCTAGGATTTTTTCCGACGGATGTTGGCTCAAACTTGTCTTGCATACACACGGTCACACAAAGTTGTCGGAAAATCCGATCGTTTTAAACGCGGTGACGTAAAACATGTACGTCGGGACTATAAACGGGGCAGTGGCCAATAGCTTTCATCTCTTTATTTATTCTGAGCATGCGTGGCACTTTGTCCGTCGGATTTGTGTACACACGATCGGAATTTCCGACAACGGATTTTGTTGTCGGAAAATTTTATCTCCTGCTCTCCAACTTTGTGTGTCGGAAAATCCGATGGAAAATGTCTGATGGAGCCCACACACGGTCGGAATTTCCGACAACACGCTCCGATCGGACATTTTCCATCGGAAAATCCGACCGTGTGTACGGGGCATAAGAGTGTTGAGAAGTAGAGGAGCATTGTGATCTTCTTCCAAGATGTAGTGTTCAAGCCATAGGTGTCCGTTTATGAAGCAGTGATCAGCGGTGATCCCAAGGATCACCGCTGATCACAGTCCATAAACAGTTTATGAACCAGAGACAATCGGGGGGGAGAAGTGTTTGAACTTATTCTCCCCTCGATGATCTCCACACACCAAAAATCCTCATTGAATGACACAGTAACGGCCAGTTTATGAAGCTGCGACCTCAGCGCTTCACTTTCGATCTGTGTCAGAATTCACACTCCCCGATTCACCAGCTCAAATCAGGGAGTGAAGAGGGAATCTCAGGGAATCTGAGGGGGAAGGAGGATGATTTTTAACTTCCTTATGCCTCGTTCAGACCCCCCAACACTGTAACCATGTCCCCCTGTCATATTTATGTGTATACATATATATAGATATATATATATCTATATATATAGATATATATACAGATAGATAGATATATATCTATCTATAGATAGATAGATAGATAGATAGATAGATAGATAGATACAGATATAGATATATATCTATATATATCTATATCTATATATCTATATATAATGTGTATACCGTATATATATATATATATATATATATATATATATATATATATATATATAAAATGTGTGTATATATACATGTATATATAATGTGTGTGTGTGTATACATGTATATATAATGTAGGGAGACTCGTTATTTTATTAACATTAACCACGCCATCTGTCAGTGTATTGAGTGGTGATAATTTATCACTGCTTAACCGCTTGATATCCGCGCTATAGCCGAATGACGGCTACATCGCGGACCTTAATTCCCGGGAGGCTGTCATATGACGGCCTCCCCTGTGCACGCGCCCTGCAGGGCACACACCCAGGGCGATGTGATCACCGAGTCACTGAGACTCGGCTGATCAGCGATCCAAATAAGGGGCCGGTCCCGGCCCCTTACCATGTGATCAGCTGTCAGCCAATGACAGCTGATCACATGATCAAAACAAAAGCTCTGTGATCGTTTTTTTTTCTCCTCGCGCTGACAGTGCGAGGAGAAAAAAAGCCGATCACCACCTCATTAGCAAGGGACATCGGTCCCGAAGAGGAGGAGGCAATAATGCCTCAATTGTGCCACAAGTACCCCCTGCCAGTGCCACCTGACACATTGCCACCTGACAGTGCTCACAGTGCCCACCAGTGCCATGTATCAATGCCCATGAGTGCCAACTATCAATGCCTACAAGTGCCACCTATCAATGCCCACAAGTGTCACCTATCAATTCCCACCAGTGGTGCCAATCAGTGCCACCTAGCAGTGTTGCCTATCAATGTACCAGATCAGTGCCCATCACTGCCACCCATCAGTGCCCATCACTGCCACCCATCAGTGCCCATCACTGCTACCTATCAGTGCCCACCAGTGCCGCCTCATCAGTGTACATCAATGAAGGAGATAAATTACCCTTTTTAAAATTTTATAACAAAATATAAAAAAAAAATTTTTTTTTTTTTTAAATTCGGTCTTTTTACATTTTTTTAACAAAAAATAAAAACCGCAGAGGTGATCAAATACCACCAAAAGAAATCTCTATTTGTGGTGAAAAAATTATAAAAATTTCATTTGAGTACAGTGTTGTATGATCGGTCATTCAAAGTGCGTCAGCGCTGAAAGCTGAAAATTGGTCTGGATAGGAGGGGGGTTTAAGTGCCCTGTAAGCAAGTGGTTAATAAACTGACATCTCTGTGTTTCAGTGAATTTCTGGTACTGTAATCTCGTAAAGTCTCACGAGATTCCAGTATCGGGGGGCGTTAGAATCATGGTTGAAGCGTTTGTAGATCGCTTCACTCCTCAGAAGCTGAAGCGATCTACTCCGCTTCATAAACTGGCACACAGAGGAGAAAGATCTCCACTGTGAATGCCGGAGAATGAAGCAGTGAATAGATTTCACTGCTTCATAAACGGACACCTGAATGGCCAATTATCAGGTCTACATATGGTTATGGAAGGGAGAAAAGGTCATAAATCCTGTTTAAGCTTAAAAACTGACATACAGCTTAAAGTATAACTAAAGGATTTTTTTTTTTTTTTTAGCTTTGGATAGAGTGGAAAGATTTTAGAACACCTGTAACTTTTTATTGCTGTCTGTGCCCCTGTTAAGGATATTCATCCTCTCTATTTGTCCTGATTGCCATTATCATTGAAAGTAAAAGTTAAAGAAAATCCCAAATTTTGGGTTGTTCCCAGAAAAGTAATAGAGGGGAAATCTTCCAATGGGTACACTAGTTCTGGTGACCTAGGGGTCCCCAAGGAATTCCTTTAATTTGTGGGGATTTCCTCTCACTTCCTATTTGGCAATGGGACAGAAAGTGAAGGGAAATCTCTAAAATGGAAAAAGAAATCTGACAGGGATTATAACCTTACCTTACTCTAAAATGAAAAAAAAAGTTTTGCCTATAGTTCTACTTTAAACAAGTATTAGACTCAGGGCTGGTGGAGTGGTGGGGAAGTGTGGGGTATTCCTATTGGTATTGGGTTAGTGAGGGGGTGACCTATCAATGGAGCCATTCACTTTGCCTTTGGCATTTGCAGCCTGTATATTAATATTCCCTTTGCCAGGAGTTAGCTAGTGTTTCTGCCATACTGCAGACAAGAGCTGGGAGCCGTGGGACCAGGCTGCTATTAGCAGTCTCTACCTAAAATGTCAGGGACCACTCTTGTGTGGTTCCTGAGCATGTGATCATCATGATTTGAACAAATGGAAAGTAACAAGCGGTCCCTGCTTTTATTCACTGAGTTTAAGGCTCACAGGTTGGGATTCAGCTCCAACTATCAAGATACAAAGACTAAGAACCACTCTGTCTGGTTCCTGATCACCTGATCTTAGTGGCAAACCTGTGGCAGAGCAATGGGTGCAGTCTGTTTTGAATAAAGGACACCTCAGTGGCCTATTATATATTTTAGGGAACCTTTATTGTCTTTGTGCCATTTTTTTTTTCTTTAAAAAAAAGAAACCAGGAGGGAAATGTCATTTGCTGGCAATTTAAAACCCGTTTTTTTTCTTTACAAATGTCAGTACCTTAAGACTTTGGTGCCGAGCGCACGCAAATATGTGGCCGCATTTGAATGCAATAGCCCCAATAGAGCTGTGCCGAGAGGAACAGTGACCGGTGGCTCTTGGAAAGCTCCCAATCAATGCTTGTGATTGGGAGTTTTATGATCATGTGACCTCCGTGATTGGTCACAAACCCTGCCCCGCCTCCCGGCAGTCCAAATCCCTTAAAGGGCCAGCGGGAGCCGACGCCAAGGGGTTTAAAAAAATCACTGCTCCCAGCTGAAATGATTTTTTTTACCAGTGTTTGCAATGGTACATGTTACCCAGGGCAGTACCCACCCTCATGCTATTTCAGACAACCCCTTGCTTAATAGCCCAGAAGCCCAAAAATGGAAAATGGAAGCCTGCTCGAACCAAACCTTGGGAAGTTCTGCTCATCCCTAGTTAAGAAACCAGCTGTGGACGAAAAAACTTAATAGAAGTATACAGGGTATGTATGGCTGTCAAAATCACACCCTGGAGCAAAAAAAAAAAAAGTTCCTATTTAACACCCATTTAACCCTTATTTTGCTCTAATAAGTCCTAATTCATTTTTAGGGTTGCATTTTAAAAAAACTGAATAAAAAACGTTCATACAGTAGGTGTGTGAGGTGAAGTGGTTAAAAAATGCTGTTAAAACTAAAAGTGAAAAACAGCGCCATTAGGTACCATATAGCATCCAATTTTGCCAAAAAATGTATGTGATTTTGAGATTTTGCCATCAATGTACTACTGCAAAGTCCAAAACAACAAAGTTTTGGCTAACATTAGGTTTTAAGAGATCATGTCTCTAACTTAAAAATTGTACTTAAAAGCACAGGAAAATCACCTATAATAAATAATTATTTGCAGTGCTTTACCTTTCTATATTTATAAGTCACTTGTAATGAGCAATCAAAAAACTGATTGGCTTCAAGACTAGTATGGTATGGCTGTGGAAGATGTCCAACAGTCACAAAGAAAGTAAGTGCAGACACTACTGACAGCTTATGACAAACACAGTTGTGGTGATAGTGTTTTCTCTTTTTGTTTAATTTTTATGTGATTAAAACATATTTGTTGAGAATAAACTATACATCGCAAATAAGCCTCTATTCACACCTGAGAGATTTGTCATGTGATTTCTGAAGCTCATAATGAAGAATCCCATTATGCTCAATGGGCTTGTTCAAACGTGAGCATTATGTCACCGTTCATGTGAAGCTTGAAAAAGTGCATGAGCTACTTTGAGGCAAAGATATTTGTTTTGGCCCCCCCAGACTGTAATAGTAGCCCCTGAAAATTCTTGTTTATGGGTATTCATTGAGCACTTCTATTTAAAAGCCTTCAGAGCCAAAAACATGCAATTCTGCTCCTAACTACAAGTCATGCATAAAATATGTGTATACAAACGGACAGGGAAAAAAGGCTCTGAATCGCCTGGTTATGCTCACACTAATGCCGCATACACACGGTCAGATTTTCCGACAGGAAATGTTCAATGGGAGCTTGTTCTCGTAAAAATTTCCAACCGTTTGTAGGCTCCATCGGACATTTTCCATCGGAATTTCCGACAAACAAAATTTGAGATCTGGATCTCAAATTTTCCGACAACAAAATCTGTTGTCGGAAATTCCGATCGTGTGTACACAATTCCGACGCAGAAAATTCCACGCATGCTCAGAATCAAGCAGAAGAGCCGCACTGGCTATTGAACTTCATTTTTCTTGGCTTGTCATACGTGTTGTACGTCACCGCGTTCTTGACGTTCGGAATTTCCGACAAGATTTGTGTGACCGTATGTATGCAAGACAAATTTGAGCCAACATCTGTCGGAAAAAAAACATGGATTTTGTTGTCGGAATGTGCGATTGTGTGTACGCGGCATTAGTCTGAATGGGGTTAAATGGCATGTCACAGTGGCAACTTTATAGCAGAGATCTATGACAGCTACGCAACTCCCTGCTTATTTTCTCTAGAAATTTGTAGCTGGATACTGAGTTGCTGTAGCTGAATACAGTGCTTATCTAAGCAGCTACAAGTCACTTGTGTAACAGAATCATCACATCACTATTCTTCAGCTAGCTTCAAATGCCGCAAAGGGTCAATCACTCAGCAACTGAGCTACATATCCCTGGAATTGCTGTAATACAGTCTTTGCATTGACTGTGGTCGATTAATTTCTAAGGAAAGTGGCTCTTCAAATGTAAGAACTCATTAGCACCGCAATCTTTGCATTCAGTGTACAGTTCTGTGTGAGTTCACATGCATTCTAGTACATTTACATTTAAAAAAATGCAGCATGGTCTACTTTTTTTTAAAAACGCACATGAAAGCACTGCAATCGGGAAAACTAGGTTCACTGAAGTGCATTCATTTTCTTTTTTTTTGCAAAAGTGTTCATAATGCATTTAAAAATGCATTTTACTGCATCTGGTATAAATGAGTCCTAACAGATTATAAATAAATTCTAAGGGTCCTTTCACATGGGTCAAACTCCACCAGGAGTCCGCCTTCTCAGCAGGGAATCCGTCCGCTGATCCCCACTGAGCAGGCGGATGGCTGGTCCGTGTCCGCTCCGCTTATGCAGGGTGGACACAGACACCTGACTGCCATCTAATATGTGACCCGATGCAACTTAGTGAGATGCTCAGGCTCTGTTAAAGCAGGGTGTGTATAGATTCGTAGCCACCCTGGCGGTATGATTATGTCAGATTTTTGCGTCTCAAAGCGGTACATTCTTTTGCATGGAAATTTGGCGTTTTATATTTTAGATCTGTAATTCTTAGTAATAACACACTTAAATCTGTCCAAACAAGAGTCTAGTAGACATCCCGGGTGTGATAAAATTTGAAACACTAAACCATAAAGTATAATATAATAAATAACTATAAATAATTATAAAAAATTATAATATAATAATAATAATAATAATAATAAAATGAATTTCCCCACGATTCACTATCTCTCAATTCTGCAAGTGTTCTAATTTACTATCGCTGTTTTCTAACTGGTCTAAAACCACTTTTGACTTAAAGGAATACTTTTTGGTTGCATGGACAATCTCAAGTTTCCAGGCATAAAGAATTGTATATATAATATAAAACTGCAGGCAGGGCACTGGACAAAGCACTAGGGACAAAAGGGAGGTGAAATGATTTGATACAGTAATGTATACTGTATGTGTTATGAATTTTGTACTTTTTTAATTTGCCACCAGGCTCCTCCCCCATGCGACACTGGCAGGGAACGGAGCGCGGCACACAATGGCATCGGGTGGAGGACACAGCCCGCGGACAGAGTGGGGGGACGAGGTAAGCAACCTGCACCAGGATCCTGAGATGTAATCCCGAGTGTGGCTCGGGCTTACCGCTAATGGTACTGAAATTTAGACCCGAGTCACACTCGGGAAAACCGCAAGGGAGGTTAAGCATCCGCCACTGGGAGTCCTGGCATAGGATTGAGCTCGTCCCAGCTCTTGCTATGGCTTGTACAAAAGGAAAGGATCCCTATAGCTGCACATTCATGTAGTCCCTAGGATCGATGTAAGAGTGTCAACCTCAGCCTGGACTCCAGCCAGGCCACGCCCCCAATGTGTTTCGCCCCACCCCTCGGAGCTAAGTCATGGGTCTGAGGGGTGGAGCGAAATGCATTGGGGGTGTGGCCTGGCTGGAGTCCAGGCTGATGATGCCGTTCTTACATCGATCATAGGAACTACACAAATGTGCGGCTATAGTAGGCTTTTCTTTTGTACAATCCGATCTGCAAGACGGATGGGGAACAGATGCCATCCATCTGTTTCTAGCAGATCGGATTGGATGGCGGCGGGTGTAAATGGTCACATGTCCATTTACAGCCACCGCTCCATAGAGTATAATAGAGGGCCCGATCGGGTTTGCCTGTAAAACTGACCGATTGGTTCACCCATATGAAATAGGTCTAAGGCCTGATTCACTCATATGCAGGTTGCATATTCTAGGTGCATTTTTCGTTTTTCAATACATGCTTTTGATCCTTTGAAGCCTATGCAACCAAAAACCATAAAAAGTCCCTGGCCCTTTCCGTAACAACTAGCCGACCAGCCGCCGCAGTTATGCTGCGGCTGGTTTGCACGGCTGCGCAAATCGCCGTAGCTATATGTCGCTCCTTTAGGAAGTCATAGCAGGCACAGCGGCGTGTGCAAACACGGCGGTGCGTGCATGCACGTGCCACGTGACCCCAGAGTCGATGCGCATGCCCGGCGGCCGCGTTGTTCGCCGGGCACCCGACATCGCTCATGATAGAACGAGAACGGGGATGTGTGTGTGAAAACACACAAATCCCAGTTCTCTCAGGGGAGAGGAGATAGATTGTGTGTTTATACTAAATATGGACACAATCTCTCTCCTCCCCTAGTCAGTCCCATCCCCCTACAGTTAGAACACACCTAGAGAACACAGTTAACCCCTTAATATCCCCCTAGTATTAACCCTTTCACTGCCAATGACATTTATAGAGTAATCAGTGGCTATTTTTAGCTCTGATCGCTGTATAAATGTCAATGGTCCCAAAATAATGTCAAAAGTGTTCGATCTGTCCGCTGCAATGTCGCAGTCCTGATAAAAATCACAGATCACTGCCATTACTAGTAAAAAAAAAAAAAATTAATAAAAATGCCATAAATCTATCCCCTATTTTGTAGACGCTATAACTTTTCGCAAAGCAATCAATATACGCTTATTGCGCTTTTTTTTACCAAAAATATGTAGAAGAATATATATTGGCCTAAACTGATGAAGAAATTTAATTTTTCTTATTTTTTTGGATATTTATTATAGCAAAAAATAAAAAATATTGTGTTTTTTTTTTTCAAATAATGTAGGCCTTTTTTTGTTTATAGCGCAAAAAATAAATACCACAGAGGTGATCAAATACCACCAAAAGTAAGCTCTATTTGTGGGGAATAAAAGACTTTATACTTTTTATATAAATTTTCTACGTTTTTACGGATTTACACTATGTGGAGTATTTTCTTTTTTGGTTACACTATTCTAAATACGTGGGAAGACCAGGTCCGACATGCTGGCCACTTGTGAGGACTGTCTCCCTAAGTTATTCCTTGAACAAATGGACCCTTTCCAATCCTGATATGAAGCACAGGTGTAAAGGTCCCATACATCGATGTTCACACCACAAGCTCTGCTGACTCATTGAGCATATGTCCATTTGAGTCCCTACACTCCGGTAAGCCTTCACATAACCGGTGATGGTTTCATTGTTGGTTTTTCTATTTTCAACACTGACGGCACGTGGAATACCTTTTCCTGCTTTCAAGTTTTTTAACTGTTTATTTATGGACTGTTTTATTTAAGTTTCATCAACCTCTATATAACAGCATATGGACTTATAGATTGTGTGTGATATTCACATCACTTTTCACTGTTTTGATTATTCCTTTTTTGTTGTGGTCATTTCACGCTATACATTGGTTTTTATACATATGAATTTGTAGCAGTACAAATTTTTGAAGCACATAATTTTATTTTATGTTTACATTTTACATTTTGTGTCAATAGACGCAGCAGCAGAACTCTAGAGCACACCCGCACGGGTGCGAATGAGAACGCATCTCCCTCAGGGCACTCGAGAAGAGGAGGAGCCACCAGCGCCGCTGAGGGACCCCAGAAGAGCAGGATCAGGGCCACTCTGTGCAAAACCAACTGCACAGTGGAGGTAAGTATGACATGTTTGTTATTTAAAAAAAAAAAAAAGGCTAATGTGAGCGGAATGTTCGAAAGAAAAAGTCCGACGGAAGCTTTTCATCGTATATTCCGATCGTGTGCATGCCCCATCAGACTTTTTACGTCGAAAATTCTGACGGACCTAGAAAGAGAACATATTCTAAATTTTTCCAACAGAACCATCGGGAAAACGGATTGTCTCTATGCTGTTCCGATATACCAAAAAAACGGCGCATGCTCTGAAGCAAGTACAAGATGGAAGCTATTGGCTACTGGCTATTGAGCTTCCGCTTTCTAGTCCCGTCGTACGTGTTGTACTTCATCGTGTTCTGGACAGTCAGAATCGGAATTTGGTGTGACCGTGTGTATGCAAGACAGCTTGAGCGGAATTCCGTCGGAACTCCGTCGGAAAAACCTTCAGAGTTTATTCCGTCGGGAAAACCGGTCGTGTGTACAGGGCATTACTCTCAGCACGCACAGCTGCATCATTCATTCACAGAGATCTGTGAATAAATTAACTACAAGTCCCATCTGCCAATGCGTCAATAGAACACAAGTGCAGTACTCACTCGTAGCCCATTGCCACTATAGACATAGACATAGAGCTGGAGAAAGAGTCTGCAGGAGCCTGACATTGCACCGGAAATCCACTGATCGTAGGTGCAATGCTTTGCAGGCTCCTGTGGAAAAAAATAATAAATGCTAATTTTTTTCCTGCAAAAAAATGTGCATTTAATATGTTTTTCTTAAAAGTTGACTTAACCTTTTAAAACCATGCACAACCAAGTCTGGGGACTGGCAACACTGAATCAGCGATATACAAAACACCACTGTAATTTTCATCTGCAATTTAAAACATTTATTTAAAATAAAGTTATCTCTGTATGTTTTGCCAGAATGCCAGAGGGAGACAATTGGAATAATACATGTACCTTACCTCACCCTGGAGAGGAGACTACACCCACTAGGAACAACGCTCTGACAGGCACAGTCACTGATGTAAGGTGAGCTGCAGAGTGAGTCATACATCATAGGCCTGGACTCTTCTTAGCACACACTAAGCAGTACTCACTTTAAATGCTAAGAAGGAATGCTTGTCATACATGTTTAAACTGTCTTTCCGGTTTAATTATAGTCTTATCCTCGGAAATATTCAGGCTATTTAAATCTGTTTAAGGACTCATTCAAATGGGCATAGGCTGTATATATTCTCTGCATAAAATGCAGGTTCTTGCTGGCGAAGCTAACAGAAGACGCTACATAAAAAATACGCACATAAAGTTCTTACTTTTATGTATAATCTACTTTTATTACATTTTCAGGTTTTAATCAGAGGTTTATAGAAACATTCAAATTGTCCTTACACAAGTAAAAGAGTTATACTTTTTTCAAATATTAATAATACACAACCACTTTAGACATGTATAGATCTTTTAGTGACTGTACACATGCATATGTACAACCATCAAATCTGCAGATAAGGTGCAGCTGTGTCCTACTCTGTGTACGCTGCTAAATATGGCACACATTTTCATTTCTAGGTGCAGCTGTTTGTATGGTTCCACTGACTCCTATAGTGCTAATGAGCCCTTAAATGACTTTGTTGCTTCAACAAAAATTCCAGCCAAAAATCACCCTGAAAAAAGAAAACTATAATACCTATCCGGCACCTGTTTCAGATCATAACTATCTTGTAGAGCTACAGCTCTCACATTTCACACTTTAAGCAGTAATAGATGCCTGTGTCTCCTAACATACACTGTGGGATGCACAGCAACAAAGAGTAGAAAAGGCTAGAACTCCAGTCAGCTTTCTTTAATATGAAAATGAAAAAGGAGAGAGCACCAAGTGGTCCCCTTAAGAGGCAATCAAAGACAAACAGTTTGCCTGTAGATGCAGATGCATTTGCATATTAATTATTTATCTGTTCAGAGATTTGTATCCAAGAGTTTTTGCTTTAAGTCCAATAGACATACATTTGCTACATTGCCCAAGCCTTGATGAAGGATTGTTGACCTCCAAAACACGTTGGCTGTCTTCTGATTTACTATTATTACATATGATAATAACCAGAAAGAATCTTGGACTCTCAAGAAAATAGTTTTGTGTTCTCTCCTTTTTTATTTTCAAATGGAGCTGTTGAAGCCAAGCAATTAGACACTGATGATTCCTCATTACATTAACCACTTCACAGCAGCCTGGTACAATGATCAGTGTTCTGGTGGACACAGCAGGTCACAGATCATGCGGCTGTGCTCCCGAGAAAGTACCAGCACCCAATGCGGGAGGCTGTACAGGTACGTCCACCCACATCAGTGCTGCTCTCGTCCGGCCATTTATTAGCATTGGTCAGACAGGAACAGTGCTGATCTGGTTAAACATACCCATACAGTCTCCTGCATCGACAGCTCATGTGCACTCTATAAGGAGCATAGCAGCGCAATCTGTGACCAACTGTGTCCACCAGAACACTGATCCTTGTACCAGGCTGCTGTGAGTGACTCTCCAGCGGCAATACCAGTCATATTGTCCCTGTATATCACCACACCAGTCATATTGCCCCTAATTATTGCCACGCCAATCGTAATTGTCCCTGATTACTGTCACACCAGTCATATTGTCCCTGATCACCGCCACACCAGTTACAGTGTCCCTGATCACTGCCACACCAGTCATATTGTCCCTGTATACCACCACATCAGTCATATTGTCCTTGATTATTGCCACGGCAATCGTATTGTCCCTGATTACTCTCCCACAAGTCATTGTCCCTGATCACCGCCACACCAGTTACAATGTCCTTGATCACCTCCACACCAGTTATAGTGTCCATGATCACCGCCACACAAGTTACAATGTCCCTGATCACCACCACACTAGTGCAGTGTTGCTTCCAAATTCTGCCTGTAACAATCCTGGCCTGTTTATTGACCACATTGCTGACTGGACTGATCCTTTGCCTGCTTGCATGCCGCTGACTACATTCCTGTGAGACATCAGTCCCAACCATCCCCTGTGGACAACTGTACTCTTGGAACCACAGGAACTCTTTTTTTCTTTCTTTCTTCAACCTCCTGTACTTCCTGCCCAGTAAACATTGCATTCCTAGGGGCAGCCACACACCAGTAGGCTAGGCTTGCTTGTCTTATAGTAAGTGGGGACTGTGATACAGAAGCTATATTACAAGACCACTTGTAGAGAGGCAACGATCACAGTACAATGGTTTTGACAATATTGGTTGATTTGTGCGATACACAAGATACAATGTCCGGTACGTAATCAGCACAGACAGTGAAAAAGTCTCACACATGTGGTATCGCCATTCTCGGGAGGAGTAGCAGAAAGTGTTTTGAGGTGAAATTCTAAGTATGTGCATGTTGTGTGTGAGAAATATCTAATTAAATTAACAAATTTGTGTAAAAAAGAAAGTATTTTACAAAAACTTACGCAAAAAAATTAAGTCTTTAAAAGACTCACTGTTCCTCTTAAAAAATACCTTTGGGTGTTTACTCTCCAAAATGTGGCAATTTTGTTGGTGTTTCCACTGGCCTGTTGCACTAGGGCCTCCAAAAATGTGATAGGTAGTAAAGAAATTAGATGTGTAGTTTATGCCCCTAGAAAGCCTAAAGGTGCTCTTTAGATTTTGGGCCCTCTGTGTGGCTAGGCTGTGAAAAAGTCTCACATATGCCTATGATGTATGTTAGAAATATCTTATCAATTGACAACTTTGTGTAAAAAAATTATTTTTCATTTTCTTGCCTGCATTTTCCAAAAACTTGTGGCAAAAAATTACATTTTCAAGAAAATCACTATGCCTTTTAGAAAATACCTTGGAGTATTTGTTTTGCAAAATGGGGTAATTGTGTGGGTGTTTCCACTATTTGGGTGCTCCAGGGCCTCCAAAAATGTGATATGTTGTCAGGAAATTAGATGCATAATTTATGCCCCTAGAACACCTGAATTAGGGGCTCCTTGGATTTTGGGCCCATGTATGCATCTGGGCTGTGAAAAAGTCTTACACATGGTATCCCCATACTCAGGAGGCATAGCAGAATGTGTTTTGGCGTGTAATTGTAAGTATGCCCATGCTGTGTGTGAGAAAAAATTGTTATAACTCTGGTCCTACATCCAATCACTGGCTAAATCTTGTCGCTTTAACCTCTGCAAACATTTCCAGAATTTGTCCCTTCCTTCATCCTATTAGTCTTCTTTTCATTTTAAATGTTTACATACTGCTTACACCCTATATTACATAGTTATTTTAGTTGCAAAAAGACATCTGTCCATTAAACAGAATATAGAGTAAGTAGGCAAAATCATAAAAAATAAAACATTTAAAAAAATGGAAATGGGCTTGGGCTGGTAAACACTGCAGCTATGATCCAAAAAAGTGTACCCACTGAAAATACACTATACTCTGCCTTTGCCTTCATGCACACGACTTTCACAGGACCTACTGCTGCTGCATACAGTTCTCACCTTTTCACCTGTAAGGCGTTTTGCCGATGCATGGGGGTGCCATGAATTGATGATACCCCCCACAGGTCTGCTAAACACCAACGCATTTCTATCTCGTTTCGGGAACGTGCGCGATTGTGAAATTAGTCTCCTACTTAGGAAACTGGAGCCATTTGGAGGGTGATAAGAGAAAACTTTGTAAACCCAAATAACAAAAATAAGGAAAGAATGTTTCCAACAGAAGTGAAAAAAATAAGACCCCGCACCAAATCATATTGATCCTTTTAAACAAATCATTTTCAGAGAATAAGTTAAAGTGATAAAGAAAATGGAGATAAAATAACGTATCTATTCTAATGAAATAAAGTGAAGCTTCACTCAAAAGTGAAAGTGCCACCTTTCCTCTTCCTTTTTTTTGCGGGGGATGAGTACCTTTTTTTTGATGAGTACCCACTTCCACTTCCTCCAAGTACGATGTCACTTCCTAATAGCCCTATCATTGCAATCTTGCGGATGTACAAATTCAACATGGCAACACTGCGGACCCACAGCAGTGAGAGGAATCAACTGTGGTAAGCGCTGGACTCCAGGGACTGTAAGTACGGTACCTGATTTTTAAAATTCACCAGCTACAATATTTGTAGTTGCTGGCTTTTCTTTTTTTTTTTTTTTTTTTGCGAGAGTGATGTTCCTCTTTAATCTTTTTATATTTTATGATAGCAGGTGACCCTTTCTTTTTTGTTCCTTTAGCATCCAATCCTTTCTTCAAACCATGTACAACATACTTGTTAGAACTAGTCCCTGTGGAAGACTGTTCTACATTTTCACAGCCCTTACAGTAAAAAGAAAAACTTTTTCAGTTAAAGAATAAGCCTCTATCCATCCAAAGGGAATCGCTTTTTTGCAGTAACCCTAAATGAAAAACTTTCCATTGAGTTTTCTATAGGTGCCATTCATATATTTATATAGAGTGAACATATTCCCTATTGATCACTTTGTCCTCAAAATTTCATTCTGTTAGTTATTTCTTTTAACTGCTCTTTATCACTTTGGCTTCTAATCTCTGCTCTCTTCCCAGTTCTGTGATAACTTTCTATTGCTGCACAGAACTGAACTGTATGTACAAGATGAAGCTGTATTAAAGGCCGTCAACCACAGCTAGATTTTCTCCTATGGGCTGAGCGAGTGAAAAATCATTTGATTCCTCCATCATCACCGCCAGTTGGTTTTACAGGCAGCTGCAACATCAGAATACAGTGAATACAATGGCCGTGTGGGTTGAACGAAAAAAAGAGACCCAATTCCCTCTTCCACACATTTGATGTGGATGGGGGAATCACCCCCACTGTGTTATTGTGTTCTGACAGCAGGGAGACTTCCTCACCATCAGAATACAAAGATCAGTGCTGCCGGCTATAGCCAATGGCACTGATCAAGCGGGTAAAACCCAACAGGCTGGTTGATCAACTTCTGTACAACCAGGGTGCCCATAAATGAACCAGCTGAATTTCAATCCATGTATGGTCAGCTTAAGTCGATTTGTAAATCTGATTGTAGGGTCACCCATGGCTCTGATATATGATGTACACTGTATCTTATAAATCTTATTTGTATTGTAGTGTGAATGTTTTCATCTACTAACACATCCCTGAAGAAGGAAGCGATTCTGAAATGCGTTGGGTGTGGTTCCAAGACTCCGTCTTTGCATCACGGTGGTCCAGGACCTTCAGCAGCATACAGTCACCATTGTGTTGTTAACTTCTAAGGCATACAGCCACTCCTTTCTTTTGCTTGTTACATGTCAATTATATGTTTTTACCATTTGTTATAATGAATTTATCTATTTTTCTACAATTTTCCTACATTTTGTATTTCTTGGCGTTGTTATACAACGACCAGGGCCTTTAAAGTCCCGCAAGGGGGAACCCAGCTTTTTTCCTACACTATTGGCTTGTTGGCCTACCCTTAGTTCACTTTGTCTAAACTTCTTTTTGTCTTATGGCTCTGATTTCCAGCCAGCTATAAGGAACTCAAAATGGTTGTAAAGCCTTAAGGTTTTTTACCTTCATGCATTCTATGCATGAAGGTAAAAAAACCTTCTGTGTGCAGCAGCCACCTCAGCCCCTCCAAAAACTTACCTGAGCTCCATCTTGATCCAGTAACGTGCACGAGAGCCTCGGCTCTCTGGGGTCTTTCCCTACTCATGGTCTGAGACAGCAGCGGTAGCCATTGGCTCCCCCTACTGTCAATCACAGCCAGTGAGCCAATGAAGAGAGATCAGGGGTGGGACCGAGCCATGCTCCGTGGGTGAATGGACACAGAGCAGCAGCTCGGGAGCGAGCCTGCTTGGGTGCCCCCATAGCAAGCTGCTTGTTATGGGGGCATTAGGCAGGAGGGAGGGGCCAGGAACACCAGCAGGGGACCAGAGAAGAGGAGGATCGGGGCTGCCGTGTACAAAACCACTACACAGAGTGGGTAAGTATAACATGTTTGTTATTTTTTAAACAAAAAAAATCTGCCTTTAATAACACTTTAATGCTTTGCATAAGGGCATACTAATGTTCTTATTCTTACTTTTTCAGGTTACAGGGTATTCCTAAAAAAAAAAAAAAAAAACTATTGGGTCAGTGGGAAAAAATGTTAATTACATTGGTGGTTAGAGTGCTACACAAAATAAGTGGCAAATAAAAAAGGAAACTTTGCTAATAAAGGAACATGCATCTGAGCCTCTTGGGCTTTAACGTGGACCAAAAGCAGTGTACACTACACAATTTAGCAAATGTTGAGAAAGCTTTATTAAAGACAAAAATAAAAGCGGTTGTAAATGGCTGAAAAAACAGGTGTTTTCACCAGGCCTGCAGAAACACCACTCAGCGCCAGGATACGATGCTAGTCGCAAAGCAGATAAATATTAAAAAATGCAACTACAAATTCATAAGTGCATAGATATAAGTGAAACCCACTCTGCAATCATGCAAAGAGGAAACAAGCACCAAAGCAGAAAAGAGCAGCCGTTTAAAAAAGAATACATACATATAAACACAGTGTTTCAAATAATCTAAAAATAGACTGAATTGTCACACTAAACAGCGCTAATGTTGAGCAATAAAATAAACATGTGGCCAACCACACATGCACAAGAGAATTTTTTATAAGAAAATCCTTTAAAAAAGAGTCCCTTGGAGAAAGAGAAGTGATGTAGAGTTCAGGGTGTAGTTCCAAAAGAGTTCATCAGAAGATCATGAAAAGAATTCCTCAGCGTGCACCTTCCACCGATCACTACAGATTCCACCCAGTGCGAACACACTCCCCCTAGGGGGTTAAACTCACCAGAATTGGGAAGTAATAAAGCATTCAGAATACTACTCCAAGCCTGCAACTATTGTTGACACCACTCATGAGGGATCACGGATGTTCAGGGCTCATAATAAGTCATAAAACAAAGAGAGAAGCGCACATAGCGTAATCCTGTTTATTGATTGTATTCCCTTCCACCGCATACAAAAACCTCCCCTTCAATAAATACACGTACATTAATAATCTTAATCACCGAGCAATCAAAACTAGCAGGTAGTAGGAGCGTATCTACTTCACCATGAACCGCCAGCGCCGCTGTACAGGAAACGTGGGCCACTTCCTGGTTGTGCAGTTGGCTCAGGTGGAGCGCACGCGTCACTTCCTACGTCACGACACACTAATCGGCTTAAATATCCCTCTACATCCCGCCTAGCCAATCACAGCGCGACATAGGTGCCGGCGGGTGCACATCGCCAACCCCAGTCCGCACTGACGGCTCGTTACAGGAGGGGGAGAGGGACAAAAAGGCTCTGCACATTTTTATACAAGCATTAAATTAAATTAAAAAAGCATCAGATATAAAAACCTCGGAATAAATGAATTAACATCCCCGCCACCCACACGGGCCAGTCCATAGATATACAAATCACTATACAACATTACTACACAGAAATAATACTATCCATAAAGCGTACTGTGAGTTACATTCTAGCCTGGCACGCTTTACCATTATGCTAGCAGACCTAAATCAAAAGACTTATATCAATTAATGTGTATAGGTTAAGGACATCGATGCTCACCATATTCCTATTAGTATAGACAATAAATCAAATAAAAACATTTGTATTCACAAAATGCAAATATACATAGTTATGAAACAGTGGGATATCTCAATATATAAAAAATATATAAAAAAGAGACACTTATGGTCACTAAATTTACACTGCTACATAGTGTCATCTCATAAAATAGAGGTCACATAACTAGATGTTAATCTAGATAGCTCAACTTCAAACAGGAGACATAATTAAAATAAACATAAAAACTCAAAAATGCATGAAAATATATGGACAAAAACCTATCCATACCCAATTAATATAATACAATGAACTAAAATACCAAAGTATCAATACTAGAGGCATTACTGAGAGACAGGTGACAGAGATAGGATATCAGTATCAGTACTAGAGGCATTAATACAAGGCAAGTCACAAGGCCAGAGTCACAAGGCCAGAGGAGTGGCCCCAGACTCAAAAATAGAATATCAAGGAGTGGTCAACTGAGAATACCCTAATCGCAGATATTAATAATCGCTTATGAAGCAGTTAATATCGAGATCAACGTTTAACCCCCTTGGCGATAAAAATGTCACAAGGCCAGAGGAGTGGCCCCAGACTCAAAAATAGAATATCAAGGAGTGGTCAACTGAGAATACCCTAATCGCAGATAGTAATAATCGCTTATGAAGCAGTTAATATCGAGATCAACGTTTAACCCCCTTGGCGATAATGTGTCTACCAAGAAGATCCACTGGGTCTCTCTTCTCGAAAGGTCTCGAACTAGATTAGAACCCCTCCATTTTGGTTTCAAATGATCCACACCCCAAAATTTGAGGCCCGATGGATCTTGCTTATGCTTTAGTTTGAAATGGAGTGATACATTGTGGTCTTTGAAACCAATTTTTATGTTTGCTATATGTTCTGCTATTCTGACCCTCAACAGCCTTTTAGTACGTCCTATATAAATAAGACCACAGGGACATTGCATAGCGTAAACTACGAAGGCTGTGTTGCACGTAATGAATTCGTTTATGGTAAATTCCTTACCATTTGAAATGGACGTAAAGCTTTCTAAAGCCCTCATTGGTCTGTCCACTTCCCTGCATGCACGGCATCTCCTACAGCTAAAGAACCCTTTTTTGTCCCAGAAGGTTAGGGGTCTAGAAGGGTGGTCCAGCACTTTCTGTACTATCTTGTCCGCAAAGCTATGGGATCTTCTGTAAATGAATTTGGGCCTACAGGGTAAGACCGGGCATAACGTTTTATCCATATGTAACACGTGCCAGTGGGCATTAAAAATGTCTTCCACCTCCCTATACTGAGAGTGAAAGTCCGAAATAAAGCTCCATTCATGGTTGTCAGTATTTTGGACTCTTGGTAGATCTTCCAAAAAAGAGTCTCTGGGTCGCATAGCCAATTCTTGAATGTGGGTGGCGGGGATGTTAATTCATTTATTCCGAGGTTTTTATATCTAAAGCTTTTTTAATTTAATTTAATGCTTGTATAAAAATGTGCAGAGCCTTTTTGTCCCTCTCCCCCTCCTGTAACGAGCCGTCAGTGTGGACTGGGGCTGGCGATGTGCACCCGCCGGCACCTATGTGGCGCTGTGATTGGCTAGGCGGGATGTAGAGGGATATTTAAGCCGATTAGTGTGTCGTGTAGCCACGCCCTCTGTCGAAGTCAGGATATGACGAAACGCATCAGGGCGTGGCTTACGCGATGTAGGAAGTGACGCGTGCGCTCCACCTGAGCCAACTGCACAACCAGGAAGTGGCCCACGTTTCCTGTACAGCGGCGTGGCGGTTCATGGTGAAGTAGATACGCTCCTACTACCTGCTAGTTTTGATTGCTCGGTGATTAAGATTATTGATGTACGTGTATTTATTGAAGGGGAGGTTTTTGTATGCGGTGGAAGGGAATACAATCAATAAACAGGATTACGCTATGTGCGCTTCTCTCTTTGTTTTCTGACTTTTCTGAGGTTTTTATATCTAAAGCTTTTTTAATTTAATTTAATGCTTGTATAAAAATGTGCAGAGCCTTTTTGTCCCTCTCCCCCTCCTGTAACGAGCCGTCAGTGTGGACTGGGGCTGGCGATGTGCACCCGCCGGCACCTATGTGGCGCTGTGATTGGCTAGGCGGGATGTAGAGGGATATTTAAGCCGATTAGTGTGTCGTGTAGCCACGCCCTCTGTCGAAGTCAGGATATGACGAAACGCATCAGGGCGTGGCTTACGCGACGTAGGAAGTGACGCGTGCGCTCCACCTGAGCCAACTGCACAACCAGGAAGTGGCCCACGTTTCCTGTACAGCGGCGTGGCAGTTCATGGTGAAGTAGATACGCTCCTACTACCTGCTAGTTTTGATTGCTCGGTGATTAAGATTATTGATGTACGTGTATTTATTGAAGGGGAGGTTTTTGTATGCGGTGGAAGGGAATACAATCAATAAACAGGATTACGCTATGTGCGCTTCTCTCTTTGTTTTCTGACTTATTATGAGCCCTGAACATCCGTGATCCCTCATGAGTGGTGTCAACAATAGTTGCAGGCTTGGAGTAGTATTCTGAATGCTTTATTACTTCCCAATTCTGGTGAGTTTAACCCCCTAGGGGGAGTGTGTTCGCACTGGGTGGAATCTGTAGTGATCGGTGGAAGGTGCACGCTGAGGAATTCTTTTCATGATCATCTGATGAACTCTTTTGGAACTACACCCTGAACTCTACATCACTTCTCTTTCTCCAAGGGACTCTTTTTTAAAGGATTTTCTTATAAAAGATTCTCTTGTGCATGTGTGGTTGGCCACATGTTTATTTTATTGCTCAACATTAGCGCTGTTTAGTGTGACAATTCAGTCTTTTTTTAGATTATTTGAAACACTGTGTTTATATGGTTGTAAATTGCTGGACACTTTTTTTTTACCCTGCATCGCATACTAGCACATTATGTTAAACTTACCTTAAAACAAAGCCCTTCCAGCACTGAGATGTCAGAGCTGCAGGCGCTCCCATTTTCATCCGTCTTGCTTCCGGGTTCGCGGACTCCGGTTCTGTGACTGGCAGGAGCCGCGAAGATGTCACTCCCGTGCATGTGTACGGGAGCTGCTGTTCACAGCACATGGTTCTGAAGGAAAGGCCCAGGTGGCCGTTTCTTCAGAGCGCATGCACCAGTGATGTCACTGGCTGCATACACAGTAAATATCTTCTAAACGGTGCACGTTTGGGGGATATTTAGACTACCTATAGGTAAACCTTATTATATATATATCACCTTCCACCACTATAAAATGACAACTTTGTCTTAGTATAAAAAAGTATGTCTAGATGTCATACGCACATCCATACATCCCATATTGTCAATATAAATGCCATTACCCTATAAATATAGCACTAGGGACTGTATATCAAGACTCCCAAACAATAATCTAATAAGAAAAATCACAGGGCTATAATGCATAACTTCTTAAATGACATGGGAATTAGAGCCACATCCCTACATATACCTGTTGCAAATTATAGCTCTGTGTAAATCAAACGGCTTAAACAGCACAATATAATAGCCAGGTATGCATTATTCTAATCGCCATCTAAATATTGAAAATGAAAAAATTCCAGCAAAATTTTAATCTACTTACAAGCCCCAGAGGCTCAGATGTATGGTCCTTTTATTTGACAAAGTTTCCTTTTCTATTTTCCAATTATTTTGTGTATGTTGTGGGTTTAACCATTGAGCCGAACTATTAATATATTTGGTGAGTGGGCAATTGACCATGGGGGTGAGTCTGTCACCCCATTTAAATTTAATTGCCTCGTTTTTTTTATCATTATTAGTTTCAATGGTCAGAGTGCTACCCTTAAAGATAACTAAAAATGGGCAGCACAGTGGTGTAGTGGTTAGCACTTTCACCTGGCGGCAAAAAGGGTTGCTGGTTTGAATCCCGACCACGACACCATCTTCCTGGAGTTTGCACGTTCTCCGTGTGCCTGTGTGGGTTTCCTCCCACACTCTAAAGACATGCTGGTAGGTAAATTGGATCTGTCTAAATTGGCTCTAGTATGTATGAATGTGAGTTAGGGACCTTAGGTTGTAAGCTCCTTGAGGGCAGGCCTGATGTGAATGTACAATGTATATGTAAAGCACTGCGTAAATTGATGGCATTATATAAGTACCTAAAATAAATGAATAAAATGTAATAAAAAAAGTCATTGGTTTCATGTTGCTGGCTCTGCCAACTGGTGTTGGCCCTGGGACTATGCAGGCACCATACAATGGGAGGTCAAGGAACCCCTAGCAACTTTAAGGTTCCACAGAATTCTGTTCCAAAATGGCCACTCTTTAGGCTCAATTGATAAGGACCTTTATTTTCAGTCACAAGGCTGTATTTTCAAATCTCAGCTGAAATTAGCTCTCCCCTTTTTGTAAATAATGATCCTTATTCAGTCTGAACCTGGAAATTAGCTCTCATTGCTGGGAAAATAAGCTGCGGGTGGGAGATCATCATTGACCTAATATGGCCACATAGCCATATACCCATATTAGAGTCAATGATGTCACAAACATTGTTTCTAAAATTGTTGGAACTCGTGCTTGGCTACGAATAGTGAGACTGCTGCACAGAAGGTAGCTGAATACTATACTACAAAAACACCAAAATATATATAAAAGTGCGCTGTCTCAATTTATATTAGGGTTGTAAAAATCACCTCTATTTAGATCCGCCATACACTGATCTATTATTTCTGATAATACAAATCAACTGTGTGAAAAATTCATACAGTAAAGTGCAAATAAACCAAGCTTTGATTTTGTTTATTCAGATTAACTATTTATTTATTTATCACCACTAATGAATTTATGTATATGTCACATACAATTATGTTTTGGTTTGTGTGCACATAATTTTGATTAATTTAGGATTATGTATTTGTTCTCTGCACATTGTACTTTATATGGAATGTCACAAGCCATTCCTGACCCTTTGTGTGCATATACATGACTCATCCACCTTACCAATCGCTCTATGTCTGCAACTCCTCTTTGTCAATCCCTCCACTGGCTTGCGCTCAACCAACAAATTAAATTCAAAATACTAACAACTTCTTACAAAGCCATCAACAACTTAGCCCCCAGCTATATCACTAGCCTAGTCTCTAAATACCAACCTTCTCGTTCTCTTCATTCCTCTCAAGACCTTCTGCTCTCTAGCTCCCTCGTCACCTCGTCCCATGCTCGCCTCCAGGACTTCTCCAGAACCACTCCAATCCTATGGAACTCCCTACCCCAATTTGTCCGATTATCTCCTACTCTGATAGCTTTTAGAAGATCCCTGAAAACACTTCAGAGAAGCCTGTCCTACCCACACCTAATCTAATGAGCAGGGCCCTCTGATTCCTCCTGTATTGATTTGTACTGTAACTGTACTATCTTGCCCCATGTTGTAAAGCGCTGCATAAACTGTTGGCGCTATATAAATTTTGAATATTAATAATAAATCCTGAATAATACTGGTGGGCAGGGAATCTCCCACCTGCAACCCATTTGCCCAGTAATGATGGCTAAATTCCAAGTTAGGCCAAATATGGGTTTGAATGAACCCAAGCCCGAACGCAAAGTCATCACTAATCCTGGTGGGTTAGCTTTAAACCTTATGTATTTTTAAATATAAGTACTGTGATAGCTTTAGAAGCTGCAGACGGCCCTTGAGTCTTTATTAGTTTATACTGTATGTTTTCTTTGAAAATGCATGTTCTTCTGTCAGGTATTCTTTTTTTTTTCCTAAACCCAAAAACATACTGGTAGGTCAGTTTTCATCTGACCACATGGTGTGTGTGGTTGTGTGCTAAGGACATAAAATAGTTTGGGGGTCAATAATTATATGAATGGCTCTATGTAATTTGCATGGTCCTGCCTGAGTGTTTTAGTCCATGGAATATGCAAATTTGCAAATGCTTCTATACCTTAGCATGCGTGTGCTCATATGAGTTTGGTACAGACATGACTTTGTCAGTACCTGTTGGAACAGATGTTGATGTGAATGGCTGTATGTACTCTGCAAAATATGTTGGTGCTACATAAATATGGAAATTAAGTACATATCTTCACCCACACGCAGTGGGGTTTATTTGTTCAAAGAATGTTCGCTTAGAATAGTGAAAAAAATTAAGCTGTGTACTTTTCTATTATCCAATCATGTTCAAGGCAAAATCCTTTTTGTTTTAAATGTCCCTACCCATGATAGGAGTTTTAAAGTTAACATAGCTTCATTGTGTTCACTAGGCCAAGTGAACATTCACTTTGCTTAGCAAACATCCTCTACTCCTTTGGTAAATCAACCTGTTGTATATCTTTTTTTCTAATGCCGCGTACACACGACCGGACTTTCCGGCAGAGAAGGTCTGACGGAATCATTCCGTCGGACATTCTGATCATGTGTGGGCTTCATCAGACTTTTTCTTTCTAAAATTCTGACGGACCTAGAAATAGAACATGTTTCAAATCTTTCCGACGGACTCAATTCCTATTGGGAAAACCGTTTGTCTGTATGCTAGTCCGATGGACCAAAAACGATGTGAGGGCAGTTATTGGCTACTGGCTATTGAACTTCCTTTTTCTAGTCCTGTCGTACGTCATCACGTTCTAAATGAATGGACTTTGGAGTGATCGTGTGTAGGCAAGTCAGTTTCAGCGGAATTCCATCGGAACTCCGTCGGAAAGACCGTCAGAGTCTACTCTGACGGAAAGTCCGGTCGTGTGTACGCGGCATAACAAAAACAGAGGAATTGTATATTGGTTATCTAAGATCGGTCCCAAACCACACCCAGGTAACACACCCAGGCAATTTACAAAATACAAAATGGAGAATTTTTATTATGGTTGCATGATTTTTAAAACATAGCATGTTAATACCCTTTGTATATCTGTGCATCTGCTTCCCAGATTAAAGTCAGATTTTCCCTAGTGGTGTGACATCACATTGCTCTTTATAGATCAGTGATGATATAACTACTCCTGGATTTTTTTTTACAGGCAATTTATTCTGTAGACTTTAACCAAAGGCTAATTCTTCCATGCTTCCAGATCCTACCAACACCAAAGTGCATAATTATATCCCAATTATCTTGTCATTTCACCTTATTACTAAACATTCCTCGGCACGTCTCTGCATGACAAAATGATATCCTAGGCTGTCTGGAGAACCAGGTTGTCCTACATTAGTCTAAAAGTGTCCCTGTTAGCAACAGCAAAGCTTAACTGAAGTCATGTAAAAAACTGGACCTCTCTGAAGAAGCCTATGTGTTGGGTGACTTTGAATCCAATCATCATTTGGCCTCTTTGTTCCCAATTAGATGACAATCTTGGTTGCACCATGTGCCCTTATCATGTTGACAATTTAAGCCCCTTTGAAGTCCAATGTCCATTAAAAGTAATACAGTGTGACCTGCAATGTAGAAAAACAAATAATATCTTAAGTTTTTCCTTTGCTGGTTCTGCTTCGCTTCTGTGTTAAAAATGCAACATTAAAAGCCAAATGTAACATGTTACAGCAGTTCAGAGAAATCCTTTGAGCAGCGCCTGTATAATGAGCTCTTTACATGTGCACCTCCTACAGCTCCTGTTTCTTCAAAATGAACACATACCCTTTCAATATCAGCCGTGGGCGTGCCCACTGTAGACATTTCTACTTTACATACATTACCTGATAGGTGCTGGGCCTACTGCACTCATGTGAGCGATTTTGGGAACAATATGGGGCATCATTCAAAATGTTTTTTTTATTAGGGTTTGTCTCACCATCAGCCATTTTAAACATTTAATACTAAAGCCCTACTTAGGAGCTGGTACCACAAGACCAAACATTTAGCTCAACCAAGGCTCAAGTAACTGCTAGTGGAGGGGGGAGCAGTTACGTGTCCTTGGCAGCAGAACAAGACATGTTCTCTAAGGCTGGGTTCACACTGCAGCACATTTCGGCTCACAGCAGGACTTCGGTGCATCTCCATTCACAGTTTCAGGTCTGATTTCAGCCTGAATTTTGGGCTGAATTTGGACTGGAAAGGGACCAAAAGATGCACAGGGCTCCTGTGCAACTCGCACCGGAGCCTCTGCGGAGATGTGTGAAATGGCTCCATAGAGAGCCCTTCACAATCTCCTGCTATGCGAATTGGATGCGGAAAGCCTGCATCCAATTCGTTTCCGCATCCAATTCGCATAGGTGTGAACCCAGCCTTACATAATATACAGTGGGTACAGAAAATAATCACATTTTGTTGCTTTGCAGCTTAAAATGAAGACAGACAAAGTTCTTGTTTTATCCAGCTGTATTTACTCAGTGCAACCTATAACATCCAAATGAAAGATATAACACCACCATGTCAGAAAAACATTTAAAATAAATTAAAAAACAGTTAGAAAAAAATTAAAAAACAGAAAAAAAAATACTTGTAAACTCAATCAGCTAATCACCTTCTCAATGATACACAAAGTCATTTGTCTTTCAACTATGATCACCTGTGGTCATTGTGATTAGTTCAGCGTGGAAAGAGCTTTCCTGGAGCATTTTAGTCCCTGGTAGTGCAACTAAAGCAAAAAATCAACTATGGGTGGCAAGGCACTGTCAAAAGGTCTCCTTGATAAAGTTGTGGACAGGCAAAAGTCAGGAGATGGATACAAAAAAATTTCAAAGGCTTAATCCAGTGGTTCTCAACTCCAGTCCTCGGGACCCACCAACAGGCCAGATTTTAAGTATTACCTTGGGGAGTTGCAGACTAGAATACTGCAATCCCTGAGCAGCAAATTATATCACCTGTGATGTATTTCAGCTATCTTGCAAACCTGACCTGTTGGTGGGTCCTGAGGACTGGAGTTGAGAACCACTGGCTTAATCACTGCCTAGAAGCACAGTGAAGTCTATTATTAACAAGTCTAAGGTAATTGGTACAACACAGAATGTCGGTCCAAACTGGATGAAAGAACTAGGAGGAAACTGGTCAGAGAGGCTACAAAGAGGCCTACAGCAACTCTGTTGCAGAAATTTATGACAAAGAGTGGTCTTTGTGCATGTGACAACAATATCACAAAATCTATATCACAAAATCTATAAATGTAGCTTGTATGGGAGGGTTGTCAGAAAAAAATCCACTCCTCAAGAAAGGCCACATGCAGTCATGACTGAGCATTGCTAAAAGGAACCTTGAAGATTCTGAGGCCACATGGAAAAGGGTGTTATATTCAGATGAGGCTAAAATTGATTTATTTGACCTCAACACCAAACTTGACTTAAAGCGGGGGTCCACCTATCTATCGTTTTTTTTTTTTTTTAGTTCATTCACAAACTTTTCTTCTCAGCATTACATACTCACATATTGTGTGTAATATGTCCGCCTGTGTCAGATTTCGTCGGAAAGAATAACTTATATTATTTACTGCAGGCGGTTTCCATCTTCATTGTGGGCATTTGAAGCCCACAAGCATTTATTTCCTGGATGCGGTGAATGCTGTGCTCCCAGCATTCACCGCTCGTTCCCGCACATGCTCAGTGGCATCCTGGGAAGCCTGAGACTAGCTCCCAGGAGACTGTGCGGAGTCTGGGAGAGGCTAGAAACACGCCTACTCCCACGGGAGGAGAACCAGGAAGTGCAAAGAAGAATAGAAAAATAAAAGGTAATTACTGCGATTTAAATTTTTTTAAATGGCATGTCAGCATCTAGGCAAGGAAGAGAATACATACAGATATTGTTCAAAATTTGGGTGGAACCCCGCTTTAAACTCCATTGAAAATCTGTGGAATGACTTGAAGACTGCAGTCCAATAACGGTCACCATCAAATTTAACTGAACTTGAGCAGTTCTGCAAAGAAGAGTGGGCAAATATTGCAAAGTCTAGATGTGCAACGTTAGTAGAGACATAGTCTAACAGACTAAAGGCTGTAATTAAAGTAAAAGGCGGTTCAACAAAATACTGACACAATGGGGTGATCCTTTCTCCAATTTACCAATATGGGGTGGTGGTGCGATGTTGGTCTATTGAGTGAGGTGGACCCACATCCCAAAATTCAGGGAGAAATGGAAATTTGATCCTCTTAGGGGACTTTAAAGGGGACACCTACTCATAAGTAATAGAGTATAATAAAGAGTGTAATAGATGTAGGTATGATTGCAAAAGTTTAGGTGTTTATTGGGGTAAGGATACGGGTAAATTGGGGGTACAATAGATGAGGCATAAGGTACAGGATACAAGTTATAAACATGGAAACATGGCAATACAACATGCAAAAGATCCACAATCATGGGACTCCAGGTGTGTATGGAGCACACACCCAGAGAGTACCCGACGCGTTTCGAGATAAACTCTTCCTCAGGGGTGTCTGATAGGGATCAGCAAGCACAGAGGTATGTCATATTATGTTGCTTGGAGGGCATGTATTACTGCATTGTATCCAATGAAGCACTCAAAAGAAAGGGGGGGTTTTGGTTGGTTGGGGGGATAAAAAGACACACCACTGGACTTCCACGGATCGCTCGCCCCCAGTCCACGTCAGGCCTGTGACACCCAAAACCCGGCGGGGCAGCCTGAGAGAGAGCTCCCCAGCAGAGGGCACCACAGAGTCACCGTAGAAAAGAGTAAATCTAAGTATGCTCCAATCTGGAGAGGGCCGAGAGAAGGCCCTTACAGGCAGGAGACTGCAGGTCTCCAGAGGGAGGGGTTTTGTATTTCTTGGGTTCCGGCCTGGTGAGCAGGTGCACTGGTCCTGTATGCTGTCCCAGACTGTGTGCATCCGATTCCCTATGAGGGTAGCGGTGCCCCAGGGGGGTGATGGCAGTGTGGGTGCAGTGGAGATGAGTGCTCCAACAGGGGGTCCAGGCCAGGAGGTCCAACCTGGTGGTTGTAGCAGCGGCGAGCGGCGATGTATGGCAGAGAGCCAAAGCCAATTTAGTGATTCTGTGTTTCTTTTTTTTTTACTGACATGTTGGTGTTATATCCTTGACTTGGATGTTATAAGTTGAGCAAATACAGCTGGATAAAACAAAAACTGTGTCTGTCTTCATTTCAGGCTGCAAAGTAACAAAATGTATTTATTTTAAAGGGGGTGATTCTTTTCTTTACCCACTGTATAAAATATTTCATTGTGCAGCTACCCAACGCCACCAATAACCTGTTTGTAGAGCTAGCTAACACCAAAATGTATATCACATATAACTCAAGACATAAAAAAGTGTAGCACTCCACTTACTGTTAGATGCCTGGTCCAAAGTTCCTTAGAAAGGGATGCATGTCATATAAAAGGACAGGGCTTAGAATGGAGATGAAGAGAAGCAGAGAAGAGGCTATATTGCTGTAGCTAAAGACATTTGGAGTGATGTAGTAGTGTAGTAATAGTATTGTAGTGTAGTAATGGCGATCTGGCATGGGTAACAGAAGACCTTGGTAGTGAGGGGGTTTGTGAGCTTAAAGCGGAACTTTACCCATAACAACTTCATAACAAATAATGTTCTTTGGCAATGAACATACATGTCACAATAATAATTATGCTACCAAAATTAGCATGTGCTGTAAATTGTCTCCAGTATATATATATATATATATATATATACAGTATCCCACAAAAGTGAGTATACCCCTCACATTTTTGTAAATATTTTATTATATTTTTTCATGTGACAACACTGAATAAATTACATTTTGCTACAATGTAGTAGTGAGTGTACAGCTTGTATAACAGTGTAAATTTGCTGTCCCCTCAAAATAACTGAACAACAGCCATTAATGTCTAAACCGCTGGCAACAAAAGTGAATACACCCCTAAGTGAAAATGTTCAAATTAGGCCCAATTAGCTATTTTCCCTCCCCGGTGTCATGTGACTCGTTAGTGTTCCAAGGTCTTAGGTGTGACACCCCAGACGATGTCCTTGGAGATGAAACTCCACTGTCGCAATTTGTTTTAAAAAGCACTGATTTTAACCTGCTAAATGTAAATGTTCTAACTTCATTAAATATTATACTGTGTACCCAACGGAATTACGCTATGTGGCCCTTTCTGTTCTCCCCCCTTTAATTCCATTTACTGCGTTATGGATATCTGATTACCGTCCCTCATGAGATACACCTACATAGTTATCTACCACCTCAAAGATAGCCGGGCATTCCTGGTCCAGCCATCTGAGGATTCCAGTGTTCATCCCCATTGGTTATTCACACACCGAAAGCCCGTTTGACTCACAGAACATACGTTCTTGTGGGTTCAAACGCTCCAGTAAGCCTCTCAGTTTTTGGTGGTGGTACTTCTCACTTCAGTTACGTATCCTGTTCACAGTTGGGATATTCACACAAAGTTTTGAATATATTTTTATTTCACGTGGAACTCTGAACCACACTTTGAACATTTTTTCACTTGGGCTTTTCCTTGGATATTTATCACTAGTCATAGTGTTCAGTATTTTTGTACATGTTTCTTTTATCTTCAGTGGTGATTATTTAGGTTTACTACCCTCTGTTTGATACACGTGTTAAGTCACGTTTTTCATGAGCGCTACACTATTTGTTTTCTTTTGTATTGCTATTTATCCAATTTGCTGTGTTAGCTGCTATCCTTTTAAGGCAGCGCAAAATTACTTGTTATACCAAGGTCTTAGATGAATGGGGAGCAGGTGTGTTAAATTTGGTGTTATGGCTCTCACTATCTCATACTGGTCACTGGAAGTTCAACATGGCACCTCATGGCAAAGAACTCTCTGAGGATCTGAAAAGAATGGTTGCTCTACATAAAGATGGCCTAGGCGATAAGAAGATTGCCAAGACCCTGAAACTGAACTGCAGCAAGGTGCCCAAGATCACACAGTGGTTTAACAGGACAGGTTCCACTCAGAACAGGCCTCGCCATAGTCGACCAAAGAGGTTGAGTGCATGCACTCAGCGTCATATACAGAGGTTGTCTTTGGGAAAGACGTATGAGTTCTGCCAACATTGCTGCAGAGGTTGAAGGGGTGGGGGAACAGCCTGTCAGTGCTCAGACCATACTGCACACTGTATCAAATTGGTCTGCAGGGCTGTTGTCCCAGAAGGAAGCCTCTTCTAAAGATGATGCACAAGAAAGCCCGCAAACAGTTTGGTGAAGACAATCAGACTAAGGACATGGATTACTGGAACCATGTCCTGTGGTCTGATGAGACCAAGATAAAATTATTTGGTTCAGATGGTGTCAAGCGTGTGTGGCAGCAACCAGGAGAGGAGTACAAAGACTGTAGGCAAGTGTGTCTTGCCTACAGTCAAACATGGTGGTGGGAGTGTCATGGTCTGGGGCTTCATGAGTGCTGCCGGCACTGGGGAGCTACAATTTATTGAGGGAACCATAAATGCCAAAATGTACTGTGACATACTGAAGCAGAGCATGATCCCCTCCCTTCAGAGACTGGGCCGCAGGGCAGTATTTCAACATAATAACGACCTCAAACACACCTCCAAGAGGACCACTGCCTTGCTAAAGAAGCTGAGGGTAAAGGTGATAGACTGACCAAGCATGTCTCCAGACCTAAACCCTATTGAGCATCTTTGGGGCATTTTCAAACAGAAGGTGGAGGAGAGCAAGGTCTTTCACATCCACCAGCTCCATGATGTCGTCTTGGAGGAGTGGAAGAGGACTGCAGTGACAACCTGTGAAGCTCTGGTGAACTCCATGCTCAAGGGGGTAAAGGCAGGGCTGGAAAATAATAGTGGCCACACAAAAATTTATTTTGAGGGGACAGCAAATTTACACTGTTATACAAGCTGTACACTCACGACTTTACATTGTAGCAAAGTTTCTTCAGTGTTGTCACATGAAAAGATATAATAAAATATTTACAAAAATCTGAGGCGAATAGTGCAGATGGATGAATCACCCCTGCTGGTTTTTACACAGTTATATAGTTAGTCTTGTTTAAAAAAAACACAAGTCCATTCAGTTCAATCAACAGAAGGGGAAAGACAAGTTAAGACAATTTGACAATAAAGTATATTATATACACTTATGTACAATGGATTACCACTTGAACATGACCTGAATGGATAAGCAAGCGTTTAGCATTAATCCTGGCAGGACTTCTAAAGGGGAAACCCAGGCCGGCTTATTTAACTTTTAATCCTAATGAGTTTCGTCATAGGACGTTTTCAAAGACTTTGAAAACGTCCTATGATGAAACGCGTAAGTCGGAGCCACGCTCTTACATCATACCCGGAAGGCTCGGCTTGGAACGCAGGTGGCACACACGCTACGGACTGGCTTCCTGGTCTTTCCACCGTTCGCGTCCTTGCCTTACTGGAATCTATTGCTATTGTTTTTAGATGTTAAATTTTTAAATAAACCGAGTATACTACACTATGGAAGTCCCTTGTTTTCCCTGGGAGGAAAGGAACCTGTGGTGAGGTGAAACAATCGGAGGTGCCCGGATTCAGAATTTATGCTGGGAGGCTCTGGATCGCAGACACGGTCTGACGGAGGTGCAGAGGATTGATAAGGCTACCTAAGGAGAAAATCCACCTGCAGCTACCTGCTCTATGTGCATTACCCCTGTAGGGGTGACTACCTTTGGTGAGTGGGGACACATTGGGGGAGCACCTGAGTCACCAAATCTAATGTGCACAGATGTCACTGGATTTTCTTGCTGTGGAACACACCTGAATATAGAAGGTTTTTTGAAGTCCCGGCCCGGATTATGAAATTACACCTTATATGATTTAAATAACTTTATATACACGTATATTTTTTGCTTTAGATAAGCACTTTTTTTTTTACACAAGCACTTTTTTACTATAAGCCTAGTTTGCCCGTTTAGGGATTTGGACTACTAAAGTAAACACTTACATATCAAAATACCACTGTGGTTTTTGTACATATGGTTTGATAGCCATTGTTTATGCTTATATGGTTTAGATGTGAATTTATTTATTTTATATGGGAATGCTCATACACTTTAAATGTGAGGATACTTTCTTCACTTACTGTTTGTGGTAAAGTCAGAGGTTTGATATTTCAATTGGTTCACATGTTAATGGGAGGTTATGATTAAGGTGGTTGCACCTTAGAGCTTTTGATTAAGCTATAGTGCACTTTTGAATATATTTTACATACTCACAAAATATCTCCCAACAGACCTGCACAATTTGTATAGATTTACACACTTGATTTAGGTAACAGCACACGGGGGGTTATATATTTATTTATTTTATTTTGCCCATCAAAGTGCCATACTAGGGTAGCGCCATTCCCCTTACTCTTTTTTTATATACTTGTATAGTCCCCACTGGGGACTAATTAAGGGAGGCTGCAACCTTTATCCTCCTAAGCGCGGATCTCTAACATACTATTCACAGATACTTTTGTTGAGTGCAGGAACAGGCCCTGCTGTGAAATATTTGATCAAAAATTGTAATTACGTATCCCTGTTAAACAGGCACATAAAAATTGGGCCTTAGGCGGTGGTGGTGGTGGTGGTGGCACAACACTGTAAAGCCTCACAGATACTTTTGTTGAGCGCAGGAACAGGCCCTGTTGTGAAATATTAGATCAAACATTGTAATTACGCGCCCTTGTAAAACGGGCAGAAAAATTGGGCCTTAGGCTGTGGTGGTGGTGCCCTGAACCGAAAATATTCCTAGAAGCTATCATCATAAAGATTAAGGAGGAATAGGATAGTCACTCAGCATAATAGGATAGTCACTCAGCATATGCAGTCTTCAAGGGATCCCACATTTATAGAAAAATCAATCAGTTACATCAGCATCAGGTGCTTGATAGCTGGTGATCCAGGATTGATTCATTTTTATGAATGTGAGCCGATCAACAGAGTCTGTGGACAGGCGCACTCTGTGATCAGTTACAAAGCCTCCAGCAGCACTGAATGTGCATTCAGAAAGAACTCTGGATGCAGGACAGGCCAGTAGCTCAATTGTATATTGAGCAAGCTCTGGCCAGTGGCCCATCCTCAAGACCCAGTAACCCAGGGGATGTTCTTGTGGAAGGGTCTCCAAGTCTGATCTCTGGAAACGCACTGCACAAACCTTTCTGCAAGGCCTCCCAAAGATGTTTCATCCTCTGCTCCCTCTGCGAAGGCTGGATAAGTTCTGCAACCTTACCCTTGTAACATAGATCAAGAAGGGTTGCCAGCCAGTAATGATCCCTCTCCTTGATACCACGAATCCTAGGGTCCTTTCGCAGGCTTTGCAGGATCAAGGAGGCCATGCAGCGTAAGTTTGCAGAGGCATTCGATCCTGAGTCCTCTGAGTCACTAAGGATCACATAATCCTCAACCACCTCCTCCCAGCCATGTTCAACTCCATGGGTTTCTGGGGACTGCAAACGATCCCTTGAAGACTGCTGCTGATGCTGAGTGTTATCCTCCACCTCCATGCTAACACAATTCTCCTCCTCCTCCTCTTCTTCTTCCTGTGTGATCGGCGGGCCTGCAGGAATACTAGTATCTGGATAAAGGGGGCCTTGAGAGGTAAGGAAGTCCTCCTCTTCCTCCCGCTGTTTTGCCTCAAGTGCCCTGTCCATTATTCCACGAAGCGTGTGCTCCAACAGGAAGACAAGAGGGACAGTATCACTAATGCATGCACTGTCACTGCTCACCATCCTCGTGGCCTCCTCAAATGGTGACAGGACAGTGCATGTATCCTTGATCAGTAGCCACTGGCCTGGCGAAAAAAAGCCAGTCTCCCCTGACCCTGTTCTGGTGCCATACTCACACAGGTACTCATTGATGGCCCTCTGCTGCATGTGCAGCCGTTGCAACATGGCCAACATTGAGTTCCACCTGATGGGCATGTCACAAATGAGGCGGTTCTTGGGCAGGTTGCATTCTCTTTGAATGTCAGCCAGCCGAGCACTGGCATTATATGACCGGCAGAAATGACCACAGACTTTCCTGGCCTGCCTCAGGAGATCCTGTAAGCCAGGGTACCTGCTCAAGAACCACTGCACCATCAAATTCAGGACGTGAGCCAAACAGGGAACATGGGTCAAGTGTCCCTGTCGTAGGGCGATGAAGAGGTTGGTGCCATTGTCGCATACAACCATTCCTGGCTGAAGCTGGCATGGCGTCAACCACCTCTGAGCCTGCCCCTGCAGAGCTGACAGAATCTCTGCCCCAGTGTGGCTCCTGTCCCCTAAGCAGACCAACTCAAGCACCGCATGGCATCTTTTTGCCTGAGTGCTCGTGTAGCCCCTTGAACACCTACGGAGCACCGCTGGTTCAGAGGAGAAATCTGCAGAGGAAGAGGCGATAGAGGAAGAAGAAGAGGAGGGGGTGGAGGAGAGAGCTGTGGCAGAATCACCACTAGCATTTCAGAGGCGTGGTGGTGGAACAAGCTCCAACAATACTAAACCCTGTCCTGCATCCTTCCCAGCTGCCAGCAGAGTTACCCAGTGCACCGTGAAAGAAAGGTAACGTCCCTGTCCATACCTGCTGGGCCATGAGTCAGCAGTAATATGCACCTTACTGCTGACCGCCCTGTCCAACAAGGCCAAAACATTGCCTTCCACATGCTGGTAGAGAGCCAGAATAGCCTTCCATGAAAAGGAATGGCGTTTGGGAACCTACCACTGAGGTACCGCACATTCCACAAATTCACGAAAGGGGGCAGAGTCTACCAGCTAAAAAGGCAGCAGTTGCAGTGCTAGCAATTTGGCCAAGCTAGCATTCAGGCGCCGAGCATGTGGATGGCTGGGATCGAATTTCTTTGGACGGTTTAGCAACTGGGGTAGGGAAATTTGCCTGCTAAAATCAAATGTTGGTGTACCGCTAGCAGATTGGCCGCAAGTACTTGGGACACCTATTTCTATACCTTCATTCCTCTCAGTGCAGGTTTCTGAGAGGACTGGAGGTATAGTGGGGTTGGAGATCCCAGCTGATGAGGAGCAAGAAGAGGTCCGCCTTGTTCTTTGATGTGGGTCTTTTAAGTGCTATTGCCAACGGACTGCATGGGAGGTCGTCATATGTCTGGTCAAGCATGTGGTGCCCAAGCGGCTGCTGTTTTGGCCACGTTTGATACGCTTCAGACATATGTTGCAAACAGCAACGGTGCGATCTGCTGCACATGTGTCAAAAAAGGCCCACACCAAAGAACTTTTCAAAATATGTGGGGAGTCAGCAATGCCCTGCACCTGCTTAGCTCTGCGGTGTGATGCAATAGGGTGGCTGCCCTTAAGCTGCCCCCTGGAGGGCATCCTGCCTCCTTGGAGATGTGCCTCCTCCTCCTCTCTTCTATCAGGCACCCAAGTAGAGTCAATGACCTCATCATCCCCTCCCTCATCGTCACTGGAGCAAACTAGGCAGTATGCTGCAGCTCGGGGAACATGACTGCCAGTTTCTTGACCTTCTAGGGCACCTCCTCTCTCTAGGCTCACGTTACTCCCTTCCTCAACCTGGGTACCATCATCGGAGCCTTCAAATCGCTGCGCATCCTCCTGCAGCATGTACCCAACACTGTGGTTGAATAGTTCAGGGGACTCCTCCGTGCATGATGGTGGGGCTAGGGAAGGAGTGACTGTTGACATGGAGCCGATGGAATAGGCCACTTTGACAGCTACATTGGCAGGCAAACTACTCTGAGCCTGGGTGACAGAGGATGAGGAGGGCTTTGTTATCCATTGCACCAACTCTTCTGCATTTTGTGACTCAATAACATGGCCAGCTGCAGAAAAAAAGGACAAGCGTGCCCCACAGCCACGCGCTGAGGATGCACCGTATCCACGACCAGCACTGTTGACTGTAGACACAGAGCCTGCTTTCCCTCTTTTAGTGGCCTGTGAGCGTCTGCCTGTCCTTGGTGGCCTTCCGGACATGCTGTAAATTTTGTTTAGCAAAACCAGACTACACTGTATTGTGTACTGTGTACACCACCAGAAAAGTAGTAGCAAGTGCACTAGGGGTGCACGGTACTGTATACACCAACAGAAGTGTAATAACAACTATGGGTGTACTGTATGTATTGTGTACTGTGTGCACCACTAGAAAAGTAGTAGCAACTGCACTAGGGGTGCATAGTACTGTGTACACCAACATAAGTGTAATAACAACTATGGGTGCACTGTATATATTGTGTACACCATCATGGAAAGTAGTAGCAACTGCACTAGGGGTGCATGGTACTGTGTACACCAACAGAAGTTTAATAACAATTATGGGTGCACTGTATGTATTGTGTACACCACCAGAAAAGTAGTAGCACTAGCAACTGCACTATGGGTGCACGGTGTTGTGTACACCAACAGAAGTGTAATAACAACTATGGGTGTACCGTATGTATTGTGTACTGTGTACACCACCAGAAAAGTAGTAGCAAGTGCACTAGGGGTGCACGGTACTGTGTACACCAACTAAAGTGTAATAACAACTATGGGTGCACTGTATGTATTGTGTACACCACCAGGAAAGTAGTAGCAACTGCACTAGGGGTGCACGGCACTGTGCACCGTGCACCAACAGAAGTGTAATAACAACTATGGGTGTACTGTATGTATTGTGTACTGTGTTCACCACCAGAAAAGTAGTAGCAACTGCACTAGGTGTGCACGGTACTGTGTACACCAAAAGAAGTTTAATAACAACTATGGGTGCACTGTATGTATCGTGTACTGTGTACACCACCAGAAAAGTAGTAGTACTAGCAACTGCACTACAGTTGCACGGTACTGTGTACACCAACAGAAGTGTAATAACAACTATGGGTGTACTGTATTGTGTACACCGCCAGAAAAGTGGTAGCAACTGCACTATGGGTGCACAGTACTGTGTACTGTGTACACTGCCTGAAGTATATTAGAAAAACTACACCAGGAATGGCCTGCAGTCAGATATAGCTAAACTAGTTGCAGTGGATATATATATGAGACTGGCTGTATATATATATAGTAACCACTTTACAACCGGCCCATAGCCGAATGACGACTGCAGGGCGGTTGCTTAACTCTGGGATCACGTCATATGACGTCTTCCCAGAGTTCCCCTCGTGCGCGCCCCCTTGGGCGCGCACCTGAACATATCCGTGACCGCCGGGTCCGCATCACGGATCCCGGTAAATGGCCGCTGATCGCGGCCATTTACCATGTGATCGCTCCGTCAAATGACGGAGCGATCACATGTAAACAAACCGGCGTCATCTCATGATGCCGGTTCCTCTCCTCCCCTCCTGTGTACCAATCGGTACACTGTGAGCGGAGAGGGGGATGGATGGATGGCTGCAGCGCTGTGGGCTGGTTGTGTAGTGCCCACAGCGCTAACCGGTGACATCCAGCCATCCATCCATCCATGCTCAGCCATCCCTAACGCTCTGCAATGCCCTGCAATACTCTGCAATGCCCCAGAATAATGTGCAATACTCTGCAATACCCTGCACTACTCTGCAATACCCCCGTAATACTCGGCAATACCCCGCAGTACTCTGCAATACCCCCGCAATACTCTGCAATACCCCACAATACTCTGCAGTACCCCCGCAATACTCGGCAATACCCCACAATACTCTGCAATACCCCACAATACTCTGCAATACCCCACAATACTCGGCAATACCCCGCAATACTCAGCAATACCCTGCAATAATCAGCAATACCCCACAATACTCGGCAATACCCCGCAATACCCCACACCACTGTGCAATACCCCGCCATACCCAGTCATACTCTGTGATACCCAGCCATACCCAGTCATACTCTGTGATACCCAGCCATACCCAGTCATACTTGGTGATACCCTGCCATACTCAGCCATACCCAGCTATGCTCAGCCATACTCGGCGATACTCCGCCATACTCTGAAATACCCCGCCATACTCTGAAATACCCCACAATACTCTGCCATACCCAGCCATGCCCTGCCATACCCAGCTATACTCTGCAATACCCCACAATACTCTGCAATACCCCGCAATACTCTGCCATACCCAGCCATACTCTGCAATACTCGGTGATACCCAGCCATACCCAGTCATACTCAGCCATACCCAGCTATGCTCAGCCATACTCGGCGATACCCCGCCATACTCGGCGATACCCCGCCATACTCTGAAATACCCCGCCATACTCTGAAATACCCTGCCATACTCTGAAATACCCTGCAATACTCTGCCATACCCAGCCATGCCCTGCCATACCCAGCCAAACTCTGCAATACCCCGCAATACTCTGCCATACCCAGCCATACTCTGCAATACTCGGTGATACCCAGCCATACTCTGCCATACCCTGCCATGCTCGGCCATACCCTGCCATGCTCAGTCATACCCTGCCATGCTCAGCCATACCCTGCCATGCTCAGCCATACTCTGCCATGCTCAGCCATACTCGGCTGTACTCGGCCCCTGTATGTGGCCAGGCTGTGGAAGTCTCACACATGTGGTATCGCCGTACTCAGGAGGAGTAGGAGAATCTATTTTGGGTGTCATTTTTGGTATGTACATGTTATGTGTTAGAAATAATATATAAATGGACAACTTTGTGTTAAAAAAAAAAAGCGTTTTAACCACTTCCTGCCCGCCGGCTGTCATACGACATCCTTGACTTTGTGCGGGGATATCTGAATGATGCCTGCAGCTACAGGCATCATTCAGATATCAGCTTTTTTAGCCGGCGATTCCCTACACCATAAGAGTGATCATAGTGGTTGTTCCACTGCTTGATCGTTCTTACGGGAGGCGAGAGGGGATGTCCCCCCCTCCCGCCACCCTCCGGTGCTTCTACCGACTCACCGCTACGATCAAAGCCAGGATCGTTTTTTTTTTTTTTAAAAGGTCAAAAAAAATTTTTTTTTTGAAAAAAGCATCAAACTAAAATAAATAAAGTAAAATGAACAATAAAAAAAACAAAAATTTTTAAAGCGCCCCTGTCCCTGTGTGCTCGTATGCAGAAGCGAGCACATACGTAAGTCCCACCCACATATGAAAACGGTGTTCAAACCACACATGTGAGGTATCGCTGCGATCGGTAGAGCGAGAGCAATAATTTTGGCCCTAGACCTCCTCTGTAACTCAAAACATGTAACCAGTAAAAATTTTTAGAGCGTCGCCTATGGGGATTTTTGAGTAGCGAAGTTTGGCGCCATTCCACAAGCGTGTGCAATTTTGAAAGGTGACATGTTGGATATCTATTTACTCGGCGTAACTTCATCTTTCATATTATGCAAAAACATTGCTAATTTTGCTGTTTTGTTTTTTTTTTTTTTTTTATTAACGCACAAAACTGTTTATTTTCCAAAACAAAAAGTTCAAAAAATTGCTGCACAAATACCGTGCGAGATAAAAAGTTGCAACGACCGCCATTGTATTCTCTAGGGTCTTTGCTAAAAAAACATATATAATGTTTTGAGGTTCTATGTAATTTTCTAGCTAATAAATGATGATTTTTACATGTAGGAGAGAAATGTCAGAATTGGCCTGGGTGCTCCAGAACGCCTGAAGGTGCTCCCCTGCATGTTGGTCCTCTGTATGTGGCCACGCTGTGTAAAAGTCTCACACATGTGGTATCGCCACACTCGGGAGTAATAGTAGAATGTGTTTTGGAGTGTAATTTGTGGTATGCATATGCAGTGTGTGAGAAATAACCTGCTAATATGACAATTTTGTGAAAAAAAAAAGTAAAAAAAAAAAAAAAAAAAAACTTGATTTTGCAAAGAATTGTGGGAAAAAATGACAACTTCAAAAAACTCACCATGCATCTTTCTAAATACCTTGGAATGTCTTCTTTCCAAAAAGGGGTCATTTGGGGGGTATTTGTACTTTTCTGGCATGTTAGGGTCTCAAGAAATTAAATAGGCTGTCAGTACTTCAGGTGTGATCAATTTTCAGATATTGGCACCATAGCTTTTGGACTCTATAACTTTCGCAAAGACCAAATAATATACACCGATTTGGGTTATTTTTACCAAAGATATGTAGCGGTATAAATTTTGGCCAAAATATATGAAGAAAAATTACTAATTTGCAAAATTTTATTACAGAAACTAAGAAAAATGCATTTTTTTACAGATTTTTCGGTCTTTTTTCTTTTATAGCGCAAAAAATAAAGAACCCAGCGGTGATTAAATACCACCAAAAGAAAGTTATATTTGTGTGAAAAAAAGGACAAAAATTTCATATAGATACAGTGTTGCATGACTGAGTAATTGTCATTCAAAATGTGAGAGCACCAAAAGCTGAAAATTGGTCTGGTTATGAAGGGGGTTTAAGTGCCCAGTGGTCAAGTGGTTAAATACACTGCAGCTAACTGAATAACCTGCCTGCCTGAAGTATATTAGAAAAAGTACACCAGGAAAGGCCTGCAGTCAGATATAGCTAAACTGGATATAGTGGCTATATATATATATATATATATATATATATATATATATATATATATATATATATACACAAGACTGTCTGTATATATATTAAATACACTGCAGCTAACTGAATAACCTGTCTGCCTGCTCAATCTAAATGACACTCTCTCTCCGTCCACACCAACAACACACTACACAGGCATGACGTGCAGGCAGCCTTATATAGTGTGGGGCGTGAACTTAGTCCCCCTGAGCCATGATTGGCCAAAGGCACCCTGCCTTTGACCAATTATGGCTCTCTTAGCTGAGGGCGCTGGGATTGGCCAAAGCATGCAGGTCATGGTGCATGCTTTGGCAATCACCATACAGCGATGCACTGTGTTCCCGCAGTACATTATGGGCTGTTACGCGCCACTCAAATTTGGCGCGAATGGCCCATAATGTTCGGTTTTCGACGAACAGGTGAACGAGTTGAACTTGTGTTCGACCCGAACAGAAAGCTCATCCCTATACGTAAGTCTTTTTGGAAGGCATATTTTCTGTCTCAACATGGAGTAGATCCAGTCCCCTATCTGTTCCCTAGAAACTACATCTGGCTTCAGGCTCAGGTTCTGAATCAGGTTCTGGTTCAGGTTGTGTTTCAGGTTCTGGTTCAGTAACAGTCTCTCTCTATGCTTCATTAGTAGGAGTGGGAGTCTCCAACACATTAGATGCTTCATTGGATTCCATCTTGACTTCCTTGTCTCCTCTTAGTGAGTGAAGGTCTAGTGTTTCAATTTCCGGTAAGGGGAGACATGTCTTCCTCCTAAAGGGTATCCTCTGACTGTCTTCCTCCCCAGTCCCGGGAGTGATGGGATTGTCTTCCAAAGGAGAGACCCACAACCAATCAGGAGTTAATTTTTCATCATAGCTCTCCTCTTCAGGTGGCATGAGTGGGCAGGGTTTTCTGGCCCTAGGCCTCAGCATAGGGAATTGGTAAGTCTCTAGGTCAGAGGATGGGGGTACTAGGACAGCCTCAGATATAGGCAACAAGTGGTTTTGATGCCAAGTCTTCAGGGGGCCAGTCTTCCCTTCAGTCTAAATCTGGTACACAGGGAGCCCAGGTAATCGTTTAAGACAATGTAGGGTTGAGAGCTCCATCGATCAGCCAGCTTATGTTTCCCAGGCACCCCTAGATTGCGCAACAACATTCTGTCTCTAGGTTGTAGATCCTGAACCCTCACTATGAGATCAAAGTTTTTCTTGTTTCTCTGTTCTCTGATGGTAGAGGCATCCTTGGCTTTCTCACAGGCCACTTTTAAATTCTTCTGAAGTCTGTCAACATGTGACATGAGAGGTGTAATCTAATGATGTTCCAAAGGCCAGGTCCACTGGCAAACGAGCTTCTCTTCTGAACATTAATCTGTAGGGGGAGTATCCAGTAGAATCATTCAAAGTGCTATTATAAGCATGAACGACTGCAGCTATATGGTCTCCCCAGTGCTGTTTCTTCTTCAAAGGAAGGGTTCCCAACATGTTCAGTAGGGTATGGTTAAAGCACACTGGTTGTGGATCCCCTTGAGGGTGGTAAGGAGTAGTCCTGGATTTCTTTATACTTAAAAGTTCACACAATCTTCTGATCAGCTTGCTCTCAAAATCCCGACCTTGATCCGAGTGTAGGCGCTGTGGCAGCCTGTAATGAATGAAGAACTTCTCAACTAGAGTTTTTGCTACAGTACTGGCTTGTTAGTCCCTAGTGGGGAAAGCCTGAGCATAACGGGTAAAATTATCTGTCACAACCAGGACATTACTCCGTCCACTCAAGTCAGGTTCCAAGCACAAGAAATCAATGCACACCAACTCCTTTGGTCCCTGACTTTGAAGATGGCCCACTGGGGCTGCCTGTAGCTGGCCAGCTAAGACCTGTCCTAGGTTGCTAATGTGACTTACATGCATATACAGCTAGACCTGCTAATAACCTTAAAGGGGTTGTAAAGGTAAAAATTTTTTCACCTTAATGCATTCTATGCATTAAGGTGAAAAAACTTCTGACAGAACCGCCGCCCCCAGCCCCCCCGTTTTACTTACCTGAAGCCTCGAAAGTCAGCTTCGCGTTCCCGACATCTGTTCCTCCGCTCACCCTGGCCGCTGATTGGCTGCAGTGGATGGATTGAAAGCAGCGCAGCCATTGGCTCGCGCTGCTGTCAATCACATCCGATGACGCGGCGCGCCGGGGGCGGGGCCGAGTGATACAGCGAGCGGCTATAGCCGCCGGCTGTATCACGGGAGCGCGCCCGCAAGCACTCACCACCGTGCGAGGGAGCTCGCATTAAGGTGGTGAATGCTTGCGGGGAGGAGCTGAAACAGCCGCCGAGGGACCCCAGAAGACGAGGTTCGGGGCCACTCTGTGCAGAACGAGCTGCACAGTGAAGGTAAGTATAACATGTTTGTTATTTTTAAAAAAAAAAAAAAACACCTTTACAAACGCTTTAATATAGTTTATATGCTCACATGTGAGAGATAAAAGCAGAGTTATTTACTGTGACTTTAAATACAGATGTCAAATAACAGTTGTATATTGTGTTCACAGAAGCAAAACAAGAAAAATATGCCTTTTAAGAGTCATTATATGACAGTAAAGGTAAGCTCAATGACACAGCAGAATTGAAACCAGAAAGCATAAAGTTAAGCCTTTGTGGCTCATCAGGAGTTTTGGCCAATCACAGCCAATCTCACACTGAGCAAGAGTCTTGGCCAATCACAGCCAGCCTTACACTCATTATTTTTGTCTGGAAATTCCCCAGCACAATGCTAGAACTCCTTACACCAGAGAGAGTGGAGCTGAACAGTTACAGATCCATTCAGAGTTCAGTTTTATGGAAGCAAGTGGCCAAAATAGGTGTTTAATACAGTTATATATGTTACTATTGTTATTTTTTTATATTGTTATTATTGTGATTAGAACTGTATACTGAACTAGTTATGTGTTCACTTACAATTCCACCAAACATCACAGCAAATATTCAAACAAGTGTGCAAACTGCAATATTAAACAAGTAAAACTATTTCTTAAGTCTCAGATATAACTCTCAGAGAGATCATAAAGTGTCTAAGGTACTTTAAAGTGAAAGTACAGATACTGAAGAGAGAAATACATCTACCATTTTATGTAGAATGACAAGATCGAACAGTTGAACCACCATTTTGTTATACTTTATTCAACACATGTTTGTACATGCACTGTCTGCTGCGAAATTGTCAGTGTTATATATGAAGAAAAGCTGAAGTTGATAAAGAAGATATTTTAGATGTTTGATGTGCTCTTTAAACCTACTGCTTCCATAGAAGGGTCCTAGAGGAATTATAGAGTAAGAGATAGTCTTGTTTGGACTAAAAGGTCAGAAATTAAAATTCTTCTAATGCCACAGCGCATAAGGCACTTCATAGTGCTGCGCCTGTCATACTGCCCTTTCTGGTAAAGTCTTTCTCTGAATGCATCTGATGCAAGAGCGACAGTTGCTTTCCACCTCAGCTCTCATGGACGGCCAATAAAATCGATCTCTGACTAACTTGAAGGTTCTATCTGGGCCTAAGTGACCATGATCATCATGAAGAGCGGGCAACACTATTAGTCAGTGTTTCTCAGGGAGGAACAGTTGGCAAACACCCTCTGGTTCCTCAGATGGACCTCTCCAGTATATGACTCCATCTTCGAACCGCATTCGTTCCCACTCTCTATGGACTTCTTTTTCTCCCTCTATGGGACTACTCAACAGTATCTGAGGGTCCTTGGCAGATAACGATTTCTTCATAAGACTCCCCAATGGATCTTCACATTGGTCCCTTCTCATGTCCTCTTTTGTCAACTGAAGCAATTCTTGGCTGTGCACTTGGGTCAAATCACAGTAATATCTGGGTAGTCCCGCAGGGGTGACTCCCACAGCCTCTGCCTCTATGGCCCCTGTGTGTTTATGCTCTATCCCTTGACACACAGCATGTACTCCTTCCAGGAGTAGATGGACCCAACTCTTCTGGCCAGTGTTGGTGAGGTGAGGCCTTCGGGAAAGAGCGTCTGCATCTCAATTTTCCACTCCTGGCCTGTATTTCAAACTGAACCAGAATTCAGACAGAGCGGCCAACCACCGATGTCCAGTGGCATCCAGCTTGTCCACGGAAAGTAGATAAGTCAAGGGGTTGTTATCAGTCTTCACCACAAAGGTAGCCCCGCACAGATAATCATGTAGTTTATCTACCACGGCCCACTTGAGAGCCAAGAACTCCAATTTGTGTACAGGATAGTTCTTTTCAGGTGAGGTGAGACTGTGACTCACATAGACCACTGGGCGGAGTCTCCCCTCCGACTCCTGGTACAACACTCCTCTAAGGCCAACTCTGCTGACATCCACTGGGCAGAGTCTCCCCTCCGACTCCTGGTACAACACTCCTCCAAGGCCATCTCTGCTGACATCCTCATGCAATTCATAAGGTTTAGATGGGTCAGCATAGGCCAACACTGGTGCTTCAACAAGGCTCCCCTTCAGTCGATCAAAAGCCCTTTCGCACCTCACCATCCATTTCTCTTGAATGGATTCACAGGGCTTCCTGGGGCCTCCCTTCTGAGCTTTTTGCTGATCTCCCTCCGTTTGTTTCTGTAAAAGCTCATTCAGCGGCCGAGCAATCTGTGAGAAGCTCTTTACAAACCTTCTATAGTAGAAGCAGAAGCACAAAAACGACCTCAACTCAGTGACGGTGTTTGGGCAAGGCGAGGAAGTTACAGCCTCATACTTCTGAGGGTCCATAGCTATTCCCTCGGCTGACACCACATGCCCCAGATATGTGACCAAAGTCTGGTAGAACTGACACTTCTCCAATGACAGCTTCAGCCCCTCTGTATGTAATCATTGGAAAACTTTCTCCAACTGAGCTTCATGATCCTCCAAAGCACTTCTACCAAGTTCCTATCACCCATAGTGTTCTCCATCAGTCTCTGGAAAGTGGCAGGGGGCCCTTGTTAATCCTTGTGGCATTCGGTCGAACTTGAAAACCCTAGAGGACTGATGAAGGCCGACTTTTTTCAGTCATCCGGATGCATGGGTATTTGGTAGTGTCCACTCTTTAGATCCAGCACACTGAACCATTTGGCCCCTGATAAGCATTGTAAGGCCTCTTCTATGTGAGAGGTTGTGTACTGATCTGGGATAGTCCTTCGGTTCAAGGTTCGGTAGTCAATACAGATCCAAAGGGACCCATTCTTTTTTCTCACTACCACTATTGGGGAAGCATAAGGGCTCCTGGATTCCTTAATGACCCCTGACTTCTTCAATTCAGCCAGCTGTTCCTGAAGATCCTCCAGATCACACAAAGGAATTCGCCTGGCACTTTCATGGAAAGGCTTATCTTCAGTTAGCTGAATTCGATGTTGAGCACTCCTGACACAGACCACATCAAAGTCATTCTTGGAGAACATTTTCTCCCATCGGGCTATTTGAGCCTTAATCCCCTCCTCCCAGCCAGAGGGCAGATTTGGGCAGTGGACGGTAGTCTCTCTTCCATCTCCTCTCTGGACTAGTCAATCCCCTGTCACTGGGGTGGCAGCACTCACTTTCCCAATCACCACTAGGGGCTTTAGGCTTATTGGGTGACTAGTGACGTTTCTCACACTGACAGGAATTCTCGCCCCACTTCTCAGCAAAGCCCTAGTGGGTATGATCTCTGAGACCAATTCGATTCCAACCCCCTCCTCTGTTGGATCAGCTTCCACCACCACATACTGGTCCCATGACAGTTTAACCGTGGCCTTCAGACAGGCCCTCTCACCCAGCAACACCCTTTCATGGATATCCAGCCGCCACAGTCTTCCTACCCCTTCTGCGGGGGCCGTCTTCTCTTGCAACACTCGCTGGAAATCAACTCTAATCAACCTCTTTGAATGCAGTGCAGTTGGTCTAACTCCTCGCTCAGTAAGGTGTGCCTTGATTTCTTGCCCCTGTCTCTCTTTCCCTGAGTGTTTTGTTTCTTTTGTTTTCCTTGGTAAGGAAGGGGAAGGGGCAACAGGTGGCTTGTGTCCCTTTCTCTTTTTAGACCTTTTCTTGACCTTGGAGCACAGTTTTCCTCCGGGACTCTCAACTAGCTTCTACGCTGAGGTCCCCTGAAGTTTCCTGCCGGCTTTGGGAAGAGTAACTTCTGTAGGGCTTTCAGAACTTATATTCTGTGAGTAACTGAGGGCTGATGCTAGTCTTGGGACACTCGGTTCAAAAGTGTACACCTTCTCCCCACCCATAACATCTCTTTTCTGGCCCTTGTGAAAGTTTTGGCTCCCCTAGACGAGCCCCTTGTTCTTGAACCTTCGCTTGGGTCTCCATCACTCGCATTAAAGCATGATACATCTGGGTTTGGGCCTGAGATACCTGGGCCATCAATTCAGTTGGCCCAAGTTCTCTTCCTGGCTTATTAGTGTCAGGAATGGCCAGTCCCACTGGTTCAGACTCAGTTCCACTATCCTCATCCAAGAAACCCATTTCTACATGAACAGCTCAAGCCACCACTTTCTCTTTATTTCCAGCAATAGAGCTTGATTCTCTCGATCTTTGGCTTTTCTCTTCTAATAGAGCCTTCTCCTCTCATACTTCTTTCATCAATTCAGGGTACGTAGGCACCACCTTGGTTCTCTTCAGTAACAACTTCAATACAATAGAATGGTTTGGCCGAGCCCCTTGCAGAACCCGATCTAGACGAGCTTGGTCAACATCCTTGGGATCGATACCCCTCTTGAGGATAATTTGATGCAGCATTCTGTCTACTCGAGATATGTATTCGGACATTTGTACATCAGGTCTGTGGTAGTTTCAACCCTCCCGAATACAGCATAGAGAGTGTCTATGTAGTCCATGGCAACACAAGTTTTCTTTCCCATCCTCAGATTATGGATTACATCAGCCGCTGAGCCGCAAAGGCTCTCACTGACCCGTTGCCGTTTCACAGCCTCTGAAACACTCCACTCTTCCATGGCCTGAAGAGCTTAGCTCATCCAAGTTTCATACTCAACTTCCCCCCCAGGAGTCGGCAACTGCCCTGAAAAAAACCCGAGTCTCTGAGTCAGCTAAGTCAGCAGAAAAAACGCCTGTATGCCTGGTGCGTCGGCCGGTACACACTCAGACAAGCCCGTCCTTCTGGAATCATCAACAATGACATGAGGTGACGCCAGCGCGTCGCTCCGCCCTACGCCTTTCGTAATAGAATTACGTCGTCCAGGGGTACTGGACGACGTAATTCTATTACGAAACACGTAGGGGGAGCGGCGTGCTGACGTCACCTCATGTCGTCAGGCGTTTTTTCTGCTGTTTAAATGTAAGTGTGATACTGTGTTTTATCATTTCAATAAATTTTGAAGGTTTTACACTATTGAAGCACTTATATTTTTTTATTTGCCATGCACATTCACCCATGCTGGGAATGAAATGAGGAGATCTGAGGTGTTATGTGTTCCGTTGGGTGTCTCTGGAGAGCACACTATCACCACTAACGAATCAAGGTCATTGGCTGCATCTGATATGCCCTGGTGGGCATCCCTCAATACAGGCTTCCCTTGATCCTCTGTAGTGGGGGATCACAGGCTTCTGGTAAGCAGTAACTCTCTACTTAACGGTGGTGGATTGTGCACGAATTCTTCATTTAACACCGAAGATCCCGCATTTTATGGATGGACATCACATTCATTTTTTAATTTTCAAAGCTCACAGGTGATACTGTTGTTCTAGTTTTTTGGACATTTTATATCATATGTTTCTATTTAGCCAATTGGTTTAGTTGTACAATCACCATTGGCCAATCCTTTTCTTTTCATGTGTAATGGTGTTTTTGACATTCAGGATTCTTGTCCACATCATACATGGTTGTACATATATTGACATTTGACCACTTTTTAAAGATTGGGTTAGTGTGCACTTACATTATGCAATATTTTTCACATGTATATCGCAATTCTATTTTTTTCTACTTTTAACAGGAAGTGCCTGTTAGGGACCTCATGACAGGATCACAGCAGCTGCCTCTTCTGTCAATCACTCTGCCTAGCCCTGCTCGTGTTAAAACTGGCCATGCATGGATCAGTAACAGCCTGCTATGAGGGGACTAATTGAAGTCAATCCATCGATTGCACTTTTTACATACGATTACTGACTGCAAGTATAGGCTCTAGCAGTAATCACTGTGTTCTGCCGGCTGGGAAGGCTCCCCACACCCCCCTCCCCCTACTGGCAGGCACAATAGTGCTGTGAGAGGCATTCCTATATCAACACTGACTGTGTTGATGAAGGACTCAGCGATTTTCTTTCCTTCCACCTGCTGAGGAAGGAAAGAAAATCGAATCATGGGCTGCTTAACACTAATGTGTGTATGGGGCACATTATGGGGCACAGCGTGTATGGGGCTTTAGATATTAGCTGTCGGTTAGATGTAAATACAGGGCTTGAACACAAGGCGATCTTTCCTTCAATGGTATACAACATAGACAGATGGCTAGACAGATATACAGACAAGATTCACTCCAATTCTAAGAGCAGAATACAAATGGACATTACAACTCAAGCAGCTTCGGAAGCTGCTGACTTCTATCTGATGTTTATTTGGCCAACAGTAGTTCGGCACACATATAGTAATTAACACATTACACAGATATTACAACAGGAATACAGCCTTGGAAATATGAAGACATGTTAGAGAGGCAGGCATTGCTGCCACACTTGCAAGGACTGGGAAGGTAAGATACAGTATATAGAGAAAAGAATAATACATTCTGGGCAGTGAAAAGGCTAATGTGCTGTGGAAGAGAGGGAGTTTAATCTAATTTAGTTGGAGGGTGTCTGTCTGTGGCATTGTTTTTGGGAGTGTGGGAAGAGAGGAGTGAAGCTGCAATAGTGAATGGTTCCTCCTGAGCCAGAAGCAGTGGGGAGTCCCTAAGACTCCACTGATCCAAAGCCAGCCTATGAAAGAGGGATTAGAGAAATGTTCTGATTTGCAATTCACACTAATGCACCCCGCAGAACCTTTGGTAATATTTCAAACCACATTTCAAGGGAAGCGCCATTAAAGTGACCAGCTAAATTGTATGAGAAACAGCATGGTACAGGTCAACCATCCATTTCATGACCTTGGTGTCCTCGTGCTTCCATGCTGGTGTGTCATTCCTTCGCTACCTCCTGCAGAAACTTAATATCTACTACGGGAAAACTATTCTGTACCGATACTACTGGATAACAGGATTCTCATCTATCAGCACTTCATTGCTCTCTATTACGTATCAGATGTGAAGCATCATGTACCGTATTTATAGTTCCCCATAAATTATTCCTTTTTAGTGTATAGCCTGACTATGAAAAGTGACATTTGGAAGTTGACCAGTTGCTGTGGAAAACACACACATTTTTGTTTCTGGCACTTTTGATAAAAGTTTGGCCACGTGTCATAATGTCAGTACTGATGATGGCTGTATAATGTTCTTTAGATTCAAGAGGAATTTTCAGTCAAATCTGTGACTGTTTTCTTTAAATTGTGCTACAGAAGTTTTCTGTTTTGTTCGATTTGATTTTTTTTAATATAATATTTATTTTATTTTACATTTTAAGCCATACAAAATAATGGAAAGAAAAAGGTATAAGGAAAAAGAAAAGGTGGAATTCACCTCAAGAACAAACACTAATATATGTAGCGCAATAAGTCAGTACACCATGACCATTACGGGCCCGCCCCTGTCTTAGATTTTCAATCTAAGTGAACATTCCCCTCAAACTTTAGGGGGAAGGGAAAAGGGTTTGCATAATAAATCAATGAGAAAAAAAAACCTCACAGTATCTCAGGCTTTCAAAAAATGAATATACAATTTAAAGGCTGCGCTGCTAGTGCAAATACATGATCATATTAACTGAAAATACCATAATTATGAATTATGAATTATGAAGTGAATTGTTTCATAACACAAAAAAAAAAAAATGCACATAAATCGCATGCAAAAAAAAAGAATCGCATGCAAAAAAAATGAGTGGAACATTCAGTAAACAAAAACGATTAAGTAGAGTCCATTTAGTCATAGATTGAAATGAACTGTAGGTCTTGTGGGTGTAGAAAATGGTTGGATAGAGGGAGAAAGACACCCTTCCTTCAAGTGATATAAAGATTATCTCCGTAGGGAGCGTGATGTTAAAATAGAGAGAAGATCCTCCACCTCAAGTAAGGTAAGCCCCTTACCAGATCCAAAGATCTCCTGTCACAGAGATCATGCACACATGTGGCTGTGTCCCCCAGCCACTGGGTCTCTGTCAGTGCGCAGATCGGAAGCCACCTCTCCAGGAAATCAATCCAAACGTGATTTATCCGCTCACAGACCATGGATAAATAGGAAAGAAATGCTCCATAGCGTAATACAGGAAGATGACAGATTTGTCGAAACGGCGTAGGGAGGAGCGGCGTGCTGACGTCACCACCATACCACGCTGAACCCGGAAGAAACGGGCAGCAGCTGAAGCCGGCCAGCGCTACATGTTTTTATAAGCGATCTTTACTGCACAAATTGTAAGTGCTTTTCTTTTATAAATTAAAGTGGATTTTAACTGTATTACGCTATGGAGCATTTCTTTCCTATTTATCCATGGTCTGTGAGCGGATAAATCACGTTTGGATTGATTTCCTGGAGAGGTGGCTTCCGATCTGCGCACTGACAGAGACCCAGTGGCTGGGGGACACAGCCACATGTGTGCATGATCTCTGTGACAGGAGATCTTTGGATCTGGTAAGGGGCTTACCTTACTTGAGGTGGAGGATCTTCTCTCTATTTTAACATCACGCTCCCTACGGAGATAATCTTTATATCACTTGAAGGAAGGGTGTCTTTCTCCCTCTATCCAACCATTTTCTACACCCACAAGACCTACAGTTCATTTCAATCTATGACTAAATGGACTCTACTTAATCGTTTTTGTTTACTGAATGTTCCACTCATTTTTTTTGCATGCGATTCTTTTTTTTTTGCATGCGATTTATGTGCATTTTTTTTTTTTTTTTTTTTGTTGTTTTATTGTTATGAAACAATTCACTTGTGTTCATTCATAATTATGGTATTTTCAGTTAATATGATCATGTATTTGCACTAGCAGCGCAGCCTTTAAATTGTATAGCTAGTAAGGTGGAGGTTGTTTCACATCTAAGGTTGCAGCAGCATTTTACATTTCAATTTTTGGTTTGAGATATTTGTCTTTTCATCACACACATGTGGGGATCATTTCCACTTATGGGATAGCGCAGTATTTTTTACGATATTTCAAAAAATGAAGTAGGAACATATAAAACATGAAAAATATACATGTATGCAAGTACCACTAAGGCCTCTATGAATTGGCAGACACAAACACACCTGGTTCATAGGCTGATGGAGTAGGACTAAACTACGAACACCAATTTTAGTTTTATATCTGGTTCTGAAAAAGATTCAGGTTCCGGATCGCTTGAAGAAGTTGCCCAAATGCAGGGTCCGCCAAGGTTAGCAAAGCAATATCTAGACTAGAAGAAACTGGGGCCTATTCAGAGGTACGACTCCACCATGAGGCCCAGATTGAGTCGAAACGCTCATTAATTCCCTTGCAAGTTTTTTTAATTTTTTTTATAGAAAACATAAATCCAAAATAATATGTTTAAAAAATAAAATAACATAACATTTGTACAAAATATAGTTTTTGGAAGTACATTTTCAAACAAAGTTTTACAATATTTACATAACCCTCCCACCTCCCTCCCAAAGACCCACCCCCAAACCCAAGAAAACCCAAAAAGTATATAACAACAATTAAGATAACAAGAACATTTCAAAACAATCAACAATAAAGAAAACAAAACTACTTACAAAAAACCCATTCCCACCCTTCATTAACGAAAAAAAGCTATCCCTATTATCTACTATCCCTCCACCCTATCCCTACACAAACAAAAACACTCCTATATACTTTCTCCACACTGCCCCTTTGTCGCCACCTGCACTCACCCTGAAAAACAAAAATAAAAAGGTTAATTATTAAAAAAATAAACATCAATAACATAATCCCAATATTTACATTATATACACCATTGTTTCCACTCCTCCAATTTCCATAACTTTTTTGCACTATTCTCTCCTAACTTCTTGTAGTCATAATATGCATATTAATTCCCTTGCAAGTGGCCACCCATTCCTCTGTTTCCGTTATCTATATCACCTTCCCAAGCCAGTCCTGCTCACTCAGAACTCACAGGCTCTTCCAATGAAGTGGTATAAAGCACTTTGTGGCATTGAGAAGGTGAGGGAGAGCACTGTGTTTATAGTGAGAGAGGGGGATGGGGGAATGTGAAGCAAAAAGTGCTTTGGGGAAAAAGGTAAAATACCAAGACTATCCGATATGTGGACAGCAGACCAAAAGGGTGATAATAACGGCCAGTCCCACCAAATATACAGGAGTGTTCCCTTCTCCCCGCACCCCCTCCAGCACAAGTCAGAGACTGATGGGTAAATTCTAGCAAGGGACATGGGCACACGGTACCACCGTGACAGCAGCTTATAGTATTTTCTTGCGTTTTAGAATCCAATGAGCTAGAATGTGTGAGGCGGTACAAGTGGTGCAAATGCTCTTCAGCAAACTCACACTGGAGATCTCGCTCCCATTCCTTAATGAATAATGGTTTGTGGTTAGGGACAGCCGAATCAAGTAATATATAAAGAGCTGAGATCATATGCGGTAAGGGGTCTTCGGCAACCCATGAGCGTTCAAACTTTGTAAGGGTAGACCTAATCGGGGATATGTGGCGCTGTGAGGAGACAAAATTAGTGAGTTGACGATACCTCCAAAAGTCAAAAGGGAAACTACCGTACCGCTCCCTGAGGGTGGCCAGCAAGGTTAGGTTGTGATCCTCCATAAAACGGGACAGGCCAACATCCCCAACAGTTATCCAGGGTCCAAAGAAAGACAACTGCTCCCCAGGAGGGAACCACAGGAAGCCATCGACAGGCTCTTTTGGAGATGTTGGGGGGGCCAGACCTATTTAGTCTGTCCCAGACTTTGACTTTGATACCCAATCTGATAAACCCCTAGCACTCAAGGAGACCCCCAGTGCAAAGGATAGATTACAGCCCGCCATAGTCTTCTCAAGGGGGACCCATCATTTAGAGGAGGTGTGGAATCTCCAGTTAGGAATGCCCTGCAGCATTTGACTCTATAGAGTGGGAGTTCTTGCAGGTATCGTTGAAAAGAAGTGGATTCGGGGAGAGATTCAGAAAATGGATATAAATATTATACAAACAACCATGCTCAAATTTATTGCTAAATGGATTATTATCCCCCACAATAAGGCTATATAAGGGAACAAGGCAAGGATGTCCACTGCCCCCCCAATTATTCACCATTGCAATTGAAGCACTGGCAAAAAGTTTTAGACAATCTAAAAACTACAAAGGGATTAAGCTAGGTGGAAGGACTGAGCATATAGACTTATATGCTGATAATATTATACTATATACGGGAGACGTCCAGACATCTTTAACCACTTGACCACTGGGCACTTAAACCCCCTTCCTAACCAGACCAATTTTCAGCTTTTGGTGCTCTCACATTTTGAATGACAATTACTCAGTCATGCAACACTGTATCTATATGAAATGTTTGTCCTTTTTTTCACACAAATGGAGCTTTCTTTTGGTGGTATTTAATCACCGCTGGGTTCTTTATTTTTTGCGCCGTAAAAGAAAAAAGACCAAAAAATCTGTAAAAAAATACATTTTTCTTCATTTCTGTTATAATATTTTGCAAATTAGTAATTTTTCTTCATATATTTTGGCCAAAATTTATACCGCTACATATCTTTGGTAAAATTAACCCAAATCGGTGGATATTATTTGGTCTTTCTGAAAGTTATAGAGTCCAAAAGCCATGGTGCGAATATCTGAAAATTGATCACACCTGAAGTACTGACGGCCTATCTAATTTCTTGAGACCCTAACATTCCAGAAAAGTACAAATACCCCCCAAATGACCCCTTTTTGGAAAGAAGACATTCCAAGGTATTTAGAAAGATGCATGGTGAGTTTTTTGAAGTTGTCATTTTTTCCCACAATTCTTTGCAAAACCAAGGTTTTTTTTTTACTTTTTTTTTTTCCCCACAAAATTGTCATATTAGCAGGTTATTTCTCACACACCGCATATGCATACCACAAATTACACCCCAAAACACATTCTGCTATTACTCCCGAGTACGGCGATACCACATGTGTGAGACTTTTACACAGCGTGGCCACATACAGAGGCCCAACATGCAGGGGAGCACCTTCAGGCGTTCTGGAGCACCCAGGCCAATTCTGACATTTCTCTCCTACATGTAAAAATCATCATTTATTAGCTAGAAAATTACATAGAACCCCAAAACATTATATATGTTTTTTTAGCAAAGACCCTAGAGAATACAATGGCGGTCGTTGCAACTTTTTATCTCGCACGGTATTTGCGCAGCAATTTTTTAAACGCGTTTTTTTTGGGATAAAAACTGTTTTGTGCTTTACAAAAACCAAAACAGTAAAGTTAGCCTAATGTTTTTGCATAATGTGAAAGATGAAGTTACGCCGAGTAAATAGATACCCAACATGTCACCTTTCAAAATTGCACGCGCTTGTGGAATGGCGCCAAACTTTGCTACTCAAAAATCCCCATAGGCGACGCTTTAAAATTTTTTACTGGTTACATGTTTTGAGTTACAGAGGAGGTCTAGGGCCAAAATTATTGCTCTCGCTCTACCGATCGCAGCAATACCTCACATGTGTGGTTTGAACACCGTTTTCATATGTGGGCGGGACTTACATATGCGTTCGCTTCTGCATGCGAGCACACAGGGACAGGGGCGCTTTAAAATTTTTTTTTTTTTTATTGTTCATTTTACTTTATTTATTTTAGTTTGATGCTTTTTTCCAAAAAAAAAAAATTTTGACCACTTTTATTCCTATTACAAGGAATATAAACATCCTTGTAATAGGAATATGGCATGACAGGTCCTCTTTACAGTGAGATATGGGGTCAATAAGACCCCACATCTCACCTCTAGGCTGGGAAGCCTGAAATAAAAAAAAAAAAAAAAAATGATCCTGGCTTCGATCGTAGCGATGAGTCGGTAGAAGCGCGGGAGGGGGGGACATCCCCTCTCGCCTCCCGTAAGAATGATCAAGCAGTGGAACAGCTGCTATGATCATTCTCATGGTGTAGGGAATCGCCGGCTGAAAAAGCTGATATCTGAATGATGCCTGTAGCTGCAACCATCATTCAGATATCCCCGCACAAAGTCAAGGACGTTGTATGACGGCCGGCGGGCGGGAAGTGGTTAAAACGCGCTTTTTTTTTTAACACAAAGTTGTCCATTTATACAATATTTCTACCACATAACATGTACATACCAAAAATGACACCCCAAAATAGATTCTCCTGCTCCTCCTGGGTACGGCGATACCACATGTGTGAGACTTCCACAGCCTGGCCACATACAGAGGGCGAGTACAGCTGAGCATGGCTCAGCATGGCAGGGTATGACGGGGTATTGCGGAGTATGGTGGGGTATTGCGGAGTATGGCGGGGTATGGCAGGGTATTGCGGAGTATGGCGGGGTATTGCGGGGTATGGCGGAGTATGGCGGGGTATGGCGGAGTATGGCGGGGTATGGCGGAGTATGGCGGGGTATGGCAGAGTATGGCGGAGTATGGCGGGGTATTGCTGAGTATGGCGGGGTATGGCAGAGTATGGCGGGGGCATGGCAGAGTATGGCGGGGGCATTGCAGAGTATGGCGGGGGCATTGCAGAGTATGGCGGGGGCATTGCAGAGTATTGTGGGGGCATTGCAGAGTATTGCACAGCATTGCAGAGTATTGTGAGGGCATTGCAGAGTATTGCACAGCATTGCAGAGTATTGTGGGGGTATTGCAGAGTATTGCACAGCATTGCAGAGTATTGCACAGCATTGCAGAGTATTGTGGGGGCATTGCAGAGTATTGCACAGCATTGCAGAGTATTGTGGTGGTATTGCAGAGTATTGCACAGCATTGCAGAGTATTGTGGGGGCATTGCAGAGTATTGCACAGCATTGCAGAGTATTGTGGGGGTATTGCAGAGTATTGCACAGCATTGCAGAGTATTGTGGGGGTATTGCAGAGTATTGCACAGCATTGCATAGTAGTGAGGGATGGCTGAGCATGGATGGATGGATGGCTGGCTGTCTCTGTGCAGAGCTGTGGGCACTACACATACAGCCCACAGCGCTGCAGACATCCATCTATCCCCCTCCCCGCTCACTGCGTACCGATCGGTACACAGGAGGGGAGGAGAGGAACCGGCGTCATCAGATGACGCCGGTCTGTTTACATGTGATCGCGCCGTCATTTGACTGCGCGATCACATGGTAAACGGCCGCGATCAGCGGCCATTTACCGGGATCCGTGATGCGCCGGGTCCTCTGGACCCGGTGGTCACGGATGTGTTCGGGTGCGTGCCCCAGGGGGCGCGCGAGAGGGGAATTCTGGGAGGACATCATAGTACGTCCTCCCAGAGTTATCCAACCGCCCTGCAGCCGTCATTCGGCTATGGGCCGGTTGGTAAGTGGTTAATGGAGGCAATGAAAATAATAGAAATATATGGGACATTCTCAGGGTTCAAGATTAATTGGCAAATATCCGCATTGATGTTGCTCGTGCGAAGCACTGGGAATGGGCCCCAGACCTCATTAAAAATAGTAGAAGTATTTAAATATCTAGGAATAAATATTACCTTGGACCCAGCTGAAGCCTTGATAGCCAATGTATACCCCATGTTGGATTATGTTAAGAGTAAACTGGGGATATGGATAAAATTACCATTATCAATGTCAGGAAGAATACAGTTGATCAAATCTATTATATTACCCAAGTGTTCTTGCACACCCCAGTAAGGATACCTAAACAGATATTTAAAAAATTAAATTCAGATCACTAACTTCATATGGGCACAGGGTAGATGTAAACTAAAACTCACAACGTTACAACGACCCAAAACAGCAGCAGGGTTGGCACTGCCAGATTTATATTTATATTATTATCTGGCAGGCCAATTAAAACACTTAAGAGCGTGGGTAACGCAGGAACAATAAACGGGGGCAGAACAATACTTATTAAGTAAGATGCAAGTAAATGATCTCTTGGTGGGTCTGGAAGCAACTGACTTGAGGAGGGTTAGAGCAAAAATTCCTCTTCTTATACTGGCTAGGTCAGTATGGAAGAAGGCAAAAAAACTGATGGGATTTATTGATATCCCACCAGAAACTGCTTTGTGGAATAACCCAACATTTGAACAGTTAGAGGCATTTGAGGATAGTAAATTTTGGGAACAGAAAAAGGTAACAACAATTGGACAGATATATGATAAATATACAATACAACCATGCAAGAACTTGTGTAAACAATATAACCTCTCGAGTAGACAGTTCTATAAGTATTTGCAGCTCCGACATGTATTACAGGCACAGTTTGGAGGGGAGGAATTTAAAATATCTAAATATCCCCTTAAAGGGATCCTGAAAACACAGGGACCAAAGGGATTAATATTTAAACTATATTCACACCTATTACAAAGTAAAATATGCAGTGAACCTGTGGGGGCAAGGGATAAATGGCAGGTAGCCATTCCAGATATGACCGATCAGGAGTGGGATGAAATCTGCTCCTCTCGTTTGAAAGTATCCCCAGCAATGAATAGTAGAATAATTCAGCTAAATATAATACATCAGACTTACCTCCTTGGTCCAAATAGATTTTATAAAATGAAGAGAATGTCTGCACCAAACTGTACACGATGTGGGCAGGAGGGTGAAGTTTTTCTACACCGAATGTGGTACTGTGGGATTATAAGGGGATACTGGCAACAAGTTGTCAGTAAACTGGAAAAAGTTATAAATAGACCCATACAATTGAAGTATGTTTACTGGGATTATTACAAGAGGAGATATGGTCCAGATATACCAAGATATTTTTGCAAGAGGTGTTATTTTTGACAAGAAAACAGATAGTGGAAAAATGGATCCAGCCAATACCACCGACACTTAGCCATTGGGTGAGAGCAGTAAATCAGGTCCTACCACATGAGAGAATAATGTATGAGCAAAGGGGAAATGTGCAAAAATATGAAAATATATGGGCAAAGTGGAACAGATCGTATTTAACCATGGATATAGGAGTATATGAAAATACTGTATAGTGTAAATAATTGGTGGAAGAAAAGGGTGACCATATGGATGTGAGGGAATGGTATGAGAGTTAAGAATGAGTGAAGATGAAAAAAAGGAAGTATATGTAAATTTTTAAGATACTAAAGTAAAACAAAATGAAAAATGATGTAAATTAATATGTAAGAAAAATTTGTAATAAAGAGTATTGAAAAAAAAAAATGCGCTGCAGAGCAACAGCTCGATAATATTGAAAAATATTAGGAATGTCAAGGCTACCCAGCCTTTTGCAATAAGGCCATGGTGAGACGTGGTCTCTTGCCCTTCCAAACAAAGGAGGTAAAGAGGCTGCGGAGCTCAATAAAAAAGCATCTAAACAGGGACACAGGCACCATCTGCAGGAGGAAAAGTATGTGGGACAATATAGTCATCTTAATAATGTTTGTGCATCCAATCCATGTGAAAGTTGCTCTATCCCAGAACTGGAGATCTTGGCGGATCCTCTGGAGTAAGGGAGCATAATTCCATGTGTATAGGGAATCTAGACAATCAGTTAGTTGAATACTCAGGTATCTTATTGAGGTGGAAGCCCAAGTAAATGAGAAAGCTCTTTTCAAGGCAGTAGCAAGAGCTGGGGGAATAGCAATCAGCAGAATTCAAGATTTAGCATAATTTATCCATAAATTGGACACTTGGCGGATAGTTCCTCCATCAGGTTAGGCAAAGAAACAAGGGGGTCCGTAACATGAAAAAGAATAACATCAGCATACTCCGATAATTTGAACTCTAAGGAAAGAATGCCATTCACCTTGACCTGGGCAGTAGGAGATGTGTATGTTTGATTTAAACAAGAAATTAAAGAATCATTGATTTGCCCGATATGGTCAATCTGGTCATTTGTTTGCAGGTTCAAAAAATACCATTTGATTATACTACATAAAGTACAACCACATATAACATCCAGCAGGATAACAGCCGGCGCATCACGGCGATCGGTGGTCCGACAGAGGCTCTTTACCACGTGATCAGCTGTGTCCAATCACGGCTGATCACGATGTAAACAGGAAGAGCCATTGATCGGCTTTTCCTCACTCGCGTCTGACAGACGAGAGTAGAGGAGAGCCGATCGGCTGCTCTCCTGACGGAGGGTCTGTGCTGATTATTTATTAGCGCAGCCCCCCCTCGGATCCCGCCCAGGACCACCAGGATGGCCATCCACACTGGACCACCAGGTATTCCCCCCAGACCACCAGAGAAATGCAAATCTGTGCCAAGGCAGCTGCCAATCAATGCCCAGGCAGATGCCAATCAGTGCCCACTCACAATGCCTATCACTGCCAGTGCCACCAGGGATGCCTATCAGTGCTGCATATCAGTGCCGCGCATCAGTGCCTAGCAGTGCCGCCTATTAGTGCCCATCAGTCCCCAGCAGTGCCCGCTCATTGGTGCCACCTCATCAGTGCCACCTTATCAGTGCCCATCAGTGCCGCCTTATCAGTGCCCATCAGTGAAGGGGAAAACTTACTTATTTACAAAATTTTATAACAGAAACAAAAGTAAAACTTTTATTTTTTTTTTTATTTTCGGTCTTTTTTTATTTGTTTAGCAAAAAATAAAAACCGCGGAGGTGATCAAATACCACCAAAAGAAAGCTCTATTTGTGGGAACAAAATGATAAAAATTCTGTTTGGGTACAGTGTTGTATGACCGCGCAATTGTCATTTAAACAGCGGCAGCGCAGAAAGCTGAAAATTGGCTTAGGTAGGAAGGGGGGTAAGTGCCTGACATTGAAGTGGTTAAAAATGAACAAAAAATCCAACCTCCTGAAGGCTTTGATTCAACTTTTATATTAATTGAAAATGATTAACACCAAAGTTTACATTTTGACATTTATGTTACAACCAAAAACGTAAATGTATTTTATTGGGATATTATGTGATAGACCAACACAAAGCAGCACATAATTGTGAAGTGGAAGGAAAATGATAAATGGTTTTTTAAATTATTTACAAATAAATGTGTGAAAAGTGTGGCATGCATTTGTATTCAGCCCCCTTTACGCTGATACCCCTAACTAAAATCTAATGGAACCAATTGCCATCAGAAGTCACCTAATTAATAAATAGAGTCCACTTGTGCATAAATTAATCTCAGTATAAATACAGCTGTTCTGTGAAGCCCTCAGACGTTTGTTAGAGAACCTTAGTGAACAAACAGCATCATGAAGGCCAAGGAACACACCAGACAGGTCAGGGATAAAGTTGTGGAGAAGTTTAAAGCAGGGGCCTCCATGTTCATTTTGCTTGGGGCCCCCAAATTCCTTCAAATGGCTCTGGGTCAGATAAGACTAAAATTTAACTATTTGGGCTAAAAACAAACTGCTATGTGTGGAGCAAAACTAACACCGTACATCACCCTGAACACACCATCCCCACCGTGAAACATGGTAGTGGCAGCATTATGTTGTGGAGATGCTTTTCTTCAGCAGGGACAGGGAAGCTGGTCAGAGTTGCTGGGAAGATGGATGAAGCCAAATACAGGGCAATCTTAGAAGAAACCCTTTTAGAGTTTGCAGAAAACTTGACGGGCAGAGGTTCACCTTCCAGCAGGACAACGACCCTAAACATACAGCTAGAGCTACAATGGAATGGTTTAAATCAAAGCATATTCATGTGTTAGAACGGCCCTGTCCAAATCCAGACCTAAATCCAATTGAGAATCTGTGACAAGGCTTGAAAATTGCTGTTCGCAGATGTTCTCCATCCAATCTTCCAGAGCTTGAGCTATTTTGCAAAGAAGAATGGGCAAAAATTTTACTTTTTAGATGTGCAAAGCTGGTAGAGACTTTCAGATGTAATTGCAGCGAAAGGTGGTTCTACAAAGTATTGACTTTTTTTACATTTACATTTATTTGTAAAAAAAAAATTGAAAATCATTTATCATTTTCCTTCCACTTCACTATTATGTGCCACTTTGTGTTGGTCTATCACATAAAATCCCAATTAAATACATTTACATTTTTGGTTGTAACATGACAAAATGTGGAAAATTTCAAGGGGTATGAATACTTTTTCAGGGCACTGTAATGTAAGGGGAAGCAGCTATTCTTATGACCCTCTTGGGAGAGGGGTCTCCATTTCCCACTTGCAAAATTTGGACAAGTAGAAAAAAAGGTCATGGAAACTCATGAGTAGGTAAAGTTGCAGATTACAGCAAGACATGAAAGCTCAGGCAGAAATACGCTGTTTAAACTCATCTGTAAAAGAATATTCAGTCCAATAAAACCACTTTGCGAGGAATTTTGAGTGTGCGCCTTTCAGTGAGCTAGTTAGGCTTTCTATCAGTCTGATGTCCTCCACCTGCCTGATCCATTGCAGTCGGAGGTGAGGGCGATTTATACAATGCTGGAGCGAGCTACATTCTTGAAGTGTCTGATCCTAGAAGCTGCACCCCATTTATTGTTCCTGTGAATGAGGCCCATCCTGTTGATGCTAGTCTCCTGTTAGCGATCGCCATTGATATCACAACTGTATTTATAATTTGTATTTGTGGAGACTGGAGAAGTATTATCGCTTCTGCAAAACTGGAACATTTACAAGACTACTACTTAGCTATTTACAACCCCTGGCAAAAATGATGGAATCACCAGTCCCTGAGGATGTTCCTTCAGATGTTTATTGTTGTAGAAAAAAAGCAGATCACAGACATGGCCAAAAACTAAAGGCATTTCAAATGGCAACTTTCTGGCTTTAAGAAACACTAAAAGAAATCAAGTAAAATAATTGTGGTGGCCAGTAACAGTTAGATTTATAGAACAAGCACAGGGAATAAATTATGGAATCACTCAATTCTGAGGAAAAAATTATGGAATCATGAAAAACAAACAAACAAAATAACACTCCAACACATCACTAGTACTTTGTTGCACCACCTCTGGCTTTTATAACTGCTTGCAGTTTCTGAGGCATTGACTTAATGAGTGATAAACAGTACTCTTCATCAATCTGGCTCCAGCCTTCTCTGATTGCTGTTGGCAAATCATCTTTGCAGGTTGGAGCCTTGTCATGGACCATTTTCTTTAACTTCCACCACAGATTTTCAATTGGATTGAGATCCGGACTGTTTGCAGGCCATGACATTGACCTTATGTGTCTTTCTTCAAGGAATTTTTTCACAGTTTTTGCTCTATGGCAAGATGTATTATCATCTTGATAAATGATTTCATCATCCCCAAACATCCTTTCAATAGATGTGATAAGAAAAGTGTCCAAAATTTCAATGTAAACCTGTGCATTTATTGAAGATTTAATGACAGCCATCTCTCCAGTGCCTTTACCTGACATGCAGCCCCATATCATAATTGACTGTGGAGATTTGCATGTTTTCTTCAGACAGTCGTCTGCATAAATCTCATTGGAACGGCACCAAACAAAAGTTCCAGCATCATCACCTTGCCCAATGCAGATTCGAGATTCATCACTGAATATGACTTTCATCCAATCATCCACAGTCCACGATTGCCTTTCCTTAGCCCATTGTAACCTTGTTTTTTTGTGTTTAGGTGTTAGAGATGGCTTTCTTTTAGCTTTTCTGTATGTAAATCCCATTTCCTTTAGGCGGTTTCTTACAGTTCAGTCACAGATGTTGACTCCAGTTTCCTCCCATTTGTTCCTCATTTGTTTTGTTGTACATTTTCTGTTTTCAAGGCATATTGCTTTAAGTTTTCTGTCTTGACGCTTTCATGTCTTCCTTGGTCTACCAGTATGCTTGCCTTTAACCACCATCCCATGTTGTTTGTATTTGGTCCATGTTTTAGACACAGCCGACTGTGAACAACCAACATCTTGTGCAACACTGCCTGATGATTTACCCTCTTTACCTACATACTAACAAGCAGATTTAATCTGATGCAGGTGTTAGTGTTTGTAATGAAAATTTACAGGGTGATTCCATAATTTTTTCCTCAGAATTGAGTGATTCCATAATTTATTCCCTGTGCTTGTTCTATAAATCTAACTGTTACTGGCCACCACAATTATTTTTCTTGATTTCTTTTAGTGTTTCTTAAAGCCAGAAAGTTGCCATTTGAAATGCCTTTAGTTTTTGGCCATGTCTGTGATCTGCTTTTTTTCTACAAAAATAAACAACTGAAGGAACATCCTCAGGGACTGGTGATTCCATAATTTTTGCCAGGGGTTGTATATAAAAGTGCTAATTTTTTATATATTACGATTAACATTTATAGCTATCAAAGAGAAGAAAAAAAACATCTGGAACACAGTCTGGCTCACATTAGAACTTTGATATTTAAACTTGTATAGGCTAAGAAATTATTGATGATGAAATAATGAACAGTACTTCATTCATGTCAGTACTACTCCACAGGCTGACCTACACTTCTGGGTACATCTGAAATGTATTTTGTGAGTGCTTTGAGTGCCCTGTTTTATCCTTGTGTGCATATTAGTGATGTAAGACTTGACCTAAGTGGTATTTAATACAATCATGCAATCCACTTAAGGTATATCTAAAGCCTAAACCTTTTTTTTTTTTTTTGGATAGAGTAAGGAATGGTTAAAACCCTGTAATTCTGTTTTTCCGTCTTTGTCCTGTTCCAGAGATTTCCCCTCACTTCCTATCCTGTACAGACAATAGGAAGTGAGAGCAAATCTCTCAAAAGTAAAGTAAACCTCCTCTTAACGACTTGACCTCCCCCTTTACCCCCTCCATGACCAGGCCATTTTTTGCAATAAGGCACTGCATTATTTTAAATGACAATTGTGCAGTCATGCAACGATGTACCCAAATAGAGATTTTTTTTAGTGGTATTTGATCACCTCTGCAGTTTTTATTTTTTGCGCTATAAACAACAAAAAAAGATCGACAATTTTCAAAATAAAAAAGTATATATTTCTTATTTTCTGCTATAAAACACATCCAATAAAAAATGTAAAAAATCTAATTTCTTCCACAGTTTAGGCCAATATGTATCCTGTTACATGTTTTTGGTAAAAAAAAATACCAATAAGCCTATATTGTTTGGTTTGCGCAAAAGTTATCGCGTCTACAAACTATGAGATAGATTTATGGAATTTGGGTTTTTTTTACTAGTAATGGTGGCGATCAGCAACTTATAGCGGGACTGCGACATTGTGGTGGACAAATCCGACACTAATGCCCTGTACACACGATAGGATTTGCCGACAACAAAATCCATTTTTTTTGCGACGGATGTTGGCTCAAACTTGTCTTGCATACCCACGGTCACACAAAGTTGGTTGGAAATTCCGAACATCAAGAACGCGGTGACGTATGACATGTACGACGAGCTGAGAAAAATGAAGTTCAATAGCCAGTGCGGCTCTTCTGCTTGATTCCGAGCATGCGTGGCACTTTGTGCATCGGAATTGTGTACACACGATTGGAATTTATGACAACGGATTTTGATGTCGGAAAATTTGAGAACCAGCTCTCAAATTTTGTGCGACGGAAATTCCAATGGAAAATGTCCGATGGAGCCTACACACGGTCAGAATATCCAACAAAAGTCTCCCACCAGTGACACCAATACTGTGGTCAGTGCTAAAAAAAAAATCCACTGCCACTGTACTAACAACACTGGTAAAGAAGGGGTTAACATCAGGGGCGATCAAAGGGTTAAATGAGTTCTTAGGGAGTGCTTGCTAACTGTGGGGGAGGTGCTTGTACTGTGGGAAGGCAGAGATCCATGTTCCTGCTTAGCAGAAACACAGGATCACTAACTCCTCTTCTCACAGAACGGTGATCTGCCTTGTTTACATAGACAGACCGCCATTCTGTCTCTCTCAGGAATGATCGTCGGGTCCCGGCAGGCATCGTGTCTGCCTCACCCACTGATTGGCTTCTGCTGTGTCCAATCACATGCGCGCCCCAGACCAGGAAGTGCAAGATCACATATAGGTACCTGATTTTGCACAAGAGAGCCGTATATATACAGTATACTGTTGGCAAGCGGTTAAACAGATGTCCCCATTGGAGAATTTCTCCACTATTCCTGTTCTGGTGTTGACTGAAAATTTTACATTTTTCCTCACTTTCAGTCCTAGTGATGTGGTCATCATTAAAAATAGAAAGGGTAAATTTCCCTAGCAGGGACACAGGCAGCAATACAAATGTGCACATAGGGAGAACATGTGTATGGAAACATATATTGCTCCACACATGTGAGGCATCACCATGATCATCAGAGAGAGAGCATTCATTCTAGGGCCATAATTCATGTTTAACTGTAAACTGATCATTTGTAAAGTATATTAAAGTATCACCTATGGATAGACACCACAGTTTTTGGCTTGACATGTTTGTTACCTACTTGCTCAACACTACCCCATATATTGTGTCAAACAATTGAATATCATATTGTATTTGTTTGTACTAAAATTCATTTTAATGTGTTTTTTTCCTGAAACAACTGTATGTGTTTGATAAACAATTGTGCGAAAAATGCACAACATTATAAATAGTAAATTACACCATTTTATTCCACAGGACCTCTGCTTTCAGAAAATATAGAATTGTTTAGGGTTTCAAGTATTTTCTAGCAAATAATTCTGCTTTTAATGTGTACACAAAAATTAAAACATTGCCCTGGTAAAAATAAGTGGTTAAAGCCATTTTAATGTGATTTTTAATTTTTTTCCATGTTTCCATCTCCTTTTTTTTGTTTTTGTTATTTTATCAGAAAGAGATATTTGTAGAATACTAACCAGAGGCTAGGTAGATTAGCTATTACATTAAACCACTGTATATCTAAACAAAAATGTAATATAATGCAGTTTACCAGACCTTAGATGTGGTGGCATTAGTTCTCTTTTCTTAGACTAAATACAAATGAATACCAGTTGATCCCGATAGAAATCCAATGTCCTTGTAACATTCTGTTTACTGAACTGACATGAATGTTATCAGCTTTTCCAGCTACCTTCTGTGAACTAATGTGAACTACAGGAAACCACCAAGATATGTAATGGAGATGAGGAGAGGGTAAGGTATTTGCAGTCCAGAAGAACAACCTAGGGTGACAACGCTGCTCCCCTATTGATACAATACAGTAAGTAGTTGCCGTCATCCTAGGATAGGAAATGTGTTACTGCAAGGATCACCAAGTAAAAATAATGAAGAAAATCCTTATAAAGAAAACTAATGCAACCACATCTAAAGACTGGTAAGCAGCAATATATTTCTTTTTTTTGGGGGGGGGGGGGGGGGGTTAGATACTGTATGCTTAAAGTGGTCTGACTCATATGGATATGTTTGTAAATGTATTTACCCAGGATTCACCCATATTTCTAAATAAATCTTATGTGAAATCTAGATGAAACTTGCATAAAGCGCCACCTGCTTCCACGTGGACCTATGCTCCACTTGGAACATATGTCTGTGCAGGTGTTTTACGCAACCCCTGGAGCATAACCACGTACAGCCATAACTTCTCATTTCTGTCTATGGGCAGCTGCGGCTGCCGGGAAACTTTTTACGGAGGCTCTGGATGCCGTTATGGTCCCCTTACAGCTCTTTTCCATTTCTTTGAAGGGGGCCCATATATTAGAATGAAGGACACAAAGTCTATAATAATGCTTTTTCATTTTATTTCTGCAAGAGTATTTTCTACACATCAGTAAAAGATGTTAAAACTACACAACGCACACCATTCTCGCTGAACATTTGGCTAAAGAATATGTTATGTTAGCGTTTTTCAAAGGATGTGTATCGCTGGTAGTACTCATCCACACTGTTGGTGGTATACTGAAATTAAAAGCAGGACCAGGCAAAGTCCACAGAAGGAAACAGTTATCGTTCTCTGTTTAAATGAACACTTCCAACTATGGGAAAATATTCTAACCCTAGGGACACCTGCCAAGTACTGGAGGCGGTATGTCCAGTGTCTTGATTAGACAGCTGTCTGGGAGGGTAGTATGGATGCCATCTGTAAATAACAGTTTTTTAGAATTATATTAATTTTTAATTAAATGTAAACACATACCAATATTGGACGCTACTCGATTACTGGCCATAGATTGCACCAACTTGAGCTGCTGAATTGGCAATAATTTGAGCCCTCCTAGCAATTATCAGCCAAACTGTGACTGCATTTTATCAGATGTATTCACTGTTTGGTAACACCATTTTATTCAGACAGGTGTGGGTGTCATGGCTGCCAGAAAAACAATAGCTAGCAGTTGGGAAACAGTTAAAACCGCAGTCTGCAGAGCCCAGAGCAGTCTAAAGTAATCACACCCAGCTCCACTGAATAAAGAAGGACTAAATTTGCCTAACCAAATCCTAGCAGCCTATCTAGGAGGGTGCTACATGTGCATGACCAGTTTCACGGAAACCTGTGCTTAGAAAAACATGGAAGTTACCAGGGCTGCCCTCAACTGAAAAAAGCTAGTTGCCTAGCTTGCATGCTTATCTAATGGCTTCAAAACTTACCAAAGCTGGCCATACACTGATCAAAATTCGTCCGGTTTACCAAGGACCACCCTGAATTTCAATCAGTGTGCAGTAGTACTTGCTCCACAGAAGTTATTTGGTTGAATGTCTTCTGTTGAATAGACATGTTGGAAATTCTTTATCAATCAGTGGCTGCAGCCAATGAACTGCAGCCACTGATCAGTCTATTTTGACAGCTGTCAAAATCAAATGTCCTGGTGGGGGGATTCCTCTAGCCACCTCGTTTGTGCATGGCCAGCTTCAGTCACTAACCCAGAAGAAACATGCTGACCAGAATGTCTCTAAGGGTGCATACTCATTCAGGGTCAGTGATTCAGAGGCTATTAAAAATCAGAGAATAGGCAATGGAGCCAGGCAACTAGCATTTTCAGAATGAGATGACAAGAAATGGTAGCCCTGATATTTCTCTAACTCCAGCCACATACGGAGCAAATTTCTTTCCCACAGACAGTGTTGATAGTGAATTCCGCTGAGCCATTGTGTTCTTCCGGCAGGGGGATCCATTCCTGCCAGAAGAAAACCGTAATTATTGCTAACAGCTAAAACAGCCGCTAGCAATAATCACATGTAAAATCCGGCAGGCTGGTTGTACCCAAGATGATCGATTATTTAACTTGGATACATTCAGCCTGCCCATACAGCCTATTCTGCTGAACCGGCCAAGATTTAAACCGTCTATGGCCGACTTTAGGCTGCTTACACACAGGAGTTTAGCCACACTGCAAATGTCAGAGGCAAGAATCTACTGGGAATGACAACTGTGTGCAGATAGATGCAGCTTTGTTTGCATCCAGCCACGATCACCGCTGGTAATCGCTGGCTATGAGAACTGTCACAAACAGCTGCGGCCACGGCAGCCTGTCACTGCACTGCAGACACAGCTATCTGCACACAGCTGTCAATCCCAGCCTCCAGAATCAGTCGATTTTTGCTGCTGGGATTCACTGCAAATTTAAACACGACCTGTGCAACTTAATTACCCACTTTCAGGGTTTCCAAGTATTTGCCATGACAGCAAACTCTTCAATGTTTTAATCTTGCACTTCTCTTTACACATACTTTGTTTCAGTCAGCTTTTACCACAGATGACCCATCTGCTAGCAGAGCTAGGATAATTGTTACTTAATCTGATCATTAAAGCGTAGAAGCATAACCCCCAGCAGTGCCCTATATATTTTACTGAGAGAGTCATGTACCGTATAGCACAAATTGTTTGTTTAGTAACAAGAGATCCTCTTGTGAAAATAGGCAAACAATATTTTTTCCTGACCTTGACAGTTTTAATTAACTTGCAACTTTACAAAGCTGTGATTTACTTTCTCGGTAATGTGGAAGTGTCAACATCTATCTTCTGCAGGGAGCTGGGGGAGTGCGATCTTCTCAGAAAATCCCTACTGGAGTGTAAATGTATATTGTCTGTAACAGACACTGAGCAGACAACTGCTAGCTTATTGCTTCCTATCTATAACTAAAGGCATCCTTAGACATGAAAGGCTGGTCAGATGAGTAGGCACTATCTGACCACTCTCAGGAGCCACAGTCTTCCAGCAGGATAAAAACATGAAAGTCTAGCACGACCAAACACCTATATTTATGCCTATTAAGGCCTCACTCACACTGGCAGTGTCACATCTGCATTAATAGGCATTTGGGCCTCATTCACACACTTGTGCAAACAGCTGATTTTGCCCACGTTCGGGGACAAGCACCTGGACAGCTGTCAAATTGGGAAAAGATCCATGCCAGCCGCACGTTCCAGTAGACATGGATGGGAATTCCTGCACGTGGATGCATCTGTCATCCTGTGCGGGCAAAGACGGCCTAAGAGGGCATTTCTAAAAACGCAAATAAATGTATGGAATTATTTTTTTCAATGGTGCCATCCGCATTGCATTTGCGTGCAGTCAGTTTAGCTAAGTAAGAATTCTCCTGTGTCCAGGATTATTATTATTATACAGAATTTATATAGCGCCGACAGTTTACGCAACGCTTTACAACATTAGGGCAGACAGTACAATTGCAATGCAATTCAATACAGGGGGGAATCAGAGAGCCCTGCTCGTTAGAGCTTACAATCTAGGAGGGAGGGTCAAGTTATACAAAAGTGTAATAGCTGTGGGGGATGAGCTAAAGGATCTGATTAGACACCCTAGACACGGCCAAACACATGTATATACTGTATCTCACAAAAGTGAGTACACCCCTCACATTTTTGTAAATATTTTATTATACCTTTTCATGCGACAACACTGAAGAAATGACACTTTGCTACAATGTAAAGTAGTGAGAGTACAGCTTGTATAACAGTGTAAATATGCTGTCCCCTCAAAATAACTCACCACACAGCCATTTGTAAATTTTTAAGGAAAAAAACTTACATTTAAATGCCCATCAATGCAGCCTTATCAGTGTCCATCTGCAGCCTTTCGGTGTCATTTGCAGCCTTTCAGTGTCATCTGCAGCCTTGTTGTGTCATCTGCAGCCTTGTTGTGTCATCAGCAGCCTTGTGTCATCTGCAGCCTTGTAGTGTCACTGCAGTTTTTAAAAATGGTGCAGCCGAGAGACACAGAGCCGGTCCTGTGTCTCTCGTGGCTGTCGGCTGCTTTCGGCTCCTCTCGTAGTCCTGTGGGCAGAGCCGAGCGCCGCCGACATTCATACATAGCCGAGTAGACTCGGCTAGGTTCAGCTAGCTCCGCTCACAGTCACACCCAGTCCCTGTGTTATGTCCATCTTAGGGCGGGACTGGGCATGACTGTGAGCGGAGCTAGCCGAAACTAGCCGAGTACACTCGGCAATGTATGAATGTCAGCGGCGCTTGCTCCTCCGCTCACAGTCAGCGGGGGATCGGCGGGGATCGGCGCATAACACGCACCCGCGATTTTAAGGGGAAAAAAGTGCATGTTATACACCGATAAATATGGTATCTATGAAGTTTTGTTATTGTTTACTGCTTTATTTCTCCAAAATTCTTTCTATTTCTAGTGTTTACTGTGCCTGATATCAATAAATTCTCCTGAAGAAGCCAATAACCAAGGCGAAACATGTAGAGATGAAATCAGTTTGCACTTGTAAAAGTACTGTAATAGCAATACTCATTTTTGGATGATTGTTTTTAATATTTTTCAATAAATTTCTATTTCTCTATAAATAATTTTGTTTGTAATTGTGCACCCTAAAAATCCCCAAATACTCCTTGAATTTTCTACTTATTCATCAAGGGATGTGGTGCAGTATTTAAGTTAGATGATAAGCCAAAAATCTTTTCTCCAAACCGCTGGCAACAAAAGTGAGTACAAAAGTGAGTACACCCTAAGTGAAAATTTCCAAATTGGGCCCAATTAGCCATTTTCCCTCCCCCGGTGTCATGTAACTCATTAGTGTTACAAGGTCTGATGTGTGAATGGGGAGCAGGTGTGTTAAATTTGGTGTTATCGCTATCACTCTCTCATACTGGTCACTGAAAGTTCAACATGGCACCTCATGGCAAAGAACTCTCTGAGGATCTGAAAAAAAGAACTGTTGCTTTACATAAAGATGGTCTTCTAAGCTATAAGAAGATTGTTCGGCAAAGCATTTGATCTTACCATCATTGTATTCAAAAGCCCTTACAATTTTGCCCAGACATGATAAAATACCAGATGTATTAAACATGTTTCTTTTGTGCCTAGCACATGCACATTACAATATATGCCATTTTCCTGAATAGATTTCACATTCACAGTTAGAATTTAGTTGCTTTACATAAGAATTGAGAACATATTTTCCATCCGCTTCTTTACATTTTCTCATTACTGCAGTCAAAAATGATCATCAGAATTCATAGCAAGTTGTCTAATTTTTGTGTGATAACAAGGCCAAGTAACACTTGTAGTACGCATAGTAGACATTTTATCTGAATTACAATTCTTTTGCTAAAGCGTTGAAAATCAATAACAATTGCATTTTTATTTTCATAAAACTCTTTTATTTTTATTTTTTTTTAACATTTTTCACATCTACAGTCTAGTATACGCCATTCGTTTTTCTTCATTCAACCCAGCGAGTTGAATGGAAAAAAATGACAGCTCTAGTCATGTCCCCGCTGAGCTGTTGTGGTCTGACCCCCCCTGCCGGAACATTCCAGTCAGTTCTCTCAGCCATTGGCTGAGAGCGCTGATTGGGAGCCAGTCAGCCGCTGGTTTTCCAGCGCGTCCGACAGAAGCCGGCTAAACTTCTGTCAGACTGGCTGCCATACACACAGCCGAATGTCGGACGGTTTTTATTGAACCGGCCGGTGACGCTCAACACTCAACCCATGTGTACTAGGCTTGAGTGCTTCTACTCTCCTCCAGTTCTTTTTTTTTTTCAGGCACTTCTTGTCAAACATGCACTTGCTCCAGTTTCAGCTGCACCTCATTGCTCTGAACTTTCTGAGTGACAAAGGTGGAACATACCTGCATAATATGTGTTGGCAAGACCTCTGGGTTGATTTACTAAAACTGTGCAACATCTGGTGCAGTTCTGCATAGAAACCAATCAGTTCCAGTTTTTTCTTTTGTCAAAGGTTAACTGAACAAGCTGAAGTTAGAAGCTGATGATGGTTGCCATGCACAGCTGCACTTTGCAGTTTTAGTAAATCACCCCCCTTATGTAGTCTCCATCAGGCACAAGTGACAGGATGACAATGCAGGAGCACAACTGGAAGACAGGAATAGAGAGGTGTCATCATTTACCAAGAAGTGTCTGGACATAGCCTTTCATGGCAGGTTTATAAGGTATTCTTTCATTATAAGATGCATGTTTACAAATGTTAAAACCAACTCTTGCAAATATGAGGTTTTACTAATTTGATTTGATCTACTTCTATCAAAGACATTCTGAACTTAATAGTAGTGTTGTCATTAATATCAACAAAGTTTGTATTTTTGCCATGTCCATATAGTATTTATCACTGTGAAAGCTTACATTTTATCTAAGAATTAGCGTAAATGATTAAGTTGAGGCTAACGCCTAGTACACACTAGTATTTTTTTTTTCATACAAACCTGAATGAAAAAAACTGACAGATGTACTAACCATGTGATGTTAGTACAGTGATCTCCCCTGCTGTGCTATTGTGTTCTGACCCCCCCCCCCCCCCCCCCCCCAGCAGAACACTCCACGGTCAGTGCTGTCAGACACTGAGAGCGCTCATCGGGAGCCGATCTGCAGACCTTTTCCAGTCATGCCCTGTTGACAGAAGCCAGCTGCAGTACACACGGGCCAAATGTCGACCGTTTTCTATTGAACCCGCTGATGCCACCCGGCATTCAGCCCATGTGTACTAGGCTTTAGTGACTATGACTTTTTGGGGTGTGCCAAATAATTGTTTCATGTTGCTAAAGTGATCTAACCTATCTACAGTAAGTGCAATTTCACCTACAACTCTATCTCCTCCTCTCCTTTTCCTCTTCCCATAGGGGTTCCCCAAGGATCTGTCCTTGGACCCCTTCTGTTTTCTGTCTACACATCCTCACTGAGTCAGTTGATAACCTCACTTGGCTTCCAAAACCATCCCCATGCTGATGACATGCAAATCTATCTCTCTACTCCTCACCTCATGCCTTCAGTCTCCTCATACTTCCCTGATTTTCTGACATATCAGTATGGATGTCACAGCACTTCCTCAAACTCATTCTTTGCAAAACGGAACTCTAACCAATGGCACAATAAAGCTACTACTTTACTCACTTGTTACCTATTCATTTGACTATTACAACCTCCTCCTCACTGGTCTACCTCAAAGGCCTATCCCCCTTTAGTCTATTGAGAATGCTGCTACCAGATTCATCCACTTTACTAACTGTTCAGTGTCAGTGTCCCTCCCTGCCAACCAATCTGCTGGTTTCTGCTTGCTCAAAAAAAAACAAAAAATATTAACAACTGACAAAGCCATGTACAACTCTGCTTGAGCTATATTACCAACCTCATCTCAAAATACAACCCAAACCATCCTCGACGCTACTAGCCTCTCCCATCCTCTGGAACTACCTACCCCCATCTCTTTGGCTATCTCCTACTCTGTTCACCTTTAGGTGATGCCAGAATTCTCATCTCTTCAGGGAAGTCTATCTCGGCTCTACCTAATAAACTGTACTTTTTCCACCAGATCATCCCTCACAGTTATTACCTATTGTATCACTTGCTCCTCCATAATACATTTTAAGCTCTCACTATAAGGGCCCTCCTAACCCTCTTGTATTGAATTGTATTGTAACTGTACTTTCTCCCTTTATGATAAAGCTCTATGCAAACTGTTGGCACTATATAAATTCTGTATTATTATAATAACAAAGTAGTATTTTAGGCTAGATAAGGGTATTCTACTCCTTTGTATTACTTGTACTAAAATGTTTCAGAAGCTGAGAACTAAGTTAATACATGAATACATAGACACGAAGAAAAGGTTTACTACATGTAACCCAACCTGTTCCATATCTAAAATGACATCTGTGGAGCAAGATGTCATTTCTCCTTACCATACACTGGAGCCTAATATGACCCAATTTAACAAATATACAACCATATTAAAGCATTGTAGTTACTACCGTCTGTGTTTTGGGAACAACACCGCATGCTGCTGCCGTATTATGTCTACAAAATATTTAGCAACGGTTTAAATTTTTACATTCCTCATTAAAAATTCAGTCAGTAAAATATTTTGTCTCATCGCGAGTTATATTTTCAGGGCCTAGAGGTATAAACAATTAATGGCAGATTTTCAAATATTTATGAGTGGGAGAATGTGCATCATCGCTCTTACGACGCTATTAGAGGATTCCTGTTTAATTACAAACTTCCATTAAAAAAAAATAAAATCCCCGCACTAGAAGTGTATAAGGTCTAATAAGATTTCCCATTAATTTAAACATATCGCTATTCCCACAACGAAGCAAATGCTTTCTTTTTCTGCTTTCATCCGTGCTTAAATATGTAAATAAAATGTCCAAAGTCATTCTTCAAAGAAGACAAAAGACATACTAAAGGCAACCATAAAATTCCCCCCAATTCTCCATAACATTTGCCAGAGGGGGGTGGCAGGCTGCAGCCAAGGCTAGCAGCGGGGAGTCAGGCTGCTGCATGGAGCGGCTCATCTTAAATCCCACACGCAGCAAAGCTTGAGCCATCCAGCCCCCTCTCTCTCTTGTGTTAGGTACACAGGGCTGCCCCACTTTGCTCTGCGTCTATCTCCTTTATTTGTCTACTCAGAAGGGGGTGGCGATGAGAAGAAAGATAGAATCCTTTTTCTTGCCTAGGTCTGCTTTTGCAATAATTAAATACATATTTAGTTGCAATCATCTGTGTGCAACCAAAAATAACGAACAACAATATATACACTGTGTGTGTGTTTATATTATATTTATATATATTAATATATATATATACATATATATATATATATATATATATATATATATATATATATATATATATATATATATATATAAATGGGCAGTGACGCGGAGGGCCATTGTACATGCCCTTTCTTGTATGTGTTATGTATCCATTTAGGTAGGAAAAAAAATATTTTAAAAAATAAGTCTGTTATAAAAATGAGACAACCAATGGTTAGTGCAGGATTTGGACAATTTTTTTGATTTAATGATGATCACATGCCTGTATTATGTTATGTGTGCAGATAAATCATAAACAAAGAACTGGTCCAGTGGGTTGGATTTTCCTGCATGATCTCTGTTTTCCAAGACAAGGCTAATGGTGTCTGCCCAGGACATACAGTAAGTAGGTACCCTTGGCTCATATAAGCGGCCTAAGGCAGGCCATACATGACTTGTTGAACGAAAATAATGAGCCGATTCCTTCATCCATACATGTGATGTGGATGGGGGATACCTTCACGCTCAGCTATTGTATGCTGCCGGTGGGGAACCTTCCCTGCCGGCAGAATACAATGATCGGTGTTGCAGACTATAGCCAGCGGCAGCGATCATTTGGAAAAAAGCTGACAGGCTGGCTATACATAAGCCGATCGATAACCCATACATGGATAGAAATTCGTCCAGTCCTTGTCCCGACTGAATTTTGATCCATGTATGGCAGACTTAAGTTATGGTACATGCACAAAACCTACCCCCCCCCCCCCATGACATCTAACAAGTTCAGTTTACAGGCTAAAGGCTTAGCAAAGACATTACAAAAACAAAATAAAAACAATTCTAGCCAAAATTATATGTTTATGTGTTTATATGTTGTTATCGTGTTCCTATCAGTAAGATTTCCCCTCGCATCCCGTCCTAGTGGCAGGGGTCAGAGGAACAGGAAGTTTTGGGAAGTTTTTCTAATAGAGACACAGCAAGAAAAAACACTTTTTCAGTAGAATATAGAAAGGTTAGAACCCCTTTGAAGTTTTTACCTCTGTTGGTTAAACAATTTGCAAAATCTTTTCAATTGAGTTACTGATGACAGACAATCCCAACACTAGCTTATTTCAGGGCACACAACTGTAGTTAAATAGGTTTTCCTTTTCGAATGTATGTGATTGCTTAAAGTGATTCTAAAGCCAAATTTATTAAAATAAAATACAGGTTAAACTTACCTGCTCTGTGCAACGATATCACTAGAGGTGGTGTCACCTGGTGCAGTAAAACATTGTGTCAACATCCCCCCCCCCGGGAGCACAGAGCAGGCTGGTGCATTGGCTCTTCCCCCAACCTGCCACAGTGGATAGAGCCAGGATGAGATTGGGGTGGTGGATGGAGCCGGGATGAGATCGGGGTGGTGGATGGAGCCAGGATGGGGTCGGGGTGGTGGATGGAGCCGGGATGGGATCGGGGTGGGGGATGGAGTCAAAATGGGATCGGGGTGGTGGATGGAATCGGAATGGGATCGGGGTGGTGGATGGAGTCGGAATGGGATCGGGGTGGTGGATGGATGGAGCCAGAATGGGATCAGGGGATGAATCGAGCCGGGATGGGATTGGGGTGGTGGATGAAGCTGGGATGGGATCGGGGTGGTGGATGGAGCCGGGATGGGATCAGGAGAATTGATGGAGCTGGGATGGGATCAGAGGGAAGGATCTTTGATTTGGGGGTGGGGGTTAAAGGATATGTGTTAGGGCAGTGGTCATCAACCCTGTCCTCAGGTCCCACTAACAGGCCAGGTTTTATGTATTACCTTGGGGAGATGCAGACTAGAATACTGTAATCACTGAGCAGCAAATGATATCACCTGTGATGTATTTCAGATATCTTGCAAACCTGGCCTGTTGGTGGGCCCTGAGGACAGGGTTGATGACCACTATGCTAGGGGATGCTTTGGGAAGGGAAAGGAATTGTGCTGGGAGGGGTGGGGTCAAACTTCAAATCTGCCCCCGTCATTCTAGCACAAGTCCTCTCTAACCCAAAACAAAGCACCCCCTAGCACATATCCTCTAACCCCCAACCCCCTCCCAAAAATCACTCCTGACAGCACAATTGTTAGGCCCCCCAGAACCTCCCCCCTTCCCAATCACCTTGTAAGACTTGTGTTATTACAGACCTTGTAGGACAGGTGTCCCTCCTCTGCCTCCTCCCTGGTTCTTCCTCCCGGCCTGGATACATGAACGTCAGAGCTGAGGAGGAGGCTGCTATAGTCCGGTTCCTGCAGGCAGCAGCCGAAGACGAATAATTGGACCGGGCACCCTGTCTGTCAGTGTCTCTGCTCCACTTCCTAGGGGATAGCAGAGATCCTGGAAGGGAAAAAGGGAGCCGCGGCGCCCCTCTCAATGCAGCCCCCAGTGTCAGTCCAAACCTGGTGTCACCCTCTGGCGTGTGTGTCCCCGGGTGCGGGCCGCACCCCTATAGTGACGCCACTGGTTAAAGCAGTCCGTTTTTTTGGAGGGGTGTCATCTGTCCCATTAGGGAGGTTTCCCTTCACTTCCTGTCCTGTAGACTCAACAGGAAGTGAGAGGACAGCTTTCCAATGTGAGGGATATCCCTTCTTAGGCTTCATGTACATTACAGCTTCTAAACTGAAGTTTAGGAGCAGTAGTGTGTTTTTTTCAGCAGCCCCTGAACTCTCCTCTATGTTATCTTATGTGTACATGCACACTCAGTAGTTTATAGTAGTTTAGAGGAAGTTGAGATTACAGGCATTTTTTTGAAAGCAGAAAAATTGCAGTCAGGACTGTTGTTTACTGGCATTTTAAAACGCCAAATGCTTGTAACAGCGGCAAACTGCGTTTACACGCGTTTGCGTTTATAAGCGTTTTTAAAGGGGAAACATTTCTGATACTTTTGAACATATAAAAATGTTGAAAAAAACACAAATTTCACCACATGTCGTTGCCTGTATCAATGGATGAGTCCAGTAGCAATGAACTCTGGTCCTCTCACGCAATTTTCTAATCTTTGGAGCCTCAGCAACAGCAACATCAGGAGCATTTCCTCACACATGCTCATGATGGGATCCATAGTAAAAACATAAGACAGCTATCTACGAGCACACTGCTCTCTCTGATGTTGCTCTGTCTTCTCCCACAGAATGGCTGAAATCGTTATATAGTGGTTATAAAGAGAGAAGGTTTTTTTATCCTAATGCATTATATGCAGTAAGATAAAAAACCTTCTGTGTGCAGCAGCCCCCCTCAGCCCCCCTAATACTTACCTGAGCCCATCTAGATCCAGCGAAATTGCAGCACTGTCTCTCGGCTGCGCAAGACTCCCCTCCTCATTGCCTGAGACAATAGCACAGCGCCATGGCTCCCGCTGCTGTCAATCAAAGTCAATGAGCCAATGAGGTGAGAAAGGGGGCAGGGCCAGCCCACGGCTCTGTGTCTGAATGGACACAGGGAGCTGCAGCTCGGCTTGGGTGCCCCCATAGCAAGCAGCAGGAGGGAGGGGCCAGGAGTGCCGAAGAGGGACCCGAGAAGAGGAGGATCTGGGCTGCTCTGTGCAAAACCACTACACAGAGCAGGTAAGTATAATATGTTTGTTATATTTTAACTAAAAATTAGACGTTAGTATTACTTTAATAATGTACTTGTTTTTCATGCATTGTGGGCATTTGGGAGGGTCTCCTGAGGTTATCTTTAAAAAATGCTTCTAACTTCAAACGTTCATAACCACTGCTAAAAACGCATGAACGTGGTATGTAAAAGCTGTAAAACTGACATTTTTCACTGTCAGGGAGTCGACCCTGCCGGAAGAACTCAGTGATTATTGCCAGTGGCTATAGCCACTGGCAATAATCGCATCATAAAAATCTAACATGGATTGATGGATTGACTTGGGTACAATTAGCCTGTCCATACATGGTTCGAATCTCAGCTAGTCCCTGCAGAACCGGCCAAGATTCAAACCATCTATGGCCGCTGTCAAATGACAGAGGGATGGCGCGGCTCTCGTTCTGGGAGGACGTTATATGACGGCGCCTCAGAACGAGCATGCAGCGCGGCGATTATGGCCACACCTAGGACATCGCGCAACCCCGATCTTTGTAAAGACCCAGGGCTGCAGCTCTTTAACCATGTGCTCGGCTGTGTCCAATCACAGCCGATCGCATGTAAATACGGAAGTGCCGTGAATGGGGTCTCCTCGCCTCACACTGACAGATTGTGTGCCAATCAGCGGCATCTCCACGCAGAGGAGACCTAGGCAGGTAATCAGGGCACTGATCATCAATACCCTGGTTACAGGAAAGTCCCAGCAGTGCCATCAATCAGTGCCTATCAGTGCCACCAATCAGTGCCCATAAGTGATGCCAGTCAGAGTTCCCCATAAGTGCCCATCAGTGCCTTCTCATCAGTGCTGCCCATCAATGCCCATCAGTGCCTCCCATCAGTGCCCATCAGTGCTGCCTATCACTGCCCACCACTGCTGCCTATCAGTGCTCTCCAGTGCCGCCTATCAGTGCCCACCAGTGCCTTATATCAGTGCCACCAATTAGTGCCCATCAGTGCGGCTTATTAGTGCCCCCTCATCAGTGCAACCTAATCAGTGCCCATAAGTGCCACTACATCAGTGCCCATAAGTGCCACCTCATCAGTGCCCATCAGTGCAGCCTCATCAGCGCACATAAGAAAAATTACTTATTCACAAAATTTACTGATAGAAAATAATAAAAACTTTTTTTTTTCAAAATTTTCATTTTTTTTTTAGTAAAAAATTAAATCCCAGCAGTGATTAAATACCACCAAAATAAAGCTCTATTTGTGTGAAGCAAAAGATAAAAAAATGAATTTGGGTACATGACCACGCAATTATCATTCAAAGTTCGACAGCGCTGAAAGCTAAAAAATGGGCAGAAAGTGCCCAGTATTGAGGTGATTAAACAGGAACGTCTGCACAACCAGAGCTATGCAGTCTACAGCAGAAGCTTGACCTGTAGACCCTGAGAGATGGTTGAATCATGTATGCCCGTTCCAGCTATTCTCTCATTTCTATAGGCAGCTTAACTTTCTTAACAACACAGATATATTCATATTGTGCAACCCCGGAATCTATCAAACAGCTTGCTAAATTTCATCCTAATAAAGAATTCCATTCCCTACCAATTCTGTTCATAAAACTAGCATTGGAATAATATTCTTTAAACCTAAATTGTCTATAAACAACTAAATACACCATTTTAGCATGTATAAAATTGATATTTAATTAACCGACCTGCCAGCTGGCTGGCTTTTTAATGGACTAGTAGTTTTGGCTTAGATATTTTACTTTAATGAGCCTTCTATCAGGGAGCTGAGTTATAAAATGGGTGTATATCCTGAGAATCAAAGTGGCCAGTGTCTGATTGCTAGATAATGAAGATCAACATGTAAGATTCCTTTTGACTACAAATGGGTGGCTTTGAACAGCAAAGGTTGATGTCTGTCCCAGTGATGTTGTTGATAAGCGGTTGGGGCAATGTGACTGATCTATGGCAAGGGCAGGGCCTCCCCTTCAATCTAAATAAACACTGACAACATCTCCTTTTTTCACATGCAAACAGCGGCTCTTCAGATTAGAGACTGTTTGTTCACCCTTGCATCATCTATGACACTGATTATCAAAAAAACCAACAGCTTTCCTCCTGGAGGGGGGATCAAGCAGGAGGAGCCTTAATATTGGAGACAAGCCTTTGTCAAATGATCAGCCTATCCCTGCCACTCCAGTATGATAATGGAGTAAAGTCATTCAGTTTTGCTCCTGGGGCTGAGAAACTGCAACTGTGAACTTTCTAAAGCCCATCTTTGATAGATGATGCCACCTTCAGAGACTGGGTCAGTAGGGCAGGTAAAGCCCCCTCTCCCAGAAAGTATCCTGCTGCCTCTTCTAATCTGAAAAGGATAATAGTATCCCAGAAGATAGATAACGTCAATGAATGAGTTACATTCTTTACTTTTATGAGTATATTAATTATTTCTTTTGTTGCTCCCTATGGAACTGTTTTCTGAAAACTGGAGTAAACATGAGGTTTGTCGCATATCAACTAATCAGGTTTCACACCTAAAGCATGCTTGCAACAGGGACAGCTGGATTCAAACAATTGCTGCCCATAGTAACCAATAAGACTCAATTTCTCACTTGTTGGATTCCAGCTAGTTGCCGTGGGCATCAGAATGCCCTGTTGGCTTCATTGTTCATAAAGTAGAACCCCTAGTTACCGATTAGTCTAGGAATACATAGGCGATGCAAACTCTTTTCAACTGAGATATTTAACTGCTTGTTGGCATCAAGCTCAATGTGCTATTAATGTGATGTAATGCAATAGAACAACTAGTTGAATCTCTCTGGAGCAAAGAGATGCCATAGTCAGTGTAACCCTGGGCTTAGATTCTTTCTCTTCTCTAGAACGATGTAGCCCAGAACAATGGGCAACTGATCATGTTTGCTACATCATTCATAAACTATCCCCCATAATGAATAGTGTGAATAAACTATGGGGAGCAGCTCCAGGTTCCCCAGCTTTCTTTGCTGGCAGCCCCGCACCACAATATTCTAATGATGGCCATTCTTAATCAAGGTTCTGTGAAACTCTAGGGTTCCTCCAGAGATTGCTGGGGGTTGATAGTTGTTGACCTCCTATTTGATGGTGCCTACATAGTTTTGGGGTCAAAACCACTTGGCAGAGCCAGCTGAAGAACGCCAATTATCTTTTTAGCTGTTTGTAAGGGAGGATTTGTTCCCTTGGCCCCCAATGTAAAGAGCATTTTTCCCATGAATTAGTTTTAACAGGGGTTCCCTGAGACCTAAAAAATATTTCAAGGGTTGTTCTAGGGTAAAAAAAAGGTTGAGTAAGGCTGAACTTCGGGAAAAGGAAAAATGTTCCTGCACTGCAAGGGTTAAATGCTTGTTTGATCTAGGGGGTCCCAAAAAGCACTTTTATTACCTAATCCACTGCTCCAAGCTGCAATGCTCCATACACACAGGAAGTTTTTTTTCATTCAACCCAGCGGGCTGAATGATAACAAACATACATATTGCCATGCTAACACATCTGATATTAGTGCGGCGATCTTCCACTGAGCTATGGTGTTCTGACAGGGGGCCTGACAGGGTTCCCCCCACCCAGAACACAATGGTCAGCCAGTGGCTGCGAGCGCTGATCGGATGCTGGTTTTCAAGCATACTCGTCCAACAGAAGCCAGTTGTGTGACCAGCTTCTGTCAGACAAGTTGCTGTACACACAGGCTGAACATCAGCGGGTAACTGTTGTTTTCGGACGATTCCCGGCCCGTGTGTACCTAGCTTACCACTAAAACCCTCTGCCTCTTCTCCCATGTGTTCCAGGGGTCGCAGGTCTTCTGCTGTCATCAAGTCCAATGCCGAGATTAATGCATTGGATATGAGAATGTTGAAGGACAGTCCGTTGCTGGTGCATAGGGGAGTAGAGTCTGCCAGCTGCCAGGAGAGTGGAGAATCAGGTAAGTAAAACTGCTTTTTTTAGCACCCTAGACCTGAACAAGCTTTTTACCCTTGCAGTGTGGAAGCAAGGGAAGATTTTTCCATGCCCTGGAGGGGAGCTAAATTTTCAGGACAAGCTTTTGGTGTGCTTGGATTTAAGAAGAAGGACGCACACCCTGAACGCTTGTCCTGAAAATGCAACTATTAGTACAAATAAGGCTGCCCTCACACTGATCAGTTTTTTTCTTACCAAAAGCGGAAGAAAAATGTATGACTGTTAAATCCTATGGAGCTCTTTACACTGGTTAATTGCAGGTCAGTTGCGCTTTTAAAAGTCCTGCACGCTGCATTTTTGGTGTGCTAAAAAAAACACACCAAAAGCACACTTCCACATTGAAATGAATAGAAATTGCATCAAAAACTTGGTAAAAATGCACCAAAAAACCCACTGGCTGTAGCGTTTTTGGAGTCACATGTCCTTTTTGCACAGGTGGGAATGCGGTAAAAATACGTCAAAAATGTACGTGCATTTTTACCACGTTTTTGCAACGAAGCAGCGTGAAAGCAGTCAAAAAAAAAAAAAACTATATCGCAGATCGAACTCTGGTCTGGTCAACTCTGAGCTGTGTTAAAAGCAAGTTCGAACTCTGGTCAGCCTCCAACAACAGAAGTCAGAACACAATAGCCTCAGAGCGAGATTCATCCATCAATGCTGTTTAACATAGATGGAGGCATCGTTTAGATTTTTTTTTTTAAAGCTGGCTTTACTCCAGTAAATTTTTGAACAGACTTTGTACGAAAAATCTTGATGGTTGTCATTCAAAAGTACATCAACATTTTCTTTGCTAAAACGATTGAATACAAAAAAAAACATTTTCTTTGCTTTTAACAATCAATTTTGGCATGTATAGCATTTCCAGAAAGAAGAGTTTGTTCAGTTGAGAAATATTTTCCATACTGCTCCTTCAAACTTTCTCGTAACTATAGTTGAAAATGGTGAGAAAATGAAAACTATGGAGCAAAATTCTACCTGCGTACGGCCAGCTTTAGTGCTCATGCACATGGGCGTATGAAGAAATTCTCCAAACATCCATGCCTCTAATGCCACATTTTTCTGCATATGTATGCATGTTCACTCTCATATTGGGTTTAGAGGCGCATAAAATCATTGCGCGTACGTATACAGGCTCAAGCTCATATTGGGTTTAGATACACATGAGCATAAACCCAATATATTGCCTTGGTGCCCAACCTGCGGCCCAAGGGCCACAAGCAGCCCTTTGGTATATGATGTGCGGCCCTCAGACCTCAGCAGTCTGTAGTGGGAACATTGACTAGGGTAATATTATTGATCTCTACTAGCCTCATGTAACATAACATGAATAATATACGGCATTTGTTCTAAAATAAAAAAAAAATAGGTTAGGTTCGGAAGAAGACACAAAAAAAACCCACTGGTTAGAAGTTGACTTCACTACTACACTCGGTGCAAGACATGTAAGGAAGGAAGGTCCTCTACTCTCTACTAATTTCATCTGACACTTTGGGGTTGATTAAAAGTGGAAAGTGCAAAATGTGATGCAGCTCTGCATAGAAACCAATCGGCTTCCAGATTTTATTGTCAAAGCTTAAAGTAGTTGTAGAGGCTGAAGGTATTGTACCTTCATGCATTCTATGCATGAAGGTACAAAACCTTCTGTGTGCAGTGGCATCCCCCCCATCCCCCCCCCCCAATCCTTACTTGAGCCCCCTCAAATACAGTGATGTTCATGATAGCCTTGCCTGTATGGGGACTCTCCCTCCTCATTGGCTAAGACAGCAGCAGGGCCCATTGGCTTCCACTGCTGTCAATCACAGCTAGTGAGCCAATGAGTAGAAAGTGGGGGGTGGCCGAGCGAGGGGGTGGAGCCAGGAGCGCTGGCGGGAGACCCAAATAGAAGAGGAACAGAGCTGCCCTGTGCAAAATCACTGCAGGTAAGTATAACATGTTTGTTATTTAATAAAAAAATAAAGCTTTAATATCATTTTAATTGAAGAAGCTGAAGTTAGAAGCTGATTGACTACCATGCACAGCTGCACCAGATTTTGCACTCTCCAGTTTTAGTAAATCAACCCCTCTGTTATGTCATTCTGGCCAGACCCATGCCTGTCCCAAATTCAACCAATCTCATAATTTCGGTTGCTAACAAGGTTTTATCCTATTCGAGACCACGGCGTATCGGATTCGCCCCTTGACCTAATCAAGGTCAAGTGGGGGAGTAAGCTTCTCTCTCATGTTTCTCACTACGATAAATCAATGCTGGTCATTAACATCCTAATGGCTTCATGTACACTACAGCTCCTAAACTTGCGTTTAGGAGCATTTGGCATTTTTTTTGACAAACTCCATAAGGCCTATGTTACCATGTACACATAGGCTTTTTGCATCGTTTAGGAGCTTCTGTGGTTAGGGGAGGTTCAACCTCCCTCTCCTGAACACGGAAAAATCGCAAAAAGTGACAAAGCCGATTTTGCCGTGCCTTGCGTTTTCAAGTGTACATGAAGCCTAACACCCACACACACTTTATTTTTATTAATAATAAAAAGAATTTTATATAAAATAAACTTTTATTTTTATATAAAGGAAGTCTGGGGCCCCTCTGACAGTGGGGGGCTCGGGGCAATTGTGTTTTTTGCTCCCTTATAAATTTGGCACTGTTGGCAACCAGGATTATTAATTTATTCTAGCCACTAGAATAAATGTATGTGCATAAGCGCACATTTATGCGTATATGGGGTAAGTTACAGTGGAAAACTCCTCTCTGAAAGCAGATTTGGTGCTTTTTTTTTCTTTTCTTACGAAAACCTGATCTATGTTTGTAGCTAAACTTCAAAGAACGCAAGTGTCATCGGGAAACAAAAGCTGGATTTACAACCCTGGGGAGCTGTCTGTGGAAGTGGCCATAAACCTGGATGCCTTTTGTCTGTCAGCCCTAAATAAATAAGTTGTGTTTACAAACAGTGCAGCCTTGTACCTGCACTCCCTCACTTCCTACCTGCACTGGAGGGCCAGCTCTTTGTAGACACTTGGAAAAGTTCCCCAGGGAGGGAGAAGAAGGAGGAGGAGGAGGAGAGGGGGGAGTAGGGAAAGTGTGGGATCACAGCTCTATGCAGGGGTCCTGCTGGAGGGCTACAGCCGTTCCGACCCATTGCAAACTAATCAACGTGTCAGCTTCACCTTTCTTATGCAAAGTAGATGTCGTATGCAAGGCGGATCTCCAACAGGTTTTTTTTTTTTTTTTTCTCATCCCGGGACACAGCCCCCCTACACAGCTGCTCCAGAAAGAGGAGTGACGAGGAGTGCGTGCATCACTCAACCACCACCGATCGCCTACAAGTGCAGCACATAGAGCCGGCAGGGAGGAAGGAGGCACGTCGGGCCAGCGCTGGCTCTGGACATGTGCGAGGAAGGGGCTCTGACCCCGCTGGTGGAGCGCTGATCGCGGCACACACGGGGACACGGAGCGCTCCAGGAGCACGCTGAGCTCTCTCCGCCACCACTTTTGGGGACATCGATCACTCGGAAGCGCGTTGGAGGACATTGATCTCTCCTGGAGCACAGTGGAGGACACTGATCTCTTCCATTACCCATTCCATCCAGAAGGAACGATGCAGCCCTGACTCCCCATCAGTGTTTCATTATCTCAGTCTTCGGTGAATTGCAGGCATGGAGATCCCAGCATCGCTCTTCAGATCTACCCTGCTTCTACTACTAGGAGTGTGTCACTGCTCTGGGATCAGCTCCATAGACACCGATCGGACTGGGGAAGGCAAATGTCAAGCCATTGAGATCCCTATGTGTAAGGACATTGGCTATAACATGACCCGGATGCCTAACCTGATGGGACATGAAAATCAGAGAGAGGCGGCCATCCAACTGCACGAGTTTGCCCCACTGGTGGAGTATGGCTGTCATGGTCATCTGAAGTTCTTCTTATGCTCCTTGTATGCTCCCATGTGTACTGAGCAGGTGTCCACTCCTATCCCAGCCTGCAGGGTCATGTGCGAGCAAGCCAGGCTCAAGTGTTCCCCCATCATGGAGCAGTTTAATTTTAAGTGGCCGGACTCTCTTGACTGCAGCAAATTGCCTAATAAAAATGACCCCAATTACCTGTGCATGGAAGCCCCCAATAATGGATCTGATGAGGCTCCTAGAGGGTCAAGTATGCTGCCTCCTATATTTAGGCCAAGACCTAATAGTGGCCATGATCTACAACCTAAAGATATTCCAAGCAGAGGGACCTGTGAAAACTCAGGAAAGTTTCACCATGTGGAGAAAAGTGCGTCTTGTGCTCCGCTTTGTACATCTGGAGTTGATGTATACTGGAGCAAAAATGACAAGAAGTTTGCCTTCATCTGGATTGCTATTTGGTCCATCCTGTGCTTTTTCTCTAGTGCTTTCACCGTCCTCACTTTCCTTATAGACCCCCAACGCTTCAGGTACCCAGAGAGGCCTATCATTTTTCTGTCAATGTGCTTCAGTGTGTACTCTGTAGGATACATCATTCGACTTTTTGCTGGAGCTGATAGTATCGCTTGCGACAGGGACAGTGGACAGCTTTATGTTATCCAAGAGGGCCTGGAAAGCACTGGTTGCACTATTGTGTTTCTCATCCTCTATTACTTTGGCATGGCAAGCTCTTTATGGTGGGTCATTTTAACATTGACATGGTTTTTGGCTGCAGGGAAGAAATGGGGACATGAAGCAATCGAAGCAAACAGCAGTTATTTCCATCTAGCTGCATGGGCTATTCCAGCTGTGAAGACCATCATGATCTTGGTGATGAGGAGAGTAGCTGGGGATGAACTGACTGGGGTCTGTTATGTGGGAAGCATGGATGTCAATGCTCTGACGGGCTTTGTGCTAATTCCTTTAGCATGCTACCTCATAATAGGCACCTCATTCATCTTGTCTGGTTTTGTGGCCCTTTTCCATATCAGGAGAGTGATGAAAACTGGAGGGGAGAATACTGACAAACTAGAGAAACTAATGGTCCGAATTGGGGTCTTCTCAGTCCTCTACACTGTTCCTGCCACCTGTGTCATTGCTTGCTACTTTTATGAGCGACTAAACATGGACTACTGGAAAATACTAGCCACGCAGGATAAGTGTAAGATGAACGCTCAGACTAACACCTTAGACTGTACTATGACAAACTCTATCCCAGCAGTGGAAATATTCATGGTGAAAATATTTATGTTGTTAGTGGTGGGTATCACCAGCGGGATGTGGATTTGGACTTCTAAGACCTTACAGTCCTGGCAGAATGTTTTCAGCAAGCGATTAAAGAAAAGGAGCAGGCGGAAACCTGCTAGTGTCATCACAAGTACTGGAATCTACAAAAAAACTCAACACCCACAAAAAATCCACCATGGAAAGTATGAATCAACCTTACAGCCCCCAACCTGTGTATGATATGAGTGGGCAAAGGGGACTGCTTGTTAGAAATTGCACACTCTAGCAAACCCAGCTCTGAACTTTGGGTCTTAGTCACCACAATGCAGCATGCCAAGGTAAAATCACTTTAAGAAGAACTTGAGTTTTATTTATCCTGTGGATAAATAGATTTGCCTGGCTTAAAGGGACATTATGGTAAATGCCCTCTTACAGTACTAATTTGTTTGGTATTATGTTTAATCCTAATTAGGTTGAAGTTTACTAGTTTTGCTTAGTGATATTCACGAAGTAAGGATGTAGTTTAGTTTAGGGAGTCAAGTTCTACAAAACTCAGTGGGCTTTAAGGACTCAGCCAGATTAAGGGGAAATTGGGGTTATTTGAAATTCCACCCACTAGTTGATAACCTTCCAAGCTTTCTCTAAAGCTGGCCACACATCTGATTGTACAGTTTCCTTTAAACTAATCAACATCTATGTAGTAGAAAGACCTTCCTAAACAGTTCTCAAATTTGATTTGATCTAGTAGGCTGTTGCACTAGCCATTGGTAAATGTAAAGGAGGGTGTACTATTAGATTTTAATGTGTGTGACCAGCTTAAAGTTGGCCACCCATAGGCAGATCTGTAATGCATGTTTAAGGAAAGATCAGGGATTGCCCAGTGTGTAGTTGGCAAAGTTTTTTTTTCAGACATGGGCAACTCATACACACTAAGCACATCTTTCTGTTTTCTTTTTTTAAACAAGGGACTGATCCATAAACTGTCACAGAGGCTTTCAGGCAGGCTTGAAAATCTGTGGCGGAGAGAGAGAAATATGAGCTTGTTAACACTTCCGCTGCTCGCTTTTCTCTGGCAGCGCTCTGATTGGTCACATCACCTTTGATTATCATGTCTAGTCAGCCTAAGTGTTTGAAACTACTGATAACTACTGATATTTTTGATCATAGCTTACCTACATTATTCTTTTCTTATTCATTTTTTTAAAAAAGCTTCCCCACAGATTGTAGCATTAAATATTGTTAACCCTTCCATAGAATGGTGGCCTTCTGACCTCTGTGACACTCATAGGCGATCTGATGTTCTAAAGCTACAAAAGCAGTATTTAGGTCTGTCACTGGGAAATAATGTGCAATATTTTTTTTTGTCCCTACTACGTCAAAAGCAGAAACACATTATGTTTCTGCAAACAGAGGGCAACAAAAGGTTTCTTGACAAAAGAACTAAGGGGTCCATCCTTTGGAGGCCTTTTAGTCCTACCCTGTGGCTTTTTAATGGAAATCAAGCCAAATGTTATACACGTTGGGACTGTTTGGGTAAAAAAAAGGAGATGGATCAATTCAAAGGGCTTATTGACTCTTTCTATTGTGAAACAAATTCTAGCCATGAATAGATCAAAAAAGCACTAGATACTGCAAGAGAAACTTTGTATGTTGCGTTGCTCTTTGCTGTGTGGAATAGACACAGTTGTTTTGTTTTGTTTTTTTTTGTTTTTTTTTTTGTACATATCTATATATATTTGTAACATACAATTATTTTTCATGCTCTACTATTTTATTAAAAAAATAAAATAATGTACTTTGGACTGAGGAGTGTTTGAACTTTGTATGATTTAGCAACTGTATCCAATAATGATTACCGAATGATGTGGAGGAGGATTTTCAAAACTATAATTGGTCTAGGCCAACTGGTACGTTGTTGAGTGTTGTACTATGTCAGCCATTCATTAATGCAGAAAGTTTGTAATTTAAGTGATATCCTTTTTTGGCTAATTTGAGTTATTAAAGATGCAAGCTTTTGGGATAGCTCAGATCTTTTCCTCAGGCCTTATAGGTTTCTCAAGGGATCTGAGTTATCCTGTTATCTTGCATCGTGAATAACTCATATTAGCCAATAAAGGATATCACTTAAATACCAAACTTTCTAAGTACCTGTAAGTAAAATATTAACATCCAATCACTCCACCATGTTTGCTGTGTCCCATGAGTTTGAACAGTAATGTAGTGATACAAAATATTTGTGTTGTATGGAGGGTCAAGCAATACAAAAATACTTCTAGCCATGTGTGATCTATTGTTGCATAAATGTGTACCGTTTATGAAGTATCCCTGTAGGTATGCAGGTAAAATCAGTAGTCAACGCACATGTCTTGCATTATCTGGTTACATGCGCAAGAGCAAAAAAAAGTTAAGGTATTAATAAATAAATAAAACAAATTATTCCCCGACCTAACTTGTTGCTTCAAGTGAAAACAAAATCAATGACCTGGGATAAAAGGCACGCCCCTTTGTAAATCATCCCATTTAGGTTGGTGTTCCCGTTCTGCCAATAAATAGATATCCATTGACATCGTAAGCCTATTGTATACCATGGGGGTTAAAAGGTGACCTGAAGCTTTCACTTGTTTCAATCCAAAATGAGATCTAATACAGATAGAACCCTATTCAGGAGGCTATACTTGATAACACATGACACCGAGAGGCTTTTAATACTTCATCTCTTGCTATATTATATCAACTTTCAAAGTCTGCAGATCATAAACCTGAGATTTGGATGACTTTCCAAACTGTGAAGTCTCTTCAAAGGATATCTCCAGTGTATTACAGAAAGATGAATAATCTGTTCTGTGGTGTGGAACACAACAATTAGTTTTCAAAAGAAATACTGTCATTTAAATAATGGGGGAAAAAAAAGAATTGGCATCATTTATGCCCTGCTACTTGCTTGAGTGCTGGGTCATCAACAATAATTTTCCCCCTGATGTCAGTAGCAGAAACAATACAATGTATTCCCTTTAATTGTATATTCTGACCCTTTAAACATGTGCTACCTTTAAAGTTTGTGCCTAAATGAAACATCAAAAGCACATTCAGAGTGTATTTCATGATGGGAAACTAGAAAATATTTTCTAAGGCTCCATGCACACTGGCTTAAAAATCGCTGCTACTTCAGGAGTTTTGTGCTTTGCCTGTAGAAGTAGCTCAATGTTATCCTATGTGTCCATGCACATTAGCATGATTACAGGTATATTTTAAGCTCAGCGTTTAGAAGCAGGAAAAAAAAACCCTTCTGGTTTGCGTTTCTGATTGGAGTTTTCTGACAGAAAAGACACAAAACTCACCTAAACCGTACAAAAAATTAAGTTTTTTTTCTGCCAGGGGAACTGGCGTGTTTTTAAGCCCAGTGTGCATGGAGCCTAACACCAACTGTTTTACGCTTTATCATATCTGCTGTCTATCTATCTATCTATCTATCTATCTATCTATCTATCTATCTATCTATCTATCTATCTATCTATCTATCTATTTTACATCAAATATATATATATATATATATATATATATATATATATATATATATATATATATATGTATATATTTTTTTTTTTTTTTTTGTATCTAAGTCCCAATGAACAAGTTTTGCAGGACTGAATATATCATTAAACAGAGTGGATTCTTTAAAAATGTATTTATTTATTGTTACAATTGGCCATACATAAGAAGACTGGGCTTTTAGAACTGACTAGCTGAGATTTGGATACATTCAATGGCATCTTTCACATGGAGATGGCCAAAACTGGCCAAGAGAGATGCAAAACTTCCAGTTCATGCGGAGAAAAATACAAACTGGCTTTTAACCAGATACAGAATGCAGATGTGTCCACTGAAAGAATGCATTTGCCATAATTCTTTTGGAAATCCAAGCAAATATTATCGTAAAGTATCCTAATCTAGATGAATAAAAATTAACTTTCCAAGGGTGCCTACATGTATGATGGTATTTTTCTTTCAACCAAAACAATACATACTGTCCTAGAACATGAAATAGTGAAGCTATATTTTGTGAGATCATTTATTAAAGTGTTTTGTTTTTTTTTTAATATAAACCTATATATAAATCTATTGACCCATTGCAACCAACCAGATTTAAAGTTTATATTTCCCATTGCCATTTTCTATGAAGCAATATGGTTGGATCTTATGAAAGACACTATGATCAATGTAATAATCAGTGTTACTGCTTGTAAAATAATACTGCATCTAGCTACTATAAAAGTGTGGGATGTCTGGGAGTGGCACTAGAGGCATCTTTCTCCACCAGCGAGTTTGTAGAGACATGCCCAGCCAAGGCACTGCTAATGCTGATCATTTAACCTGTCGCATATTGTCCTATAATAAGCCAAAGTGCCTGAGGTTTAACTAGTCATGGTGCCCCTCCCCCTTCTAATATATGACATTAAAGAATGCATTCACTTTGTAAGATCGCAAATGCAAAGAAAAAAGTGTTTTGTTTGCAGCTCTGCAACTTCCAGTAGATAATCCTGTTATGGCTCATCCTGGTGAATGGAGAAAGGGTATTTCCCTAAGCCTTAAATGTTCAAAGGCACATTTCTAAAAAAGCGCAGACCCTTAAATCTGGGAGACTATATCCAATATATTCCACCCTCTAAAGCAGGATTAGGCAACATGTGACGCTCCAGCTGTCTGTGAACTACAAGGTACAGCATGAAGACCTATGTGAATTTAAAGGTACAGATACAGAGCTTTCTCCTATAGTGGTCTATGTAAGAGTGAAGAGAAAACAGCAAGCAATACAATCTTTTTATAACTAGAAAGAAAGGAGAATGCGGGACAAGCAATTTACAGCAAGTATGCAATACGTTATATTATATTGCGTGCTAGCTGTGTAATACTATACTGTATACATATATATAAATTATATACTGTGTGTGTGTGTGTGTGTATATTACGCTTTCTACTACTTAGTATGCTGATGGAATTGATAATATGGTTTACTGCATTACCTGTTACATGTATTTTTTAGAAAACTATCAACCAGATCCACTATTCATTTATTCATTGCGTAGGTGGTAATAAGGAAAGGCAGATTACTTTGATTTATCATAGCAGAGATCAGCAAAAAATCAGACATCTATGTCAGAATTCTAGTGCTAATGTTCATTGATGGGCCACCACTTTCTATTTATTTATTTATTACAGGTACAAAAAAAATTGGGTTGTTGTGGAAACAAGGATTGGTGATAAAGCCTCAGTGGAGACACCCTTTTCCCATAATAACTCTTACAGGAGAGAATTTCCCTTCCTAGGGGTGGATTTCCTCTCACTTCCTGTTGTCTCCCTCCGTTTGTAAGTAGGAGTCGTTTGTAAGTCGGATGTTTGTAACCCGGGGACCGCCTATACTTATATAGCACCGTCAATTTACGCAGCGCTTTACATATATATTGAACATTCACATCAGTCCTTGCCCTCATGGAGCTTACAATCTAAGGTCCTTAGCTCATATTCATACATACACATACTAGGACCAATTAAAGTGGTAGTAAACCGCGGCAGTTAAAAAGAAACAAAAAAAATCCCCTGTAAGGCAGCTGCATATTGTGCTAGTATGCACCGCATACTAGCACATTATGAAATACTTACCTTAGAACTAAGCCCTGCAGCAGCGAGCTGTCACTGCTGACAGGGCTTCCATCTTCTCCCGGCGATCCTTTCGGGTTCGCGGGCTCCAACTGTATGAGTGGCCAGGACCGCAATGATGTCACTCCTGCGCATACGAGCTATGCTATGCTGGACCTTCAGAGCGCATGCGCCGGTGACGTCACTGGCTGCATCCAGTGTGAATAACTCCTATGGTGCACGTTTAGGAGATTCATTTTACCTACAGGTGAGCCTTATTATAGGTTTACCTGTAGGTAAAAATCACAAAGCGGACTTTACTACCGCTTTAACATACCAGCATGTCTTTAGAGTGTGGGAGGAAACTGGAGTATCCGGAGGAAACCCACGCAGGCACAAGGATAACATGCAAACTCCAGGCGGGTGGTGCCGTACAACTTGATACAATTGTTCCATCATTGCCTATTTATTTATTTTTCTTTGTAACTGCAGATATTTTTTCTACCAACAGTTTCTTGATCCTTTTTTTTTGCTATGTCATTACCTTATAAATGCCACCAAAATGTATGTTTGACCATTACTAAAGCAATGTATTATGGAACTACCAAGACAGGGGCAGCATACCTTGTATACATGATCTCTTTTATTCTGTTCTGTTAACCCACGGCCCCCAATCAGGTTTAATCTTTTGTTTCCAGCACTTATTTTCCATTCCAGGATTAAATGTAAGTGGTGTCTGTGGGGCAACACAGAACCGATCTTTTAAAGGACAGATGATTGAGTCTAACATGAACAAACGTAGGAGCGTTTCTACAAATTACCAGAATCTCACAGTAAAGTGGAAGGGTTAGAGATGGATTTTGTAAAATAAGGTTAAATGTTCACATTTCCTCTGAGGTTTGGGTCAGCATGTTTATAAATGGTGGTCACACATGAAGAGTTGGTGTCATAATATGGACAATTTTGCTGCAACTGTACATTATTCATGCATGTTTGAGTTAGCGAAATTTGGAATAAAGACATTAAAGCGTTTGTTAACCCATTAAAAAAAAAAGGAACCTGTTCTTTTAAAGCATCCTGCCGGAACTTGCCGAAGTGCCAATCACAGCGCCGGAGCCTGCAAACCTGGAAGAAACGCAGAGGGAACATATCAGCCCCCTCAGTGGTGACTGAGCGTGCTGCGGGAGCTTCGTTCTAAGTTAAGTATTTCATAATGTGCTAGCATGTGATGCATACTAGCACACTATGCTATTGTTTTAGGGGTTTTTTTTGGGGGGGGGTTTAGTGGTTTACTTACCGTTTTAAGAGGCCATTATTATTACCATATAGTTTGAAAGAGCTTTAAAAGGTCTAATTTATTGGGTTTGATCCCTGCTGTTACAGCCAGTACTGAATAATAGGGGATATAATGTGGAGGTTACCCAACATGTACCTGATAATGAGGCTGATTTACTAAAGTTGTCTAGAGCTGAGAATCTTCACGCAATAAATAAAATAAAGTATTTATTTATTACAGGTACTTCTATAGCGCCGTCAATTTGCACATATATTCAACATTCACTTCAGTCCCTGCACTCAAGGAGCTTACAATCTAAGATTCCTAATCATAGGTCTGCACATCCTATTGCATTAGGGAGTGCACAAAGCTCAAACACACATGCCTTTCTCTGCAGCCTCAGCTGCACGGGACAGTGAATGAATGGGAAGTGCTCTGTGCTGATCAGCTTCTTGTTCATTCACAAACTGAAACATAGTAAACACAGTTTACTATGCTTCAGTTATGCATGAACACAGGGAGTGAGTGTGTTCATTTAGAAAATGAAGGTGCTGGTAAATTACATATTTACAAGCCCCTTCCCCCACTCTCCATCCTAAAACATCCCCCGCAGCAGAAGAGGGAAGCCAGCAGCACTGTGGGACAGGGGGCCAACAGGGGGGAAGTGGCACTGCATGTAGTGAGATTAGGGTGTGCCCAGGCACACCCCCAATGCACATTCATACACACTAGGGCCAATTAACTTACCTGCATGTCTTTGGAGTGTGGAGTACCCGGAAGAAACCCATTAGGGTCCCCATTAGGGAGATTCACTCATTTTCTAATTGTTGAAATCACTATAGTAAACTGGAATAAAAGTGAGGGTAAATCCAAAGTTTTGAGTTGCCACCAGAACAGGAATAAAGGGGAAATCTTCCAATGGAGACACTTAATCCTGTGACAACTGTATGAGGGGATTTTTCTTACATTGAAAAGGTATGCGTCCTCTCACTGCCTGTGGAGTCTACAAGACAGGAAGATTGACAATTGAATAATTGAAGTGAATCCAATGTCTTTAGTACATATGCCTTTTTGTGCCTGCTAGGTAAGGGAATGCAGTAAAAATATGCATCTTCAAATACTGGTGTTTTAATTGCTGCTCTCCACAACATGCACAGTCACATCCTATTTGAAATATGAGAAACCCGAACTTAGCAGTGAATCCCCTTGAAGTATATGGGCGAAAATCTTGATAATGAATTCAAGGCTAATAGGCAAGCTATTGTCAAAAAAAGGCACAGGGAGCTGGGCATTGCAATGCTGAACATTTTACAAAATTAAAAAAAAATAAAAATTCAAAATACCATACAGCGGGAGAGGGTACTTTTAATGTGACTTTGAGGTTGACATGGAAAAAACACCAATCCTTTAAACTGCATTCTTGTGAGATGTGCTTAACCACTTCAGTCCCAGAAGATTTGGCTGCTCAATGACCAGGCCATTTTTTGCGATACGGCACTGCGTCCATTTAACTGACACTTGCACGGTTGCACAACGCTGCACCCAAACAAAATTTACATCCTTTTTTTCCTCACAAATAGAGCTTTCTTTTGGTGGTATTTGATCATCTCTGCGGTTTTTATTTTTTGCGCTATAAACAAAAAAAGATTGATAATTTTGAAAAAAACACAATATTTTGTACTTTTTGCTTTAATAAATATCCCCAATTTTTTTTTTTTTTTTAAAAAGGCACATTTTTTTTCTCAGTTTAGGCCGATATATATTCTTCTACATATTTTTGGTAATAAAACTCAAAATAAGCGTATATTGATTGGTTTGCGCAAAAGTTATAGCGTTTACAAAATAGGGTATAGATTTATGGCATTTTTATTATTATTATTTTTGTACTAGTAATGGCGGCAATCTGCGATTTGTCCCTTATTTGGCCCTGTTTTTTATGTCAGGGTGCTCAGCGTACACATGTTGCTGACACAGACAAAGCTGCCTTTTTGTTTGTAGCATGTCACTGCAATATCACTAATTGAGCGGTAAAGTAGTGTTTGTCAAAGCACCACGCCAAAGCTGTCAATAAATGTAGGCAATACCATAGCTCCCAACTGTCCCTGATTTCGAGGGACTGTCCCTGATTTGGAACAAAGTCTCTCTGTCCCTCTGTCCCTCTTTCCTTCTCATTTGTCCCTCATTTTGGTCTGATCTATAAAGTTGTATATAAAATGTACTTTTTATCTTCCAGAAAGTGTTTCACAGTGCTAAACCTCTCATCCAATTTCTAATTTGCTGCATTTGTAAATTTCAAAAGCCAATATAAAGGAATAGTAGTGATAAAAAAATCATTTGGGTTTAACTAATAGTGTTTTTTGTATAATTCTCCTTTAAGGGGGTGTGGTAGGATATGCGTCCTACATACGTTTGCTAATAGGTGTCCCTTGTTACCATCTCAAAAAGTTGGGAGGTATGCAATACTCCTTTATTAAAAATGTCCAGCAGGCCTAAAGTGAGAGGCAGAGGTTCTACATGAAGAGGTAGTAGGAGACGAATAGGACTCCCAGATCAAAATCAGTGGTCAGGTCACACCATACAGAGCCTTTCACAAAATGATCTAGCTAAAAAGCCATAGCACACACAGGGTTCGTTAGTGGCTGAAAAAGCCTTTCTAGCACCTTCCAGGTGCAGAGCAACAAACTGTCTGCAACTGCTGCTAAGGCACCCTCCTCTACCCTTGCTAATCCCACAATAGCCCCACAAGCTGGCATTGAAGAGTAGGCAAAATAAGGCAGCCCATAGATGAGTCATATTTTTTTTGTTCAACCAGCAGGTTGAAAGAAAAAAACAACTCGATTCCCCCATCCACACACACAATGTGTCTGGGGGAATCCTCCACACTGAGCCTTTGTATTCTGACAGTGGGAAGACTTCCTGGCGTCAGAATACACTGATCAGCCTTACAGGCTATAGCCTGCATCGCTGATCAAGCAGGGAAAATCCAGGGAAGTTGTACAGTAGTTGGTCTGTACATGGATTGAAATTTGGCCAGTTCAGCAAGGATTTTCGATCCATGTATGGCCGGCTTTATTTGATCTCATGATCACTGACTTGCTGCAGAGGGATGATCTCAGTCATAAGCAAGTATTTCTCCTTTCAGATATAATGGATTCAAAAGCTAGTGTCATGACCATAGAGGAAAGGGACATTAGGCAAAGAGCAGCAAACTCAGATGATGTTCCAGCAGCTGGAGCTTATTGCAAAGCGGACTCCAGCAATGAGGAGGAGGTGGATGATGAGGTGGCAGACTGACCGTGAGTCCCACAGATTAAGGTTCTGAGGGAGATGCATACCAGAAGCAAGGAAGGATTTTGTTCAGGGGCAGATTGCAGAGGACTGGAAGGAGCAGGTAGGAAGGAGTGGTAACAGCACCTGAATGAGAAGGAAGTTGGTAAGAAGGTCATGTTGCCAGGCTGAGGGGCGTCAAACAAAGGCTTAAATTTTAGCAGAATTCTTCCACACCCACCCTGTCGTCTCCAGCAGCAATTTAACCAAGGTAGCTGTCTTTTCCATAACTGCTGAAAAAAATGTCCCCAATTTAACCCTATATCTAGCATCTTAATGCCAGCTTAGGAAAACTGCTGGTTATGTAGATGCTCCTATTCCAGCTTGTTAAATAAGCCTCCTAGCAAGAGTTCATGGCCTGTGCTACACATTTGTAGGTACCCAGCCACCATTATTTTGCCCATAACACCATTCCTGTCCTCCACCAGCATGTGGAACCAAATGTGTCTGTGTCGCTGGACCACGCTGTCAGCGGCAGGGTACATATGACTATGGACACATGGTCAATAAGATACGACATATCCTTCATGACACACTAGGGGAGATTTACTAAAAGTTGTGCACACAGAATCTGTTGCGGTTGTGGATAGTAACCAATCAGCTACTAACTTCAGCTTGTTGAATTAAGCTTTGACAGTAAAACTTAGAAGCTGATTGGTTACTAAGCACAGCTGCACCAGATTCTGTATGCACCAGTTTTAGTAAATCTCCCCCCAATGGGTCATACTTTTGGTGGCTGGGAAGAATGCAGGATGAAACACACTGCTGGTGGTGCCACCACGTGTCTTCTCCAACGATGACAGCGCATTCACCTGTAACCCTTTTTCCTCAATGGCTCCATCCTCTGACTCCCAAAATCAGTAGGTACTCTCCCAAAAGCTCAAAAGCAAATAGATGTCACAGGCTAAATGCTGACATGCTGCCACCATTGCCCTCTCCTGACACATCTTCTGGTCTCCTCCAGTGCTCTTGCACTCTAAAGGTGCCACACAATGTTTCAGGCAAAAACCTATGGCCATAGGCTGCCTGCTCTTCCACAATACAGGGAAAGGCAGGCAGCAGCAAATGGAAGGAGGACATCCTAAATGCAGGGGGACTCCTGGTTCTGAAAAGTTGGAGCATGAGTGCAGTGAGGAGAAAGAGGTACAGGTGACTACTCTGTTACCATTGAACAAGACAAATGGTGGCACCAACAGTTTCCTAGGTGTGCCCATCTTGTATCCTTCTCAGTTGCCAGAAGATTGACCTAGTGTCTTGTGAAGGATATCTAGTGTGCAAGCCTATGGTTACTGGACAATGTGTTAATGGTCATGTACCCTTCTGCTGACAGCGTGGTCCAGGGAAACAATAATGGCGGCTAGGTACCTACCACTGTGGGAACATTTGGGAAGGGACTGATTCCTGGCTGGCTGAAATGAGAGCAGCTGCAAGGGCAATGGTTTTTCCATACTGCCATTAAGACACTGTTAATTAGGTTGAGTTGGCAACATTTTTTCTTCTGCTTCAGCAGCTACTGAAGAAACACCTGCCTTGTGAAATATGCTGCTGGAGATGGTGGGTGTAGGAGAATTCTGCAGAGATTCAAGCTTTCTCTTTACCTGCCTTATCCTTGCCCTATGACCCTCTACCCTGCTTAAAAAGGAAGTAAACTTCTATGTATTGTTTGTACCTATGCAATGCATACTAGGCTAGCACATTATGCCTTTATTTTTGCAGGTCAGGAAAAAAAAACCCTTGTGAGAGTCCCCTCTCTGTGAGTAGAGACCACAGATGTGGCGGATGCCGCAGGAAAAAGCTGTAGATTGGAAAAGTAAGAGAGGAGGCCTTTGTTGCTGACTTTTCTTCTTAAAGTGCTGCTCCCACTGAGCTCTTTGGTCGCAGAGTCATGCGTTTCTCTGGCATGTGTTACTCAAATGGCTGGTACTTTTACCATGCCTGATACTCTGCGGGCACCACAATGTTGTTGTTGGCAGCACATATATTAAAAAAGGCTCTTACTGCAGAGCTCAGTGGACTAGTACTGGGGAAAGCAGTGGTCTGTTCCTGTGGGGCAGTGTTGCCAAATAGATTAGGACAGCTACTTTGTCCAGTGTTCTGCAAGCTGCCCCTGACCCTGGACAAAATCTTTCCTCGTTGATGTTTTGACTCTTCCCCAGACCTTTCCTTCTCTCCAATCAGTGGCATCAACCAACAGTCTGCCTCCTCATCATCCACCCCCTCTTCATTGCTGGAACCCACTCTGAAACAACCCCCAGCTGTAAGAACATCCCATGTATGATGCCAGTACACAGTGTGGTTAATGCTGTCTGTGAAGATAGTACTGTTCTGTGACACTGCATTTAGCTTAAGGGCATCTTACAAGCACATAATTTAACCACTTGCCGACCCGCCCACAGTAATTTTACTGCGGGCGGGTGATATGTACAGGCACTGTCATGTACCTGTATGTCAGCACCTTCTTCCAGGTTAAGGGCGTGCTTGTGCGCTCACCCCCCCCCCCCCCCCATCCCGCACTGACTCCCGCTATGCTTGGACACAGTTGGGTTTTGTCAACAGGATTCAGCGAATAATTCATGGCTGATATCTGCTGATTGGCTGTGTCCAATCACAGTCCAAAGCCTGTGTGGACAAACGATCTGTCTGTTTCTGCTTTGCAGCGAGAAGAAAAAAAACAGATTTCTAGTAAATTAGCAGGACATATTACACACATTAACACTTTTTAGGCACACACTTAAGCCCTTGTTTGCCCCATAATGTTAACTCTTTCCCAGCCAGTGTAATTACTACAGTGTATACAGTAATATTATGACCACTATATTAGTGACACTGGTGATGTCAGTGTCAGTTAGTCTACCTCCCACCCAATGCCAATTAATGTCAGATTGCCACCCGCACTATCACAGTCCCACTATAAGTACCTGATCACAGCCATTATTAGTATAAGAAAAAAAAATCAAGTATATGCACCCTCTACCAATAGGTAGGTGCTAGTAACAGGATTTTTACTAGGAGACTGTCAACACAGGCAAATTTAGGCAGGCTTATGTTGCAAGCTAGGCCTGTCTGTTTTGATCTGGGGGCTGGGAGGGGTTAGAGTAGCAGTAGGTGTGGCCACCTGTGCTCTAGTTCTGAGGCACCTCCCCTGATTCCAGGGAGAATGTTCTGGAAGAGGGGCAGGGCCTGGAACTGGAGTGGCAGGCAGCTCATGTGGGAGCCCTGACCAATCCCCAGCTGGTATTGGCAGGGGGAGGGCCTCTTATATAAGCTGAGGTAACATGGCACTGGGGGGAGTTGTCGACTGAGTGAAGTGGAGGATGGCATACTACACAGCTGCAGGAGGACACCCCCATCTGTGGGGGGTGCGCCGATCGCAGGAGGAGGCCCAGGGAGAGCTGTGAAGGAATTTTGCCATTACACAGTCATTGGCAATGTCTTTATCATTACATGGTCATTGGTAAAGAACTCCAGGAGCAGAGGGGCAGGTGAAGCCGGTCAAGTTCTCCATTAAGGACTCAGGGATGTGCCAGGAAGTCTGTGAGGGAACTTTGCTTTTACACGGTCATCAGCAAAGTCTTCATCATTACACGGTCAATGATGAGGAGTCCTGGATCAGAGGCGAGACTGTGGGGATATGTGCCAAGTTGATGTGACCTGAGGGCACAGGATTTGCAGCCTGGGCTGGCTGGGAACAGTAGTCCTTCATCTAACATGTGCTTTTAAACTACTAGGCCTCCAGGGCTAGCAGCGAGCAACCAGAGCCAGTTAAGAGGAACTATTCAGAGTGGGTCCTCCTAGCATACAGAAGAAGATGTGACATACTACTACTTTAGTAATTTCATGATAAGTTTGTGCAGGAGGAGAGACCCTTACACGGTCAAGAGTGATGTCCTCATTCTTTACACAGTAATAATGAGGAATTCCTGGAAGTAATGGTCTGCGGGAGTTGAGCAGAAGAGGAGCAATAGTCTGCATGGTGATGCAGGAGGAAGATCATAGCTACCAAATATGCATATATTTTCTTCAGGCTCAAATGTGTACTAAGGCTCCATGCACACTGGAGCTCATAAACGGCCCTTTTTTGGAGTTTGAGCGTTTTTTTTTAACAACCCATAAACTCCACTCTATGTTATCCTATGTGTCCATGCACACATGGACGTTTTTTAGCTTTTATCAGCAGTGGAGTTTATGGGCTGTTCTCTGAACGTCATAAAATCGAGTTCAAAGTGCTGTTTTTCTGACCACAAAAAAAGCTAAAAAAACACTAAACGCAGATAAACGCCCGTTAATTAGTGTTCAGCATTCTATTTTTCAATGCATTGTGGGAGTTTGGGAATGCATTATGGGATTTTTGGAGTGTCCTCTGTGTATTTTTATTAAAAAGGCCCATAAACGCTAACGCTAAAAAACATAAAAACATAAACGCGCATAAATGTAGTACAAAACGCTGTTAAAAGCGCGTTTTTCAGCCAGCGTTTTCTGCCAGCAATCTGGCGTCCATAAAAAGCTTTTTTGAGTTCCAGTATGCATGGAGCCTAAATATGATGGCAAAACAATCTGTTCTCTCTGCAGGTGATATATGGGAGTCTGCAGCAGCGGGGTGATTTGATGGATGTTTGTTACTAGTGGAAACTACACCACTACATATATACTGTATATACTTGTATATGTATATATATATATATATATATATATATATATATATATATATATCAATCATAGTTTGTAGACATAAATATTGTAAATATTGGTTATTGTGATTTTTTTATTTATTTGTAATATGTTTTATAACAGAAAGTAAAAAATATTGTTTGTTTATTTATTTATTTATTTGATTTTTTTGTTTATATAATAAAAACACAGTGGTGATCAAATACCACCAAAATAAAGCTCTATTTGTGTGAAAAAAATTATATAAATTTAATTTGGGTACAGCATTGCATGATTGTGCAATTACCAGTTAAAATTAGCACAGTGGTAGATAGCAAAAAATGGCCTGGTCATGAAAGGGGTAAAACGGTTAAAGCATTGATGACTTTTTTTCATATCCCCTCAAACTCACATTAAAAGGCCCTTCTTCCCACTATATGTTATTTTTCTTTCAAAACTATTTTAACATTTTGGTTGGTTGGTAAAGTAGTACAGCATAAATCCACAGACTGAAAACATAAATTACATTACCCATACACATCTTGTATGTACTAACAGAAAGGTAAAAGTACAATGACACATTAAAGAGGAGCTCCAGGCTCCATCAGAAAAAATTTAAAGTCAGCAGCTACAAATACTCTAGGTACTTACCAGGTACCTGATCCCCCTCCCCCAAAAGGTACCAAATGTGGCAGCGGAGGAAGAGAGGAAGGGCAAACAAGCAGAGTTTCCCCCTTTGGGTGGTGCTCCACTTTAAGGTTGCAGGTATAATGGCATTGCAGAAGCTCAGGAGAAACCGTCTATGGTAGTCATGCAACGCTGAGGCTTTTGCTTGTGGATTTTCGACATAAACATGGGTGGGACTGAACAGAGTAGGAGAATATATGTATAATGACTTACACAGAACAAGTTTGCATTTGGTAGAACAATCTTTTGTTCTCACAGGATGTCGAGGCCACCTTGGATTGCAATCCAGTATGGGTACAGACACTACCCATACTAGGCAGAACACCAGCAAGGATCCCTCATAGCCTAAGGCCCAGATACTGGTAAACCTCCTGACTGATGAAAAAAGCCCTTAGAGAGGCTGCCTTTGTAATTGAGCCTTTACTCAAAACTGGAGAGATGAAGGGAAGGGAAAACATTTAGGAAGGAAAGAAAGAGAGGGGGATTACAAAAAAGGGAGGAAGGGGGGTAGGATGAGGGTTTTATGGGGGGGGATAGGTGGATGGGGAAGGAAGAAGGTTATCCTCTCACCCCACCCCACATAAAGGGTCTTAAATTCTTCCAGGATATTATAGGGCCAGCTATCCAAAGAGATTGAACTTTTTAAAACTTGCTAGGAGAGTCCAAGAAGATAGCTAATATCTGTTAATTTTTCTAGGAACCTGTAATTCTTTGTAGAACTTCATTATAGTTCAGAGTAGGTGATTTCCATGCCCAAGTGATCTTTTTGTTTTGTAGCTACAAAAATTAAAGAAACAAGCTTGGGGCTAGAAAAGAACAGTCATGGGTTTAGGTAGCAGAACTTCCCTGGGATCTTTGTGTAGGTTCTGGTGTAGTATTGTTCTGATTAGGTGGTAAACCCATATCTACAGTCTCTGCACCCTTGGGCAGGACCATTAAATATGATACATATTGTGCCCCGATTGGCAAATTTCCCTAAAACATGTTGTGCTGTAATATAGGATGTTTTGAGCTATCTGTGTACATTGCATTGTATTTTTAATTTTGTTTTTGCATTGTTAAATGTCCTTCATGGCAGTGCCCAGCTGTTCATGCATCTTTTTTATTATACAGTTAGCCTATTAGCCTTAAAAACGGACAGAATTTAGTATCAAGATTCATCCCCATAGACTTCAGTGGGTCTTGCTGCTAAGTTTGGGTCTGGCAAATTGTAAGAAAGATTCAACAAACCCACCTGCGAATCTAACCAATGCAGATTTGCCCATCCCTAATTGTCACTTTACAAGCATTTATGAACAATATATCTTAACTGCTTCTGAACAGCTCCACGTACATTTATTGCGGCAGGGCGGCCCAGGTGTGCAATATCACTTACCTGTACGTGATTTTTTGCACGCGGTTTAGAGGACACAGCAGGAGCCAATCCGTATTTTGCTATTGTGGTATGGACCTTCATAGTTACATGGAGTTTTTGGGGAGTGGAAAAAACGATTATGGAAAAGCTCCTAGGATACATGATGTGGTTAATTTAGGAAAGGAGTAGAGCATGTTCACATTACAAAGTAAATTTTATCTTAGTTTAGTGAAACTTTTATTTTTATATTTCCTTGCACATGATTGGATATTGTTTCTAAATTAAATTCTCGCTAGTGGAAGTATACTTTTCAGTTCCTGAAAAAACAGACAAAATTCACTTAGTGAGTGGCCCTGTTGGCACCCTCCCATCTGACATCCTTCGATTAAAAAATCAGATGCAGCTGCTGTTCGGGTATTCTGACAGCTGCTGGTGACCGAATAAAATAGCTACAGCTAAAGATTCATCCATCCATGTGGCTGAATGAGAAAATCTGATAGTGTATGGCCAACTTAAAGAGGTTGTAAAGGTAAAAGTTTTTTCACCTTAATGCATCCTATGCATTAAGGTGAAAAAACATCCATCAATACCGCCCCCCCCAGCCCCCCCGTATTACTTAACTGACCCCTCGAAAGTCCCGCGCTCGCTCCCGACATCCTCTTCGCCAATCAGCGTGGTCATTGATTGGCTAGAGAGGATTGGCTCGCGCTGCTGTGAATCACATCCAATGACGCAGAGCGCCGGGGGTGGGGCAGAGTGATACAGTGAGCGGCTATAGCCACCGGCTGTATCACGGGAGCGCGCCCGTAAGCACTCAACAACATGCAAGGGGGCTCGCATGAAAGTGTTGAGTCCTTACAGGGGGGAGCCGAGACAGCCGCCGAGGGACTCCAGAAGACCAGGTTCGGGGCCACTCTGTGCAAAACGAGCTGCACAGTAGAGGTAAGTATAACATGTTTGTTATTTAATAAAAAAAAAAATAATAACTTTAGTGATCCTTTAAGGTTCACCTCATTCACTGAAGTACAGTAAATAGGTGAAAAACAGAAAATTTCCTATCAAATATTTATCATAATTTCTCTTTCCTGATGGACTCCATGGCAGCTTACGTTTGGGTAGCTTCGCCCTCACTCCTACACCATAGGACCCCACACACATAAATTTTAAGGCTGAGCCAGGGGCCGTGTTCTGTAAATAGCCAACGCATGACCATGGGTGGGTACCCATTTTGCAATGGAGTCCATCATGATAGGAAAAGTACAGTAAGTATCTGATGGGAAAGTTGCCATTTTCCTGAAAATATAAAAAAAAAATGGCAAAAATCAAGGGTGGGATACCAAAAAAGTAGAGTTTCAACAATAGCATTTAGGCAACAGAAACCTTACGAATAAAAATGAACAGTAGAATGAAGCTAGCTACACCCCACAGTGGGCCAGAATAGTCATAGTGGAAGACATGCCATCCCACAACAAACATTCCTGGCACTCTTTCACAGGGAGCCCACAAAGTCTACACACTCCTGGTTGAATGCATTGTTGCTGCTTCTGTAGGAACCAAGCCCTAGGCTCTATAAGCCTGTTGGCTAGCCAGAATAACCCATCAACTGATTATTCTGGATGACACTTCTGTCCTGCTGGTTCTGCTAGCGTGAGTGACAAAAAGATGTCTTTAAACTCTAAGTAAAGCTGTATCTTGTGAGCATACTTGAAGTATCCCAATATCTAGGGCATGGAACCAGTTATTCGTAGTGGTCCTGCATATGGGGGAAACAAATCTTTTGTTCTCACAGGATGTCGAAGCCACCTCGGATTGCAACCCAGTATGGGTATAGACACTACCCATACTAGGTAGGACACCAGCAAGGATCCCTCATTGGCCTAAGGCCCAGATACCGGAAAACCTCCTGACTGATGAAAAAAGCCCATATAGAGGCTGCCTTCATAATTGAGCTTTTACTCAAAACTGGAATGAAAATGATCCCCTCTGGAGCAACAAGCAGCCAAAGGCCCTGATTCTGGAAAACTTCCTGGCTTAGGATGTAGCCCTTATAGAGGCTGTTGTCATGGCTCAATCCTTACTCCAAATGGACTGAAAGTGATTCTCTTGGAGCCACCAGCCACCAAAGGACCCCTCCTATCCTAGCTCTTGGCACACTTCCTGCCTAATGTGATAGGCCGAAGAGGGGCTGTCTTCATGGCTTAATGTTCACCCAAGCTGGAGTGAAAGGAGATCTCATCTGGAGCTGGTAAGGAAGTCCAGAGCAAGTAGTAAATCCCACGTAGAGAGTCTTGACTCTCCCTCGAGTCTCCGATGCAGCCCCCCATCAAGGTATTGGATGAATAAGGGATAGTTCACCCATGAGACATTGAATATGACAGGGAGTGCAGAGATCTGCCCTCTAAGAGAGCTTAAGATTAGTTGAAGTCCAGAATGTACCTGACCTGGGGAATGTTGGGTCCTATGAGGAGAACAAAAAGGTACGTGGCTTCTGGCTCAGCCTCTAAATTTATGGGAGTGGGGTCTTATGAAGTAGAACTAAGGGTGGAGCTACCCAAATGTATGCTGCCATGGAGTCTGTTAAGAAATTTACTTTGCAAAGTGAACATGTTCTACTTCTTTAGAAAATTACCCTCAATGTTACCCATGATATTTTATGTTGTAATGAACCTCACTACATTTTATGAAATGTACTTCATTGTGGTACTAACAATTTACAGAAAAATTAGCTTTTGCCAGCTTTTCTGACTCACAGATTTGAATGCTTTGCATGTTAAAAAGCCATATGAAAAAACTGTGTTATGGAAAGTGTTATAGCAAGTTTTATCCAACATGTACAAACTCTTATCTTTCCTGCATTGCCAGAATTCCCTGCTGTGTATGATGTATAGCCAAATCAAAATGCATTGAAGAAAATACACATCAAATACACACTTTATTACCTACACCACATGATCTGAATGCCCTCAAGGTGGACACCCTCCGAGAGACCTTTTATTGTTATTTTTTGTAGTGATTTTTAAAGCGGAAGTAAACTCTCTGTTAAAAAAAAATGGTCCCCCTGCAGATTAATGTCATAATGTGCTAGTATGCACTGCATATTAGCACATTATCATGGACTTATCTGTAAAGCAGATCCCTCCAGTGATGCACTGTCACCGCTAACAGAGCTTTCATCTTCACCCTTGTCTTCCTTCTGGGTTCATGGCCTCCAGCCATTGGAATGGTTGAGCCACGAAGATGTCACTCCCACACATGCACACCAGAGTCACGATTCCGGCATAGCGTTCTGAATAGATGGCACCCTCAAGTGTGCTCTCCATTCAGACCGCAGTGCACATGCGCTCGTGATGTCACCGGCTGCTACAAATGTGAATATCTTCTAAACAGTGTATGTTTAGGAGATATTCATTGTATCTATGTATATGTGCACAGGGTGCAGCACGGTGCGCTGGCGCGCGGAGAGCACAGGGCCCGAGGTGGAGGAGAACAGTTTATTAAGAAAGTCTCAACAATGCATAATTAGGCCAGGTGGGTAGGCACAGCCTACTGGAGCCAAAGGCAAAACAGTAGCAGAGAAACGTTGTCTTTAACCGCTTGCCGACCAGCCTCTGTCATTATACTGTGGCAGGTCAGCACGTTCCCGCGAGCTGTCATAGCTGTACATCGGCCCTTTAAGCGGGGATAGCAGGTGTGCGTGCCCGCTGCACTGCGGGGGTGCTGATGCACGTGGCCGGCAGTCGCAATGACCGCCAGCCACGCGCGATCATGGGCATGAGAGCCAGAACAGGGACGTGTGTGTGTGTAAACACACACATCCCTGTTCTGTGAGGAGAGGAGAGATAGATCGTCTGCTCCTACTAGCTAGGAACAACAATCTGTCATCTCCTCTAGTCAGTTTCATCTCCCTACAGTTAGGACACACACAAGGGAACACAGTTAACCCCTTGATCGCCCCCCTAGTGTTAACCCCTTCCCTGCCAGTGACATTTACACAGTAATCAGTGCATTTTTATAGCACTGATCCTGTATAAATGTCAATGGTCCCAAAAAAGTGTCCAATCTGTCTGCCATAATGTCGCAGCCCCGATAAAATATGCAGATCACTGCAATTACTAGTAAAAAATAATAATAATAAAAATGCCATAAAAATGCCATAGATCTTTCCCATAGTTTGTAGACGCTATAACTTTTGCACAAACCAATCAATATACACTTATTGTGATTTATATTACCAAAAATATGTAGAAGAATACATATCGGCCTAAACTGAGGAAAAAATTTGCTTTTTTAAAAAAAAAAATTGGGGATATTTATTATAGCAAAAAGTACAAAATATTGGGGTTTTTTTTTCAATATTGTCGCTCTTTTTATGTTTATAGCGCAAAAAAATGCAGAGATAATCAAATTCCACTAAAAGAAAGCTCTATTTGTGAGAAAAAAGGACATCAATTTTGTTTGAATACAGCGTCGAACGACTGCGCAATTGTCAGTTAAAGCGACGCAGTGCTGTATCGCAAAAAATGGCCTGGTCATTAAGCAGCCAAATCTTCTGGGGCTGAAGTGGTTAAATGATGCCGGCAGCTTCTGCAGTGAGGAGCAGTAATGTGGCCTGGCTAATTTTCACCCAAATTCTCACCCAAATTGGAGACTTCCTAAGAGGAGCTCACATAGTCCCTGCACTTTCCCTATGCCTCTGAAACCTCTCTCTGCCTTTATGTACTGTCAATGGGGAACCTGTCCCTGCACTAACCACTCACACAATGCACGCCAAATCAGGGGACAAGGGCCTTGAATAAGCTATGTCCTATCCCAAGATGGCCACAGTGGTCACGAAAGGCACCAGTGTCCAATCAGACAGCTGTTCCTCTGGTGACCACAGGAAGTCATAGAGGCAACAAGTTCCTCACAACTTCCTTCCCCTTCTGCACTTCTGCTTCAAATCAAGTGCCACTTACAGAGGGGAGGACAGGCTGCACCTGCCAATAAACATGTGCGCCTTATTATAGGCTTATCTGTGGGTAAAGATGAAAAAGAGGACATTTCACTTTAATATTTCTTTGTGCAGCTCTTGTTAAAAAACACAAAATTTAGTAACAGCTATAGTATACAGTAACAATACCTTCTTACCATTTTTCATTTTGGTCTTTAGATGTATTACTTGGCATAAAAACTAACAATTCTCATCAAATCTTGGCTTACCATTACAGTTAATCACAGTGATCATGTGATCGGAAAGCAACCTCCTGGAGTTAACACACATGTAAGAATTTGCCTACGCATTTTGATGGTTAATTAACCACTTTAATAGCAGACACTTTCACCCCCTTCCTGTCCAGGCCAATATTCAGCTTTTGGTGCTGTCACACTTTCAATGACAATTGCGCGGTCATGCAGCACTGTACTCATATAAAATTTTTATATTTTTTTTTTTACACAAATAGAGCTTTCTTTTGGTGGTGTTTAACCTCCCTGGGGGTATGATGTCAGATTTTTGATGCTCAAAGCGGTACAATGTTTTGCATGGAAATTTGGCGTTTTATATTGCAGGCCTGTAATTCTTAGAAATAACACACTTAAATCTGTCCAAACAAGAGTCTAGTAGACATCACAGGTATGATAAGGTTTGAAACACGAAATCATAAATGATAATATAATAAATAACTATAAATAAGTATAACAAATAATAATATAATTATAATAATAAAAATGATTCAATAATGTAATCAAATCAAAAACACTGAAATTTGTTCAGTTGCAGAATTGTCACTGTCATTACTTTCAGTGTTTGATGACAGAGTTCCCCACGAATCACTATCGCTCAATTCTGCAAGTGATTCTAATTTATTATCACTGTTTTCTAGCTGGTCTAAAACCACTTTTGATGTAAAGGGACACTTTCTGGTTGCTATGGACAATCTCCAGTTTCCAGGCAGAAAGATCCGTATATATAATATAAAATTGCATGCAGGGCACTGGGCAGACCACTAGGGACAAAAGGGATGTGAAATAATTTGATACAGTTAAGATTACAGTGTAGTGTATGTATTGTGTGTTTTTAACTTTTTGAATTTGGCGCCGTTCTCTGTCCCCGTGCGTCACACCGCTCGCAGGGAACGGAGCTTGGCACTGTGATGAATCGAGTGGAAACACGGCTCACACACACAGCGGGGAGACATCGCAGGATCCTGGGAACAAGGAACTGTACCTGGATCCTGTGATGCGATCCCGAGTGTGGCTCAGGGTTACCGCTTTTGGTACTGGAAGTTCACCCCGAGCCACACTCGGGAATACCGCCAGGGGGGTTAATCACCACTGGGTTTTTCTTTTTTGCTAAATAAATGAAAAAAGACTGAACATTTTGAAAAAAAAAACTTGTTATTCTTAATTTCTGCTATAAAATGTTGCAAATAAATAATCGTTCTTTATAAATGTAGGCAAAACTGTATTCTGCTACATTTCTTTGGTGAAAATAACCCAAATCAATGTATATTATTTAATCCGTAGGAAAGTTATAGAGTTCACAAACGATGGTATTTACTGTACAGTATTTCACGAAAGTGAGTACACCCCTCACATTTTTGTAAATATTTTATTATATCTTTTTATGTGACAACACTGAAGAAATGACACTTTGCTACAATGTAAAGTAGTGATTGTACAGCTTGTATAACAGTGTAAATTTGCTGTCCCCTCAAAATAACTCAACACACAGCCATTAATGTCTAAACCGCTGGCAACAAAAGTGAGTACACCCCTATGTGAAAATGTCCAAATTGGGCCCAAAGTGTCATGATTTTGTGTGGCCACCATTATTTTCCAGCACTGCCTTGGGTATGGAGTTCACCAGAGCTTCACAGGTTGCCACTGGAGTCCTCTTCCACTCCTCCATGAAGACATCACAGAGCTGGTGGATGTTAGAGACCTTGTGCTCCTCCACCTTCCATTTGAGGATGCCCCACAGATGATCAATAGGGTTTAGGTCTGGAGACATGCTTGGCCAGTCCATCACCTTTACCCTCAGCTTCTTTAGCAAGGCAGTGGTCGTCTTGGAGGTGTGCTTGGGGTCGTTAATAGGTCGAAATACTGCCCTGCGGCCCTGTCTCTGAAGGTAAGGGATCATGCTCGGCTTCAGTATGTCACAGTACATGTTGGCATTCATGGTTCCCTCAATGAACTGTAGATCCCCAGTGGCGGCAGCAATCATGCAGCCCCAGACCATGACACTCCCACCACCATGCTTGACTGAAGGCAAGACACACTTGTCCCTGACTTGACCCTTTTTTGGGGAAAGTAGACAGTCTGAGGTATTTAGTAAGATGCATGGTGAGTTTTTTTAAGTTATAATATTTTGTCTCTTTTTTTGGAAAATTAAGAAATTCCAAACATTTTTTCTTCAGAGTTTTTTTTTACATACTGTCACCAGTGCTGTACAGCGTCGTCACATAATTGGTGTGGTGGTGATCAGGGACACTGACTGGTGACAGTATGTAAAAAAATGTTATAATTCTTTTTTGATTTTTAACACACTGTGACCAGATCGATATAGTGTTACCATAGTAACACTGTACTACTCTGGGGAAGTGATCAGGATTTTTTTTACACATTATGATTGCTTATACCAGTGAATTTCCCTGTGAATTTCATAAATGTTTACTGAATGAATTGGATTTATTCAGTGTTTACTATTGTGGTTAGCTGTGATTGGCCACAGCCAATCACATGATACAGATGGGCTGTGATCGGCCCTGTTTGTACCATGTGATCACTGTGACCAATCACAGAGAACAACACAATAGTACACAATGGATGGCATGAATGGAAGCCATCCATTGTGTACAATTGTCATGTGATCTGCTGTGATTGATCACAGCAATCACATGGTACCAGCAGTGGCCGGGACACCGATCAGTCATCTGCTGTGTCTGGTGGACACAGTGGGTGACAGATTGTGCCGCAGTGGCCCATGGGGGGGCGCATTCCGGGAGGACATCACATGACGTCCACCCAGAACGGTGAATGTCCTGCCCAGCTTTCATTTGACTATAGGCCGGCCAGGAACTGGTTAAAGATATTACACTTCTAGTTGTGTAGTGTGAAAATTCTATGATGTTTCTAGCTAACAAAAGATTTGTAATTCATTGCCACGTGATTGGTAAAACTGGTGTAGCACTGCCCCCTTGGGGACTGCTTAGATTTACCTGCTCATCTGCACCATCATGACCCTGGGTAAATTCCAACCCACCTGACACTCTGGGTTCAGACATCTTTGCACCACCTTAAGACCCCTTTCACACTGGGGCGTTTTTTAGGTGTTTTTCAGGCGCTTTAGCGTTAAAAAAAGTGCCTGTAAAGTGCCTGAAAGAAGCCTCATCTGCAATCCCAATGTGAAAGCCTGAGCCCTTTCACACTGCCAGCGCCCGATAAACGCTGGTAAAGCGCCGCTTAGGACCCTTTTCACACTGGGGCGTTTTTCAGGCGCTGGCAGTTTAAAAGGGCTCGGGCCATCGGCGCACCCAGCACGGTAGCAAAAACACGAAAGGGCTGCAAAGAAGCTGCTTGCAGGCTTTTTTGACGCCCTGCCAGCGCAGCGCCCCAGTGTGAAAACACTCGGGCTTTCACATTGGGATTGCAGATGAGGCTTCTTTCAGGCGCTTTTTTTAGCGCTAAAGAGCCTGAAAAACGCCCCATTGTGAAAGCACTCGGGTTTTCACATTGGGATTGCAGATGAGGCTTCTTTCAGGCGCTTTACAGGCGCTTTTTTTAACGCTAAAGCGATTGAAAAACACCTGAAAGCACCCCAGTGTGAAAGGGGTCTAAAGTAATAAATCAAACCACTCAATGAGTTTATATTCTATTAACGTTTACTGAATAACTCAAGGAAGATTTTGTTGCACAGGGAGGCACAGGGAGGTAATAGATCAACTGTAACTTTGGATAACAAGTCCTAGTTCAGAAGAAGAATTCCTCCGCAATAATACAAGTTAAGACAATATGGAGATAACAGTATCATGTATATATGTATGTACAATGTGGTACCACTTGAGCACAACCAGAAAAGGAAAAGCAAGAGTTAAGCATTAATTCTGGTAAGACTTCTAAAGGGGGAATCCCAGGCCGGCCTATTCAGCTTCTAATCCTAATGAGAGATCAATTTTGTAGTAATGACAGTAATGTCCCAGTTGCAGGCCTGATGGTCTTCACTAGCAGCCGGAGCTCTTTAACTATATTCAATAGGTTGCTGCAACAAGGTATTGATACTTCTTGGAAAAGGTTGATGCGACAGGTGTATATGTACGATGTTCAAATAGAGATGCAGTAAAGTGTTTCCCCGGGGTAAAGCTGTCTGTGCACAGTGTCCCAGTGAAGCAGCAAATAAAGGTTTGTAAAGGTGGCCAATTGCCCTCTCACCAATGTGATTCCTGTAGAGGCTCGCGACGATCATCCGATGATCAGCATACAGCGCGGGTTGTTGGACTATTAAGGTAATGCTGGATAGATGTCAGATGATCAGCAAGCAGGGATGGGCCCTTCTCGGAAGGGTTGGAATGTCGAACACCGTGTGGCAGGCCGCAATCTCACTCTCTTGATACGGAGACGTCCGTCACACCCCAGGCCCAGGAGGAAGAGAGCGTAGCGCGCACCTCTGGTCTCTTTTATGCTCTTCCCAGCATTCCCCCTGATGATAGCCAAGATCCCTGGGATATAAAGTCCAGGTGCGTAGTCATACAGAGTAATTGTAATTCTGAGGAACTACCAATCCCACAATCCCTTTGGGTCGATTCACAGATATGAGGTCAGCTAGTGATACTGGGCACTAGAGGGACAATACAGTACACAAAATGACAGGAATCGCTATACTTTGCAATTGTAGTCCACATTGCTACACTGGTAAATCCAGCCATACATGGATCGAAATTCATCTGTTTCAGCAGGGACCGCCTGAATTTTTGATTTATATATGGGCAGCCGATTGACTTCTATAAAACCGTCCTGTCTGATTTTCCCCGCTTGATCAGCGCTGCCAGCTATACCCAGCAGTACTAATCAGTGTATTATGACGGGTGGAAAGTCTCCACTGTTAAAATACAATAGCTAAGCAGGAAGAATTCCCCCATCCACACACTCAAATTGAGTTTTTTTTTTTTCCATTCTACCTGCTGGTTGAACAAAAATGAAATCCTCATCTATGGGCTACCTGACAAATCTTACTGTATTTCAACTGGATATTTTGCAATTTCCCTAGAGTCGCACTTTTAAGCTGAGCTAAAAGTCCTACCTTATAGGGGAGCTGCCTCCATACATCAAGGGGGTAAGTGCTCATTTAATCTAGGGGACAGGAAAAACATTTTTAACTACCTAATCACTCCACTCCACTGGCAAACGGCATCCCCTCCCTCAGTAGACTTGCTACAGCAATCAGTCTTGGCCATGTCAGAAGATTTTAGAATGCCGATTTGCAGCAGAGAAGAGGTTGCAGGGTTTGGTCTAGCAGCAGGAAGCCAGCGGGAGAAGAGGGTCAGGTAAGTAAACCTGCTGTACCTGGTCCCTCTAGACATAAACAAGCAGTTAACCCCTACACTACTACTACTGTACTGCAAATGAGGACTTCCCAGCGTTCAGCTTTAAACCCAGTACAGGGAAAATGTATACTCCATCAACAGAAACTATCACTAATAGTATAGGACAATGGGTGAGCAGTCATGGGGACAGCATTCTGTGTCTCCTCTCATAGCCATTAGCCAATATTGTTTGGTAAACAGCAATTTAAACCTGTTTGTCCCCCTAGTCCTATGTATAGGAAAGATCTTCAGATAAAAGCAGGCTTGTTACAGGATCAGATTGTTGTGACATGCTTGGACGTCGGAGAGCAGATGTTTGGTCTCTTTCTTCATGCAGGGTTTTCAATATTTTATTTGAAATACATGTATGGTTTGGAAAATATGTGAAATCCTACAGATACCAAATGTTTTCCAGTGTTTTAGACAGTATTTATTAACTCTGACAGCAGAGTGATAAATCACTCGTTGCTTTTAAATGGTGGGCATGTTGATTATCTGGTCTTGGTGCTTGCTTTGATCAGAAGTGACAAGCTTGTCAGCTCTTTGGCATGTTGCCTTGATTTCATTCTTCCCTCAGGGAAGATCAGCACCTGTTTGCATATGCAGGCTCTCTTACCTCTCTGCCCTCTAGCACATTACCTTCTTTTCTGCTGGCCAGAAAACAAGACTAGTGGTGCCTTAAATAAAAGACTTGCCTGTCTGTGGGCATCCTAAAAGAACCCGCCTCAAAGATGATTTCCAGGTATGGAATTGTTTACATTGATCCAGCTTCTACCTACACTATATTGTCAAAAGTATTGGGACACCTGCCTTTACATGCACATTAACTTTAATGGTATCCCAGTCTTAGTCCGTAGGGTTCAATATTAAATTGGCCCACCCTTTGCAGCTAGAACAGCTTCAACTCTTCTGGGAAGGCTGTCCACAAGGTTTAGGAGTATGTCTATGGGAATGTTTGACTATTCTTCCAGAAGCGCATTTGTGAGGTCAGGCACTGATGTGGACGAGAATTCCTGGCTTGCAGTCTCTGCTCTAATTCATCCCAAAGGTGTTTTATCGAGTTGAGGTCAGGACTCTGTGCAGGCCAGTCAAGTTCCTCCACCACAAACTCTCTCACCCATGCTTTGTGCACTGGTCCAAATCATTTGGTGGAGGGGGGTTTATGGCGTGGGGTTGTTTTTCAGGAGCTGGGCTCAGCTCCTTAGTTCCAGTGATTAGAACTCTTAAGGCATCAGAATACCAAGACATTTTGGGAGATTTCATGCTCCCAACTTTCTGGGAACAGTTTGGGGATGGCCCCTTCCTGTTTCAATATGACTGTGCATCAGTGCACAAAGCAAAGTCCATAAAGACATGGATGAGCGAGTTTGGGGTGGAGGAACTTGACTGGCCTGCACAGAGTCCCGATCTCAACTCGATAGAACACCTTTGGGATGAATTAGAGCAGAGACTGTGAGCCAGGCCTTCTCATCCAACATCAGTGCCTGACCTTACAAATGCACTTCTAGAAGAATGGTCAAACATTCCCATAGACACACTCCTAAACCTTGTGGACAGCCTTCTCAGAAGAGTTTAAGCTGTTATAGCTGCAAAGGGTGGGTCAGCTCAATATTGAACCCTACAGACTAAGACTGGGATACCATTAAAGTTCATGTGCGTGTAAAGGCAGGCATCCCAATACTTTTGACAACATAGTGTATGTACCTATGCATGTGCCATACCTGGTCGATCCACATGGAAGCTGGAAAGCAATGTAGTAGGCACTGTTACTATAGTGACTGGCTTTAGGGTCCCATGCCAAGCAGCTTCCCTACTGCTTAGTGAAGACAGGAGGTCACTCATTTGGCACGTGTGCTTTGCCTTTTCTCAATGGATGAAAAGCATTCTTTGATTGTAAGAAGTGGAGAGGCTGGACTGTGATTTCATAACTTTTACCTCATCCAATCAGAGTGCACTGATCATTGCGAAAATGCAAAGTGTTCTCTGAATGGCGCCTATGACAAGCAAGCAACTCATAGACATAAGGCTTGGCACAGGACCTAGAAGCCAGGGATAATCACTGTAGCACCAGTGCCTACTACAGTGATTTCCAGCTTCCATGGGGATCAGCGCATGCATAATTACATTGGTCCAAGCTTTACCAGTGTAACTGTGCAAAAATAGTGATACCTTAAAGAGGAATAAACCCTGGTGGGTTTTACTTCCTCTTTATCTCCCTGCAAAGGTAGCCCATTATGTGTCACTTACCTGAAACCGAAGCCTGCAATGTCTCCGTTGTCCCCACTAGCAGGGAGCGTCCATCTTCACCCCTCTTCCTTGCGGGACCATGAACTCCGGCTCTGTGACTGGTCGTGATGTCATTCCTGCGCATGCGAGCGGGAGCCGCCAGTCACGGCATGGCCCCTATTAGAAAGGGCATGATGTGCCCTTTCGTAGTCATTGGCGCTCGGCTTTTTAGTAAATATCTCCTAAACTGTGGAGGTTTAGGAGATATTTCAAGCACCTACAGGGTGTACAACCACTTTAAATTCAGTTTAAATAACATGGTGGTCAGATGAGAAATTGGGATCCAATGCACATCAGAACTTTGACAGCACAGTACTTCATTAACATGGATGGTTGGGTCATTCGAATATCTGTGTTGTTATTGTAATTGAAATTCAAGGTTCAGCATTGAGAGCTGATCAGCTGAGCCCAATCCAGTCAATAGGATATCTGCTATAACAGAAAACAGAACAGGCACCAATGTAATATAGGCTGTTCTAATTTAATGAGCAAGACTACAAATTACCTTGAAACTAGAATGGTGTATATGATATTTAGTACCATATGAAATGGAAGACCGAGGATAAAGAACTTTTAAATGGCTGAACTATTGTTAAAGTGGAGCTAAAGTCTACAAATTCCAATTTTAGATTGTAAGCTCTAAGAAGCAGAGCCCTCTAATTCCTCCTGTATTGAATTGTATTGTAACTGTACTGTTTGCCCTGGCGTTATAAAATGCTGTGCAAACTGTTGGTGCTGTATAAATCCTATATAATAACAATAATAATAATCCAAGCTACATAGCTGTGCTTACCTCACCCCAGTTGCAAACTGGCTTTGGGATTGGGGGGGATTGCTCCATTTGCTTTGTTTGTGCGAATGGAGGAAATAGTTTTACTAACCGTGTATGGTCCACTTTGCTCTTCTGCGTCTTGCTACACAAAAACACAAGCTAAAGTGATTGTCAACAGCTAGTTAACTTTATTGTGGACTATATAAAAAATAACAAGGCTCATGGTATGAAAGCTTCCTGTCTTGAATAAGCTTTGTATTGTGTGTTTAAGTATGCAAAAGAACAAGCGCAAAAGACGCTTTAAAGGTCCATAGAGCGTTTATGAAGCAAATCTACTGGCCCCCTTTGGCATGCATTCACACCTTTAACAATCATGCACACTTAGAATATTTTACAAGCTGTGTTGACGTGAAGGGGGAAAAAAATAGCATGAAGCGTCTTATGTAAACTCTTGTGAAGACAAATTATAATTTGAGGTATGTCTGGCCTGTCATCCTCAATGTGATGAATCCAGTGTAACCAGAAAAGTATTTTTCAGCTAAAACATTTATGTAAAGGCACAGTTACATTTTCCGTGTATGTGTTTTGTGACAAACCAAATTCCTGACAGCTGCTTCACACCATGTTTGTCAAAATGCACACATGTGAGCATATCGAGTGAGAGAGGTTAGAAAAGCAATCCAATAACTGCACATTAATGCCAGGAGCAGTTTGGTGAATTCACTGTACAAAGTTCAACAGTCAATCCAAGACAATGTGCAGGTATGTGTCATCTATCTATCTATCTATCTATCTATCTATCTATCTATCTATCTATCTATCTATCTATCTATCTATCTATCTATCTATCTATCTATCTATCTATCTATCTATCTATCTATCTATCTATCTATCTATCTATCTATCTATCTATTTCATTAAAGGTATGCATTACAAACCAAATTCAAATAATTGTTTTTGCTAAGAGGCATTACCGTATGAACAGTTCAAAAAGATAATATCTACTGTACATGGGATTGTAGGCTGCACATACCCCACCTTCTTTTCCCAAATCACAACCATAAAACATTGAATCTTTTTTTTTTTTTTTATATAAATACAGGACAAACCAATTGGCAGAAGAATGCTTGCAGAACGTATCGGTTTATTCAAATTACTCATGAACAATTGCTTATTAAATTCAAATGCACAATTTATTAAGGCTGGGTTCACACTACTGCGAATTGGATATGCGAATTGGATGTGGATTTTTCCACATCCAATTCGCTCAGCAAGAAATATGTGAGATATGTGAACCGGCTATTGAGCCAGTTCACATATCTCAGCAGCGGCTCCAGTGCAATTTGCACAGGAGCCCCGTGTCTCTTTTGGTCTGTTTCAGATCCAAATTCAGCCAAAAATTCGGGCTGAAATCGGACCTGAAACGGTAAGCGAGGACGCACCAGACTCCTGTTGTGAGCCGTTGTGTGCTCATATGTGAACTCAGCCTAAAGATACAGATCATTTAAATGCTTAGTCATAAGAACTCAAGCATATATTATTAACCTCCCTGGCGGTATAATTATTTCAGATTTTTGATGCTGAAAGTGGTACAATTCTTTTGCATGGAAATTTGGCGTTTTATATTGTAGGCCTGTAATTCTTAGGAATAAAGTCTGTCCAAACAAGAATCTAGTAGACATCCCGGGTATGATAAAGTTTGAAACACGAAATCATAAATTATAATATAATACATAACTATAAATAATTATAACAAATATTAATATAATAATAATAAAAATTATTCAATAATGTAATCAAATAAAAAAAACTAAAATTTGCTCAGTTACAGAATTGTCACTGTCATTACTTTTCAGTGTTTGATGACGGATCTCCCACAAATCACTATCACTCAATTCTGCGAGTGATTCTAATTTATTATCTCTGTTTTCTAGCTGGTCTAAAACCACTTTTGATGTAAAGGGACGGTTTTGGTTGCTATGAACAATTTCCAGTTTCCAGGCAGAAAGAACAGTATTTATAATATAAAACTGCATGCAGGACATTGGGCAGACCACTAGGGACAAAAGGGAGGTGAAATAAATTGATACAGTTATGTAATCTGTAAGATTACAGTGTACTGTATATGTATTGTGTGCTTTACTTTTTGAATTTGGGGCCGTTCTCCGTCCCCGTACGTCGCAACACTCGCAGGGAACGAAGCTCGGCTCTGTGATAGATCGAGCGGAGGACGAGCCGCTCACACTGCGGGGAGACATCGCAGGATCCTGAGGACAAAGTAAACTGTACCAGGATCCTGTGATACGATCCCGAGTGTGGCTCGGGGTCACCGCTTTTGGTACTGAAAATCCACCCCAAGCCAGACTCGGGATTACCATCAGGGAGGTTAATTTAACATAATAACAAAGCCCCCCCCCGATTCAAGGGTGCAATAACAATTCGATCGTGTGTGGGCTCCAGCAGACTTTTTTTCCCCAAAAGTTTGACGGACCTAGAAATGAAACATGTTTCAAATCTTTTCGACGGACTCGAGTCCGGTCGAAAAGTCAGCTCGTCTGTATGCTAGTTCGATGGACAAAAACCGACGCTAGGGCAGCTATTGGCTACAACTTCCTTGTTTTAGTCCGGTGTACGTCATCACGTACGAATCCTTCAGACTTTGGTTGATCGTGTGTAGGCAAGTCCGTTCATTCGTTCAAGTCCGTCGTAAAGTCCGTCGAAAAGTCCACAGGACAAAGTCTGCCGTAATGTCCACTCGTGTGTACGCGACAATACAGTCAGAACTTCTAAATAACTGAGACAGGGCACAGGGAAACAAATTAAGACAAGCACCTTTACCAAATTGATCTGTTTTGGATTTTAATAAATAAATATGGTGCCTTGAAAAAGTATTCATACCCCTTGAAATTTTCCACATTTTGGCATGTTACAACCAAGAACGTAAATGTATTTTATTGGGATTTTATGTGATAGACCAACACAAAGTGGTACATAATTGTGAAGTGGAAGGAACATGATAAATGGTTTTCAAAAATGTTTACAAATAAATATCTGAAAATTGTTCCATGCATTTGTATTCAGCCCCCCTGAGTCAATACTTTGTAGAACCACCTTTCACCGCAATTACAGCTGCAAGTCTTTTTGGCGATGTCTCTACCAGCTTTGCACATCTATAGAGTGACATTTTTGCCCAGTCTTTGCAAAATAGCTCAAGCTCTGTCAGATTGGATGGCGAGCATCTGTGAACAACAATTTTCAAGTCTTGCCACAGATTCTCAATTGAATTTAGGTCTGGACTTTGACTGAGCCATTTTAACAAATGAATATGCTTTGATCCAATTCATTGGATTGTAGCTCTGGCTGTTTGTTTAGGGTCGTTGTCCTGCTGGAAGGTGAACCTCCGCCCCAGACTCAAGTCTTTTTCAGGTTTTCTTTTAAGATTGCCCTGTATTTGGCTCCATCCATCTTTCCTTCAACTCTGACCAGCTTCCCTGTCCCTGCTGAAAAAAGCATCCTCTCAACATGATGCTGCCACCACAGTTTCACAGTGATTGTAACATGACAAAATGTGGAAAATTTCAAGAGGTATGAATACTTTTTCAAGGCACTGTAAAAAATGTTTTATTTTAAATAAACAAATTAACACCCAAGTCAGGAAAAGAGAACATAAGCCCTGACCCAACCTTTTTAGTCCTAGGTACCATTTCAGAAATGCACAAGGCACCAAAAAAGGCTAAAACAAAAGTTGTTTGAAAAAGTAGGGCTTCATACGGAGAAAGCCACACCAAAACAGTGACAGAACAAAGTTTCTTAAAGTAGCAATAGAAATCGTTTTTCTGTCATTATGAGCAAAATGAGACCTTTATAACCCTTAACAGCCTGTTTAACTAAGAAAAAAACTACAAAATGAAAAATTCATTACCCTAAAGAAAAGAGAAACTCCAGTCAGAATTTTCATTAAATGATTAGAAGAAACTTCCTGCTGATAAAAAATAAAATAGAAAACCAAACATGCCATTAAAAGAAACCAGTTTTTCCAATGCGGCCATATACCTGGTCCGTGTTTTAAAACCGTTTTCCACCTACTGTATTGTCAAATGATGGGCGGACAGGAGCATTCTCGTTCTGGGAGGATGTCATATGACGTCCTCTCACTCTCTCCGCGCTTGCGTGCCTGGGGAGGGGGGCGCACAGCAATCATTGGTTCTCTCTGTCCCTGGGACTCGGTGCATCACTGATTCTGGTAAAGAGCCGATGACGAGGCTCCTTACCCATGTGATCAGCTGAGTCCAATCACAGCTGATCATGTCATTCAAAGTACGACAGCACTGAAAGCTGAAAGTTGGCCTGGGCAGGAAAGGGGTAAAAGTGCTCAGTAGGCTAGGGGTAAAATCAATTCCCAAACATGATCTGGACATGAAAACCCATCCAGGTCTGCATTTGGAAGCAGGTTTCAGAAACTGGCCATCTGAAACCGAGATTAAGAAACTGTGAGATTATTATTTTGCCAGATAAAAATTGGGCTTTGAACCATGTTTTACATTTTAGACAAAGAAGAACAAAATAGCATAAAAGTTTAACCCTTTCATGACTAAGCCTATTTTTGAAATTTGGTGTTTACAAGTTAAAATCCGTATTTTTTGCTAGAAAATTACTTAGAACCCCCAAATATTATATATATTTTTTTAGCAGAGAATCTAGAGAATAAAATGGCGATTGCTGCAATATTTTATATCACACAGTATTTGTGCAGCAGTGTTTTAAACGCAAATTTTTGGGAAAAGGGACATTTTCATGAATTTTAAAAAATCCAAACAGTAAAGTTACCCCAATTTTTTTGTATAATGTGAAAGAGGATGTTATGCTGAGTAAATAGATACCAAACATGTCACGCTTTATAATTGCACGCACTCGTGGAATGGCGACAAACTACGGTACCTAAGAATTTCCATAGACGACGCTTTAATTTTTTTTTACGGTTACCAGGTTAGAGTTACAGAGGAGGTTTAGTGTTAGAATTATTGTTTTTGCTCTGACAATCACAGCGATACCTCACATTTTAAACACCGTTTACATATGCGGGCGCGATTTCCATATGCGTTTTCTTTGCTGCGCGAGCTCGCGGGGACGGGGCGCTTTAAAAAATGTTTTTTTTCTTATTTATTTTATTTAATTATATATTTATAAATTGTGTTAAAAAAAAAAATTTTGATGACTTTTATTGCTGTCACAAGGAATGTAAACATCCCTTGTGACAGTAATAGGTGGTGACAGGTACGCTTTATGGAGACCCCCGATCCCTCCTTTGCACTTCGAAGTATTCAGATCGCCGAAAACGGCGATTCTGAATACTGTGTATTTTTAAAAAATTGGCGCCATTGGCAGCCGAGTAAACGGGAAGTGACGTCATGACGTCGCTTCCGCGATTACAATTCGAAGGCTGGAACGACAGCCCACAGCCCACAGCTTCGTTCCAGCCCACCCCCAGCTGCCGGAGACAGCCGATTGGCCACTGGGCCTCCCGATCGAATGGGAAGCCCGGTAAGAGCGGCGGGAGGCGGCGGGAGGGGGGGATGTCCCCTCCCCCTCCTCCGGTATAACAGCCGAGCGGCTTTTAGCCTCATCGGTTATTATACTCAGATAGCCGATCGCCGGCTCTAAACAACGGTACCGGGATGATGCCTGCAGCTGCGGGCATCATCCCGGTATAACCCCAGAAAGCCGAGTACGCATATCTGCGTACACTCGCAGGGAAGGGGTAACCAAACTGGATTTTGAGTACAAGCAGTTAATAGCAAAAATTAATCATTTATTACAAGTTTGAATGATAATATGTTTAAAAACTGACCCCAGTTTTCGAAAGCCACAACTAACAGAAACAATTGGAGCAAAACAATGTTTTTTTCTTGGCAGTTTTCTTGGCAACACGAGTGGCTGCAAATCCTTTTAAACATGCTGAATCAGTAAATATTTCAAAATCAACAATAAAAATAAATTCATTCTGAAAAATTTACCTACCATTATACTCATCACAAAATTGGGACCAAATCAACAAATCCTCCTTAAGTTCACATGGGAAAAAGGGGGCTTAAAATCTGCAGTGGCTGGGGGCGTGGCCTGAAGACGCATGGAGTAGGACGCGGGTTAGCAGAGCTCTGTCATCGGTGCCTTTTGTCTGTTTATCCTGCTACCTATCCTGTGACCTTGAAATCAATGGGACAGCGCGGTTATACCGGCGGCAAAGTGATAGCGGCGCTTTACCGTCGACGCCACCCCCGCCCCAGTGTGAAAGGGCCCTTAGTGTTTTAGCGGGATTTTTTTTTAAGAAATTTTTTTTTTTTTTCAGTGGATCAAAAAGTTGAAAAACGCTTGTGAGCAGCAGCCTATGTGTGCATGGACACATAGCATAACATGATGGAGAGTTTCATGACTGTAGAAAAAAACGTCTACAGCCAAAAACAGCTGCTGTAAAAAATGTCAAAAAATGTCCAGTGTGCATGAGGCCTAAAAAGTACTTTTCAGTTGTACTTCTGGCATTGGCGGATGCAAATCTGCACTTCATATTTGTGGATGTGGGGGGCTACAGAAGTCAGGGGGATGCCCGAATATTCCAGGAGTCTGCACTGGGTCGTCGGCTGCGCGAAGGATGGCTAGGGATTCCTTCTTGTAGACCACTTCCGGGCACTACGGAGCCCAGTCTTCCACTGGTGATGATAGCCGAAGAAGCTTTTGGCTTAGCAGAACATCTTATGCGTCCATATAGTGGAATTGGGCTTACTTACCAGCAGAGAATTTATAACTATAGACCAGACGTGTTGTAGAGTGCGCCTTTGGAGTATGTACAGCAAAGTGGCGTGTACTTTCCGCCATTCAGCTTGATGTGAAGAACGCTATGAAAGTCGTCCTAGCATGCTGCGTGCTGCATAACTTTTTAATTGTGATCGAGAGAGTCTCCACAGAACCTGCACCCTGCACCCTCAAACCCAGGACATGATATGCAACTCATGGACTTGCGCAGCTCTGCTAGAATTATAAACATCCAAAATCAGTTTGCCAATTTTTTTTGTTTTCCCTGCTGCTAGTTTGGCCTGGCAAGACCAATATATTTAGTTTAGTTTTTCTTGATATTAGCCTTTTAGTTGCTTACCTTGAATGTTTTCACAGATTAAAAAAAATGCAGATTTTCTTTTTCATTTCAATAAAGTTAAGTAAATTTAAATAAAGTTCATTACATTACAATAAATTTCAGATCTTTTTGCTTCTTTTTTTTAATTTGGTAATGGAAAATAATACAACCAAACATGATTTTAACAAATTACTTCTTTAATATAGTGTAACTTTAAAAAAAAAAAAAAAAGGTCAAAACTGTTAGCCAATATAACAACTGACTATCAACTGGCCAATCTGAGGTCAATAAAATGGGTGACAACTTAAAAAAAAACACAAATTTAATAAAAATAAAATCATAATTGTTCATAAACAGGATATTCACTCTGTGATTCCTGGCATGGTGATTTGGAGGGATTAGTGGTGCCAAATCAATGTCCCTGGTGTTGAGGCGGGCAGAAAGGGAACCTTGACCAGTGTGAGGGCTGCTAGAAGACAGGCTTGGCACGTTGGTGGAGTGGTATACTGGTAGCCCAGGAGGAGCAGTGGAAGAGGGACCTGACACATTGGTGGAGTGGTACACTGGTGGCGCAGGAGGAGCAGTGGAAGAGGGACCAGGCACTATTTCAGAATAGGTTGAATAATATCTTTGAACAGAAGAAGCAGTGCTTGAGATGTTGCCAAAAAGAGAAACTATAATGGGTGGTGTTGGCATTCCACTCCTTTACGCCACCCTACAGGCCAACACATATGTGTACATGTTCTCCATGCACTGCTTCTCCCGTTCAGCATCAAAATCTGAAAGCAGCATGAATGGGCTGCAACAGAAAGTCACACAAGGATGACTGTGATCCATAAACACATCGCCTTTGGTTCTCTTATTCAAATCAGCAATCAGCTGTACAATGCTTTGTTTCGTTTGGTTGCTGTTGTTGTCTGGATCACTCTGCCGACGATTACCACATCCACGACCACCACTGGAAGAGCGTGCATTGCGAACTGTATTTTCCTATGAAGAAAAAAGCAGATAATTGATTTTTACAAAAGGGATAGATAGATGGATAGATATATAGATAGATATGATTATTAGATAATAATATGAAATATACCTCCTAATTTTCCTGATCCATACTCCCAACTTCTGACAGCGTGGTCAGTGTGCTAAGATTTGGGGAAACAGTCGCCTGTGCAACATTTCCTTCCTTCTGATCAGCCTCCTCATCTGCCTCTGTCTCAGCATTGCAGTTTGGTGTGGTTCTAATAAAGATAACAGAAATGTTATTAGTTATTTTTAAAAAATTTTAAAAATATTAATGTTCATTTTTTGGTAAAAAATTACATAATATTTTTTAAAATTTACAAAATAAAGCTCTAAAAAATGGAATAAATTGAAAATTGAATTTTTAAAAAAATGTTTACAATATTTATTATTTAAAAATATTTTTAAAATGTAATAACATTTTAATACACATTTTTAAAAAAATGTAATTAAAAAAAATGAATAATTCATTAATATTAGTTAAAAATATTTAAACATTCTAATTTTAAAAATTAAATTCTATTTTTATTTTTTAAAAATCCACAAAATTTAACACTAATTTTAACAAATATAAAAAATTAATATTTTCATTTTTTTTTAAATATTTGATTATTTTAAAAATAAATACAGTTATTAAAAAAAAAAATCTTATAAAAAAGTGTAATGTTTAACAAAAAAAAAGTTACATAAAAATATACTCAATACCAATGCTACATCACCCCCACTGGTCCCTCCCTGCAATAAAAATGACTTACGCGCTCGACTTCATGGAGTGTCTTAGGAAAAGAAGCTCTTCTGCTAAAGGGTGCGGCCTAATATTTGAAGGTGCTCCAAGCAGCTTATCTTTTACTTCCCTCCTTATTCGGTCAATTAGTGACTTCCATCGAGTCTGCAAAGCCACAACTGAAAAAAAAAGGGACTTTTTAAGCATTTTTGAAACTATATACAACATACACATAAAATCATTACATTCATGCACACATATGCACTTACTTCGAGCTTTCTTCATCCTATGGGTCATTTCATCCCAGTCCTCCATTAGACCCCTTTCACACCGAGGGCGTTTTGCAGGCACTATAGCGTTAAAAATAGCGCCTGCAATCCGCCCTCAAACAGCTGCTCCATTGTTTCCAGTGTGAAAGCCCGAGGGCTTTCACACCGGAGCGGTGCGCTGGCAGGACGTCAGGAAAAGTCCTGCCAGCAGCTTCTTTGGAGTGGTGAAGGAGCGCTGTGTTTACCGCTCCTCCACCGCTGCTCCCCATTGAAATTAATTGCAGGTTTGTCAGGATAGACAGACACTGACCAGTGATATTAACCACTTCCCTACCCGGCCATAGTAAAATGACGTCCACAGATGGGATCTCCCATCCTGGGTGGACATCATATGACGGCCTGGGCCTGCGCCCGCCTCGTTGCTCAGGACCCAGTGCGTGTGCCCGGCGGCCGCGATGTCCGCCGGGCACCCGCGATTGCCCGTTAACCGGGCCGGACCGTGGATCTGTGTGTGTAAACACACAGATCCACGTCCTGTCAGTTGAGAGGAGACGGATCTGTGTTCCCAGTACAGAGGAACACCGATCGGTCTCCTCCCCTTGTGCGTCCCCTCCCCCTACAGTTATAATCACTCCCCTAGGAAACATTTAACCCCTCCTCTCCCCCTAGTGGTAACCCCTTCCCTGCCTGTCACATTTATACAGTAATCAATGCAATTATATAGCATTGATTGCTGTATAAATGTGAATGGTCCCAAAAATGTGTCAAAAGTGTCCGATGTGTCCACCATAATGTCGCAGTCACGGAAAAAAATTTCGCTATTACTAGTAAAAAAAAATAAATAAATATTTTTTTTTTTTTAAATGCCATAAATCTATCTTGTATTTTGTAGACGCTATAACTTTTGCGCAAACCAATCAATATACGCTTATTGCGATTTTTTTTACCAAAAATATGTAGAAGAATACGTATCGGCCGAAACTGAGGAAAACATTTTTTTTTTTTAAATTGGGATATTTATTATAGCAAAAAAGTAAAAAATACTGTGTTTTTTTCAAAATTGTCGCTCTTCTTTTGTTTATAGCGCAAAAAATAAAAACCGCAGAGGTGATCAAATACCACCAAAAGAAAGCTCTATTTGTGGGGAAAAAAGGACGTCAATTTTGTTTGGGTACAACATTGCACGACCGGGCAATTGTCGTTTAAATTGCGACAGCGCTGAAAACTAAAAATTGGTCTGGGAAGGAAGGGGGTGAAAATGCCCTGTATTGATCCGGTTAAACTGGGTAAAAACATCCTCGTGGGAGAACATCCCCAATAGCGATAAAATGCTATATGGATGGGGGAATAAAGGGAATGCAACGATCGGAAGGGAAAGACCCTAATGCAGACATAGGCAAACTAAACGCGCAGAGGTGAGAAAACACATCTCTGAGCGTAAATACTTTGCATAATGTTAAAAATAAACATAAATATAAACATAAAACTAAATTAACGGTATAAACAGTAGGCTTAAAAACAATGCTCAGATGGATATACCTGATATACATAAAAACAATATAATACAAAGAACCAAATGTATAATGTTTCACATAAAAAAGTGGTCAGGTGCAGGGAAAGAGCCTTATTCAGTTATTGAAATGAAAAACCGCAAGGTATGTATCAAATAAATAGATAGGGGATCAGTTAAAAATCAAAAAAAAATTATAAAAAAATATAAAAATAGAAACCACATGAGATGTAAAGCAGATGTCAAGATATATGATGGCTAATACGGAACAAAATAAGAATAAAAAAATGTATAAAGAATGATAAAATTATTATTAAAAATATATTATTAAAAATCACTGAGGAAATAATTGAGGTCAAATTCAATATTTAAGCCCAGGGGCGAGAATGTATCTAAAGTAAAAATCCATTTGGATTCCATCTGGCTCAAGGTTCTCACCTTGTGTCCCCCCCGCCAGTGTCTAATGTATGGTTCAATGCCCCAGAACTTCAAATGAGTGGGATCTTTATTATGGCACAGCAAGAAGCAGTTGGATACGCTGTGCTTGTCATAACCTTTTAGAATATTTTGGCTCTTTAATTCGCACTTTAAGAGGTCTTTTGGTACGGCCAATATATTGGAGGCCGCAGCTACACTCCAGGGCATAAACTGCCCCTTCAGTGTTGCAGCAAATAAAGTTTTTTACCTCATAGGTATCCCCCGTACTTGTAGATGAAAATGTAAAAACCTTTTCATTTGGGCGTTTAGTTCTCAGGCATGAGAAGCATCTTTTGCACGGAAAAAATCAATTTCCCGTAAAAAAGGAAAAAGTCTTCTTAGGTGGGTCTATAACATTTTTCACCACTATATCTCGGATGGTGGGAGCCCTTTTATATATAAACCTAGGGTTCTCAGAAAGAGTATCCTGTAGCTGTCTGCCAGCAAGATGTGCCAGTGACGTCTAATAATCTTTTCAATTTTCTTATGTTGCACACTGAAATCTAACACTAACGGAACCCCCTCTGTTGAACGTTTATGTGTCACCTTCTCTCTGATTAGTTTTTTTCCGGTCCATCTCCGATACTTCTACTGTCTTAGTATTAATAAGTTGATGATTATAGCCTTTCGAGGTAAATCTCTCTCCCATCTTCTCAGCCTGTTCAAGAAAAGTCTCTAACTTGGTACAGTTTCTTTTAAGCCGCATAAGTTGGCCTTTTGGGATGTTGAAAAGCCAGTTTTTGTGGTGACAGCTTTCTATTGGCAGATAGCTATTCCTGTCGACATTCTTAAAGTGCATCTGTGTACTAAATATAGAGTTTTCCTGTCTAATCTCCAAGTCCAGGAAGTTTATTTTATTTTTACTAATGTCCCTAAAAATCATTGATCGCCGCCATTACTAGTAAATAATAAATTATTAATAAAAATGCCATAAAACTATCCCCTATTTTGTAGACGCTATAACTTTTGCGCAAACCAATCAATAAACGCTTATTGATTTATTGATGCGTTTTTTTTTCCAAAAATATGTAGAAGAATACGTATCGGCCTAAACTGAGGAAAAAAAAATGTTTTAATATATTTTTTGTTTATAGTGCAAAAAATAAAAAACGCAGAGGTGATCAAATACCACCAAAAGAAAGCTCTATTTGTGGGGAAAAAAAGGACATCAATTTTGTTTGGGAGCCACGTGGCACGACCTCACAATTGTCAGTTAAAGCGACGCAGTGCCGAATCACAAAAAGTGCCAAATGGTTCGGGGCTTAAGTGGTTAACAAGCGTCAGAAAACAGCCCATAAACTTCACTGCTGATTAAAGTTCAAAAACACCCATGTGTGCATGGACACATAGGATAACATAGAATGGAGTTTATTGGCTGTTAAAAAAAAACTCCCAAACTCCAAAAAATAAACGTTTATGAGCTCCATTGTGAATGAAGCCTAATAGTTTTTTAAATGATCGATGCTCCCCACTGAAACCACTGCCTGTGGAAGAGAATTCCACATTTTAACCACTCTTACAGTAAAGAACCCTCTACACAATTTAAGGTTAAACCTTTTTTCTTCTAATTTTAGTGAATGACCACGTCTTATTAAATTCCTTTTCACGGAAAAGCTTTATCCCTATTGTGGGATCACCAGTATGGTATTTGTACATTGAAATCATATCCCCTCTCAAGCGTCTCTTCTCCAGAGAGAATAAGTTCAATGCTTGTAACCTTTTCTCATAACTAAGGTCCTCTAGTCCCTTTATTAGTTTTGTTGCCCTTCTCTGGACTCTCTCCAGTTCCAGAACATCCTTCCCGAGGACTGGTGCCCAGAACTGGACAGATACTCCAGATGAGGCCGGACCAGAGTCTTGTAGAGTGGGGGAATTATCGTTTTATCTCTGGAGTTAATCCCCTTTTTAATGCATTCCAATATTCTGTTTGCTTTGCTTGAAGCAGCTTGGCTTTGCATGTCGTTGCTGAGCCTATCATCTACTAGGACCCCAGGTCCTTTTTCATCCTAGATTCCCCCAGAGGTTCTTCCCCCAGTGAGTAGATTGCATTCATAATTTTGTCACCCAAATGCATTCATTTACATTTCTACATTAAACCTCATTTGCCATGTAGTTGGCCACCCCATTCATTTGTTCAGATCTTCTTGCAAAGTTTCCACATCCTGCAGAGAAGTTATTGCCCTGCTTAGCTTAGTATCGTCCCCAAATATAGAGATTGAACTGTTTACCCCATCCTCCAGGTTGTTTATGAACAAATTAAATAGGATTGGTCCCAGCACAAAACCCTGGGGACCATTCAGAGTATTCCCCATTTATCGCCACCCTCTGAACTCGCCCCTGTAGGCAGTTTTCAATCCATGTACTCACCCTATGGTCCATGCCAAAAGACCTTACTTTGTACAGCAAACGTTTATGGGGAACTGTATCAAATGCTTTTGCAAAATCCAGATACACCACGTCTATGGGCCTTCCTTTATCTAGATGGCAACTCACCTCCTCATAGAATTTTAATAGATTGGTTTGGCAAAAACGGTTCTTCATGAATCCATACTGATTACTGCTCATGATACTGTTGTTATTACTTAAATCTTTTATATAGTCCCTTATCATTCCCTCCATGAGCTTGCACACTATTGATGTTAGGCTAACTGGTCTGTAATTGATGTATCTGGGCCCTTTTTTAAATATTGGTGCTACACTGGCTTTTCTCCAATCAGCTGGTACCATTCCAGTCAGTAGGGATGAGCCAGATGTTCGAGACGAACGTAAGTTCGACTTGAACATTGGGTGTTCGCTAAACACAGAACATTATGCGGTGTTCACGGCAAATTCGAAAGCCGCGGAACACCATTAAAATCTATGGAACACTAATATTTTTCGGGAGCAGTTATTTTAATAAGCCCCCTACCCGCAGACCCCCACAACCACCGGGAAAGCGTTGTGGGAATGAGGCCCTTGTCACCATCAACATGTCCAAAATAAAAATAAGATGGCCTAGGGGTCCCCCCAAAATCTATACCAGACCCTGGTCTGTGGGCGGGGGGCTTATCGGAATCTGGAAGCCCCCTTTAACAAGGGGACCCCCAGATTCCGGCCTACCCCCCCATGTGAATTGGTAACGGATACATTGTACCCCTACCATTTCACAAAAAAAGTGTCAAAAATAGTAAAAAATACAGGAGACACTTTGGGACAGGTCCTTTATTAAAAAGTAAAAAAATAAAAAGTCCCACGATGTAGAGGCTCCCGCTGAGTGATGCTTCTTCTCGATGACAGCTGTTATATAGCTGAGAGCAGGGCCACTCGGTGACGTAAACGGGCAACCCCGCCTTCCTCTGACGTCACGTGAGGTCCTGTCATGCTTTTTTTCTATTACAAGGGATGTTTACATTCATTGTAATAGGAATAAAAGTGACACACTCTTTTTTTTTAAAGAACAGTGTAAAAGTAAAAAAAAAAAGGTAAAATAAATAAGAAAAAAAAATATTGTTTTTTTAAACACGCCCCGTTCCGCCGAGCTCGCGTGCAGAAGCGAACGCATACGTGAAGAGCCCCCACATATGAAAACGGTGTTCAAACCACACATGTGAGGTATCGCCAAGATCGTTAGAGTGAGAGAAATAATTCTAGCCCTAGATCTCCTCTGTAACTTAAAACATGCAACCTGTAGAATTTTTTATTGGTCGCATATTGAGATTTTTAAGGGTAAAAGTTTGTTGCCATTCCATGAGCGGGCGCAACTTTAAAGCGTGACATGTTGGGTATCAATTTACTCAGCGTAACATCATCTTTCACAATATAAAAAAAATTGGGCTAACTTTAGTGTTGTCTTATTTTTTAATTAAAAAAAGTGAATTTTTTTTTTAAAAAGTGCGTTTGTAAGATCGCTGCGCAAATACGGTGTGACATAAAGTATTGCAACGACTGCCATTTTATTCTCTAGGGTGTTAGAAAACAATATATATAATGTTTGTAGGTTCTAAGTAATTTTCTAGCAAAAAAAACAGATCTTAAATCCTTAAGTAGTTAAGGACCCCCCCGGGTGCAAGCCATCTGGTCCCGGTGATTTATTAATGTTAAGTTTTTAAAGTCTATTTCTAATTCTGTCTTCTGTTAGCCATGAAGGTGCTTCTTGTGACATGTCATGAGGATAAACATTGCAGTTTTGGTTACTGAAGCCCCCCGATTCCCTCGTAAAGACTGAGCAGAAGAATACATTTAATACCTTCGCCATTTCTCCATCCTTAGTAACCAGATTTCCTTCATCATTCTTTATGGGACCAATATGATCTGACCTCCCTTTCTTACTATTTATGTATTTAAAGAATTTCTTGGGATTTTTTTTACTCTCTTCCGCTATGTGCCGTTCCTGTTCTATATTAGCTGCCCTGATTGCACCCTTACATTTCTTGTTGCATTCTTTGTAAAGTTGAAATGCTGATGATGATCCCTCAGCCTTGTATTATTTAAAATGTATTTCCCATTGGGATGCACTGGCTAATGCCCTTATTTAATATGCTCTCAAAGCAACCCATTTTTCCTCCGTGTTCTTTGCTCCTAAGATTTTATCCCAATTATTATCTTCTAGCAAGAATCGTAGTTTAGGGAAGTTGGCTCTTTTGAAATTCAGTCTCTTTATATTTCCCTTATGTTTCCTATTTGTGTGATTTATACTAAAATGAATTGACCTGTGATCGCTCTTTCCTAAATTGCCCCGTATTTCCACATCCGTGATCAGGTCTGCATTGTTGGTAATCAGAAGGTCTAGTAACGCTTTGTTTCTAGTTGGTGCATTTACCATCTGACCCATGAAATTGTCCTGCAAGACATTTAGGAACTGGCGAGCCTTAGATAAATGCGCAGTTCCTTCCACCTAGTCTATGTCTGGATAATTAAAATCCCCCATTATAATGACACTTCCCATTCTTGCCACTACTCCAAATTGTGACAGGAGGTCCGCCTCCGCCCCTCCTCCCTCAGGTTAGGGGGCCTATAGCATACTCCCAGTATTACTTTCCGCTTAGTTTCCGCTCTTTATGCCTCTACCCATAAGGATTCCACCTCCTCCCTTCCTCCCTTAGTGATGTCATCTCTCACATTCACTTGTACATCATTTTTGATATACAGGCATACCCCTCCCCCTTTTTTACCCTCTCTATCACTGCGATATAGGGAATACCCTTGAATGGTTGCCAGACAATTATGAGAGCTGTCGAACCAAGTCTCTGTAATTCCTACAAAATCTAAATCCTCATCACCACAGTCAAAAATGAATGTGAACCTGACTCCACTAACCATTAAAAAGTCGGATGAAATTCTACTGGTACATAGCCCAATTTAAATATGTTAAAATGTGCAAGTGTGTGTGTGTGTCTGGATGCACAAACAAATAAATGGTAGCATAACTGATACATAATACATAATTACTCATTCAGAAGGCTTCTACTGCCCCTATGCTGATGGTCTTCAGTTGCATGTTATGCTATGATTGTAGTTGCTCGCACTATACTCAGTAACCCTCCTCCCACTGCAACTTGTATACTATACAATGATCTAGTATTTTTCTGGTTTTGTAATAATGTATTTTTTTCCTTTTTTTCAATCTATAATGTCATAAAGCACCTGACTGAGTACACCACACTCAGCTCAGGTAAATGTTTCTTTCCTTTTTTTGGGGGCTAACTTGGTCTTACCAACAAAATAAGTAAAAGAGACGTGGCCAATGGTGAGGGCCAGTGTGTGAATACCTAGAGCATGTCGAATTGCAATTACCCAGTAGCTATTGTGTTGTAACTTGGAGAGAAATGAAGAGGCTTACATAGGAGTGGGATGGGACAGATGTTAGAGCACATTAATCTAACAGGGCCTTTCTGTGGCTATGACATTAGTGCTGTTTACCAAAAACTTTGGGCCTTTTCAGCTGAAAGAGCTTTGCAACAGAAGACAAAAAAAATGCTATTTTGTAGACCTCGAAGAACGAGTATAATTTGAGCTCTTGTAAACATGAACTTATATTGACCTCCAGCAGGTTCGATGACTTTTTTTTTTTAAATATAGAAGGCGGTGTTTCTCAGGATTAATTGTTAAAAGTTTCCCAATGATGCTTTGTACAGAAAGTGATTGTGCCTGCAAGGGGAAGTGTGGCTAGGGGTCATGACACTGTAACTAGAGCCAAGCATTTAGTAGATCACTATCAATCGCTGGATGAACTTTTCATGGCATCCATAAAATGTACATATATTCTAATATCCCAGATAGGTGCAATTTTTAATTATAGCTTAAAGTGATTGTAAGGGTTTGTTTTTATTTTATTTTAAAATAACAAACATGTCATACTTACCTCCACTGTGCAGCTCGTTTTGCACAGAGTGGCCCCGGACATTCCTCTTCTGGGGTCCCCCGGCGGCTCTCGCGGCTCCTCCCCACATCTGATAACCCCACAGAGAATCGCTTCCGAGGGGGTTATAGGGTTGCCACCTTTTCCTTGAGTGAAACCCGAACACTTTAGCGGTGCACAGCAATCTTTTTTATAGTATGAACTATACATATAATTTGAATTAAATAACATTTCTAATCAAATGAAGTTAATCACAAGAGTCCCCCTTTACATCAGAGTCCACAGAGTTCCCCTTTTACTTCTGAACTCACAGAGTTCCCTTACACTGTAAGGGGGGACTCTGCAGACTCTGATGTAAGAGAGAACTCTGGGGACTCTAACATAAGGGATGCTCTGGGAACCCTGATCTAAGGGGGAACATCGGGAACTCTGATGTACAGAGAGGACTCTGATGTAAGGGGGAACTCTGAGAACCCTGATTTACCTTAGTGTACTCACTCAGAGGCAGGAGAGAGAAGGGGGTAGACTTCAGTCACAGACAGGGATGGATGGTGAGCTCACTCACCCCTTTGTGATGTAGCTGAGGCTGTTGGAGTGTGGGTAGACACAAAGCGGTAGGGGCGGGAGGAAGAGGAGCAGATCAAGCCCTCTCTCCTCTCCCATCTGTGTGTGTGGGGGGGTTGTTAGTGCTGGCTTTGGGCAGTGTGAAAGAGAGTGTAACAGACATTCTCAGCTTACACAACTGCAACCCCATAGTCTGGTCTGAATAATATGTCCAGGTTTCAGAAGGTCTTAAACCCGAACCCATGATTCCGAACTGTCCGGGTGAATCCCGGACAGGTGGCAGCCCTAGGGGGTTACCTTGCGGGCGCACTCCTGAGTCCAGCATTCAGCGTCCATAGCTGCCGAATGTATGACTTAGCCCTGCCCCCGGCACCCGCGTCATTGGTTTTGATTGACAGCAGCGGAAGCCAATGGCTACGCTGCTATCAATCTATCCATTCAAGAGCCGAGAACCCCGGGCAGAGAGACAGCGCGTTCCCGGCGGGTCAAGTTTCAGGGCTCAGGTAAGTAAAGCGGGGGGCTGGGGGCTGGGGGCCGGTCACTGCCAGGTGTTTTTTCACCTTAATGCATAGGATGCATTAAGGTAAAAAAACACAAAGGTTTACAACCTCTTTAAGGTTTTGTATTTGTTGTTGAACTTTCAAACTGCAATCGTCAAATGCACTGTTATGTGTTTTCCAATTGCAAGCACAATTTGTGGACAAGGGAAAATACATTGGGGTTGATTTACTAAAGGTAGAGAGGCTGCTCACCTAGAAAATGTAACGTTCACTTATTAAATAAAGTGAACCTGTGTTCCCATTGATTATGCAATCATTGTGAGGGTAATTAGTAAAAAAGGATTTTTGCTATGTAATTTGGTATTCTAAGTAAACACAGTTTAACTTAAAGTGGAACTTCAGTTTCTCAGTCAACATTGACAATTTGTAATCTTTATGCTGCTAGCATTAGTAAATAGATAGGCCATTATATCATATTTACTTGTTTTAAACTTTTTTTTTTACAATTCTTCAGTTACTTCCTGGTTTCCATGCATAGGCAAATAAGGTTATAGATACTAGGAGTCTTCAGGAGGGGTTTCATTAGCTAAGCACACTTTCCTGCCTGCGTGCCTAAGCTAAAGACAGATGGATACCAGGAAGTAAATGCTACATTAATCATGTGCCCTTACTTAAGATGGTCATAGACAGAAACGCGAGGGGTGGTTTTCAAAGTTATTTCTCAGAAAAATAAAGCATGGAGACATAGATAGATGGGTAAGTTTACTTTGAATAATACAAATTATGCATTATTGATGTGTGGTGCTTAGATGCAGTGTCGTTCCACTTTAAGCTGGCTATACATGGATCAAAATTTCGATCCATGTGTGGCTGTTCCCATTTGAGAGGAGTTGATCACTAATCCACTCTTCCCAAGTGGGACCGTCTGTATATTTTTGCTTGATCAGTGCTTGCAGGCAATTAGTTGCAACACCAATCAGTGTACTGTGGCAGTGAAGCAGTTGCGCTGGCAGAACAATGCAATGCCTGTACGGCATTGGAAAAAGTCCCACATGCTGCATTTTTGGTGGGAATGGCATTTCCTTAAAACACGTATAAAAATATATAGCAGTCAGCACTGATTAAAAAAAACATTAATGCATGTATTTTCAAATGTATATTGTGAAATCAGGTCCTAAAGGGCCAGTAAAGGTGCCTATGGACAGGCTCAGTATGTCTCTGTATACATCAAGTGGCAGCCTGACGATGCATGAGGGGAACTTGATCCCAGCAGATATTCCTGATACACTGGGTTCTCAGTAAAGTTGCTACATTTCAGTTAGGCCGGCCATACACGGTTTGAATCTTGGCCGCTTCAGGAGAAACCGGTCGAGATTCACACTGTTTATGGGCACGCTAAATGTCCAAGTTGATCTATCGATCAACTTGGGTACAACCAGTCTGCTGGATTATTGCTAGCGGCTGCTATAGCCGCTAGCTGTAATCACTGTCTTCTCCCGGCAGGGACGGTTTCTAGTAGAAGACAACGGCCCAGTAGGAGGGATTCTCGCATCAACACTGTATTGGTGGGGGAATCAAGCTAACTTCTTTCCTGCAACCCATGGTTGCAGGAAAGGAATTCACTCTATGTATGGCCGTACTAAATTCTCCATTGTTCTTGGTTGATACAGCAGAGATAGTGATGTGTTGCATGTTACAGCCTATATCAGATCCACCAAACCTGTGCTGAACTTTGAATGTTCCTTCATGAGCTTAGAAACCACCATATGGACAAAATGCATTCACATAAATTGCAAAACATGAAAAAAATGCACCTATAATGCTATCAATACTTTTAAAAAACATATTTAAAAGGGCATAGGAAAAAATGGACCCTAAAATGTTGTCCTGTAGCTGCTCTCACAGAGTATGGCTTTGTAAAGCCAAAGAAAGCAATATTTGACGTTCTCTGCCAGCCAGAGTAACTGACTAAAGTATTTTGTATAGCAAACCTGCTCATTAGCATTGGAAGTAAAACTTGTCTAAGCAGTTCTCACACCTTTCAGAGGAACAAATGGAATATCTTAAGTGTATAGCCTGTTTAATGAGAACAGATACTAATACATACTGTACGATAGCATCCTTTCCCTTCAAATGATGGAAGCTGCAATAAAAGTGCCACAAGCAGGATTTTACAGGGAAAGTGTTGAGATAGAACTATAAGAGCTGCCATTGCTACATGACCATCTGCCATATTTAGTAAAATGAAGATTAGACTAGGGATGCTGATCTTGCACATCTCTGTAACACGTGTGACAAAATTCGTACCTCATTGGTAGTGCCAAACAGTGAGTTTACTCCACACCAGAAGTCAATTTCAGGACTTTATATACCCACTTTTATTTAAAACAAAGCAAAAAGCTCACACTTGAATAGTTTACCATGCAGGGAGTTTTCACTATCAACGCAACAAAACATAGAATTCAGCCTCATGGCTCTCTTTGCAGCTTCACTGCTCAGGCCTCCTGCCTTGGTCCTCCAGACCGTCAAACACACAACCTCAGTGCTCGTGTACAAAGCGCTGTGGCTTGAATGCTTCTCCTGCAGCTCCCAGCTGCTACATCCTCACATGCTCGGGCCCTTGTCTGTCCTGACCTGAACAGTATGGTGCGATGTGCACCTCACAGCTCCCATCACACACTGACCCTGTTGGCTCTGGCTCTAACATGAATGCAGCACACATCCGCATTATTAGTGTGCTTGAGTCCTGCAAAATCTGGCCTAGATCGCCATTTTAAGCACAGGCTCAACCTGCCACATACCCCCCCCTGTTCTGCACCTGTGAGGGAAACACACCCACTCTTCATACTAACACTTCTGCGCCTGCTACCACCCCCAGGGGTCCAAACCTGTCTGACCTTTCAAAAGGGGCACTCTACCCACATCTTTTTCCAGGTATACTTCCACAAGCATTTGTTCCTGACCCTTGGGGTCCCACTGATCTCTCTACCATCCCCAGGACTACTTTCCCGGAACTGAAGGGGGCCTAGTCCTATTGCATCTGTCAGGGGACCACTCCCCTCACTACCTGTATCAACTTTAACCAGCACCATCTGTTTTTCAGGTTCGCTAATACCTGTGTGGTTACCCTTGGCAACCAATTTTTCAGCAATCCAGAACTCATTATTGTTAATATCATCAGGAACTCTTGTCCCATTGTTTGCTAGGACAGTGTCTGAGGAGGGACCACATACAGGCAAGCAGTTATATACTTTCCTTGAGCTAATAATGGATATTGAAGTGAAAGCATACTACAGCTGCCCCTAAAAACTAATTTTATATAGTTAGCGCCAAGTTACATATGTATGTGCACAACTACAGACCTAGTTCATCACAGCAATGCTGAAGGACAGAGGTGAGTATGTATGTTTATTTCTTTGAAATCCCACACTTCTTCTTTAACATTTATCATATAACCTACCCTTATTGCTTTGACCCTAACATTTAACCAAATTCATAACCAGAGTCTTTAAACAATTGCCTCCCGCCCACCGTCAAATGACGGCAGAACGGTGTGGCTCTCGTTCTGGGACAACGTCATATGACGTGTTCCTGGGACAGGGGTCCCGCGACCGAAACCGAGAGACTCCGATCTCGGCCGTGGCTCTTTGCCCATGTGATCGGCTGTGTCCAATCACAGCCGATCACAAGTAAATAAGGACTTGCCGTTTATTGGCTCTCCTCATCTCACACTGCCAGAATGTGAGGTGAGGAGAGCCGATCAGTGGCATCTCCTCACAGGGAAGATGTGTAAAGCTTATAATACTAAACCTCAAAATGTGGAATTTTAAAGGCAATTGAAAAAAGATAATACATTGTTTAAAAAACATATATAGTTTTATTATAAATTGAACTGAATAAAAATTCCAAGAATGGAAGCAACAGATGTGTAAAGGTAATCAGGGCACCGATCATCAGTGCCCTGATTACAACACAGCCCCAGCAGTGTCCATTCATAATGCCACTATGTGCCCATCAGTGACACCAGTCTCTGCCTATCAGTGAGGCAAATTTGTGCACATTAGTTATGCCAATCAGTGCTGCCTTTCAGTGCCCATCAGTGCCTGCCCATCAGTGCTGCCCATCAGTTCCCATCAGTGCCGCCCATCAGCGCTGCCTATAAGTGCCCATCAGTGCCACCAGCTAGTACTGCATATTAGTGCCACCTATCAGTGCCCATAAGTGCTGCATATTAGTGCCTCCTCATCAGTGCCACCCCATCAGTGCCACCTCATCAGTGCCCATCAGTGCCTCCTCATCAGTGCCCATCAGTGCCTCCTCATCAGTGCCCATCAGTGCAGCCTATCAATGCCCATCAGTGTAGCCTCATCAGCGCACATCAGTGAAGGAGAAAAATTAATTGTCTGACAGACACTAAGAAAAACGTTTTTTTTCCCACACTTTTTGGTATTTTTTTAGCAAAAAAAAAAAAATTAAAAACCAGCGGTGATTAAATACCACCAAAAGAAAGCTCTATTTGTGAGAAGAAATGATAAAAAAATGAATTTGAGTATAGTGTTGCATGACCGCGCAATTGTCATTAAAAGTGCGACATCGCTGAAAGCTGAAAAATGGCCTGGGCAGAAATCGTCCAGTATTGAAGTAGTTTATGTAGTAATAAGTAGTATATGTCGTTTTTTGGATGTAAGGCATGGTTAAGACACCTGTCATTTTTTTTTTTTTTGCTCTGTATTTTTCTTCTCGGAGCTTTCTCCTTATTTCCTGTCCCAAAGAAACAGCAGTAAGTACGAGGTTACTGGACTGGAGGTTGGAGGAGGAGGAGAAGGGGGAGGGAGATTACCCATTTTGGGACCCCTGTCCCACATATGGTTGAACTGCGAGGAATATCTGGATACACATTATTGCAGTCCATGGGGAGGAATTAGGGTCATGATGTATGAAAATGCACTATTGTATGATTATTTAAAATCAATTTTGTTACTCTATTTAGATGGCAGTAATTCAAGTCTGTTAGCTCCTGATGAAGAGGACCATGTCCATGAAACGCGTTGAGCAGAAAGACTTGCTATAAATTACTGCAATGGTTTAAAATGACCGTTTTATAGTTGTATTTTATTATATGTTTACCATACTTCTTTATAAGAAATGAAATAAAATGTTACAAATTTCACTGAGACGTGCCTCAAAAGTCCCATATGTTACTACAGATACTTTTTTGATTTAGGGATGTGGCATGCAAATTGAACTATCTTTGATCGACTCAGTAAGTACGAGGAGCTTTCTAAAAAATGGGGGTTATTCCCTTTTAGATAGTGGTCATCTAACTCTGGGATCCTAGGAAAGCTGAGAATCTCAAAACTTGTGAGAAAATGCACCAGCATTTGCAGGAGTGCATTCTTGTGGGATATGAGATCTTCAGCTTTTTTAGAATCCTGTACGAAGACGCAGTGACATCAAAAGCTGATGTCTGGGATTAGTATTGGTGTAGTGACAAGTATAATTTAACATATGGAAATATTACCATTTAATTGAACAAATCCATCTCAACTTTATTCTTGGATTCATTTTAATAGGAAAGCACCTCTTTTCTATATTATTGTAGTTTTTATGACAGGTACTTATATAGTGTCGTTATTTTACACTTTTCTTTAACAAGCAGAAAGTTTTATTGATTATAAAACAGACAAATACAAACTGAGCAGCATGATAACTATACAGGAAACAAACAGGGAAAACATGAGTACAATCCACCATCATCTAATACAAAGTCGCTAGCGAAGGAGTTACATCTGAGAATGAATACAAAGGAGCCCCAAGCAAGCTAACATGGATAACCTACCGGCTGGCTTATCAAAAAAAGTCTAATAAGCAACTAATCAAAGAGTTTCCCTATGTTCATACCTATGCGTTTCTTAGTGCATTTTGCAGTTTGCAGAAACGCACTACAGTCCATTTAACATGGTTACCTACGGTACTAGTTCACATCTATGCGTGTTGCGGCTGGTGTGTTTTTGGAAAAGGTCGGGGACTTTTTTCCCGCGATTTACGGCTAATAGACTTCAATGGAGCTGCACCAGAAACGCAAGTGGTGCATTTTTTTATTTTACCACTGTATATAGCTGGTTGCTAAGCAGGGGACCAGGAAGCCGGCCACCGTGTCCTTAGCAACCGATGAGTCATCATCAGTCAGCGAGGATCCCCGCTGAAAGCTGAATGTAAAAAAAAATTTGCAGGCAAAAAAATCACACGTCACAAGGGGTGGGATCTCTGAGCGACGTCATTGGGTGGCCACGCCCCATGCCTATATAAAAGGCACCGAATGGGGAACATAACAACAGGGGAAGACAGCTTTGCGGCAAGACCAGCTTCTCTTTTGTTTTTAGCAGGTAACCGGCAGCGGCGAAGAAGAAGAAGACGGGGACACGAGGAGGGTGAGGAAGTGGAAGAAGAAGAAGAAGGCGGCGGTGGCGAGAAGGAGGAAGAAGACGATGATGAAACTGGGAGATGACAGCTCGGGGAGAAAATGGTGGTGGAAGAAGACGAGGGCACCGGGAGAGAAGACACCGGGAGAGACGACACCAGGAGAAACGGCGGCTCAGAGCTATTTTACTAATAAAAGAATTGTCAAAAACTGGCTCTTGGTTTTTTTTTACTTTTCACTGCTTTTTTGGTGAATGGCTAGGGGTACGATGTACCCGATACCCATTCACATAGGGTGGGGGACCGGGATCTGGGGATCCCCTTGTTAAAGGGGGCTTCCAGATTCTGATAAGCCCCCTGCCCGCAGACCCAGACAACCACCGGCTAGGGTTGTCGGGAAGAGGCCCTTATCCTCATCAACATGGGGGCAAGGTGCTTTGGGGTGAGGGGGCACAGAGCCCCCCCTGCCCCAAAGCACTCATCCCCCCCATGTTGAGGGCATGCAGCCTGGTATGGTTACAGGAGGGGGGCGCTCGCTTGTCTCCTCCCTTTCCTGACCTGCCGGGTGGCACACTCAGATAAGGGTCTGGTATGGATTTTGGCGGGGACCCCATGCCCTTTTTTTTATTTTAGCGTGGGGGGTCCTCTCCGAATCCATACTAGACCTGAGAGGCCTGGTATGGACCTGGAAGGGGGACCCCACACCATTTTTTTCATGAATTTTTTTGCCGGCAATTTTTTTTTTATATTCAGCTTTAAGTGGGGAATCCCACTGACAGATGATGACTCATCGGTTGCTAAGGACGCGCTGGCCGGCTTCCCAGCCTCCTCCTTAGCAACCGGCTTTATACAGTGTGTTTTACAGTGTGTTTAACCACTTCAATACCAGGCACTTTCTGCCCAGGACAATTTTCAGCTTTCAGCGCTGTCGCACTTTGAATGACAATTGCGCGATCATGCTACACTGTACTCAAACAAAAATTGTATTATTTTGTTCCCACAAATAGAGCTTTTTTTTGGTGGAATTTGATCACCTCTGCGGTTTTTATTTTTTGCTAAACAAACTAAAAAAGACCAAAATTTGTGAAAAAAAACGTTTTTCTTTGTTTGAGTTATAAAATGTTGTTTTCTCCTTCACTGACGGGCACTGATGAGGCGGCACTGATGGGCACTGATGAGGCTGCACTGATGGGCACTGATGAGTTGGCACTGATAAGGTGGCACTGATGAGGAGGCACTGATATGTAGAATCAATGGGCACTGATAGGTGGCACTGATATGCAGCACTGATGGGCACCGATAGGCGGCACTGATGGGCACTGATAGATGGCACTGATGGGCACTGACAGGCTGCTGTGATGGGCACTGACAGGCGGGTGTGATGGGCACTGACGGTCGGCACTGATTGGCACTGATAGATGGTACTGATTGGCACTGACAGGTGGCACTGATGGGCAGCACTGATGATGAGGTACTGACAGGTTTTACTGCTGGGCACTGATTGGCACTGTGATGGGCACTGACTGTCACTGTGGTGGGCACTGTCATCCGTTTTTTTTTATGGGGCACTAACTGGCAGCTTATGGGCATTTTTTAGCAGCTGTGGTGGCACATCTGATGGAGCTGTGCTGATAATCAATGTGCTGATTATCAGCACAGACCCTCCTGTTTACCGGCACTTCCTGGTTCTCGCGATTATCAACTGTTATTGGTCACAGCTCATTGCCAACGGGCATGTCATCCTGCTGGGCTTCATATGATGCCCAGTCAGGATAACTGAACCACTTCACGGCCGTCAATCTGAAAAAAAAACACAAAATGCATGAAAACTGCATGAAAAAAACACATAAAAAATGCTGGTTTATAAATGCAAAATGCACTGAAAAACACATTAAATGCAGCTGCATAGGTGTTAACCTAGACTTAAGTCAACGTGAAGGACTTTAAAATTATATAAGGTGGGGTCCCAGACAATCAGAGATTATGGGGCCACACAGTATACACACACACAGTATACAATCACACAGTATACACATACATGTGCACACAGTATACACAGACAGATGTAAAAAAAACACAGATTTATACATACTGTCCCTGGTTTTTCTGAGGCTGGCAACCCTAATGGGGCCCCCTAGTGGCCCAGGGCCCTCGGGCAGTGCCCGAGTGGCTTAATGGTCAGTCCGCCCCTGGTCTCAAACCTTTTGCAGACTCTAATGCCACGTACACACGAGCAGACTTTTCGACCGTGGGTGGGCTTCATCGGACCTGCAGCAGACTTTTTCGGTCGAAAATCTGACAGACTATAGATTTGGAACATGTTTCAAATCTTTACGTCGGAACTCCGCCGGACCCAGTTCCTATTGAAAAATCCGCTCGTCTGTATGCTAGTCCGACAGACGAAAACCGACAGTTGGGCAACTATTGGCTACTGACTATGAACTTCCTTATTTTAGTCCGGTCGTACGTCATCACGTACAAATCCATCGGACTCTGACCAGCTTCCCTGTCCCTGCTGAAGAAAAGCATCCCCACAACATGATGCTGTCACCACCATGTTTCATGGTGGGCATGGTGTGTTCAGGGTGATGTGCAGTTAGTTTTCCACCGCCATGCTGGACGCTCGCAGGTCACTCAGCTGTGTTAGAAAAGCGAATGACTATTCGCTTTCCTAACACTAAACCTCTTTCCACTAATCAGGTGCTCGGATCTGTTACCCGTCACTTGATTGGCTGAAACGAGAGGCGCTGTGATTGGATGCCAGGCTTCCAATCATAGCAGAGGATGGGAAGAGAGGAAGGAAGAAGACATCGAGGAGCTGTCCCACCGAGACAGGTAAGTGCAGACAGTGGGCCGGCGGGGGGCACAGTGGGAGCAATTGATGGGCACAGTGGCGGCAATTGATGGGCACAGTGGCTGCGTTTGATGGCACAGTGGCTGCGTTTGATGACAGTGGCGGCAATTGATGGGCATAGTGGCGGCAGTTGATGGGCACAGTGGCTGCGTTTGATGGCACAGTGGCTGCGTTTGATGGGCACAGTGGCGGCAATTGATTGGCACAGTGGCTGCGTTTGATGGCACAGTGGCAGCGTTTGATGGGCACAGTGGCTGCGTTTGATGGGCACAGTGGCTGTGTTTGATGGCACACCGGCTCCCGATCAGCGCTCTCAGCCAATGGCTGAGAGCGCTGACCGCAGTGTCCTGGCATGCAGGGGGGTTGCCTATTCCCCTGTCAGAACATGATAGCGCAGCAGTGGAGATCGCTGTACTAACATCGGATTGTTAGTCCGGAGCTCCAACCTGAGCCATCAGGGTTTTTTTCCTTCAAAGCACTATCAGATAGAGCTTTCTTTTGGTGGTATTTAATCACAACTGGGGCTTTTATTTTTTATTAAATAAACAAAATAATACCAAACATTTTGAAAAAAAAAACATTTTTATTAGTTTATGTTATAAAAATTTTGCAAATAAGTCATTTTTCTTTTTTGTGCTGATGAGGCTGCACTGATGGGCACTAAAAAGCTGCACTGATATCACCATGACAGCCAGGCACAGTGGCGACAATTGATGGGCACAGTGGCTGCGTTTGATGAGCACAGTGGCTGCGTTTGATGGCACAGTGGCTGCGTTTGATGGCACAATGGCTGCGTTTGATGACACAGTGCCTGCTTTTGATGGTACAGTGGTGGCAATTGATGGGCACAGTGGCTGCAATTGATGGTACGGTGAGGCTGCAATTGATGGGGTTTTTTTCAGAATTTTTCAGTTTGTTTGCGCCCCCCAAAAATTTTGAGCACCAGCTGCCACTGGTTAAAGTGAACCTGAGTCCAGACTATGAACATTAAACTATTTACATATTTTTAACGTGTAGTAAAATATAATAACAGCAAGCAATCCCTAACATCTCTAGCTACTGTTAAATTGAAGTTATTCAGTCTCAAAGATCCTCAAAGATCACAACAAAGACTAGGGCTCATTCACACCATATCAAAAGTTTTCTATGTGCCCTATGCACACTATAATGCTGTGATGAGATGTGGTGTTAAAAGTAAGAAAAAAAGTAAGCAATGCGCCCCTCACTGTGCTATACAGCATACACTAGTGCACATGTGCATTTTAGCGTGCAGGCTGGTGTGAGTGAAGCTCAAAATTGTACTTCAGTAATTTCTAACAACTTGAAACACCTACTGGTTGTTTACATTAGAAGATCTGCTTGCAGAAAAAGAAAAGATTTTTAGTGCTTCTGGCATGAATTTTGAAAGTTAATTTCTCTAAGGCCCCTTTTACACGGACGGATAGAATGGTGCTTTTAGCTGCGGATTTTCTAATTTTCTACCGCAGCTAAAAGCACACAATGCTTTCCTATGGCCCCATTCACACACTGTGTTTAGCTGCGAATTAGATACATGCGGTTCTGTGCGGATAGAAAAAATAGAATTGACTGCATCCAGGTGCGATTTAGCGCAGCTATCTGCACATAACCGCAGGTAATCGCAGTGCACTGTGTCAGCTGCGGATAACAGCGCCGAGCTGCTCATCAGGAAAGGAAAAATAATTTTTCCTTTCCCAATTAGCGACAAGCATGGGGATCCGACTCGGATCCCCGCCAATGCCCGGCACTGTTTGGTATGAATCTTGAGGGGGAACTCCACGCCAAATTTTAAATAAAAAAATGGCGTGGGTTCCCCCGCAGGGGCATACCAGGCCCTTCGGTCTGGTATGGATTTTAAGAGGAACCCCTACGCCGAAAAAACTGCGTGGAGTCCCCCCAAAATCCATACCAGACCCTTATCTGAGCACACAGCCCGGTCGGTCAGGAAAGGGGGTGGGGACGGGCGAGCGCCCCCCCTCCTGAGCTGTACCAGGCCGCATGCCCTCAACATGGGGGGTGGAGCTTTGGGGGAGGGGGGCGGCCCAGGGACTGTGATGGCATAAGGGGGCAGGGTCACCGCCTATATAAGTCAGAGCGGTGCGCCCAGAGTGCATTCCAGCCGGAGAGAGCGTCGTGTCAACATCAGAAGAAAAGAAGAGGGAAGAAGGCAGAAGGCAGCAGACCGGGCTCCTCCGCTGGCAAAAGAGCGGCAAAAGAGCAGAAGATAGCTAAGGAGCCTGGCAGAAGACCCGGAGAGCGCGAAGAAGAACCGGAGAGACCCCCGAAGTCGGAAGAAGACCCCCGAAGCCGGAAGAAGACCCTCGAAGCCGGAGGAAGACCCCCAAAGTCGGAAGAGGACCCCCGAAGCCGGAAGAAGACCCCCGGAGCTGTCTAATAAATTACTTTAAAAATCTGTGTAGTGTTTTTTTTTATTGACACTTTTTCCCTAGGTGAATGGGTAGGGGTACCATGTACCCCATACTCATTCACATAGGGTGGGGGGCCGGGATCTGGGGGCCCCCTTATTAAAGGGGGCTCCCGGATTCCGATAAGCCCTCCGCCCGCAGACCCCGACAACCAACGGCCAGGGTTGTCGGGAAGAGGTCCTTGTCCTCATCAACATGGGGACAAGGTGCTTTGGGGTGGGGGGGCTGCAGGGCGCCCCCCTCTCCCAAAGCTCCCACCCCACATGTTGAGGGCATGCGGCCTGGTACGGCTCAGGAGGGGGGGCGCTCGCCCGTCCCCACCCCCTTTCCTGACCGACCAGGCTGCGTGCTCGGATAAGGGTCTGGTATGGATGTTGGGGGGGACTCCACGCCGTTTTTTCAGCGTAGGGGTTCCTCTTAAAATCCATACCAAACCAAAGGGCCTGGTATGCCCCATGGAAATGGCAAACCGCAGACAAACGCAACCGCAGCTAATTGCACTGTGCAAATGCAGCTGATCGCAGTGCCTGGAGTCTTGAACTCCACAGGAAAAAAAACATGCTTTTAACCACTTGCCGACCGCCGCACGACTATATACGTTGGCAGAATGGCACGGGCAGGCAAAAGGACTTACAGGTACGTCCTTGCCTGCCCGCGGGTGGGGGGTCCGATCGGACCCCCCCCCGTGCCTGCGGCGGTCGGCAAATCTCCCCCGGCGATCGGTGGTGAGGGGGAGGCCATCCATTCGTGGCCCCCCCCTCGCGATCGCTCCCAGCCAATGGGATCATTTCCCTGCCTCTGTATTGTACACAGAGGCAGAGGAAATTATGTCATCTCTCCTCGGCTCGGTATTTTCCGTTCCGGGCCGAGGAGAGAAGACTGTAATGTGAGTGCACCAACACACTACACACACAGTAGAACATGCCAGGCACACAAAACACCCCGATCCCCCCCCGATCGCCCCCCGATCCCCCCCCAATCACCCCTCCCCCCTGTCACAAACTGACACCAAGCAGGTTTTTTTTTTTTTTTTTTTTTCTGATTACTGTATTGGTGTCAGTTTGTGACAGTTACAGTGTTAGGGCAGTGAGTGTTAGGCCCCCTTTAGGTCTAGGATACCCCCCTAACCCCCCCTAATAAAGTTTTAACCCCTTGATCACCCCCCGTCACCAGTGTCGCTAAGCGATCATTTTTCTGATCGCTGTATTAGTGTCGCTGGTGACGCTAGTTAGGGACGTAAATATTTAGGTTCGCCGTCAGCGTTTTATAGCGACAGGGACCCCCATATACTATCTAATAAATGTTTTAACCCCTTGATTGCCCCCTAGTTAACCCTTTCACCACTGATCACCGTATAACCGTTACGGGTGACGCTGGTTAGTTCGTTTATTTTTTATAGTGTCAGGGCACCCGCCGTTTATTACCGAATAAAGGTTTAGCCCCCTGATCGCCCGGCGGTGATATGCGTCGCCCCAGGCAGCGTCAAATTATCGCCAGTACCGCTAACACCCACGCACGCAGCATACGCCTCCCTCAGTGGTATAGTATCTGATCGGATCAATATCTGATCCGTTCAGATCTATACTAGCGTCCCCAGCAGTTTAGGGTTCCCAAAAACGCAGTGTTAGCGGGATCAGCCCAGATACCTGCTAGCACCAGCGTTTTGCCCCTCCGCCCGGCCCAGCCCAGCCCACCCAAGTGCAGTATCGATCGATCACTGTCACTTACAAAACACTAAACGCATAACTGCAGCGTTCGCAGAGTCAGGCCTGATCCCTGCGATCGCTAACAGTTTTTTTGGTAGCGTTTTGGTGAACTGGCAAGCACCAGCCCCAGGCAGCGTCAGGTTAGTGCCAGTAGCGCTAACACCCACGCACCGTACACCTCCCTTAGTGGTATAGTATCTGAACTGATCAATATCTGATCTGATCCGATCAGATCTATACTGGCGTCCCCAGCAGTTTAGGGTTCCCAAAAACGCAGTGTTAGTGGGATCAGCCCAGATACCTGCTAGCACCTGCGTTTTGCCCCTCCGCCCGGCCCAGCCCAGCCCACCCAAGTGCAGTATCGATCGATCACTGTCACTTACAAAACACTAAACGCATAACTGCAGCGTTCGCAGAGTCAGGCCTGATCCCTGCGATCGTTAACAGTTTTTTTGGTAGCGTTTTGGTGAACTGGCAAGCACCAGCGGCCTAGTACACCCCGGTCGTAGTCAAACCAGCACTGCAGTAACACTTGGTGACGTGGCGAGTCCCATAAGTGCAGTTCAAGCTGGTGAGGTGGCAAGCACAAATAGTGTCCCACTGCCACCAAAAAGACAAACACAGGCCCGTCGTGCCCATAATACCCTTCCTGCTGCATTCGCCAATCCTAATTGGGAACCTACCACTTCTGCAGCGCCCGTACTTCCCCCATTCACATCCCCAACCAAATGCAGTCGGCTGCATGAGAGGCATTTTTATGTCCTCCCGAGTACCCCTACCCAACGAACCCCCCAAAAAAGATGTTGTGTCTGCAGCAAACGCGGATATGGGCGTAACACCCGCTATTATTGTCCCTCCTGTCAATCCTGGTCTTTGCATTGGTGAATGTTTTGAACGCTACCATTCACTAGTTGAGTATTAGCGTAGGGTACAGCATTGCACAGACTAGGACACACTTTCACAGGGTCTCCCAAGATGCCATCGCATTTTGAGAGACCCGAACCTGGAACCGGTTACAGTTATAAAAGTTACAGTTACAAAAAAAGTGTAAAAAAAAAAAAAAAACACAAACAAAAATATAAAATAAAAAATAATAGTTGTCGTTTTATTGTTCTCTCTCTATTCTCTCTCTCTCTATTCTCTCTATTGTTCTGCTCTTTTTTACTGTATTCTATTCTGCAATGTTTTATTGTTATTATGTTTTATCATGTTTGCTTTTCAGGTATGCAATTTTTTATACTTTACCATTTACTGTGCTTTATTGTTAACCATTTTTTTGTCTTCAGGTACACCATTCACGACTTTGAGTGGTTATACCAGAATGATGCTTGCAGGTTTAGGTATCATCTTGGTATCATTCTTTTCAGCCAGTGGTCGGCTTTCATGTAAAAGCAATCCTAGCAGCTAATTAGCCTCTAGACTGCTTTTACAAGCAGTGGGAGAGAATGCCCCCCCCCCCCACCGTCTTCCGTGTTTTTCTCTGGCTCTCCTGTCTCAACAGGGAACCTGAGAATGCAGCCGGTGATTCAGCCAGCTGACCATAGAGCTGATCAGAGACCAGAGTGGCTCCAAACATCTCTATGGCCTAAGAAACCGTAAGCTACGAGCATTTTATGACTTAGATTTCGCCGGATGTAAATAGCGCCATTGGGAAATTGGGGAAGCATTTTATCACACCGATCTTGGTGTGGTCAGATGCTTTGAGGGCAGAGGAGAAATCTAGGGTCTAATAGACCCCAATTTTTTCAAAAAAGAGTACCTGTCACTACCTATTGCTATCATAGGGGATATTTACATTCCCTGAGATAACAATAAAAATGATTAAAAAAAAAAAAAAAAATGAAAGGAACAGTTTTAAAATAAGATAAAAAAGCAAAAAAATAATAAAGAAAAAAAAAAAAGCACCCCTGTCCCCCCTGCTCTCGCGCTAAGGCGAACGCAAGCGTCGGTCTGGCGTCAAATGTAAACAGCAATTGCACCATGCATGTGAGGTATCACCGCGACGGTCAGATCGAGGGCAGTAATTTTAGCAGTAGACCTCCTCTGTAAATCTAAAGTGGTAACCTGTAAAGGCTTTTAAAGGCTTTTAAAAATGTATTTATTTTGTTGCCACTGCACGTTTGTGCGCAATTGTAAAGCATGTCATGTTTGGTATCCATGTACTCGGCCTAAGATCATCTTTTTTATTTCATCAAACATTTGGGCAATATAGTGTGTTTTAGTGCATTAAAATGTAAAAAAGTGTGTTTTTTCCCCAAAAAATGCGTTTGAAAAATCGCTGCGCAAATACTGTGTGAAAAAAAAAAATTAAACACCCACCATTTTAATCTGTAGGGCATTTGCTTTAAAAAAATATATAATGTGTGGGGGTTCAAAGTAATTTTCTTGCAAAAAAAAATAATTTTTTCATGTAATCAAAAAGTGTCAGAAAGGGCTTTGTCTTCAAGTGGTTAGAAGAGTGGGTGATGTGTGACATAAGCTTCTAAATGTTGTGCATAAAATGCCAGGACAGTTCAAACCCCCCCCAAATGACCCCATTTTGGAAAGTAGACACCCCAAGCTATTTGCTGAGAGGCATGTCGAGTCCATGGAATATTTTATATTGTTACACAAGTTGCGGGAAAGAGACAAATTTTTTTTTTTTTTTTTTTTTTTGCACAAAGTTGTCACTAAATGATATATTGCTCAAACATGCCATGGGAATATGTGAAATTACACCCCAAAATACATTCTGTTGCTTCTCCTGAGTACGGGGATACCACATGTGTGAGACTTTTTGGGAGCCTAGCCGCGTATGGGACCCCGAAAACCAAGCACCGCCTTCAGGCTTTCTAAGGGCGTAAATTTTTGATTTCACTCTTCACTGCCTATCACAGTCTCGGAGGCCATGGAATGCCCAGGTGGCACAAAACCCCCCCAAATGACCCCATTTTGGAAAGTAGACACCCAAAGCTATTTGCTGAGCGGTATAGTGAGTATTTTGCAGACCTCACTTTTTGTCACAAAGTTTTGAAAATTAAAAAAAGAAAAAAAAAATTTTTTTTTTTGTCTTTCTTCATTTTCAAAAACAAATGAGAGCTGCAAAATACTCACCATGCCTCTCAGCAAATAGCTTGGGGTGTCTACTTTCCAAAATGGGGTAATTTGGGGGGGGTTTGTGCCACCTGGGCATTCCATGACCTCCGAAACTGTGATAGGCAGTGAAGAGTGAAATCAAAAATGTACACCCTTAGAAATCCTGAAGGCGGTGATTGGTTTTCGGGGTCCCGTACGCGGCTAGGCTCCTAAAAAGTCCCACACATGTGGTATCCCCGTACTCAAGAGAAGCAGCAGAATGTATTTTGGGGTGCAATTCCACATATGCCCATGACCTGTGTGAGCAATATATCATTTAGTGACAACTTTGTGCAAAAAATAAATAAATAAATAAATTGTCACTTTCCCGCAACTTGTGTCAAAATATAAAATATTCCATGGACTCAACATGCCTCTCAGCAAATAGCTTGGGGTGTCTACTTTCCAAAATGGGGTCATTTGGGGGGGGGGTTTGTGCCATCTGGGCATTTTATGGCCTTCAAAACTGTGATAGGTAGTGAGGAGTAAAATCAAAAATGTACGCCCTTAGAAATCCTGAAGGCAGTGATTGGTTTTCGGGGCCCCGTATGCGGCTAGGCTCCCAAAAAGTCCCACACATGTGGTATCCCCATACTCAGGAGAAGCAGCTAAATGTATTTTGGGGTGCAATTCCACATATGCCCATGGCCTGTGTGAGCAATATATCATTTAGTGACAACTTTTTGTAATTTTTTTTTTTTTTTGTCATTATTCAATCACTTGGGACAAAAAAAATGAATATTCAATGGGCTCAACATGCCTCTCAGCAATTTCCTTGGGGTGTCTACTTTCCAAAATGGGGTCATTTGTGGGGGTTTTGTACTGCCCTGCCATTTTAGCACCTCAGGAAACGACATAGGCAGTCATAAATTAAAGGCTGTGTAAATTCCAGAAAATGTACCCTAGTTTGTAGGCGCTATAACTTTTGCGCAAACCAATAAATATACACTTATTGACATTTTTTTTACCAAAGACATGTGGCCAAATACATTTTGGCCTAAATGTATGACTAAAATTGAGTTTATTGGATTTTTTTTAGAACAAAAAGTAGAAAATATCATTTTTTTTCAAAATTTTCGGTCTTTTTCAGTGTATAGCGCAAAAAATAAAAACGGCAGAGGTGATCAAATACCATCAAAAGAAAGCTCTATTTGTGGGAAGAAAAGGACGCAAATTTCGTTTGGTTACAGCATTGCATGACCGCGCAATTAGCAGTTAAAGCGACGCAGTGCCAAATTGTAAAAAGTGCTCTGGTCAGGAAGGGGGTAAATCCTTCCGGGGCTGAAGTGGTTAACTGTGGCAGAATAGCCTTCCGTGTGAAAGGCGCCTAAAATGCCTATAGATATAGCGGTGAATGAGGGTTTGTTTTAAAGGAGAAGGATAGCCAACACTCACTTGAGTGCAGCTCGTTCTGCATTCCTGTGACTCCTTTTAAGCAGATAGCAGGCTGAAGCACAGTCACAGAGTCGGTCCAAGCTCGAGCAAGATCGCAACAATGAAGTCGGGATCCGCAGACATGCCTGGACTGGTACCCAACTCAGCCTCTCAGCGAGCCGCTGAGAGCCCAAACTGGCCGCTCCCACCCCCTCCATAGCCCAGAGCTCCAGTAAAGGCAGGGGAGCAGAGCAGAGAGCGGGGACTGACAGTCGCCATCTCTCTGCTCAGGGAGCCCTGAGAACCGAGCGATTTGCGGTGCTTGATCGCTCGGTTCTCAATGTTAGAGCCGATGGGGGACATATGCAGCATCAGACCGATGATGCATCCACCTAGGTAAGTATGAATCTGCAAAAAAAAACATACTTCTCTTTTAAAGTGCTGTTACTGCTTTTTCAGAATATGTAAATGCTTTAGGGTGCAAGATTACTTTAAGCTGGCAAATGCAACAGTTGGTTTCTAATATGAAATATTGTACATTGAATATTTCAGTCTTACATTTACATTAAACTATTGGATACTTCTTACATGTTTACCTGTCTATTCTTAGCTGCTCTGCTGGTAAAACAGCTCAATAACTCAAGATCCAATTTACACAGACAACATAATGGGGTTGATTTACTAAAAGCGGAGAGTGCAAAATCTGGTGCAGCTGTGCATGGCAGCCAATCAGCTTCTAACTTCGGCTTGTTAACTTAAGCTTTGACAAAAAAAACTGGAAGCAGATTGGTTTCTATGCAGAGCTGCACCAGATTTTGCACTCCAACCACAATGAGTAAGAGGAAAGCCTCATCCTACCCCATACCTGATCTTTCCAGGGCCAAATTAAGTTGAAGTCAGAAAATTAGTCAGAAAGCAAAAAGCTTCTGTTAAGCAGTCATGCTGTGCACTAACTGTGAACTAGCTACAGAGAAAGAAATTGTATTTCAGCTTGAAATGCATTTTGATACCATCAAACCCATGGGTTTACTGCAGGAAAGCAAATCAGTTTGATTGGGCCTTTTATTAATTACAATGGATAGTTGGGCTATGCAGACATCCCAAGTCTCCCGCGAGGTGTGGGAATCTCCCGAGTTTCTGCTGCAGTTCCCAGACACCCGCAAGCACCTCCCAATATCCCAGGAATGATCAGTGCGGCGGGAAGGCCAGCTGTGAACAAACACCAACCTCCCTGTAAAGCTTTTTAGCCGACAGTCATTTCTCCTTCTCTCCCTCCCGTGGCTGTCAGATAAAAAGCTATACAGGGAGATCGGTGTTCACAGCTGTCCCTCCCGTCGTACAGATAATTCCCGGCTGTTCCCTCTGTCCTCCTCCAGCTGCTCCTCTGGTCCCCTGTTCTTCTCCAGCCCCCCTCCGTGTCCTCCTCTGCCCCCCATCTTCCTCCTCCACCCCCCTCGTCCCCCGCAGCCGGCTTCCCTCCTCTCTTCTCCCGCCAGCTGCGGGGAATGTGTCAGGATGGAGAGCAGAGGAAGGGACCAGTAAATCTGTCATTTACCGGCACCTTCCTTTTCTGAATTGGATGCAGTGAGCAGCGATCGCTCCTGTGTCCTGTGAAAACTGTGTGTTACTCTGCTTCAGTTTATGAATGGATAAGAGCCTTTGTCTCCTGATCATTCATCTTCAATGCTGAGAAAGAGACTGGGGAATCTGTGTCCTCAGTCCCTATCTCTTTCTCAAAGAGGAGATGTCAGGGGTCTGTTTAAACCCCTGATATCTCACAAAAGCCCACCAACAAGGCTGATAAAAAATAAATGAAATAAAAAATAAAATTGTAAAAAAAAAATAAAAAAACTACTGACACCACTCCCCCCTGCCCTACCACCACTGTCCACTGCCCCAACCCCTTCCCCCAAAAAGCACGTGAAAAAAACATTGTTATAAAAACAAATTAAATTGTAAAAAAATCAATACGTAAAAATAAAACACTACTGACACCGTCCACTACCACATACTCCCCACCCCCCACCCCCCACCCCCTTCCCCAGAATCACTGTGAAAAAATATTTTTTTAAATTTTGCATTTGGGGGTGGGGGCTGGGGATTGTGGGTGCAGAGTGCCACCTCCCTGAAATAAGTTTTTGCAGGTTGGAATGTCTGGGTTATGTTCATATGTGCAGATTTTAGATATGTTGTGGGTCCTGTTAGAAAAAGTCATGTAAGGCTTCATGTACACTGCACCTGCTAAACGGAAGTTTAGGAGCAGTCGGTATTTTTTTCAGCAGCCCCTGAACTCCTCCTCTATGTTATCTTATGTAAAATGTGCAATGGGCATAAAACATCCTGCACCGAAAACATTCAGTAGTGAACAGGGCCTTGACATTTTTACAAAGTATGAGCAGTTCACTGATTGATTTAACTTTTTGCCTGGAATTTTTCCTTAAATTATTTAGCTCTAGTACTTTTTTCTGCATGTGTGAACACTTTGCTACCGTAAATATCTGACTGTCCAGGGGTCATCATCAATACAGATGGTAAAATCAGACATTAAAGAGGACATTTTACTATTTTCGGTTCCATATGTTTCAGCAGCATCCAGTTTGATGAAACTAATCTGTATAGTTCCTAGTGAGTTCTAGTGACATTGAAACCTTTCATCTTCCGGCACTGATGTGTGATTTTTGTCAGATAAACACTGGAAAAACATGATTACATTTGAGCCAGGGTTGCCAGCTCCCTCTGAACTTCAGGAAAACTCGGGCAATCTTTAGGCCTCCTGCTTCCTCCTGGATGCAGCTTGAAAGGGACAGCAGAAGCAAAGACATGGTGACAAAGGAACGGAACCGTCACACTGAGAAGGAACTGGGAGCACACAGGCAGAGACATCAAAGACAGAGGATATACAGCTAGGAGAAAATACCATCAAATCCAATTACAGCTGCAGCTTCATTTCCTGGTCCACTCAGGCTGTAAACAGCAGTGGATACAGCATCAGACAGCCTGCGTTTGCAAATAATGATGCCCAAACACATAATAGATAAATTACATTAAAATGCATGTGTATGTATATAAGGATGATTGCTGACCGACCAAACTTGCCATACATGGTACAATCAAGTGAAAAGAAAATTGTACCATGTGTAAAGTAAAGATCCAGGTATTTTAAAAAATATCCATCTAAAAAAATCTATTTGTATATCTAGCTATCTATGAACAGGTGTCAATGAATCTACCAGCAATTCTTTGGGGTGTGGGAGGAAACCCATGAATCACAGGGAGAATATGCAAACTCCAAGCAAGTAGTGTCCTAGTTAGGATTGGAACTGAGGACCTCAGTGCTCCATGGCAGGACAGCATTGTTTAAAAGTTTGTTCACAACAGACATGTCACTATGAATTTTGCTGCATTTTTTTACATGCATGGACTGGAGAACATTTGCTGTTTTCAATTAGCGGTTGTTCTTGCCTTGTACAATAAAGTCTTCCAAGCTACATGATGGGTGCCCTGACTTGCATATTACTATGCAAGTCAATTGAAAAAAAGTAATGAAATGAACGTTGATGTACAGTGATGCAACATCAAAGTGAAACTAAAGGCATTTTTTTTTAATAAAAAAGAGGTTATATACTTACCTGCTAATACTGCACAGGAGGGTTGCTTATCAGTCAAACTCCTGTGGGTGTGGCTAACCAGCACTATGTTTTTTTCTATGGATGTACACAGCCCAGCTCAGGATGCCTGTTTAGCATCCGGATTGCTACAGGAAGCATCAAAGGAGTCTTTGATGCCTCCTGTAGCAATCCGGATGCTAAATAGGCACCTGTGTATGATCCTGAGCTGGGCTGTGTACATCCATAGAAAAACACAGCGCTGGTTAGCCACACCCACAGGAGTTTGACTGATTGCAACAGGAGCCTATGGCTCAGCTGCCCTCAGTTTCTCCCTTGAAAGCAAGAAATGAGGGGATGGATCAGGTGAGCATTTCGAGGAGTAGGACAGGTAGTGGGTGTTTTGTACCTCAATGCAGAGAACACATTAAGGTAAAAAAAAGTGTAGACTTTAGAACCACGTTAACACATGTATGTTTTTGGGGCAGGGGCAGCTAGCTGGGTTGTTTACAGAGTGCAGCACCCGACCTTGCATTCTTAGCAGGGCGGAACTGATAATCTAGCCACATGATAATTGCTTGTATGAGTGAATAGGAACATAGTAATTTGGTGTCGGTTGCCACTCACCATCACCACACCACAGTTTATCTAAAATTTTCCAGATTTATTGATTTGTTTATATGTATGGTCATAAATCAGAAGTTTGATACAGTGGCCCAACCAGTGCATTCATAGATAGAATTAAGTCTAGTACACACTGGTGGAATGTCTGGAGGCATCAGCCAGTTCAAAAGAAACCGGTCGACGTTCGGTCCGAGTGTATGGCAGCCAGTCCAGGCTGTTCAGCTTCTGTCATAGGGGTCATGACCAAAAAGGTCTCCCGACCGGCTCCCGATCAGCGGTCTCAGCCAATGGCTGAGAGCGCTGACCGGAGTGTCCTGGCGTGCGGGGGGGTTGCCTATTCCCCTGTCAGAACACGATAGCACAGCAGGGGAGATCGCTGTACTAACATTGGATTGTTAGTACAGTGGCTCCAACCTAAACCATCAGGGTTTTTTCCTTCAAAGCACTATCAGATAGAGCTTTCTTTTGGTGGTATTTAATCACCACTGGGGCTTTTATTTATTAATTATTATTTATTTTTTGTTTTTTGACCAAACATTTTGAAAAAAAAAAACATTTTTCTTAGTTTCTGTTATAAAAATTTTGCAAATAAGTAATTTTTCTTTTTCACTGATGTGTGCTGACGAGGCTGCACTGATGGGCACTGAAAAGCTGCACTGATATCACCATGACAGCCAGGCAATTAGTATTTTCAGCAGAAAAGGTCAACAATGAGCGCTTATAGTATGCTTCTCACAGTCCAGGTTTCCGTTACTAATTTGTATGCATATATAACCAGAATAAATGGTGCTTTTTATATCTGCCTGGGATTTAGTTTTAATATTTATGTTGGCTACAAGCAGACTGATTTTTCTCTTATCTAAAATCAATCTTTACATGTGTAGGTAAAAAAAAGACTATATTACAAATGAGAGATAAAAATCTGTAACATCAGTCAAATAAATCTCTCAGCAAGCTAAAAAATGTTTGATGTTGGAGAAACCGAGGCCACTGGAAAAGTGAGTCCCAGAAAGGTTTTTTTTTTTTTTTTTTCGTTTTAATTTTCCTACATTTCTCTTCCAATTAGAACCAACAGACAGTCCAAGCTTCTCTATATGAACTCGTAATTAAAGGAGAACTCCGGTCTCAGTTAAAACCACCACAGTATAATCTTATCAGGACGTGTCTATTTGGTGCTTCTGTTTCTTATCATGAGCTGCAGCAATATCTGTGCAATACGTGTAACAAATCCTGTCAAAGCACCTGAGAGCAACCTCTTTGGTTCAAAGGATGGGGATGGGGTAAGATTCAGGGTTGAATCACAGTGCATAGGGATAAGCATGCTTTTAAAAACCTGCTTAGCCGGCACTTCACCCTGTCTGCTTCTGCAATCCTGTTTGCAGGGTTTAAATCCATCAATCTCCTGTTGTTCTTCTTTTTTTAAACTTATATCAATAAGAGGAAAAAAAAGCAGGCCTATTTGCCTTTAGGCACACGGTCACATTTTGTGGGGCTGGCCTTTGCGCAGGAAGAACAGCCCAGTCATTAGAATGGGCTGCTGTACCTGTGGGAAAACACAGGGAAAAGGTCCTGCACCTTTTTAAAATTGCAGCTGCACATAAATGGCATGGTGCTTTTGCACCATGCAATTTCCTGCACCCGAAAACACATTACATTTTCAAATGCGTGGGGGTGCCATTAAGATTAAAGGGCATCCCTGCTTCTCTGCAAAAGAGCAGCACATTTTGGCTCCGGGTGCTTGCAGATGTGGGAACACATGCGTTTTACACACTGTCCTTCACCTGCAACCACCCACAACAGTTTGAACCTAGCCTTAAGCCGAATTCTAGTTTAGAGTCCCACCCAGTTTCCCCCACAGTAAATTTATAAAAAATACTTATCTTAAATCCAGGTGTCTTTTAGCAGGACACTTGATGGACAGGGTAGATCTTCTTCTTCAGTGTCAGTGTTAGGTGCTCTTCATAAGCTGCAAAAATTGTGACATAGAAACGCCATTCTATGCAACATTCCACTGTGAACTCAGGTTGTGTGATGATACAACCAAAGGGCATGAGTCATTGTCTGGGCCCACAGATAGTGTTTGAATGATGATGATGGGCATTATTCAACCTGGGCGTAGGGTGGTGACAAATGGTGGAGAAAGCAAAGGGCAGCACTTAAGCATAGAAAGGGTGAGAAGCACTTTTTTTTATATATATATAAAAAGGGGGTAGTTGGGGAGGAGCTTGAAAGTTGAAATTGGCCTTTAAAGAAAACTTGTGCTTTAGCTTTACAAGGCAATGCAACCTTACCCAACATATTAACCTTTCCTTCTATCCCACACCACTCTCTTTTGCTGCTGGGAGCAAAGAAAACCTCCACTACTTTTGGTTACTCCTTTCTCATGGCAGTGCTAGTGCTTGGTGACTACTCCAATGCTGTTATAATGGGTTTTAAATAAAGATATGTTTGTGGAGTTTCAGATCAGGATTTTGATAGGTATTTAGGTCTGTTGATATTTCAACTAAGCAGCACCAAGATCCAATGAGTCCAAGGAGGAGGTCAATAGATTGACAGTAGTAATTTTGGTAGAGTGAGGAGAGCGCCGGGAATATTGCTTAGGATCCAGTTCAATTTTTAATCGTCATGAGAGCAAAAACAATATCCAACACCTTTGGGGACTTAACTGACTGATCAGTTAAGCACCCGGAATGTTTTGGCTATCATTGTTACTACCATACATCAGGGGTTCTCTTTGTTCTACCCCACCTACTCCACTATGTGTAGGCTCCAACTGGAGTGAGCGCCAGATATAGGGCTGAGAGTCTAAGTCAATTTTTATTCATCATGAGAACAAAATTATTATCTAACATCTTTGGGGGACTTAACTGACTGACCAGTTAAGCCCATGGAATGTGTTGGCTATTGATTTTCCTACCATACATCTGGGGATATCTTTATTTTACTCCACTCTGTGTAGGCTCTGACTGGAGTGGCTTGGAGCATACACGTGACCCAAGAGGCCTGTATCATGTGCCACTCAGCCTCACTGATGGGATTGCTGGTCAGGAGGGAGCCCATTCCAGCTCCTAAGAGCTCAATATGAAGGATTGGTATGGGGGATGACTAAGCTCTGAGGAGCGGAGCGAAACAAGTTGGGGGCATGGCCTGGCCGGAAACCAGGCTGAGCTTGCCACTTACTATCATACCTTGGGATGACATGGATGTGCGGTCACAGGGACATCTTCCTTCATTGGCTCTTACATGGCAGCATTATAGTGAAACTGTTCCTTTGCCCTGTTTGGACATACCATTTTTTGTTTACCATAGCGATAAAACTGCTTTTGAACTCTGCTTATTATGACCTCTAGATCTACACTTGGTACATGTGGTACACATATTCTAAAGCTGGCCATACACTTGTATATATTGAAAATGAACATTCGTATGAAAATTCTCAGTACATTCGACAGCTTGATGAATGTAGTTCAAAACTGGGTATACACTAGTATAATTTCAAATGAAAATTCATATGAAAATCCTTAGGAAAATTTGTACAAAAATTCTCAGAACATGAATGCCGTTCAAAAGTAGTTTAAGATTTAATTTGCTCTTTTTTTTTTGTTTTGTTTGGGAATGAAAGGACTGAACAAAAAAACACATACAGATAATATTAGAAATGTGTTAATTCGAGAAAAAGTTTCCATCCCGCCCCTTTGAATTATCTCTTCACTGTGGTCTTAAACATTGATTTAACTATTTCTATTAGATTGTAAGCTCTTCTGAGCAGGGTCCTCTTAAACATCTTGTATTTTATTGTATTGTAACTGTATTGTCTCCTTTTATATTGTAAAGCGCTGCGTAAACTGTTGGCGCTATATAAATCCTTTATAATAATAATAATAATTTAACCTCACTAATGATTAGAAAATCGAATGAACGTTCTTAAGAAAATTTCAAATGAAATTCGAATCTTTCCAGATAAGACCAGTAACATATACTTTTAGCCTTCAGCGCAAAGCTCAGAGTCCTGCAGGATGCAGGGCTTGTAAATGGCATTCGCCAGAAATAGTCCTAAAGGGTCTGTAAACAGATGCTTTTCATAGTTAACTGTAATCCGGTCTAATTGTGTTTACAGACATGAATCCACTGCAGCAAATGCTTTGACGTTTAGATACCCTATTTAACATTTCTATTACTACAAAGGTAAAACAACCTGCAGTTTCAAGCAGTGCGAATGAACAGCAAGGACCTAGAGAATTTACTTCATTTACATACTTAAATGTTGCCTCTAGCTTGTAGCAAGTGCTTGTCTTTGAAATGCAGAATCCCTTTTGTCATAAGTAAACAAGCAATGCTCTTTTGTGAGAGAAGACAGGTCTAAGAGCCTCTGCCAGCTTGTAGCCTATGAATGTAATATGCAATGTCAGCAAATGCTTCATTCACTGCTCATATGTGTGGGTTGTCAGAGCTTGGGAACATAAGAACTCCTCCTCATTACATTATTACATCATATACTTCTCAGAACTTTGTTGTAGGAAGCATGACACTGAAAACAAATGTATGACCTTGTTTAAAGTTGGGGGGGTAGGACAATAAAAACACTCGGATGAGCCACAGTACTGCCTCCCACTAATACCCTCCCCCCCACACCCCCACTCCATTAATCTAACATGGCAGCTGGAGTTGTACACATGCTGCAACCACAAAGGCTTTTTTTGTGGCCACTGCAAAAATGATACCCTCTGGCGTGTTCACCTGCAGTACTATTTCAAGTGAATGGGGCCACACCACCAATACTCTGTAACCGTCTGCAATGATGTGGGCTTTACAGGGTTAAAACAGCAGATAATGAGGTGACGTATTGCCTCCCAGCCGACTGTCAAATGCCCTCTATTGAAAGAGCCCTAAATGAGCTTTAAGTAAAATGAATTAGTAAGGTTAAAGTGGAACTAAGGGAAAAAATACTTACCTTAGTTCCAACAGTCCGACACCTGCGAGGTCCCTCGCCGGCATCAACATCTTCATCCTGGCTTCCTCTGGGTGCCAGTCTTTGACCATCTTGATTGGCCAGCACGGGATGACATCACTCCTGTGCATGCGCAGGAGTGCAGCCATGCCAGCACACAGGTAGTGTGCCTGGAACGTACACTAAGCTGTGTATGCAGGTATGTGCATTTTATTGCAGAAGAGATATTGCATGTCTCTTCTGCAATTAAAGAGCCTGCCTGTTCGTAATATTTTTTTTCATCATTAGTTCCACTTTAAGTGAAGAACTGAACTACTGAAGCCTGAACATTTTAGTGTTAAAAGATATGTAAACCCTACAGTAAATTTCTCTTATTTGCTTCATTTTGGTCTGTTATATACCATTGAATGTATTTTATCATATCTGTCCAATAGGTCCAAAAAAAAGGTACTGTTCATTCAGCCAGCTGATAACTTCCTGTTCTCTTTGCCTCTGTTATCAGTTAGCATTGTTTCCTGTTATCTCAGGGTACTACAAAACCTCTTCTCCTACTATGGAGAAGAGAGGAAATTGTTATGTAGTTCTAACACACTCCCTGTCCTAAGGTGACAATGTTGCTCAGTGACTGTCACCCTAGGAAAGGAAGTGAGGTAAAGTATATGTTAAGCCAAAACTTTTCTCTTTGGTTTTAGATTGTTAGATAGTTGTAACCTCTGTAAATGTAACTTAAAGCGGGGTTCCACTCAAATTTTTAACTTAATCTTACCCCCTTCAGTTAATTGCATAGATGTTCAAATGCCGCACGAAAAATTTTTTTATCGCTGTAATTACCTTTATATTGTACTTTATTGTGGCACTTCCTGTCTCTCCTCCCATGGGAGTAGGCATGTTTATTGCCTTTCCCCGACGCCGCACTGTCTCCTGGGAGCTTAGTGTCGGGCTTCCCAAGATTCAGTGAGGAAACAATGATCATGCGTGTGAACAAGCTGTGAATGAACAGCATTCACCGCATCCCGGAAATCAATGCCCACAAGCAAGATGAAACAGCCAGCATCACATTTTTTAAGTTATTCTTCAGTACGAAAACAGACAGAGGCGGAAATATTACACCCAAACTGTGAGTATTATTTTGGGGTTAGCAAAGTGTCTCAATGACCTAAAAAAAAAAAAAAAAAAAAAGATTGGTCACCGGACTCCCGCTTTATGCTACCTACAGTATGTCCTGTTGGGGAGATTTCATTTAGCTTCCTGTCATAGGAACTGAAAAGAAATATCTATAAAGAAAGGGGTTCCTTTCCCAGACAGTTGTCTCCAGAACCGGTGTCCCTTTTAGATATGATCCCATCGCATGTTCTGGTAACATTTGTAACATTTTGGATTTCCCATCCGTTTTTGTTTTGGTGACAATGGTCAGCATGATAAATCAAGATGGTAAATCCGCTCAGTGGAGACACAGACAGCAAAAAAATCCTGACAGAGGGTCTAATCCTTTCCCACGCTATCTATAACAAAAAAAAGTTTTGGCTTTAATGACAGGATTACCAGGTTAAGATAAAGGAAAAAGTGTAATAAAACCTAATGCAGTCACCACATCCAAGAACCGGTGAACTGCAATACTATCAATTTTTGTCCTTGGGGTTAGCTGTGCCTTAAATTTTAACTTTTAACTTGATGGAGGAAAACTAATGGCAAGCTAGCAGAAAGTTAGGTTCCTCTTCTATAAAACGTCACTATAGACCAGACAATATCAAAAGACTATATAGACCATTAACGATTTGTACCTGGTTGTCACTTTAAAGACAGTTTCTAAAGTCAGCAACATTACTTAAACCACATACATTACAGTGTGTACATCATAAATGCTTTCAGTTGTTTTACAGACCATTCAAATTTAATATGGCACCTAAGCAACCCTTTACGATGCTACACATCTGTGGCCTTCAGAGAGGTTCCAGACTTCTGTAGTATAGTTTACAGAAATTATTACTTTAAAAGTGTAAGTCCAGGCAGATGTCAAAAACAGCGTTCAATGTAGAACATTCTGTTAATCAATTAAAAGTAATTGAATGTTTTTTATCAATAACTAATTTAAAGGATAACTGTTTAGAAAAGATACCATCATTATGGCCTCTGATGCGCTGTGACCCACTTGGCTCTAAAAGTTTCATCGCTGAGCTTTGCTTCTTCTGACTTATGTACACCACAATCTTCATTCATTCCTATGGAAGAGCCAAGGATTGTTGAGAGGAGTAGTAGAGCTCAGGGCTTGTTTGGAGCATGAATATACACTATATTGCCAAAAGTATTGGGATGCCTGCCTTTACACACACATGAACTTTAATAGCATCCCAGTCTTAGTCCGTAGGGTTCAATATTAAGTTGGCCCTCCCTTTGCAGCTACAACAGCTTCAACTCTTCTGGGAAGGCTGTCCACAAGGTTTAGGAGTGTGTCAATGGGAATGTTCTACCATTCTTCCAAAAGAGCATTTGTGAGGTCAGGCACTGATGTGCAGGCCAGTCAAGATCCTCCACCCCAAACTAGCTCATTCACACTATATTGCCAAAAGTATTGGGCCACCCCTCCAAATCATTTGGTGTAGGGGATATTATGATGTGGGGTTGTTTTTCAGGGGTTGGGCTTGGCCCATTAGTTCCTGTGAAGGGAATTCTTAAGGCGTCAGTATACCAAGACATTTTGAACAATTTCATGCTCCCAACTTTGTGGGAACAGTTTGGAGACGGCCCATTGCTGCTCACCAGTGCACAAAGCAAGGTCCATAAAGACATGAATGAACGAGTTTGGGGTGGAGGAACTTGACTGGCCTGCAGAGAGTCCTGACATCAACACCTTTGGAGTGAATTAGAGCGGAGACTGCAAGCCAGGCCTTCCCTTCAACATCAGTGCCTGACCTCACAAATTCGCTTCTGGAAGAATGGTCAAACATTCCCATTGACACACTCCTAAACCTTGTGGACAGCCTTCCCAGAAGAGTTGAAGCTGTTATAGCTGCAAAGGGTGGGCCAACTCAATATTGAACCCTACAGACTAATGCCCCGTACACACGGTCGGATTTTCCGATGGACATTGCCCGATCGGAGCGTGTTGTCGGAAATTCTGACCGTGTGTGGGCTCCATCGGACATTTTCCATCGGATTTTCCGACATACAAAGTTGGACAGCAGGAGATAAAATTTTCCGACAACAAAATCCGATCGCGTCAATTCCGACCGTGTGTGGCCTGTTCCGACGCACAAAGTGCCACGCATGCTCAGAAGAAATTCCGACATGGGACAGCTCGTTCTGATAAACTTAGCGTTCGCAATGGATACAGCACTTTCGTCACGCTGCAATGTTCAAAATGGTTTAATACAGCGCACTCTCTTCTTCTTTATAATGTGACAAGAATTAAGTCGTTTTGATGCTCATATTCACACACACTTATCACAAACTTCTTTCGTTACTATTTATCGGGATTCCCTCAATATATTTTGATTTCTCACATCTGACAACATAATTTTTTTTTTTTTTGTAGAATCTTTTTTTGTGTTTCTCTTTTTTAATTTTTTTTTTTTGGTGATTTTGATTTGTACTCCCGAAAATGTTTGTGTGTTTTTTGTGACAAGTTCCCACAACACCATTGATATGTTGTTCTATTTAATCTGTAGGAGATTGTTTGGTGTTGTTGTCCCTTGTTAATTTAACATTGTACTTTAGAAATGTACCTGAATCGTCACCAACAAACTGTCCTTTTTGGATGAAAACACACAAAGGAGAGAAGAATTTACCTAAAAAATTTTATTAAGGGCTCACAACTAAACAAAGAGGGAGGCAACGCTGGAAAAACTTCAGAAGTGGGCGAAGCCTTGGACCCCCAGGGCAGCCATCAATTATTTAAAAGCAAAATTGGTGGCCTGAGGAGTCCTTATCTAAGGGAGGGCAGTCTGGTCCAGAAGTCCCAGAGATCCGGAAAGCAGCAGATGACATCTGTGTCCCCAGGCTGTGGTCATACGAGAGACTGCAGCTTTTGTCAGACCAGACCGAACCCAGGGTCATCACTCTTTGGTCTTCCTTCCACGCTTCCTTCCAGCCTTTGGCTGTGGTGGTGGAGTTGTGGCAGCAGGAGGAGGAGGAGGAGGAGGATCGTTGATCTCAATGACATCCGTCTTGTGTGTCAGTTCCCCACTCTCCCCCTTACGTAGGACTTTATAAATCAGGTCCTCAGAGATCTTGCGTTGGCCCTCCTGCATGCCCAGCAATTTGGTGGCAGCCATGCAGGCAAAGGCCTCTTCAGGACTGGGAAAGGCTCTGAGGGACGCAGAAGCCTCCTGGATCAGCCTGTATGCTGAATCCTGCACAGGACTGGGAGTGGCCTTCCTGGCTCGTTTATGTGGCAGGCGGAGGGGAGGAACCTGAGACTCAGTCAGGCTGCAACTGGTCCCAGGCTTCTCTTGGCTGACACTTAGCCCTGCCTCCTCCTGGCTGCCACTAATCCCCGCCTCCTCCTGGCTGACACTAATAATCCCCGCCTCCTCCTGACTGCCACATTCCACAGCCTCCTCCTGGCTGAGGTCTTCCTGTGTATGAAAAAGGGACATAGTTTTAGTTTTTTTTTACATCAATCACACACAATTTTCACCTCCAGACTGCTGCAAATTCAATGTTAACAAATATAACAGACTATCCTTCTGAGCCCAGCATTTTGCATTCTTGTCCCAATTTTTGGTGCCCACTACTGTCTATTGATATGTAAAACACTTTTTTTAATCAGCAATTAATGATCAATAATAACATCTAGGAAACATCATTTATTTATTGCCCAGAAATCTGTAGAAGAATGCTATACCTGACTCCAGCTGGGCTCCTCCACTTCTTCCTGGCTGGAAGGCCCAGGTTGGACATCGGAAGCCTCAGCTGGGATGGAAGGAAGACTGGAAGGAAGAGTAGAGAGGGATTCCCTGACTTCAGTGTGGTCTGACAGAAATCGCAGTCTCTCGTAGTACCACAGCCTGGGGACATAAATGTCATCTGCTGCAGCTCCGGACCTCTGGGAATCTGTGACCTTCTTGCGCTCCCTAAGATAAGTGCTCCTCAGGCCACCAATTTTGGCTTTTAAATAAGGGATGGTTGCTGTGGGGACCACCGGCTTCACCAACTCCAGCAGTTTCTCCAGCGCTGCCTGCCTCTTCTGTTTGTGATTATAGTGGGGGTGTCTCACCTGCCACAGACAGGGCAGCTCCCTGTACTTGTCTATGAACAGGGGCAGGAAATTGTGGTCGTTGAACCCATCCATTTTCTCTGCAAGACACAACACAAGACAAACCCTAATGTCAGGCCAAACTCCCCTAATCTTGTTACAATATAGGCTTCCATTTTGAAGCAGTATAGGCCCAAGTTTAGATCCTACCTTCGTTAGCATGATCGGCGTCTCCGATGCTCCTTCCTCCGCTCACAGATCGTACGTAAGACGCGCGCGTTACGATTTATACACACTGCGCATGCGTATAACTCCGCCCACCCCTGACGTTCTTTCTATTCTATTCCCCGCCCCTTTTCGTCCGGCGCAGTGGAGGAAGAGCACATGGCGGAGAGACAGCAGGATCCTGATAATTGGAGCAACGAGGAGGAGGAGGAAAGGCCGGAGCCTGAAACGTCCCAATCCAGAAGGAGATTAAAGGACTCAAATATGTCCTTTGGGGAGATGTTGGAAATGGTGGACATCCTGAAGAAGGCCAACTATGATGGAAAGTATGGGCCTTACCCCAACCACAATGTCCGAAAGGCCAAGATCATGGCGAAAGTGGTCAGGAGTTTGCACCGGAAATTCAGGGCACGACGATCGAAAGATCAGCTCAGGAAGCGGTGGTCGGACCTGAAATTACGAGAACATGAGCAGTACAGAAAGATCCGGAGAGTGCTGCAAAAAAGTAAGTAGTTGTGCTGTGTTCCTATTGTTCTTGTGTTTATTACGTTTGTGCTGCTCCATGTGCTTTTAGGAACTGTTGTACAGTTTAAAATGGCAACTTTCATGTTCATGGGCACATTATTCGTTCAGATCACACATTTTATTTCGGACTATAAAATACCATTGTTTAGGCCATATGCATTTGGCCACCATTTTGAGGCCCTATACTTGTCTTCAAATAATTGGGTTGTGTAGATGGCTTGGTTACTAGAATGAAATGCAAACTAGATTCTGTGTAAGGAGAGGACACTCAGCAGCTGTTTTCACATCTGGACACTGGAGCACTAGTGTGGGACCCCAGAACACCTTTTTTATTAGGGGGGCCACACAGGTGCTCCAGTGTATACTATAGAGGGGGCTACATCTGTGAAGCTTGTACCAAACAGGTAAAGTATTGCAGCTTGACAAAGGACACTAAAAAAGCTACATCTTGGAACTCTGCTAAAATAGATCATTGTACCCCACTTCCAAGCAATGTTTCATCTTTCTAGTTCTGCCATCAAATATCTGTGTGCTAATTATGCCATTTTTGTTTTACATAGGGGAGAAAAGACTCGGAGGACACCCCTCATCTGAGGAGACCAGAGACCCCCCCCCTCTGGAAGAAGGGGAAATCCACCCAACACAAGATGAGCAGGAGGAAGAAGACGTGGTGGAAGTAGTCACCACAACACTTGAGTGTCTGCGACCACAGGCTCCGATAAGAGATGGATGGCGGCATTTTTTTTCGACCTAATTTATTTTGGGTTTTCTCTCTTTTTAGGTGATCGTGAGGTTGTGGATGAAGATCCTTTCACATCAGAAAGTGCCCAGATCGTGATCGGGGAGATCATGGGGTGTAATTTACAATTGGAAAACATCAAGCAAAACATCAATGATGTTATTCCAAAATATAAAAACATCATTGATGTTTTGGGGTGAGTTTAAAGCCCCTCCAAATCACTTTCTTCTTTTGTCTGCTACAATGTGTGAAATGTTTTTGTGATTTTTCCCAAAGCCAAATTTGGAGGATGCACACAATGTGTCAACATGTGCTATCTGCCATCACGGGAGATCAATGGACGCGTTTTGGGGGTGCAACCCCTTCGTCAATTATAAAGTCGCGTTGAGGAAGGGCTTTCTCCCCCAAAACACGTCCCTTGATCCCCTGTGATGGCAGGTCGCACATGTTGACATTGTGAAATTTGTGTGCATCTTCCAAATTTGGCTTTTCCAGGGGTGATTTCCCCCCATCTGAACGCAATATCAAACACAGTTCCTAAATACTCATGTCTGATATTGCCTTCAAGTTCTACCAAATGTGAACTTTGTAAGATCAAGATTTGTGTCTTTCTTGTGGGTTTTACACATGCCTGTTTTCTATAAAATGGACATTTTGATTTTGGATAATGACACCACAAAAATTGTTATACAACAAACATGTTGGTTTGTCAGAAAAACCTTTGGTAAATGCACATGTGATTGTGCAGGTATTAAAAAGATTGCTCATCAAGAATGTGTGGATTATTGTCTCAACACTACAACACTTTTGGGGTGATGTAATTGTTGTTTTATGAGAAAATGGGGGTAATTTCAGTTACAAGTGCAGTTTCAGTGCAGTTGCAAGTGCACTTGTAGTGAAAAGTGTCTTTGCATTTAGTAAATAACAGCCAACAGTGCTTTGTATAAGGTTACACAATCACGACATTTTCTGCACTCCACACATTTCTGTCAGGGTCAGCTAAAACAAACACAAGCAGTAAATGTCCACAAAGAAGAGCCTGGGGGGAGATGCCTGTCGAGAACTTGAGGTCCTGCAGGCTTCTCCCGGTCGCCAAATACCGCAGGGTAGCAACCAATCTCTGCTCCGGAGTGATGGCTTGCCTCATGCAGGTATCCTGCCTGCTGATATAGGAGGTCAGCGAAGCCAACAGACGGTGAAATACGGGGTCCGTCATCCTGAGAAAGTTCCTGAAATCATCAGGATTATTCTCACGGATCTCACGGAGCAAAGGCATATGAGAGAACTGGTCACGCTGAAGCAACCAATTCTTGGTCCATGAACTCCTCCCCACCCTGTTCATGGACTGGACTTGTGTCAAGGTCAGGACCCCAACACCAAGCCCCCGCACAGCACGAACTGTACGAGGAGTACGTATACGAAACATGGCTAGAAAACGGTCAGCTGCTCAGAACGAAGTAACAGAACGCACTGAAGAACAGCAAGGCCTGTGAAGAGCGACCTGAAAAACAGCAACGAGCAGGCAAGATCACACAGAAAACTCTGATACGAACTGACTGCACGCACTGAAGAGCAGATACAAACCCACAAGCACAAACTGAACGGCAGAAAACGATCTGAAAGCCACGAGTCTGAAAAAGCGCGAATCGTCTCTCACCAAACTTTTACTAACACGAGATTAGCAAAAGGAGCCCAAAGGGTGCCGCGCTTGGTTCTGAACCGGCCTTTTCTAGTCTCGTCGTACGTGGTGTACGTGACCGCGTGGTTGTCGATCGGAAATTCTGACAACTTTGTGCGACCGTGTGTAGGCAAAACAAGCGTGTAGGAGGACAATGACTTTCCTAAACTATGCTTGGAAAGTGCAATTAGACTGAGCAGTAGAGTGAGAGGGCTAATTGCAACATGATCATTGGAGCCATTTGAAGTATCGCAGCAGTAGCAGTCTTCCGTGCAGCACTACAGGCCTGAGGCCTGATACCCCTGCAGGGGTTCCGACATCTGGGCTAATTGCAACATGATCATTGGAGCCATTTGAAGTATCGCAGCAGTAGCAGTCTTCCGTGCAGCACTACAGGCCTGATACCCCTGCAGGGGTTCCGACATCTGGTGAGTGAGCAATCTGAGGGGGATCACAGAAGTCACCATCTTACCCTGTACACACCAAGTCACTTTGGGGAAAATACCAAGTCTGATTGCCGCATGAAATACATGAGACTATTACATATTTGTGCAACTGCTACAACATATGAACTATACGTGCACTGAGACATAGAGATACTGTTGCGATATTGTATATGGAATCCTTTTTCCCCATAGGAAATAATACAAGTGTATCCACGCATGTTTCATGCATTTTTGTCGCTATGAACAAGATGTCTTTATTTTGTACTAAGTGCTGAATGTGTGTTGTGATGGGTAAAACTACACAGTCCTATGAAGAGCATATGATATTTTAGCACATACAAAGTTTTTTCTGATTATCCCTGTATGCGATTATATACTGATCCACACTTATGTATTTTAGCTAATTGAGTGTGACTCTGCAGCATTTTTTGTTTTCCATTTAATTACGGCATCCTTTCACCCATATTGGTTTGAAATCTTGTGATATATATAAAATTACATTTATACAATGTTCCCTGTATAGGCTGAGCCAAACAGGTCTCTCGGGTAGCGCCGTTTTTCCCTATTTATCCCCTAAAAAACAAGTTTGAGCCAACATCCGTCGGAAAAAATCCTAGGATTTTGTTGTCGGAATGTCAACAAAGTCCGACCGTGTGTACGGGGCATAAGACTGGAATGCCATTAAAGTTCATGTACGTGTAAAGACAGGTGTCACAATACTTTTGGCAATGAAGTGTATCTATATACCGTAAGAAAATATCAGATCGTGTACTTTGGGTTAATACATGCCAACTATTTTTGTGCATTTTAATAAGCCAAGTAGGGTAAATGGTCAACCAGAGTTCTTCTAATAATAAGTGTTGTAGTTAAAGATGAACTCCATGAATTAAGTCACTATTTAAAATGTACAACAATGTGGACTTATCTCTTTTATTTACAATTTATATTTACAGCATAAAGTGCGGCTATCACTACACTTTATGGGGCTTAATACATTAAGCCACACACTTAATTCCTTACGTTGTAATGCTCAGTAAAACATGCATTTTTTTCATGTGCCACCACAACAAACACTAATTTGTAATATACAATGTTGTGCATTGGGGTGCCATTAAATTTGAAAGCCATCACAACACACCTTGGCAGAAAATTATAATGCATTGTAGCAAGATGTGGTAACTAAACTGCTGCAGATCTGATAAGACCAAATAAATGGCATTGGCCATAAATGGCACAGCATTCCATAAAAATGTATCCCATAGACTGATTTCATGCATCAGTGTGCTTTGCTGTAAGGCAACTCATTTATTTTAATGGCAATGTACTAACTTACCAGACCTGCAAAATTTTGCGTTGTGGTGTGCTGCTTAGGTGTGCTGTGATGTCATTTAAAATGAATAGCACCGCAATGCACAACACTGTGCATTACGAGTTAGTGTTCGTTGTTAAAGCAGGAAGTCAGTCTTTCAGATACATTATTAAAGTTCCGCCTAAAAAAAAATTATAAGTCTGCAGCTACAAATACTGCAGCGGCTGACTTTTAAAATAAGGACACTTACCTGTCCAGGGTGCCCATGATGTCCTCACCTGAAACTGACCCATCCCTCGGCTCCGGGTGAAGGTGCCAGAATCTTAAGTAAGGGAATCAGGAAGTGGCTTCACTCCTGGCTCCCTACTGCGTATGCGCAAGTCACAATGCACGTTCTGAGTAGTCCCTGCTGTCTTCTGGGACCTGTATGTCTCCCAGAGGACACTGGGGGGGTGGAGGAGGGGCCAGACATGGCGTAGATCTTTTGCCAAAAGTGGAAGCAAATACCTGTATTATGCCCCGTACACGCGGTCGACGGAAAATGTGTGATAGGACCCTGTTGTCGGAAATTCCGACCGTGTGTAGGCTCTATCACACATTTTCCATCGGAATTTCCGACACACAAAGTTTGAGAGCTTGCTATAAAATTTTCCGACAACAAAATCCGTTGTCGGAAATTCCGATCGTGTGTACACAAATCCGACGGACAAAGTGCCACGCATGCTCAGAATAAATTAAGAGACGAAAGCTATTGGCTACTGCCCCGTTTATAGTCCCGACGTACGCGTTTTACGTCACTGTGTTCAGAACGATCGGATTTTCCGACAACTTTGTGTGACCGTGTGTATGCAAGACAAGTTTGAACCAACATCCGTCGGAAAAAATCCATGGATTTTGTTGTCGGAATGTCCGATCAATGTCTGACCGTGTGTACAGGGCATTAGACAGGTATCTGCTTCCCCCTGAAAGGTGCCAAATGTGACACTGGGGTGGGGTGCGGAAGTTGGATTTTTGGGTGGAACTCCGCTTAATGGAAAACTGTGCCAGTGATGGCCAGTTTAAGGTACCTTTTTATTATTCATTACAGGTATTTATTTAGCGCTGACAAGTTACGCAGCATTTTACATACTGTATATTCACATCAATACCTGCCCTCAAGGAGTTTACAATCTGAGGTTTTATGGGTGTAGTTGCCTTTATAGTAAATATCAGAAACTGAAAAAAAAATCAAAGGATTCATGCTTAATAAAAACACAAATTGATTAATTTCATTTTATTTAGTTGAACTGAGACTTGCTGATTAAAGAATGAATAACTCAATCCTGTTAGGATAATCACATCTGTCATTTCCCACGCATACAGCTATCATGTGTGACCAGCTGTGCAGCTGACAGATTTTCCTGCTACAATAAGTTTTAGCCTCCGTGCATAGATTGTAATGTGCTTTTATCATATGGGACAGGCTGGATTTATATGTGACATATTGTGCACTTGCATATTGTTTACCACCGCAGGGAAATGACAACTTTATAGTATTAATTATTATGTTATCAAGCCAATAGCTCCACGACACAGAATATTCCATTGTGTAAAGCTAAATACAAACTGAATCACTAAATGAAATATTGTATTCACTAGCAGGTATGTTATCTGCGTCTAGTTTTCATTAAGCTTGTTCATATCCCAAGAACCTCTCAAAACCTTGGCTACTCCTAGATTCTCTGAATGCAAGTCAATGATATTGATTTTTAACATTCAGCATAAGCACTTATGGAGCTTGAATATGTCTATTGAACACATGCAACTTAATATTAACCTTTTCTCCACCATGTAACACATATATACAGCAGGAGGACAATCCACAATACATACAGTGGGGACAGAAAGTATTCAGAACCCCTTACATTTTTCACTCTTAGTTATATTGCAGCCATTTGCTAAAATCATTTAAGTTCATTTTTTTTCCTCATTAATGTACACACAGCACCCCATATTGACAGAAAAACACAGAATTGTTGACATTTTTGCAGATTTATTAAAAAAGAAAAACTGAAATATCACATGGTCCTAAGTATTCAGACCCTTTGCTGTGGCACTCATATATTTAACTCAGGTGCTGTCCATTTCTTCTGATCATCCTTGAGATGGTTCTACACCTTCATTTGAGTCCAACTGTGTTTGATTATACTGATTGGACTTGATTAGGAAAGCCACACACCTGTCTATATAAGACCTTACAGCTCACAAGTCAACCATCACTGCAGCCCTCCACCAGTCGGGGCTTTATGGCAGAGTGGCCCAACGGAAGCCTCTCCTCAGTGCAAGACACATGAAAGCCCTGAACGCAGCCAAGTACAGGGATATCCTGGACGAAAACCTTCTCCAGAGTGCTCAGGACCTTAGACTGGGCTGAAGGTTTACCTTCCAACAAGACAATGACCCCAAGCACACAGCTAAAATAACGAAGGAGTGGCTTCACAACAACTCCGTGACTGTTCTTGAATGGCCCAGCCAGAGCCCTGACTTAAACCCAATTGAGCATCTCTGGAGAGACCTAAAATGGCTGTCCACCAACGTTTACCATCCAACCTGACAGAACTGGAGAGGATCTGCAAGGAGGAATGGCAGAGAATCCCCAAATCCAAGTGTGAAAAACTTGTTGCATCTTTCCCAGAAAGACTCATGGCTGTATTAGATCAAATGGTGCTTCTACCAAATACTGAGCAAAGGGTCTGAATACTTAGGACCATGTGATATTTCAGTTTTTCTTTTTTAATAAACCTGCAAAAATGTCAACAATGTGTTTTTCTGTCAATATGGGGTGCTGTGTGTACATTAGTGAGGAAAAAAATGAACTAAAATGATTTTAGCAAATGGCTGCAATATAACAAAGAGTGAAAAATTTAAGGGGGTCTGAATACTTTCCGTCCCCACTGTATATATATAATGGCGGTCTGAGGTTGTATGCTGAGTGTGCTGCCAGCACATTGACTAAGCTGTCTCAGATGAAGGTGCCCACTGTTGGAACCAATCACAAAGGTCATGTGATCAGAAAGCTGGACCGTGTCCCAGCATTAACCACTTTAAGACCAGGCCTTTTTCTGACATTCATAGTTTACTAGTAAAAATCTGTATTTTTTGCTATAAAATTACTTAGAACACCCAAACATTATATATATATATATATATATATATATATATATATATATATATATATATATATATATATATATATTTTTTTTTTTTTTTTTTAGCAGAGACCCTAGAGAATAAAATGGCAGTCAGTCATTGCAATATTTTATTTCACACTGTATTTGTGCAGAATTTTTTTTTTGGAAAAAATACACAAAACAAAACAGTAAAGTTAGCCCAATTTTTTGTATAATGCGAAAGATGATGTTATGCAGAGTATAATAGATACCTAACTTGCTTTAAAATTGCGCACACTCGTGGAATGGCGACAAACTACGGGACTTAAAAATGTCCATAGGCAACGCTTTAAAAATAGTTTGACAGGTTACATGTTTAGAGTTACAGAGGAAGTCTTGCACCAGAATTACTGACTTAGCAGGACTTATGAGCAGGATATCATCAACAGGTGAGTCACTGTGGAGAGATAGGAGCTGGCAATTAGCCAACAGCAGCCAGCTTTGAGAAGGAAGGGCTGAGCCCAGCCCTGACACATAGAGCCGAGTGGGAGCTATATTGTCCTCACTCGGCTTCCTGCCTAGCCATCGGCCTCATCGGATCGGTTCCAAGCTTCCCAACAGCTCCGGTAAGCTTGGAATTGACCGGGAAGCGGCGGGGAGGTCTCCCACCACCTATAAAAGTGATCTCTCAGTGAATCCGCCGCTGGGACCACTTTTATCTGAAAGCTGGCCGCCTACATCTTATAAGATCCTATAAGATGGTAACATAAACTAACTACAAAGAACTGATGCCACCCTAAAAATACCTTGAATGGGCAATAGGACTGTGTGTTCTGAGCTCCCTCCAGCACCACCACCTTCTAGCAAGGTATACTCACCTATTTGCACTCACTCACTGCCTCCCCTCCATTCTTCTTCTTCTTTTTTTTTTTTTTTTAAAGGTATCTTTATTGTTTACAGAGAAACTGAGATGATACAAACTCAAATAAACAATGCTCTCCTGGAAATGGCGAGCAGCATAAGTTCAAAATGTCCATTTATTATACTTGTAACTGATGTAAGAGTATCGTGTATAGCTTGAAGACATAATAGAGAATACAGTACACAGAGGGTATAATGGTGAAAGGATAAGGGGGGCATAATCACAATAGTATCCATCAATCATAAATTACAAAAATAGGATATACAATGCAGGTAGCCAAGGTAAAGCAAAAATGTCTTGGTCTGGACATGTAACTTAACCATCAGAAGATGCTGTTTGCAGATTCTACCCAAGAGGACCAGATTTTGTGAAATTTTTTAGGGCGACCCCTGGCTCCATAAGTCAGATTATAAAGTGGGATTGCTTGATCAACTAAGGCTATCCACAAACTGAGTGTGGGAGAGGTCTGCGATTTCCATTGCAGTATTATAGATTTCTTGGCATAAGAATACACAAAGTGCAAAAAATGTTCATGTTACAAAGAAGGCTATCATCATCTATATAACCCAAGAGGCATCTCAATGGAATACAAATATTAGGCTGATGTGTAATCAAGCTAATGAAGGCCATAATCTCTGACCAAAAGGTACTAATAAGTGGGCACTCCCAAACCATATGAAAGAAAGTGCCATTCACCACCGAACACTTAGAGCAAGCAGCAGAGGGCAACCTACCAAGGCGGAAAAGAAGGTCTGCCTCCCCATTCTATTGGAGTCCTTACTTCATTGTTGTAACAGAGTGTGACTTCTGGGTATAAGGTAGCATATAACCCCCATGTGCTTAGGCCTAAGTGGGTTTATTCACCAGACCCAAACACTGTCACTTTGGGGAAGGGTGAGGGGCATTGATGTCATCCACCTGTGTAAATGCTGACACCATATCACATCAGAGCGTACTCTGGGTGTACCCCTGTCGTAGAGAGACAGCAAGGAAATATGGATCAGAGGGTATACTTTGCTGGGATGGGAGGGTCAGGCTATTAGGAGACACAGTCACTCTGCTCTGAATGGGCAGATTGTCTTTTAATATAAAGGGTTTGAAGCAATGTTTGCTATAGGTCAAAATAGTAGGACCTCACACATGCTCCAGTAGGTCCTTCTGAACTAGAGCTGAGTTTATAGGAGGCAAGTTCTTCCCCAAATTATGTGCATCCCTACATATACTTCATATGACATTTTCTATTATTTCTCCCACATTAAGGGTGCCCACCCATTAAACATACAATACCACCTCCACCCCCTTATTTAATTCTCTATTGCCAATCATGTTCCCCTCTTATTTTTTCTATGGAAGTGTAAGAGACTATAACCAATATATTCAGAGTCCTAACTATGGGCTGACACATGTGGGTCAAGATAACACAAACTCCTCAGATCATCTACTACATCTACTTGACAGTGAGCTGTGAGAGAAACTAATACAGTCTTCAAAAGTAAAACTTGCCCAGTGAGCTGATTAACTGTGTACACAATAAAGTTGACAGTAGGAAAACGTAAGCTACATATGCATCTATCAATGTCTCCCAGTGCCTGCCTTCACACTATGCATCCATCTGTTGCAGTCTGTGTTCATCCATCTGTCAATCTGTCAATGTCTGGACTTTTGTCTGTCAGTCAGTTGGTGACACAAAGTGACAAATGGCTGGAATTGATGATGATCTCATGTCTGTGGGTACATGCACATAGGAAAGAGAAAATACTGATAAAAAAGAGTATAAAATCTGTATCAAATGTTGTTGTTCCTTCCTGATACATCGGTGCCAATCTCTTCCACTTCATACCCATTCCCGCTCCAATGATATAAACAGAATTATCCTTATCAGTTTCGTCTAGTCTAGGAGCAGCTTTATTTTCCATATATTATAAGAAGCATTTTATATAGCAGTAAATGCTAGATATTGCACATTTATATGATCAGTGAACACTTATAACATTCCTAATATCTTTTTAATTGTCAGTAGATGGTACATAATCCCATACTTTGTGTGGAATTCATACATTGTGTGGCATTGGTTTATACACTATATTGTCAAAAGTATTGGGAGTTGCCTTTACACTCACATGAACTTTAATGGCATCCCAGTCTTAGTCCATAGGGTTCAATATTGAGTTGGCCCACCCTTTGCGGTTACAACAGCTTCAACTCTTCTAGGAAGACTGTCCACAAGGTTTAGGAGTGTGTTTATGGGAATGTTTGATTTGTGAGGTCAGGCACTGATGTTGGACGAGAAGGCCTGGCTCGCAGTCTCAGCTCTAATTCATCCCAAATGTGTTCTATCGGGTTGAGGTCAGGAATCTGTGCAGACCAGTCAAGTTCCTCCACCCCAAACTTGCTCATCCATGTTTTTATGGCCCTTGCTCTGTGCACTGTCCAAATCATTTGGAGGAGGGGGGGGGTTATGATGTGGGGTTGTTTTTCAGTGGTTGGGCTTTGCCCCTTAGTTCCAGTAGGAAACTCTTAAGGTGTCTGCATACCAAGACATCTTGGATAATTTCATGCTCCCAACTATGTGGGAACAGTTTGGGGATAGCCTCTTCCTGTTCCAACATGACTACGCACCTGTGCGCAATCAAGGTCCATAAAGACATGAATGAGCGAGTTTGGAGTGGAGAAACTTGACTGGCCTACACAGAGACCTGACTTAAACCTGATAGAACACCATGGAGATGAATTAGAGCGGAGACTGCGAGCCAGGCCTTCTCATCCACATCAGTGCCTGACCTCACAAATGTGCTTCTGGAAGAATGGTCAAACATTCCCATAGACACACTAAACCTTGTGGACATCCTTCCCAGAAGAGTTGAAGCTGTTATTGCTGCAAAGGGTGGGCCAACTCAATATTGAACCCTACGGACTAAGACTGGGGTACCATTAAAGTTCATGTGTGTGTAAAGGCAGATGTCCCAATACTTTTGGTAATATAATGTATATTGCACATCTATATGATTGGTGAACACCTATAAAAGTCCTAATATCTTTTTAATTGTCAGTAGGTGGTACATATTTCCATAATTTGTGTGAAATTTATACATTGTGTAGCATTTGTTTATATATTGAGTTATTAGTAATGAGCAGTAGAGCAGTAGAGGGTATATAATCTGATATACACCCACACAGACATAAGTTATTAGTATTGAGCACATTTTGCTTTGCGACAATTTAGCTAATTTTCAGGGCTCAATGAATAAAATGGAAACAATTATTGCAAGTTTCAATGGAATAGTGCCTTGAGGGTCCAGTATATCTTCACCTTCCCACCAACAGGATTGCAGCGATCAAACCTGGCTCTGAATATCAGTTTTTTTTCAACCTGGATACAGTGAGATAAGATAGCAGTATTGTGCACAATGATATCCGGAAGCTTTAACCTTTGCAACCGACTCCCTTTCACGACTGAGGCATATCAAAGAAACACAGAATTTCCAGTCAGCAGCAATTTAAATTGTTTTTCCTAAAGAGTATCAACTTGGCAAACAAAACACAAAAAACTAACTTGCATCCTTTAAAAATGAGCAATTGTTCAGATTACCGTTGACATTTCACTATAGAAAAAGTGAGGAAATTTCTCAGCATGAGTCTACTTCATGTTTAGTCTATTTCTGGCAAACACAAATATTAGAAATTTCTGTATGAGTCCAACTTCCCCAAGAAGACCTCACGGAAATGGTCAAAAATGATATATCCTGATAAACATCTCCTGATGTCTATAGGAAAAACACAACATTGTGTGATGTATAGATATATAATAATAACCCACAGTCACTGGCTATTTGCGTAAAGAAGAATTCCAGGTATAGATATTTTATAGATAGTTACATTGGTCCAATTTGGACCAATGTAACTATGCATAAACCATAGCTGGCTGATACACCAGTTGGAAATCACTGAAGTAGATACCATGTAATGTCACCACCCACCAAGCAGCCAAGCTCCTGTGTTCAAAATGCAGCAGAGTAGCTGCCTGAGGTAGGAAACAAGTGGAGATCACTGGAGTAATGATGTTTACTTCAGTGATTTCCATCTTCCAGGGGCATTGGGCAGGTAAAGTATTTGCATAGTTACATTGGAAACCCTGCATTGTGTTTGGAGGTTTGGTTACTATAGGAAACAGCTGTTGCTACGCAGGTACAGAACATTGGGTGCAGGCCAAAGGCCCTTTTCCTGTATTACTGTCTACCTGGCTGTTTTGTTTTTGGAGTCTGCTGATCTGCCTGCCTCCTGTCTTAGGGTGTCCTGTGCCCTAACCTTCTCTCCCGCATTTTTCTGTCGTGAGCAATAAACTCACTTTTGTTCATTCTAAAAGTGACGAGCGCTCATCTTTTCTGCAAATATCCACACTCACCATGCCTAAGAACTAGCACCCTGAGGTGAAATGTCAGCCCTCCCTGATGCCGGGGCTCAGGAGGGCCCTACACCATTATTTCCGAAGGCGGAAATACTTAGTTGGGAGAGCACATGAGAGATTTGGTGGTTGAAGTGCAATGAAAATATATTCAAGGTGCAGGTTAACGTCTATGGAGGAAACAGAGCAGCTAGACATTTTGGACTTCGTTACATGGACAAGGGCACTAAAAACAAACAGTTGAGTTGTGGTTTTACCACCCCCAACCACTGAGCCACAAGTTAACATGGCCAGTGGCAACTTGCACTTGCAGTGCAGCACAGTTTATACCACAGGTAGTGTGGTCGACAAATGCTACAAATTCCTTTGAATAAGGCCATGCCGCAGCTGCTCTGCAACTGAGTATAATCCACATGGTTGTGGTATGGTGCAGCAGCCTTCTAATGGATAATAGCTTTATCTGTGGGAAAAAAAACAGTGATTGGGGGAAATACTTCCATCCCTTGATTTCCAGAGAATGGTCATGCAGAGTTGACCATGCCACACCTCAGACCTCAGCCATAAAAATAGCAATGGGGAATATCTGTAGTATAGTTATGTTTTGTACAATTTCAATATAAAATTAAAATGCTATCTCCTTGGTCCCAAACTGATTAGTCCAATCTTATGATCCAAGCACCCCTGACAGACATTACAGGTAGGTCCTGGATCTGGTGGAAAATTACACTGCATATTGTCCAGGATCCACCCCAGCCACTGATTGTACATGGAAGGAGCAATATCATACTGATCGGGTCACTCCTGGGTTATTTACTGTGCATGTTCTTTAAAAGCAACAAACTCTAATTGGCACCCACCTTTATCCTATGTTGAGGTCCACTGTGTAAGGGATTATACAGTACAAGACTAACGTCAAGACAAATGTAGGTATAAATTCCATGTAGAAAAATGACTTTTCATGAATACATAATGGGATTAAATGTGTTTCATTAGATGAACCTGAAGTTTAACTCCACCCAATGGCAATGTAGGGTACAAATTATAATAAAAAGACATTCATTGTATCTTCAGGCTAAAAAGTAATCATGTGTCAATTTTAATTAAAATGGAGAATAAAGGAGCAGTGGCATATAAAGCAAGTGGAAAAATGATCTGGTGACTTGGGAAAAAAAAGAGAAAAAAACGTAAAATTTGATTTGGCCCAGATCTGTAGTTTGAAAACTTCAGTAACCCCCTCTCATTTTGCCCCTTTGAGTACTGACATGATCTGTACACCTTGATGATGTATGATCGGGTGCCAAACGGTCTCAGTATTTTATTTGCTTTGTACTTTCTAACTGCTTGTTCCTGTACAGTATAGCTATGTTGTATTGTTAAAAAATCTGTTTTATCTCAACTGTAAAAGAACTAAGGAGGATCACAGAGGAAATACTGTATTCATTACCACAGAAGGAGAATCTCTATCTGATGCGTGTAGGTATTTATAAAATTGAAGGTATAAAGCATTATACTCTTAAAAGCTTTTAACAGTGGATAAAACACTTTGAAACAAGGCACTGCACATTTATTAACAGGTCAGAAACCTTTGTTTGTACAAGAACACGAAAGCCACAGTTAAATCGCACAAGAATTCAACAGAATATTCGTAAACTGAAATCTGATCAGACAAGGCTAATGCACAGAGGAGCACAGCAGTAACTTGCCTTTTTTTGGAATCAGCCTAACCTGGCTATTGTATGTACATAGTTCTGGGCTACATATGTCCTGACATTTCCATGGATTTAAGATAAAACTATCATAATGATACTGCTTAGCAATTTACAACAGGGAGCGCTTGCTTTTCTAGGTCTAATTAAGCTAGTCATACACTGTATGAATTTCGGACGGTTTTAGATGAACCAACCTAAATTCACTTAATGGTTGACCCTGCCATCCCCCTAATACCTGAAAGGAGCTGGGCAGAAAGGTGGGAAATTAACAAAGACTACTTCCAATCAGATGAAACAGTGATTGCAGCTGATTGGATGCAGTCTATGTTCAGCCAAAAATGTTTCATATGGCTCCTTCAATTCTTTATTGAAAGGATTACAGGTGGGAGAGTGGCAGAAGGGCCACCCAAGGAGCGAATATCAGCTGGCTCATTGGGAACAGATTAACATTTGCATATATGACCATCTTAAAGCTTAAAGTAGCCCCCCCCCCCCAGCCCCCCGTAAAACTTACCTGAGCCCCATTGCGATCCAGCAATGTGCATGAGAGCCTCGGCTCTCCGGGGACTCTCCCTCCTCATTGGTTGAGGCAGCAGTACTGTCAATCACAGCCAGTGACCCATTAAGAAGAGAGAGGGGGCTGAGCCAAGCCACAGCTCTGTGTCTGAATAGACAGGTAGAGCAGCAGCTCTGCTCAGGTGCCCCCATAGCAAGCTGTTTGCTCTGGGGGCACAAGGGAGGGGCCAGAAGCGCCAGCAAGGGACCTGAGAAGAGGAGGATCTGGGCTGGTCTGTGCAAAACCACTGTAGAGAACAGGTAAGTATAACATGTTTGTTATTTTTTTTAAAGGAAAAACTTGCCTTTAATATCACAATAAGGAAACCAATGGACAATAGACATTGGTATGAAAAATCAAGTCAAGTCAAGCGTTTGTTCATCTAATTAAAATCATGGATTGATTATTCATATGAAAGAATAAAGAAATCAATCTGTGCAGTTGGAATTTTTGTTTTCTGCCAAACAAACAATCTTTTGCATGTCCATTTTTATGCTAAATAAACAGCCACTCAGTAAATATGTGCATTTCCTAAATCTGTAGGCATCATATTGCTAAATGTACATGTATATATTATAATATGATATATCATATTATCTTCTACAACTGTAAATGTATCTAGAGAACAAAAAATCTGTGCATCAGGAAAAGTTTCTATTGGCAAGTTTTTTGTACTTTAAGAGACTGGTATTTTGCCTACTCAGGCACATTGTTTCTGCACTTCTGCACTATTATTACTTTGAAAACAATTTATGGCAGCCCATGTTCACTCAAAAATATAATGTAATTGTAACTTTTTTCTAAGGTAACCAGTACCTACCCCTAATCTGCCTTCTAAAACATACACCGTTTGACAGGCCATGTTGACCAAATTGGTCTGACTGGTACGCACTGACCTACACTGATAAAGATGGAAATTCTGAGGTACCCTGACCTAAAGAGAGATGTACATTAGAAAGATAAACACAGATGGATGACCACATTAGTGTAGAGTAAATCCCACAGGTGTTATAAGGTGAGGCATATTACAAACACAAATCCAACACTAGAATAATAACTAGCATAGGCACAAGAGCCTACTGAAGATTACTCCTTATGATTAGGTCCTGCCCCAAAAGATGGACCACAGTGTTTTACCTAAAGTGGAATCCCAGGCTTTAACTAACTACACCTAAATAGGTTCCCACTCCCCTCCTAACTCTTATTTTAACTACACTGTATAAAGAAGATGCTTATTCTTACCTATTTTTAAGGTGCTCCAGTTCCCAGCATCACCAGCTTTAGGGGAAAGGAGGGACAGCTGACAACAGATGACAACAGATGTCCCATAGTAAGCCTAAGGGTGATGTCAACCCATTGTCAGCGCTCTCTCCTCTCCCCTGAAGCCATCTACTGGGGAAATTACGTAACCAGATTAGAGCACTCTGAGAATAGGTAGGTATAAGCATCTTTCTTCCACAGGGTAGCTAGTATAGGAGTTAGAAAGGGCTGTGAGCAGGTTTAAGCTTAGTTAAATCCCCAAATTCCACTTTAAACAGTTCACAGCACACACTTTCATTTTATAATAGTTATTTTTGACAATCCAATATAAGCTTAACATAAAACTCTTCTTGAACGTGTCATGATTGCTGCATGTCTGTTGGGCATCTCTTTCCACAACTTCCTGGATTCAGTGCATGCTTTACAGCTGCTCATCTGCTGTAGACTTTTACTTTTTAAGGACTACTTATACCATGGTACCTTGCTGCCTGCAAGCAGTGGTTCCTGTATTGATGCTGCCTCCCTAAACTCCTTCTCTTATCACATTTGAAGACAGGCTCTGTGAAAAGTGTGACATAGCAGTGCTTACTCACAGGGCATAGTGAAAGCATGTCACAGAATTAAAGGAAGTAACTGTGTTGGGATCTTCACAAAATAAATTTACACACTTCAAGATCATTCAAATTAATAGAGTCAGGCTATAAATAATTGAAACAGGTTGTGGAGAAGAAACTCCTGTCTTTGAAAGAAATGATTGACAGTACTGCATCTTGAACATTTAACAACATCAGTACGTCCAAAAGACAAGCTCTTGCAGGTTTTAAAAATCACAAAAAAGATGCGGCGCTAAGGACAAATATAGTGAATATGATACAATAACCAAAATATTAGTGCAAATTGAAAATTACATAATACAATGTCCCAAAACTAATGGGATAGATAGATAGAATCCAAGGCAAAACAAAGAGTCCGTGATAAATCAAGAAAGAGTGCAAAAAGGGGCCATAGCAGAGATGAGGGTGCAGTGGAGAGAATCTTCCGTAGTTCCTCACACCCGAGGTGAAATATCAAATATGCTCACCAGATCCCGTTGACCGCCATTACAGCGGTCAAAGACAGCACAGGGAATTTCGGGGCTCCCCACAACCTCAGCTCAATATTCCCGAAGAGCGACAGATGGTATCTCAGGATTCAAGAAGAGAAAGGAAAACCATCGCATAATATAGTCTGCACAGTCGTTTTATTAAAAGAATTGCACTTACAAATTCTCGTGGTAAAAACAGCATGTCACGTACGGCTGACAATCTGCGCCTCCGTCTGCTGCCTCCGCCTTCCTGGTTCGTGTAAGCCCTACACAGAGTACGGACGTGGTGACGTCATAGGCTCCTCCCTACGCGTTTCGTCACTAGCGGACGTCGTCTGGGGATTGGCCAAGCTCGAGCGTCACCGCGTGTGGGCATTAAATACACTATGGGCGCCATCTTAACTACTGGTAAGGTAATTTTGGCATTAAGGAACGGCCAGGCCGTGTTATATGCCGGCCAATAGTAATTAGGGAAGCGGAGGAAACACTTAAGGAAAAACGAAAGAAAAACGCCATCTTGTGGCCAAAAAGAATAACAGAGGAAAGACAAATTAAAAAGAGAAAAATAAATTCTCAAATGGCAGTAGCAAAACTCAGAAGGGGTGCAGCAGACAGGAGGCTAGATAAAACATTAGAAGAAACATATAAATTGTAATACATACTATAATCCAAAACCTCAATACATCAAATACTAGATATATAAAAGAGGCCGCATTGACAATATGAGAAACTAATCTCATAGAAATAAAACAGTAAAAACAATGTTTTTATTTAAAATAATCAAGAGTTGTTTAAAAAACAATTAATGTCCCAGTCAACGTTTAACCCATGTGGTACAAAAGATCTCATATGGAAGATCCACCTGGTCTCAAGCCTAGATAATGATCTGACTTTATTAGTCCCTCTCCAGTGTGGATTTAATTTATCAATTGCCATAAAAAGGGTCCCATCCGGTTTCTTATCATGATATTTGGCATAATGCCTAGATAGGTTGTGTTTTGGGTAACCCCGTTTAATATTGGCAATATGCTCCGATAGTCGCACATGTAACTCACGTTTGGTTCGACCAATGTACTGCTTGGAGCATGGGCACTGAATAAGATAGACAACAAATTTAGTGGTGCATGTAATAAAAGATTGGATATCATATATCCTATTCGTGACAGAGGATAGAAAAGTCTCACGTTTTCTACCAGTAAAGGAATTTATCTGACAGGTGTTACACTTGTGACAGGGATAGAAACCCTTCATAGTATGGAAAAAGGAGATAGTCCTTGGGGGATCTATCACATTTCTAGCGATACAGTGTCGCAAAGAGGGCGCACCCCTATATATCACTACAGGTTTATCTGGAATGACAGGTCCTAGAACCTTGTCATTCCTGAGTATATTCCAATGTTTTTGAAAAATTCTTTTAACAGAAAAATGTTGGTTGGAATAACCTGTAATCATAGACCAACCAAACCTATTATCATCTACGGGGCCATGGCCGACGTCCCTGTGCAACATGAGTGCCCTATCCATGCTGGCAACCTGAGAAATGGTGGCCTCAACTTCACCCTTAGAATAACCCTTTTCCAAAAATCGTTGTTTAAGCACCTGAGCTTGTTGATAATAATCAACAACCTCAGTGCAATTACGCCTAATCCGCTGGAATTGTCCCCGAGGGACAGCTCTCAACCAAGCTGGATGATGGCAGCTAGAAAGCGGAATATAGGCGTTTCTATCCGTCGTTTTGAAATAAGTATTAGTGACAAGGCGACCGTTCCTGATCAAGATATTAAGGTCAAGGAAATGGATTCCTATATCACTAATTTCAAACTGGAGTGAAATACCTCTATCATTCTGATTTAATGATGTAAGGAATTCTTCAAGTGAGGGCTGATCACCATCCCACACCAGCAAGACATCGTCTATGTACCTTTTCCATAAACGCAGTTGTGCCGGGGGATTCCTGTCAATAACCTCACTCTCCCACCTGGCCATAAATAAATTGGCCAGGCTGGGCGCAAATTTGGCGCCCATGGCCACACCACAAATCTGTAAATAAAAAACACCACCAAACCAAAAATAATTGTGACCTGCCGCAAATTTCAAAAGGGACAAAATGAAAAGTTTTTGAGACTGAGGCAGAAAAGATTCTTGGTTAAGATAATAACTGACGGCTTCTAATCCATGTTTGTGTGAGATATTGGTATACAGAGAAGCTACATCCGCCGTAGCCAGGATGTAGCTCTCCTTCCATTCTAGGTTTTCCAAAAGGTTAATGACCTGAGTAGTGTCTCTCAAATATGCCGGGGTAGCTGTCACTAGAGGTTGCAAAAAATTGTCCACGTATCTTCCTATCCTAGCCGTAACCGAATCAATGCCGCTGATGATCGGGCGGCCGGGAGGATTGGAAAGGTTTTTATGTATTTTAGGTAGAAAATACATGACTGGAATCCTTGGAGCTGAGGGAACCAGGTATGCCCTTTCTTTTTTATTTAGAATACCCCTTTCAAAACCTCCATCTATCAGGGTCTGGAGTTCCCTTTTGAATTTAATAGTAGGGTTAGCGGCCAAAGGCAAGTACGTGGCTCGATCAGAGAGGAGCCTATTCATTTCCTCTAAATACTGAACTTTATTGAGAATGACAACACCTCCCCCTTTGTCCGCTGGACGTATGACGATGTCATTTCTTTCACAGATTTTAGATAGATGGTGTTGGAAATCTCCTTGTTGGTTAGGGGGGCAATTGAATGCTAACAAATCCTTAATTACCATTTCTTTAAAAACCTGTATAGAGGGAGCAATGGGACCTGGGGGGTTGAATAGTGAGGCATTTGATAAGTTGGTGTGTCTAATAGGAGTCTCATTCGTCTGATTAAGTGAGCTGGACAGTGGGTCAGTTGTTCTATTCATAACGATGGAAGGTCTATTAACAAAAGATGAACCCTGGTTGTTAATCGGATTCAAAGCGAAATGTCTCTTGATGTTCAGTTTTCTTATGAACTTGTGAACATCAATGAACGTTTCAAATTTGTTCAATCTGTGGGGGGGGGCAAATTTTAAGCCCTGGCTTAAAACTCTTTGTTCACCCACAGAGAGTTGAACAGTACTTAAATTAAAAACCCCACTAACATTTATTGTCTTCTTCTCTTTGGCCCTGATCCTCCTCCCCCCTCTAAGGCCTCTCTTTCCTCGTGTCCTCTTTTTCCTCTGTAGTTGTTCCTGGGAAGGGACCGTTGATGGTTTTGACCTTCTCCTAAAAAATCCCGTGGGGAATTCTGGTAAGTATTCCTCCCAGGGTTAGAATAGTCATCATAGTAATTAGGGTGTCTGCTAATCACATGTTCATCACCCTCAAAGTTATCCTGATGATAGGAAAGAGGGGTAAACCTATTAGACAAAGGAATACCCCCACTCCTAGGGGTGTGAGCATGTGACATAGGTGCATAATCTCTAGGGTCCCTCTCAAAATCCCTGGATCTCTGGGGATGGCCTCTGGGTATATCCCTATATTCCCTCTCATTAGATTGTTGAAAATTCTTGTTTATGGGTTTAGAGGCATAATTCCCTCTATTATTTTCTCTCAAGGGGGGGCCACGTGAGGCCCCATATCTGGAGCCACCTTGTGAAATGGATTTTGCATTACCCTTGAAGGTTTTAGGTTTAGTACTAGAATGGCCCCTATTATTAGTTTGAGTCGCAGGGAGAGGTGCAACCCCACTAGGGAGATGGGCCTGGGCAGAGAGAGATGGGAGTTGGTGCTGAGTGTCCATTATCTCACTCTCAGTTGGTTCATCTATGGCAATCTGCCACTTGAAAACCATTTTATTGGAATAATCTGCTAAATCGCGATTATATTTTTTCTTCTTTTTGTTCCTCTGGTCAGAGTCTTCCTTTTCAAGAAACTGTCGCAGTTGATCAGATTTTGATTTATAAATTTCTTGATCCTTAAACTGCAACAGTTTGTCTCTGACCAGAGCAACCTCATCATTTAAATATTTCAGCTTATCTCGTTTCTTCCCCAGCAGAAAAACAAGGAATTTTACACCTGTGTCATTAAAATAAATGAACCAACCCTCCAAGTCCACTTCATCTTTCTGTGGGTTAACCTCCCATCTTAGGCTACGGGGTACCATTTTCTGAGAAATGTATTGCTCAAGATAAGCTACATCCCAACTGGTATGCAATTCTGATGTGAGAAGGTTTTTTAATCTAAGGAAGAGACCCCCCACCTCATCGGCCTGTTCGACCTCCCCATTGAAAACCCCTTCAGTGTTAATGGTATATTGAGATCTGAAATCAAAAATATCCATGAGGATCCTTTAGCTGCAACTTAAAAGTGAAACTCAATAAAAGTGCTAACAAAAACAAAAATAAAAGCTGCGCTTAAGGTGAACCAAAAATACAATGTGATGAAAACTAAGCAGCCTGCATCAAGATCTAGTCTCCAAATCCCACCATAAATAATAATACAAAAAAGATGCGGCGCTAAGGACAAATATAGTGAATATGATACAATAACCAAAATATTAGTGCAAATTGAAAATTACATAATACAATGTCCCAAAACTAATGGGATAGATAGATAGAATCCAAGGCAAAACAAAGAGTCCGTGATAAATCAAGAAAGAGTGCAAAAAGGGGCCATAGCAGAGATGAGGGTGCAGTGGAGAGAATCTTCCGTAGTTCCTCACACCCGAGGTGAAATATCAAATATGCTCACCAGATCCCGTTGACCGCCATTACAGCGGTCAAAGACAGCACAGGGAATTTCGGGGCTCCCCACAACCTCAGCTCAATATTCCCGAAGAGCGACAGATGGTATCTCAGGATTCAAGAAGAGAAAGGAAAACCATCGCATAATATAGTCTGCACAGTCGTTTTATTAAAAGAATTGCACTTACAAATTCTCGTGGTAAAAACAGCATGTCACGTACGGCTGACAATCTGCGCCTCCGTCTGCTGCCTCCGCCTTCCTGGTTCGTGTAAGCCCTACACAGAGTACGGACGTGGTGACGTCATAGGCTCCTCCCTACGCGTTTCGTCACTAGCGGACGTCGTCTGGGGATTGGCCAAGCTCGAGCGTCACCGCGTGTGGGCATTAAATACACTATGGGCGCCATCTTAACTACTGGTAAGGTAATTTTGGCATTAAGGAACGGCCAGGCCGTGTTATATGCCGGCCAATAGTAATTAGGGAAGCGGAGGAAACACTTAAGGAAAAACGAAAGAAAAACGCCATCTTGTGGCCAAAAAGAATAACAGAGGAAAGACAAATTAAAAAGAGAAAAATAAATTCTCAAATGGCAGTAGCAAAACTCAGAAGGGGTGCAGCAGACAGGAGGCTAGATAAAACATTAGAAGAAACATATAAATTGTAATACATACTATAATCCAAAACCTCAATACATCAAATACTAGATATATAAAAGAGGCCGCATTGACAATATGAGAAACTAATCTCATAGAAATAAAACAGTAAAAACAATGTTTTTATTTAAAATAATCAAGAGTTGTTTAAAAAACAATTAATGTCCCAGTCAACGTTTAACCCATGTGGTACAAAAGATCTCATATGGAAGATCCACCTGGTCTCAAGCCTAGATAATGATCTGACTTTATTAGTCCCTCTCCAGTGTGGATTTAATTTATCAATTGCCATAAAAAGGGTCCCATCCGGTTTCTTATCATGATATTTGGCATAATGCCTAGATAGGTTGTGTTTTGGGTAACCCCGTTTAATATTGGCAATATGCTCCGATAGTCGCACATGTAACTCACGTTTGGTTCGACCAATGTACTGCTTGGAGCATGGGCACTGAATAAGATAGACAACAAATTTAGTGGTGCATGTAATAAAAGATTGGATATCATATATCCTATTCGTGACAGAGGATAGAAAAGTCTCACGTTTTCTACCAGTAAAGGAATTTATCTGACAGGTGTTACACTTGTGACAGGGATAGAAACCCTTCATAGTATGGAAAAAGGAGATAGTCCTTGGGGGATCTATCACATTTCTAGCGATACAGTGTCGCAAAGAGGGCGCACCCCTATATATCACTACAGGTTTATCTGGAATGACAGGTCCTAGAACCTTGTCATTCCTGAGTATATTCCAATGTTTTTGAAAAATTCTTTTAACAGAAAAATGTTGGTTGGAATAACCTGTAATCATAGACCAACCAAACCTATTATCATCTACGGGGCCATGGCCGACGTCCCTGTGCAACATGAGTGCCCTATCCATGCTGGCAACCTGAGAAATGGTGGCCTCAACTTCACCCTTAGAATAACCCTTTTCCAAAAATCGTTGTTTAAGCACCTGAGCTTGTTGATAATAATCAACAACCTCAGTGCAATTACGCCTAATCCGCTGGAATTGTCCCCGAGGGACAGCTCTCAACCAAGCTGGATGATGGCAGCTAGAAAGCGGAATATAGGCGTTTCTATCCGTCGTTTTGAAATAAGTATTAGTGACAAGGCGACCGTTCCTGATCAAGATATTAAGGTCAAGGAAATGGATTCCTATATCACTAATTTCAAACTGGAGTGAAATACCTCTATCATTCTGATTTAATGATGTAAGGAATTCTTCAAGTGAGGGCTGATCACCATCCCACACCAGCAAGACATCGTCTATGTACCTTTTCCATAAACGCAGTTGTGCCGGGGGATTCCTGTCAATAACCTCACTCTCCCACCTGGCCATAAATAAATTGGCCAGGCTGGGCGCAAATTTGGCGCCCATGGCCACACCACAAATCTGTAAATAAAAAACACCACCAAACCAAAAATAATTGTGACCTGCCGCAAATTTCAAAAGGGACAAAATGAAAAGTTTTTGAGACTGAGGCAGAAAAGATTCTTGGTTAAGATAATAACTGACGGCTTCTAATCCATGTTTGTGTGAGATATTGGTATACAGAGAAGCTACATCCGCCGTAGCCAGGATGTAGCTCTCCTTCCATTCTAGGTTTTCCAAAAGGTTAATGACCTGAGTAGTGTCTCTCAAATATGCCGGGGTAGCTGTCACTAGAGGTTGCAAAAAATTGTCCACGTATCTTCCTATCCTAGCCGTAACCGAATCAATGCCGCTGATGATCGGGCGGCCGGGAGGATTGGAAAGGTTTTTATGTATTTTAGGTAGAAAATACATGACTGGAATCCTTGGAGCTGAGGGAACCAGGTATGCCCTTTCTTTTTTATTTAGAATACCCCTTTCAAAACCTCCATCTATCAGGGTCTGGAGTTCCCTTTTGAATTTAATAGTAGGGTTAGCGGCCAAAGGCAAGTACGTGGCTCGATCAGAGAGGAGCCTATTCATTTCCTCTAAATACTGAACTTTATTGAGAATGACAACACCTCCCCCTTTGTCCGCTGGACGTATGACGATGTCATTTCTTTCACAGATTTTAGATAGATGGTGTTGGAAATCTCCTTGTTGGTTAGGGGGGCAATTGAATGCTAACAAATCCTTAATTACCATTTCTTTAAAAACCTGTATAGAGGGAGCAATGGGACCTGGGGGGTTGAATAGTGAGGCATTTGATAAGTTGGTGTGTCTAATAGGAGTCTCATTCGTCTGATTAAGTGAGCTGGACAGTGGGTCAGTTGTTCTATTCATAACGATGGAAGGTCTATTAACAAAAGATGAACCCTGGTTGTTAATCGGATTCAAAGCGAAATGTCTCTTGATGTTCAGTTTTCTTATGAACTTGTGAACATCAATGAACGTTTCAAATTTGTTCAATCTGTGGGGGGGGGCAAATTTTAAGCCCTGGCTTAAAACTCTTTGTTCACCCACAGAGAGTTGAACAGTACTTAAATTAAAAACCCCACTAACATTTATTAGTTTTGGGACATTGTATTATGTAATTTTCAATTTGCACTAATATTTTGGTTATTGTATCATATTCACTATATTTGTCCTTAGCGCCGCATCTTTTTTGTATTATTATTTATGGTGGGATTTGGAGACTAGATCTTGATGCAGGCTGCTTAGTTTTCATCACATTGTATTTTTGGTTCACCTTAAGCGCAGCTTTTATTTTTGTTTTTGTTAGCACTTTTATTGAGTTTCACTTTTGAGTTTCACTTTTAAGTTGCAGCTAAAGGATCCTCATGGATATTTTTGATTTCAGATCTCAATATACCATTAACACTGAAGGGGTTTTCAATGGGGAGGTCGAACAGGCCGATGAGGTGGGGGGTCTCTTCCTTAGATTAAAAAACCTTCTCACATCAGAATTGCATACCAGTTGGGATGTAGCTTATCTTGAGCAATACATTTCTCAGAAAATGGTACCCCGTAGCCTAAGATGGGAGGTTAACCCACAGAAAGGTGAAGTGGACTTGGAGGGTTGGTTCATTTATTTTAATGACACAGGTGTAAAATTCCTTGTTTTTCTGCTGGGGAAGAAACGAGATAAGCTGAAATATTTAAATGATGAGGTTGCTCTGGTCAGAGACAAACTGTTGCAGTTTAAGGATCAAGAAATTTATAAATCAAAATCTGATCAACTGCGACAGTTTCTTGAAAAGGAAGACTCTGACCAGAGGAACAAAAAGAAGAAAAAATATAATCGCGATTTAGCAGATTATTCCAATAAAATGGTTTTCAAGTGGCAGATTGCCATAGATGAACCAACTGAGAGTGAGATAATGGACACTCAGCACCAACTCCCATCTCTCTCTGCCCAGGCCCATCTCCCTAGTGGGGTTGCACCTCTCCCTGCGACTCAAACTAATAATAGGGGCCATTCTAGTACTAAACCTAAAACCTTCAAGGGTAATGCAAAATCCATTTCACAAGGTGGCTCCAGATATGGGGCCTCACGTGGCCCCCCCTTGAGAGAAAATAATAGAGGGAATTATGCCTCTAAACCCATAAACAAGAATTTTCAACAATCTAATGAGAGGGAATATAGGGATATACCCAGAGGCCATCCCCAGAGATCCAGGGATTTTGAGAGGGACCCTAGAGATTATGCACCTATGTCACATGCTCACACCCCTAGGAGTGGGGGTATTCCTTTGTCTAATAGGTTTACCCCTCTTTCCTATCATCAGGATAACTTTGAGGGTGATGAACATGTGATTAGCAGACACCCTAATTACTATGATGACTATTCTAACCCTGGGAGGAATACTTACCAGAATTCCCCACGGGATTTTTTAGGAGAAGGTCAAAACCATCAACGGTCCCTTCCCAGGAACAACTACAGAGGAAAAAGAGGACACGAGGAAAGAGAGGCCTTAGAGGGGGGAGGAGGATCAGGGCCAAAGAGAAGAAGACAATAAATGTTAGTGGGGTTTTTAATTTAAGTACTGTTCAACTCTCTGTGGGTGAACAAAGAGTTTTAAGCCAGGGCTTAAAATTTGCCCCCCCCCACAGATTGAACAAATTTGAAACGTTCATTGATGTTCACAAGTTCATAAGAAAACTGAACATCAAGAGACATTTCGCTTTGAATCCGATTAACAACCAGGGTTCATCTTTTGTTAATAGACCTTCCATCGTTATGAATAGAACAACTGACCCACTGTCCAGCTCACTTAATCAGACGAATGAGACTCCTATTAGACACACCAACTTATCAAATGCCTCACTATTCAACCCCCCAGGTCCCATTGCTCCCTCTATACAGGTTTTTAAAGAAATGGTAATTAAGGATTTGTTAGCATTCAATTGCCC